>NC_054384.1:24781094-25492344 GCF_017654675.1 Xenopus laevis
GACAGCCAAGTTTGCCCAGGTGCACTAACCCATATGAAGCCAAGCGTTGCCAGTAAATGCTACCTGCTGATTACTTGATATAGGTTATTAGAATCCTGTGCCCATTTATAATTTATAATGCCATAATGTTTTATATATCAACCACCCATAAAGGGTTCCTGTCTGTTATATTTAGAGAATCTGCCTGTGCATTATTTAAATTGAATACATTAATTCACGTAATTGAAAAAGGTGCAGCCACATAATTTCCAACGATTTCCACGGTCATTTACCAGTACAATTGCTGTGTAGGGCTTTGGTTACTTATATAGATGCAAAATTTGTATCTACTGGTTAGTAACTCAAAACAACTAATCAGATTTTTGCTGACAAGGTGACAAGTGTAATGGTTGTTATTGGTACCTAGATCTGCCCTTTTAATTGGCAAAACCCCACCATATAATGTTTATAGTAACTGTATGCAGCTTGTAAAAATACAACCCTAATTTGAGACCGCTCAGATTAAGGTAATGCCAATTTTGGCCCATGACATCTAAAGTATATGGCCACAATGATAGCAACCCCTACATCATTATCAATTTTACCATTATAGTTTTTTCTAACTCTCTTTCCTCAGTTACGTTATTGTCTTATGTATAGTTAATATATCAGTGGTGCTGTTACAATATATGAGCCACGGGTCATAGTTTACCATGTTATTTTGACCTTCTGGTGTGCTTGAAAATCAATCTAATAACGCAATGAACTGCTTTCTAAAAGAATCATAGTAGGATTATATTAACTATATACAGGTATGGGATCCTGTTATCAGAAACCCCATTATCCAGAAATGCTCGCAAATTACAGAAAGGCCAACCTCCCATAGACTCCATTTTATCAAATAAATCATTTTTTGTTAAAAATATTTCCTTTTTCTCTGTAATAATAAAACAGTACCTTTGTACTTGATCCAAATAAGATAAAATTGATCATTATTGCAGACAAAACCAGCCTATTGGGTTTATTTTTATGTTTAAAATTAATATTTTTTCTAGTAACTTAAGGAATGAAGATCGCATTATCCAGAAAACCCAGGTTCCTGAACAATCTGGATAATAGATCCAATACCTGTATATTACACTGTGCTCGTAAATAATATCTCTTTTCTTCACCAGGAGGAGCCAAACCGTGAGACCAGCTCAAGTCTTCAAGGCTTGACCGCTCAGTGGCCTCCAAGCTACGACTTCTTCTCTGTGCTGGAACAGGAAGGATTTGGCAAAGTGAGTTGACCTGTTTCGCAATTAGGCACAGCTTTTTTTTGTAAGGTTCTAAATCCTAAAATGTGGTATTGGAAGTTATAGGGAATTAGTGTTGCAGTGCAGACTATAATACAATAATGGGAGCAGAGTTCACTTTCAATGAAGAAAAGTTGGATCTTTTTGGCAATATGCACTTGAAAACATATATACGTTGTTTGAGATCAGTTAGACAAGCGAAAAAGGATCTCCTAGTTCAACTTAGTTTTGTAACGCTTAGCATTCAAAAGAGGTTTTTCTTGTTATAAATAATGAGACACAGTTTTATCCTTTGAATTTGAATTGAAATTCGCTAAATTCAATCTGGCCCAAAGTACAAAACAAAAATGCTAACTAAATAAATATATCCAACTACATGTCAATGTTTTTTTCCACATGTTAGTGCTCTAAATTCAGTATGTATTTGACTCCTTTCTTGTTTCTCAGGTAATGTGGCCAAGTTTGAAGACAGGCGGCCATATGTGGCTCTCAAAGTCCATCAGAAAATCAGAGACAGACTACGAGAGCAATTGTACTTGAGGCACAAGTCCTAAACATTCAAGGGACTCGTGAATTTCTTTGCCAGGCTATGCCGCTTTTCAAACCCAGTACAACATTGACTCATGTATAGCCATTTTTTCGGCCCCATTGGGGCCTTTATCAAGGATAAGGCAAGTGGTTGTGTGAATACTTATACAAAAAAAGTGGGCGTACAGATTACATTAAATCATTACCAATCAATTGCAAATTAACCATCGTGGTTACATTCAATTAGTTTGATTACATGTCTTTTTTAAAATTGTGCCACAAGATATCTCTATTTTCACATTTCTTTTTATGTGCTGTGTTATCTATGCTGTGCAACCTTGTGTTCGGAATATCCTTCCCAATTTATGTAGTTGTGAGTATATTATTACACATAAAAAAGTAAAAAAGTAAAGTGTCTTACAAAGATGTAAGATTAAAAAACTCTTGATAATCTGTTTACTTTGTCCCAGTACAGCAGAACTACAATCAACATCTAAAAAAGAAAAATAAATCATACCAATGATAGATGTTGATTGTAGTCATCTGTACGCCCACTTTTTTTGTATTTAAGTATTCACACAAACCACTTGCACTTATCTTTGATAAAGGCCCCAATGTGGGCCAAAACGTTGGACACGTGAGTGATGATTCAATAAAATACACTTTGATTGAACTATTTGGAGTGCGGGTCCATTCTGAAGATTTCTTTCCCTAACGAAGGCTTCTGTGCGGAGCCGAAACGTTGGATCACCAATAAATCTCCACTTTCATTTGAATTATTGACTTGATGTATTTCCTTGGAGTGCTGTCAATCCCTGCATTTTGTCTACATACTTCTCAGACTAGCACCCAGGTTTCTGCATACTAATGGTTGTGCATTCCATTCTGTAATTCATTTCCAAAGTTTCGGTCCTCTCTGGGACCTTTTTCAAGGATAAATGACATGTGTGCAAGTGAATACTTAAATCCCTCTCAAAATTGGCGCCAAGTATGACGTCATGACTTAGAAAAAACCATTACAGGCAATTTAAACATTTGTACAAATGTAAAGGTAATAGTAATACATAATTTTCACCACCGTTGTTTGTACAGATTTTTAAAAAAATATGTGAAAACCATTGGATGCACAAGTATGAATAAAATCGAAATATTTTCGCGGAAACTGGAGTGCGGGTCCTTTGGAACCTTGTATCAAATATTTGACCCTGCATCCGAACAAATTCTGAGACTGGCTCAGATAGAAATTGCACGTGGTACCGGCACTCACAGGGTTTGCATGAAAAATCAATCGTTCAATATGGTTAAATAATAAAATAAGGTTTATTGAATCCGACGTTTCGGTTCCCCACAGGAACCTTTCTCAAGGGCAAAGCTTGTTGTTTGAACGATTGATTTTTCATGCAAACCCTGTGAGTGCCGGTTTATATATATATATATATATATATCTATATATATTATATATATATATATATATATATATCTATCTATATATATATATATATATATATATATATATATATATATATAAATACAAGCGTCCTCTGCACTCAACCCACTATCAATATATTTAAGACAGAGACATTTTGTGCATACTGCTACTGAAAAATGCCTTACCCTTTAAACAAAACAGGGATTGTTTGTCCATATATTGCAATATATTTAAGCTGGCCAACTACGTGGAAAGTCATCCCACATCTGGCCAGTCCTACACTCAAATTGCATCTGATTCATTAAGAATTCTATTCTATTGCTTCATTATACATTTTACAAAGGGACTAAATTTTACCTGCTGGTTGAGTGCAGAGGACTCTTGTATTTGTCCATATGCATTTTGTGGTCACAGCCTTATTGCAGCCCCGCCTAATGGTTTTAAAAATTAGTGGTGAGCACAACTTTTCCTTGTTTCTTATAATATATATATATATATATATTTTTTTTTTTATTTTATTTTTTTAATTTATATATTTATATTTTTTTATATATATTTTTTTTTATTGATAAAATCCAGCAGACTCCTTGCCCAATCCTATTTGGTTTTATATATCTGTGTACTAACTTATATGTATGTGTTATTTGTCTGTGTCACCAGCGGCATGCCTTTTTCGTAATGGAGTTCCTGAGCGGGGGAAGCCTGGCAGACGAGCTGAAAAGACACGACAGCCTAGACATGGACAGAGTCCTGTAAGTAGCACATTTTGAAAATGGTACTAGTATAATATCACTAAGAAATACTTTTTAATACTTTTAACTTGGCTAATAACCATTAATGAGACAGCACTTTTTATTACATTATCCCATATATTTGCTCCTTTTTCACTCCATAAAGCACATTTAGTAACACTGGGCAAATGTGCACCTGGTAGTTACCCAGAGCAACTGAATAGTGAGGGTTGAACAATAAAAGCAAACATTTAATTGGTTTCCATGGGTTACTTTGGGTTTGTAGATAAATACGCCCTGTGTTTGAGTGCGCTATCTTGTTAAGAACCCAAGGCACATATAGCTGTGTTTTTTATCCATATCATTACTAACGCTCTCCTTATAGAGCGATCAGAAAACTCACATTGTAAGAAGGATGGAATAATAACATATGTACATTTAGGAAGCATCATATTCAAATTTAATAGGCAATTATTTTACATTATCTGAAATGAATAGGCACATATTATAGACTCATCTTTATGGAGTTAACCATTATTTCTTTGTTTAAAAGGTTCCATTCTGCAGAGATGGTATGTGGCCTGCAATTCCTGCACAGCAAGGGGATCATCCATCGGTCAGTATCGATTTCTTCATCTCTGTAACTTTCTACAGCAGAGGCCACACACAGGTTTCTCTGCAGATCATCAGCCCTTGTCTTCTTCTGTGTAACTCCTTTATTCTCTATATTGCAGAGACATCAAACCCCGTAACATCTTATTGGATCACCAAGGCCACATCAGAATCTCAGACTTCGGCCTGGCTGTACAAAACGTCTACAAAGGTGATACCATCACAGGCCGAGCCGGAACTACATCATACATGGCCCCAGAGGTAAGACATGGAATTACAATACATTTACAGAAGAAACCAAGTAAAGGAGAATATGGCAAGACAACAGAGCTGTATTTAGCTGATGATGACATATATACCAACATATAGACAAATACAAGAGTCCTCTGCACTCAACCCATTATCAATATATTTGAGACATGTGCATACAGCTACTAAAAAATGCCTTACCCTTAAAACAAAACAGGGATTGTTTGTCCATATATTGCAAGATATTTAAGCTGGCCAACTACGTCCAAGTCATCCCTTATCTGGCCAGTCCTACACTCAACTTGCATCTGATTCATTAAGAATTATATTGCATTATTATACATCTTACTAAGTTTTACCTGCAACTTACTAGCTGCTTTCAAAGTAAACTCCCAAACTCTGTTGCCCTTTTATTAGACACTAGTGGGATCACCTGACTATAGCTGGGAAGGGTGGGAGCTACAACATGGAGCTGGTCACTGCTCCTGTATAAACTATAACAAACAAGGGAAAGTTGTGCTCATCACTAATTTTTAAAACCATTAGGCGGGGGTGCAATGAGACTGTGACCACAAAATACATATAGACAAATACAAGAGTCCTCTGCACTCAACCCATTATCAATATATTTAAGACATTGAGACATTTTGTGCCCCTGCCTAATGTTTTATATATACCAACATGTTATACAAATAGGCATATTTGCCTTTATCAATAGAAAAATATCAACCTGCATATGTAGTACAAGGCACTCGACCGGGTCTGTAACCCATAGCAACCGAAGAAATATTTGCTTTTAGTGCTTTCTGCTGATTGGTTGCTACTGGTAACTAGACTTTTTTTTTATATCATATAACTTTACATGATAAATGATATTACTAATTGAGTTTTACACCACCCATGTTGTGCCAGGCATCTCCCATACTGCATGTGACAATACAGTTGTTTCTACTCATACCCCGCTGATTGGGTCACATGCATTTCTCATTGCACACAATGGCCAGCTAAATCTATTGAATTCTGTTGTTAACATAATCCCAGTAAAGATACACAGAGGATGCCATGCTGCTCCTAAACTATAACTTTCCTTTCTTTTCAAGATTCTGCAAGAAAAACCTTACAATGCAGCAGTCGACTGGTGGTCCTGTGGCATCACCATCTGCAAAATAGCCTCCGGAGAGAACCCTTTTTACAGGTTTACCAAACAGGAGCTCATTGATTCGATCATCAACGATGAGCCTGAAATACCAAAGTGGCTGGATGATGATTTAATACATCTGCTGAAAAAGGTGGGTAGCAACAGAGGGACAGAGATATAGGGTCAGTTTTACTAAAGGGTGAAGTGACTAACGTTAGCGAAAATTCGGCCAGCGTGATGTCATTTCGTTACTTGGCCGATTTACTAACGGACGCAGGTGTAACTTCACTAGCGAAGGAGATAGACTATCAGTAATTCACTCCCTTATGCCTGGCAAAGTTGCGCCCTGGCGAAAGGGACGTAACTAAGCAAATTCATTAATATGCGGATTTTACTGAACGTTACCTCTTGTGCCTGCCTTTGCCACCTCAGACCAGGTGAAGTGCAATGGAGTAGATAGGACTTCCTCAAAAATAGTTGAAAATGTTCCCAAAATTTTTTCAGGGTGATAGGCTGCAATAGATCGTACATTTTTTCTGGGGTACCCGCCTTCCCCCTTATATTTCCTAACATATGCCACATAAACTATACAATGGGATCATGTATAGGCCAATATAACAATTCTATTTTATTTTATTAAGGTTTCCCGGGCTTGTGTAGTGTAATGTATCGGCTGCAGCATATATGTCCATTCAACTTTTATTTATTCCAACAATAGTATTGTAACACAAATATTTTTTTATTTTACTGCATTGCCTTAGTTAAAACCTTATCGCCTTTGCATTCTTATAGGGTTATACAATAACATGAATGAGCTACAAGAGTTTCATGTTACATTCTGAAACCACACGTTCTATAATGTATCATAAAAACCTATTAGCAATTTGAATAATTAACTTGCAAACCTATGAATCATTTGCAGTAATTTCATTGATGGGTATTTTAGAGAGTATAAAATCAGTGGTATTAAAATAATTGCTCTTTGAACCTTTAGCTCCTCAAAAAGAAGCCGAGGCGACGGCTCGGGGCCAGAGGAGACATCAGGTGCCACCCGTTCTTTGAGCCCATCGACTGGGTGGTGCTGGAAGAAGAAGGAGCAGATCCCCCTTTCCAGCCACGCAAAGTAAGTACAAGATTTGTGACAGATGAATGTGAAAGCAGTGGGTTCATTTGTGGAAGTTATTTATTTAAATATTAAACACATTAGTCACCATATTTACACACACATGAATATCTATACACATATGGAGATGTCTCTCAGAAAGCATCATTATTGCACTTCCATGTCTAAAGGCTGGATAGTTTTTATTGTAATCTTTATTGTATAATGATATGAAATACATGGCAAACTGAAACACAACCTGCTCTTTTTACAACTAAAACCATCTAACCACACTAAACACAACACAAATACTGTGACTATTCTCTTGCTCCTAATAGATATTTTGTATCATTTTAACAAAAATTATTTTTACCTTTCACACAGCCATCAGCAAAGCTCTTCAGGCCATATGATGGGAATCTGTCATTCCTCGGGTCCCAGGAGAATGAAGCCACATCAAGGGAAAATAATATCGTTTCTGGCCTTTCATTCCTAAATTCCTCCTGGCTGGAGTAAGTATGTATGAAAGTGAGTAATATAACATGCTGTTTCATCAAGCATAAGTACATACAATCAGAGGACAGTGGGCATATCTATAGGCTTCAATATCAGCTCCACCTGCTGCACAAAGGCTGTACCATCATTATATTCTGCATTTCCTGGGCAACAACAACTCCACCTTCACCCTGAGATAAGATCCTTCAGAGCATGAGATTCCTTGGTAAAATCAGGTTTTGGAATCCTGAGTGGCAGTGGCTCATCTGGTAAGTATTAGGTGGGTATCTATATGTGTGTGAATGTGTGAGTGAACGTGAGATATGAAAGGATAAGGGTGTAACAGAAGGCAAACAGAGTCTAAGATCACAGCCTGTTTGTCTTCCTGCACATCATGTCTATAGACCCCAATACCCTGTTAGTTTTGTATATAGTTCTATAGTTCTCATAGTTGTGTAGAAATCAAGGGCAAGGGTTTTTTCCCAATCTGAAGTAAGATGGGGTTTTTTTTTACCTTGTCCTTTTAAGTTGTTGTTGTTAAACGAGCAAAGGGTGGGACGTCATAGACACGTGCAGTTAAAACCTCGTTTGTTGTCTTTGTTTGTCACGTTTGTCCTGTTGTGTGAGGCGTTACACCCGGCGTGCCGGTAACAAGGTTGAAGCCTTGACGTGGCGTTACTGCTCACATGTATAAACATGTGCTAATTCAACCAGTGGTGTGTGACTGTCATGTGTTGTTTCATTCATGTACAGACTCCCTCTTTTATAGTCACTGTTGCACTCATATAATATCACTCTTGCATTCAGCCAAACTGTCTCTATGGCACATCAGCACACTCCCATGCACTCTCACTCTCACACTGATTCTTACAGTTCCTCTCTGCACTCAAGCTCTTAGTACATTGACACACACCCCTTTTACATTCAGAGTCATTCTCACTTACTCATACTCATGGCCACACATCTTCACTCCTGTGCAAACACTCATTCATTGACACAACCTTTTCATGTCAGTGTATGGGAATGTCTGGGACTTAATAACAGGCCAATTTGTTACATACCTGGCAGTGATTATAATCTCCTCTTCAATGAGAAAACACACTGGCCTGCTCTACAATCCTAGAAAACTCTGTGTCACCATCTTGACTTCTCTCCTAGTGCCCTTGTAGCTGCCCTGGGCCATGTACCTGCAAAATAAAGTAAAACCCAAATAATTTTTCCTCTAGTAAGTACATTATAAAAGAGAAAACAATACATTGTAATATGGGTAGAACGGTTTGCTCTTACATAAGCACATCAATCTTGTATTTAAACCCTCTGCAATTCTGTATTCTGACCGTATTCTGACTGCCAACTGCCCAATGAATTAGTGATTAGCCAGATGAAACACCAGTTGGGCTCTTAGGGCTCATGCTGACAGTCAGCCACATGCACTATCTACACTTTGTTACTTTTCTTCCTTACCAGTTCACACGTATATTAAAAGATACATTTTATTTTTCATCCCCATGATCCTGACGACGGCTTTTTGTGACCCGAAACGCGTTGATACACCATGCATGAATAAAAACTTTTTGATATATGCTTGATGATCGTGACCGTGAGTGCTTTTTTTGTGGACTGATATATATATATATATATATATATATATATATATATATATATAATATCAAACAGGGGGTTGTGGGAGCACTCTAAAGGCTTTAAAGTGTATATATATAAGTATAATAAATGCTATTGCATATGTACCCAAATAGGGGTTATTTTGTTACAAAGTTATGATCATAAAATTGATAAGCCACCATAACCACGTCAATGTAAACCCCCAAATGGCGGTCCCTAACTTGTTTTATATTTTATGTGCATTTTAGCATTACCTGTAATCAATGTCCGTTGAACGCTGTTTTTTCACTGTGGGCTAAATCCTCCCCAGCCAGCAATCAGGCTTTTAAAGGAGAGATATTCCCAAAACAAACGCCCAATTTTAAAAGCATAGGAACACCACTAGTTTAAAGGGGGGGTATGGGGTGCTACAACCACTGAAGCTATGCCACAGCTCCTGGCTAAATATACAATATCAAAACAGGGGGGTTGTGGGAGCACTCTAAAGGCTTTAAAGTATATATATATATAAGTATAATAAATGCTATTGCATATGTACCCAAATAGGGGTTATTTTGTTACAAAGTTATGATCATAAAATTGATAAGCCACCATACCACGTCAAGGTAAACCCTGCTGGCTGGGGAGGATTTAGCCCTTAGTGAAAAAACAGCGTTCAACGGACATTGATTACAGGTAATGCTGAAATGCACATAAAATATAAAACAAGTTAGGGACCGCCATTCGGGGTTTACCTTGACGTGGTATGGTGGCTTATCAATTTTATGATCATAACTTTGTAACAAAATAACCCCTGTTTTGGGTACATATGCAATAGCATTTATTATACTTATATATACTTTAAAGCCTTTAGAGTGCTCCCACAACCCCCTGTTTTGATATTATATATATATATATATATATATATTATATATATATATATATATATATATATATAAAATACACAAAAGCCATGAATATCCTGTAAATTATATCCTTATAAACGGTGAGTAGTGATGTCATCAGTTATAAACGGTGAGTAGTGATGTCATTTCTGTCACATGACTCACTAAAATTTGTGTATTATAATAAATAAAGTACCCCCAGTTGTAAAATATGAGGATATTAGAAGTTACCTCAGAGTTCCATGACCTGTATAAAAACACTCGGCCTTGTGTTTTTATATGGTCATGAAACTCCTCGGTAACTAATAATATCCTTATATTTTACAAGAGGGGGTACTTTATTCACTATATATATATACATACACACACACAAACATTAAATGCCAGGGTTTGGAGTACAAATAGTACAAGATGTCTGCCCCAAGGACCTCTAGGTTTAACTTGAGAATACAGTGAGCCAACTAAGAACGAACTTTTCAGGGAATTCTTTGAGATTTTAGACCATATTAGAAGTAAATTCAGCCATAAATATTTAGATGTTCCTATTCGCTATAAAAACAATATTTATAGCCATATTCTCTTTTAGGCTTCAAACCCTGTATTCTATATAGTGACTTTACTGTACCTGCACAGAGTATCAGCAGTCTTAAAACAGCAATGATCCAGCCCTTCAAGATTGTGCAAAGCAGCTCCCCAACCTGGATCTTGTTAGGCCATTGTTCCAAATGGGGAGAAATGCAATAGCAGAACATAAATACCTAAAGGAACAAGAGTGAACTAGAGAGTTGAAACTGGTGTTCTGTGCTAAATCTAAAACTAAATATACTATAAACATACTATTTATCTTTTCTACATAACAGAGGTTTGCATTTTTTTTAATTTCCTTTATGTTTAACAGAAAAATATTTAGTGCGATGCAGGTAAAAACGAAGAAAAGGGGCATCTGCCACCTGTGGAAAGAAAGGAATGTTATAGACAAATTGCTCATACGTGGGATATTTCAGCAAAGCTCAAAAGCGAACTACAAAAGTAGTTTGGATTACATTCTTATGTTCAAAATGGTGTTGCTTTTCTTGCACCAGAATGTAATGTAAATGTTCAGCTTTTTTAAGTATATGTTTATAGGGTAATTAATGCTAAAATGTATGCAAGTATAATATAACATTCCTGATATAGTAAATCATTTAACCGTATGCTGTGTTCTTGTTGCGGCCATCACTGAACCAAACAAGCATACTTAAAATTAAATAGGAAAGAAACGCTAACAAGTCATTCTTATATTCCAACATCTGTCCCTAGGTTTCACCTTAACTTGAGTTAGGCCTTCCTAGACTTAAGGGGCATATTCTAAACCTTTATTTTGTCTTTGCCCAAATGATGCCAGTCCTGGTTAATATATGATCAGGTTTATTCAGACTGGAGAATCTTATCAGCTATAAACTGCAGTGAGTAAGGGATGGGGTCAGTGGTTCAATGGGTTTATATAAGTCCACTAACTGATCTTAATGAGCCCATTCAGTCTGGTCATTTAGTCACTAGATAAAAATTTCTAATTTTATATAGTAACTCACTAAAATGCCATTTCCCCTTATATGGGACCTACTCTATTTAATCTTAAAGAGGATGTTCACTTTTAAATTAACTTTTAGTATGATGTAGAGAGCGATATTCTGAGACAATTTGCTATTGGGTTTCATTTTTTATTATTTGTGGTTTTTGAGTTTTTAAGCTTTTTATTCAGCAGTTCTCCAGTTCAGCAATCTGGTTGCTAGGGCCCTAATTGCCCTAGCAACCATGCACTGATTTGAATAAGGGACTGGAATAGGAGAGGCCTGAATAGAAAGATGAGTAATATAAAGTAGCAATAACAATACATGTGAAGCCTTACAGAGCATTTGGTTTATAGATGGGGTCAGTGATCCCTATTTGAAAGTTGGAAACAATCCGAAGAACAAGCAAATAATTCCAAAACTATAAAATATAAATAATGAAGACCAGTTGTAAAGTTGCTAGGAAGTGGTTATTCTATGACATACTAAAAGTTACCGCAAAGGTGAATCACCCCTTTAAATACTGTACAGCTATTTTGAACCCACAAATGGAAATATCCTTGCCTTACCTGATCTCATCTTAAAGCGGTAGTTCACCTTAAACTTAACTTTAAGTAGTTATAAACAATAAATACAAAGTGACTTTACAACATATAAAAGTGTGGTTTAATTTATACATACGACTGTGAATGCCTCTGAAACTCCGCGTGCAGTTTCGATGAGAGACATTTGCAGTGAGGTCGAGCTTTTCTGATACTGAAACTGTGAAGGAGATGATGTCCTGATCAGAAACATCCACAATTGCATGTAGAAACTAAAGTATTCATTACGGTAGTTTTTAAAGTAAGAACATCTGTTTCCAACAACCCTATAAACAAGTAACAAGTTGTTAAGATAACTACTTCATAGTATAATATATGAATAATATGGCACTTGCGTAAATTAATTTCTAGATAGAAATTTTATATTTTAACTCAATAAATGTTGGTGCCTGCTGAGATATTTGCCCTCCTAGATACAGGTATGGGAGCTGTTATCCAGAAAGCTCATCTCCCATAGACGCGATTTTATCCAAATGTAAAAATGATAATAAGACAGTACCTTGTACTAGAGTCCTGCGAGCAATTTGTTAAACCAGAACCGTAACCGGACCCGCAACCCGCTACCCTACCCGCAAATACCTTATCCGCAACCAGATCCGCTGATCATTAAGAAACAGAAAGTGATTTCATTGTAAACTGGAAGTGACATCATTAGAAGTAGCCCTGATCAGAAAAAATGAGTAAAACAGGAAGTGCTCAGAAAAAAATAAGTAAAACTCGATATTGAGAAGACCCGTGACCTGTCCCGCAAACCCGAAGAACCGCTGACCAGTGTCTATACCCGCACCCGAAACGTCTACCTGCAACCCGCAGGGTACTACAGGTTTTTGCGGGTAACCCGCGAGTACCTGACCCGCTGCAGGACTCTACCTTGTACTTGATCCCAACTAATATCTAATTCATCCTTATTGGAGCTAAAACCAGCCTATTGGATTTATTAAATGTTTAAATGATTTTCTAGTAGACTTAAGGTATGAAGATCCAAGTTATGGAAAGGTCCGTTATCTGGAAAACCCCAGGCCCCTAGCAATCTGGATTACAGGTCCCATACCTGTACTACAGGAATCCAGGTTTAGACTGAGATTCAAAATGTTCTCTGACATTTAAATAACAAGGCGGTCAAACCCCCCCCCATAAATGATGAACATCTATGGCATCCAACAGCAGCTCATTTGGCTCCTTGAAAAGCATCTTGGAAGAGATTTAGGAAGAACAATTATTTGCCAATATTTCAGGAATCATGGCTGAAAGGCTAATAAAACAAATGACCAAATCCTGGACCACAAACATAGTCTTGAACTGAACTGATTGTTTCACACATGGCCCAATGAGGAGCCCATCAACAGTCCAATGCTATCTTCTCCCAACAGGGTTTTAAAACCTGCCCTGATTTTCATTCTCAGTCACACATTGGTCTGGCTGGTATGGGATCTGTTATTTGCAACCCCTTATCCAGAAGACTCTGAATTACAGGAAGGTGATCTTCTATAGACTCAATGTAATTAAAGTTGTAAATATGATTTAATTTTTCTCTGCATAATGAAACAGTACTTTGTACTTGAGCCTAACTAAGGTATCATTAAAACTTTTCTGGAGGTAAATACATTTTATTGGGCTTACATAATGTTTTGGCCCAAAATCCCTGAAATAGCAGCGGATAGCAGCACAGACACTAGGACCTTCCCCATTGACTAATACAGGACCCTGAGAGCTTTGAGATGCTGGGTTTTTGGATTCTGAGTTTTCATACCATCGGACTTTAAAAAATTCAGATTTTTCTTTTTTTTAAGGTCCGAAAAAATCCAAATGTTTCGGATTTCGGAGCTTAATAAATAACCCCCTTACTGTAGCTATAAAGAAAGTGTTGTCAGGTACAAATAGTAATAAATTAAACCTTTTACAAAACAGAAAGAGCTGCATACATTTTCACCCCTCAGTCCCCATCTTGTCATGTATATGAACTCCATCGTATGGTCCTTCCCCATAATTTCTCCATTGCATAGCACATCCAGCTGGCAAAAAAACACAGGTATACACCATATTATCTTGTACATAAACAAACTAAATATTGTTGACATTTATAAATATATCAGTTGATCAACATCTTGTAAAATTTTATAATCATTTTAAAATAATGAGTAGCAGTGGCATAAAGTACAAAAAAATTTACACACGTTTGTATCTTTTTTGTTTTCCCAAATTGTATTTTTTAGCTCTAAAAATGTCAGATTTGACTAATTACTTTAAACCACAAAATATTTATAATCTATTAAACGTGAATACCACGAAAAATGCTAATACAAAGCGTTGCCATCTAAGAGCTGCTGAGATAGTGTACGAGTTTATGGGAGCTGTCCTTTTTCAGCTTGTAATTGCACAAAAATTCTTAAGAAAACAAGGATTTCGAGGTATTCAGATTCTGATTCTTTTGGGAGGGGTTCTTTTGTGCTTTTTATATTAGGATCTTTCAATAAATGACTTGCCATTCATTGTTTTAGTGAAAATTTCTATTTATGGTGGTTTCAAAAACCTCTAAACCACACAAATGGGCCTCTAAGTGTTACACACCAAAGCAAGTACAACAGGTCAATGACAGGACACAGAGAAAAGAAAATGTTTGGGGACCTGACACCTGTTAAGATTTTGTACTTAACTCTTTTTATTTGTGAATGTCGATTTCTATCCATGTCTTCTGTAATGTCAGGTGGGCAGGGATTCATCAGAAGAGATTCTGGGACATGTTTATGGTTTGTAAGAGAAACTGTTGATATTTCCTGCCTACTGAGTTTATATTATGTTTATTTCAAAGGAACAGAATTAAAGTGCAACTCATCCCTTTAATTACAGTGGAAACCTTAAAGGGGTGGTTCACTTTTAAGTTAAGTATTATTCTTAACAACCTTTCAATTGTCCTTCATGTTTTATTTTTAATAGTTTTTGAATGATGTGCCTTTTACTTCTGACTCTTTCCAGCTTTCAAATGGGGTCACTGGTCCCATCTTCAAAACAAATGCCCTGTAAGGCTATTTATTGTAATTGCTGCTTTTTATTACTCATCTTTCTATTCAGGTCCTCTCCTATTCATATTCTAGTTTCATATTCAAATCAATGCATGGTTACTAGGGTAATTTGAACCCAAGAAACCGGATTTTTGAAATTGCAAACTGGAGAGCTGCTGAATTAAAAGCTAAATAACTCAAAACCCATGAATAACAAAAAATGAAAACCAATTGCAAATGTAAACCCCTTTAAAAGGAACAATAAGCAATAGTGTTTCATGTGGTGTATTATTTGTACTTAAAGTTAAGGAAAGCGACTATTGGAGGCAGTGTTCCCTCAAGGCTGTCCATGAATACAAGTTATGACACCAATGCATACAGCCTTTTGTAAAGCACACCAAGCATGTTGTATTAAAGGACAAGGAAAGGCTAAAATTAAGTAAGCTTTATCAGAAAGATCTATTTAAATACACCAGTAAACCCTCAAACTAATGCTGCTCTGAGTCCTCTATCAAAAGAAACACTGTATTGCTTTCCTTCTATTGTGTACACATGGGCTTCTGTATCAGACTTCATGTCTGAAAAGGCATTAACAGAATCAGCCATCACAACATCACCCAGCAGTGCATTCCACAACCTCCCTGTCCTCACTGTAAAGAACCATCTACGTTGCCTCAATTGAAAGTTCTTTTCTTCTAGTCTAAAGGGGAGGCCTCTGGTACGGTGATCCTCTTTATGGGTAAAAAGGTCCCCTGCATTTTGTCTATAATGTCTTCTAATGTACTTGTCATGGCCCCTCTGCCTTTTTACGAGAGAAAACAACCCCAACCTTGACAGTCTATCCTCGTAATTTAAGTCTTCCATCCCTCTAACCAGTTTAGTTGCACTTAGTCTCTGCACTCTCTCCAGCTCATTTATATCCCTCTTAAGGACTGGAGTCCAAAACTGCACTGCATACTCCAGATGAGGCCTCATCAGGGACCTATAAAGAGGCATAATTATATTTTTACACGAGTTGTACAACAGATGAATTTCTTCATCAGACTCTAAAAATAATGTTGATAAAATATAATTATAAACATAAAAATTACCAGTGGTAGGATTGATTGTGTTTAAGTCCAAAAATATGAATTAAAGAGCATTCCTAAATCCAGTATTGGCACACAAGAGCTTCTATACTGCCTACTCTTTAAGTCTTTAAGATTACCCCATAGTTGCGAATGAAATAAACAAACAAGATTGAATTCCAAGTCAGGGAGGCACATTTATCAAGGGTTGAATTTTGAATTCCTGTAAGTTTTTTAAAACACCCATAAACTCAAAATTCAAAATGTATTAATGAAATATAATTTTTAAGACTTGGATGAAAAGAATGGACCCAAAACCTCGAACTGAATTTGAATCGAATTCTCTGAAAAATCGAATTTGAATAACTCCCTGGTCGAATTTGACAGTTTTGACCATAAAAAAACTCGAAAATACGAATTTCAAATTTTCAATTCTACCCTTGATAAATCTGCCCCTTAGAGCTTTGAATGTAAATAATTCAAAATCTATAAAATGAAGGCTAATTACATTTTGTCTTAGAATTTTCCTGTCTCCACAATATTAAAAGCTTATTTTAACGGTGAACCACTCATTTACACACCAGGCCTCTGGAATTTATAGTATGTCAAAAAGGAACAAAGATTTTAGCCCTTTCATTACTAAAATGTATCTTGTAAACTGTAGAGGTGTAGAGGTATTTTTTTTCCTTTCATGGCTGTCTCAAGCAACCTGTTTACAGAATGGATACAGTAACAAGAGAAGCCATATGGTCAAATTCTAAATTAGAAGGTAAAAAATCTATCACTATTAAAATGCAACAATATAAAACTATCTACTGGTATTTCTATTCAATTGATGATGAACTCAAGCGCTCTCGACAAAATACTATAAATATATAACAAAACAAATCAGACCACCCATGTGTACATATTGAAGTGCATAGAAAAGCTCATACCAATTTACTGACTGTAACCAATCAGTAAAAACTAAGAGAGCTGCAAAGCAGGAAGTGGTTTTGTGAATATTATGTTAGATATCCAGTCACTTCACCTTTATTAGGGTTTCCCCATGACCATTATTTTACCGTCCTGGCAGGTAAAAATGATTTTGTTTTTAATAGGAAAAAATGTCAAGAATATAGGAAGGTCAGTATTTTTTTTCCAGAAAAGGTGTCAACCCTAGCCTTTAAACGTTACATTTTTGGATGATTAACTATAGTGAAAGCATGTTTTATTTTGCACAGCCTATCTATTTACCCAGTTTTTTTATTTTTACACTGAACAATTCCTTTAATATGAGTGAATTTATATATTATAAGTATTTATAGTACTATAGTATTTCCCTTGTGCTTTACATAACTTTCAATAAGAATCCACTTTTACCTTCACAACGTTGTCTCCAGATTTGCCATTATTACGTAAGCAGTCAAGACAAATGGCAATTTGTGGATCACTTCTCTAGGCTGTTTCACATTCACAACTCCATCTGTAAGAATAATAAAACTGAAAAACCTCTATAAGTTATACAGGAACTGGATCTATTATCTGGAACCCTATAGGACCAGGGGGTTTCTGGATTAGGTATCTTTCTGTAATTGGATCAACATATCTTAACTTAGCTAAAACTCATTTTAATAGCTCCAATAGTATTGCTTTGCCACCAATATGGATTCATGCTGTTTAGTTAAAACCTAATACAAGGTTCTGTCTCATTAGTACAAAACAAACAATTATTTTCTTAAATAGGTGTAAGGGAGATGGCTTTGCCATAATTTTAAGCTTTCTGGTTAACACGTTTTGGAGGGAACTAGCACAAAGGTAGGTCTGAAGCATTTTGCCTTCCTTGTACTTGGTTATAATTTAGTCAGCATAAATCCTTACTGATTGCAAAATAATGTTATTGCTTTTTTCAATACTTAAATATTTTCTTGCAGCCTTAAAGCACAGCATTTTTCACTTTGTGCTTTAGTCAGAAATTACAGTTTGCAAACAAACAAAATGCCAACAACAAAAGTATAAATAACTACAATTCATTTTAATATCATAAAAAAAGTTACCTGTTTTTCAATGCCACCTTTTAAATAAATCCATATCTTATATTGATATTTGCCATAAGACTCCTGACATATTTGCCATAAGACAAGTAACAAAAGCAATGTGAACTACAGAGAACTGCCAAAATGTCAAAAACTAAACACTCTAATCCTAGGAAGATGACCAAAAGCTATTTATTTATCTTTTAAAGGGAAATTTTAACCATTGGGACACAATTTTTCTCCTTGGAAAAACTCAAAGGGATTTTAAACAAAAGAAAAACATTTTAGAATACAGCCAAAGACTGTAAACACTTTTTAATATACTTCTATTACTAGTCCTGTGCCATTTTAATGAGAATACAAGACGTTTTTACCATTCAACTGATCTGATCTCGCAGAACTGATCCTGATCTACCATTGGCCACGGGCTGCCCTGGAGACAATCAGAGGCTTTCTATGTTCCAAACAGTACATCTTATGTGCAAATATTCTGCCTTGCGTGCTGCTTTCTAGCTTTCTGGAACTTGGAGCTATTATTGCCATGAAGTTGTGCAGCCGTCTGTAAAGCAGGTTCAGATCTACGAGCAGCAGGCAATAGATCAGTGCAAAATGTAAAAAAAAAAACTTTGTTTTTCTTTAAATTAAGATGGGGAAACAATGACAATTTTTGACTACTGTATATGTCCCCTTTAAATGTAACTGCAACAGAAAGTAGTATTTGTCTGTACCTTTCTGAATTGCTTGTTTTGCCTTTTAAAACCACATGACTACACCTTTCACAATTGCTTTTTTTCAATAATAAGTAGCTTCTACTACATTGTTTCATAGTGAGAATGCCCCATTGTTTTTTTCTATGAATCAGTTAGTTAACATTTGTTTGTAGAATGTTCCAGATGCACTCTGGTGAAAAATATGTGCAAGTGTGGGATCTCTTATTTGTAAACCTGTTATCCAGAAAGCTCTGAATTACAGGGAGAGTGTCTCCTATAGAAAACATTTAAACAAATAATTATTTTTTTTTAACCAAAATGATTTCCTTTTTCTATGTAATAATATAACAGTACTTTATACTTGTTTCAAACTAAGATTCCATTAATCCTTATTGGAAGCCACATAATCCTAGTGGGTTTAGTAAATCTTTTTTTAGTAGACTTAAGCTGGCCATAGACGCAAAGCTCTCATCGTACTGTGACAGGGTGTTTGGGAAACACTACTGTCTTAGAGCAAAAGGCACATAAAAGAGTGCATTTAAACTGCATTGTATGTGCTGCAAAGGAATACTCTGCTCAGGTAGGGTTAATATTCCCTATCAGCCAGGTAATTAAGTGGCAGGTGAGAGAGGATCTACCTGACAATGTAAAAGGGCTGTGTGAGCACAGTTCAGGGCTCTCCAGGGAAGTGAGGTGCTGTGAGAGACAGAGCTGGGCAGAAGGAGCTTTTCTGCCAGCAAGAGAGTTCCAGAGCTTGGAGCCTAAATCCCTTGTGGGGAAAGAAAGAGAAAAGGACTGTCAGAGGCTAGTGAGTCTGAGTCCCAGGAGGGTAAGCCAGCAGGGCTGAGTGTGAAGCCCAAATACTTCAAGGTGCAAGAGGGTGAGAGTTTCCCTTGATGGTGAGCGACCAGAGGTGGGAAAACCCTGAATGTTTTGCAGTGTATTTACTGAACTGTACCCTGCATGTTCTACAGTGAAGTTGAACTGTAACCTGAACATTTTTCTGTTGCCTTTTCGTTGGAATGTCCAGTGCTTAATAAACCTGTGTTTTTTGTCTGAAGCCTTGGTGTCCCTGTCTCTAAGCTCAAAAATCCTACGCTACCTGTCTACCAAACGCTAATTCCCCAATAAAAGTGCATGTGCAGGCCAGTGGCATGTCACAATTGGTGGAGAATGCGGGCAGAGCTTTAAAGAGACATACACCTGTTTAAAAGCCTGGTAAGCATTACCCTTAAGAGACTGTACTAATATGGCAACTGGTGCTGTAAATCCCCATGCTACAGCTGTTCAGTAGGAGGCTGTGAGTGCTATTGGAAAGCAACAGGAACAGCAAGATGGCGACTGGTGGCTGCAGTTCCACCGTGACTGGGAAAGAGTCAGCATGCCAAGTCTGGGAAAGAGATTGCTAAATGCCTCACAAGTGAAGCGTGAGCATTTCTGTGAGTTGCAAGCAGCAGTGGCAGCTCCTGTAAAGTCTGTAGGAAAACAGACAAAATTTTTCTGTCTACCACAAAGAAAGTTCTACTAACAGACTGCCAAGGAAGTGAGAGCAACTTCGCTTGTACGAAAGGAGACCCCTACATCTGGATCCAAGGCAGGAAACTGGTTCCAAAGAGGCGGTACCCCAAAGTTGGAGCTCCGGCAGAATACCAAGGAGAGAGGCTATGCTGATTTCCAAGTCCAGTCTGGCATATTTGGCCAGAGTTCATCCCCAGCAGTTCCACGCTGGATGCCCTACAGGAATGGTGAGACTGTTCTTAAAGGGGTGGTGGAAAGGGAACAGCAGGCTGGGGGGATACAAGACTGGGACTGTGGGAGGAAAGGCAAGGTCCTGGGGCCTAAAGAGTTAAGTGTGCAATCAGAATGCACTGTGCCTGTTAAAGGTATTGCTGAAAAGTCAGTAGAGGTAAAAGTGAATGGGATTTCACTGTGGGTCACACTGGACATTAACTCAACTAAGTCAGTGGTGTTGCATGAACTGTTAATGTTTATTCTACTACCGCACGAGGTCCCTGAGAAGCAAGAGAACTCAAACCTGACTGTATGTCTTAATTTTGAAACCACAAAAGGGACTGTTATCCACTCACTTATGGTTGCAAGTGACGTTGAAGAGGAAATTGTTCTGGGTACAGACTTTCCCCTATTCTGGGAGTTGTGGGGAAACAACAACCCAATGGATGTGGAACAATCAAACCAGGTGGTGAATAATGTTGGTGTTATGCAAAATGTTATGTGTAATTTTGCTGTCCAATGTCCAGATGGGAATCCTATGTGTGTGACTGTGGGGTGTGAGGTAACACCCATAGTAAAAAGTATAAGGGGGACCCCCAATGTAAATGTGTCCCTAGAGAAGGTGAATGAGGTAATTCACAGTGGGGAACACCAAAAAGCAGAGCAGGCGTGTCTGCAACAAAGTAGCTCAAGTGAGAGAGAAAATGTCTTGAGTAAAATGTGCATTAATGTTTTGCTACCTGAAGGGTTAAAGCAAAGGGAGAAAAACTCTATGAGGCATGTCTGTGATTCCAAGTGTGAATGTCTTAAAGGTGAGGTAAAACCTAAGTCCTGCACTTTGTGTGACTTGTCTGTGAATGTGTACAAATCTGCAACTGTTTACAAAACAGAGCCTGTAAAGTGCAGTAGTTGTTCTGGCCCAGGTCATATGGCTGATAATTGCACAATTGAAAGGTCTACTGCGGCAATAACCGAGCTGATCAAAGTCTATGACCAGTTGTGTCTGCAACTGAACTCAGGTGGAGAGTCCCAGTCTACTGAGCGCAATCCCTTAGAGAGACAGGGATATGTCCGGCTCACTGAGTGTGTAGTGAGTGAGAACAGACCTGAGTGTGCTGATATGGAGAATGGTAACATGGCTGTCAATGGGGATAAGCCACATGGAGTGACTGTGGTTAAAAGCAAAGTCATGACTCCTGTGTTACATTCCATGGAAAGAGTCTTGCAGTCAGAATCTGTCTATCTGACAGCGGTTGCATTGGGTCCCAATACAAGTGATACCAAATGTTAGTTGCTTGCTAACCCTAAGCGTGTGACCGAGTGTGTGTCTGGTTGTATAACACAAGTCTGTGAGCAAGATGCAACCAGAAAGCAGACTAAAACTGTTGGCCATGGGCTTGAAGTGAAAGCCCTTGGTGTGTTTAAAAACCCATCATTGCCAGTTGTGGAAGGACACCCTATATCCCAGGCAGTGGGTAAAAATGAAATGCAAAGCGTGCATGATGGTAACAGAGATGACAAAGTGTGTTTGTCTTCCCTAGTAAATAAAATTCAGGAGTTGGAAGTGTGTTTGGCTGCTTCCATAGAGACACGTGTCAGATTCATGTAGTAGCGATAATAAGTTGGCCTTAAGGTGTCCATCCGAATGTGACTCCCATGGTTCAGGCATGATAACCAGGGAGAGTAAAGTAAGGCAAAAGTGCAAGCAGAACAGTGGGAATGAGACACCTAAAAGTGTGTTAAGTGAGAGACCTGAAATCTTTGACTGCCAAGCTGTGTGTGTGAACATAGCCAGTGCAAATGATGGTGTAGAAACTAGTAACATGAGTGTTAATGGTGATAAGCCAGACAGAGTGTCTGAGGAGGTGAGTGATGAAAATGTACAACTGCCTCCTGAATCTGTGTGTGTGCAGGTGCCAACCACACAACTGTTCTCCAGTGAGCCCATCTGTGTGAGAGTTGAAACACAGTGTACTGGAGAGGAAAATGTACGTGAAGGCATATTTAAAGGGGAAGTTAAAAGTCCTTTAGCAAAATGTGTGCCTGTCCCCACTGAAGTGAAAGTGACAGATTCAGCACCAGCTGAGTCTATCAAAGAGGCATGTGAGTTAAGACCTGATACAGAAGAGGTCAAGTGTGGGTTGCCTGTTAACACAGAATGTGTGTTTGATTGTGTGTCAGAGTTTGTGACACAAATCTCTGGTAAAAAGCACCCTACAACCCATGAATGCAAAATGCAAAGTGTTCATGGTGTGGACAAAGACACTGAAGCATGTGTGTCTGATCTTGCCCTATTGGATCAGAAGCAGGAGACTGAATGGTGTGTGACTTCTTCCATAGGAACACATGTGTTAAATGTCTTGCAGGTTAAAGAAAGGCCAAGATCCCTGTTAAAGGGATGCGCTATGAACAAATGGGTCCCTAGCCCTTTAGTGAAAGACAAAGTGACTGAAACCTTGCATTTCAAAAGCAGAGTGAGCCCTTTAAAGATAAAAGGTTCAAGTTTACAAGAGAGCACGTGTCTGTATACTCAGATTGACATGTGTGTGTGGGATCTTTTACATGCTAAAGAAAGGTCAAAATCATGTTTAAAGGGTTGTGTAACTGAGAAGCGTCAATCTAGCCCTTCAACCAAAGAAAGACTGGAGGTAGAAATCCCTTTAAGAGAGTTTCTTTTGGGATGGCAATGTGTTCCGCCCCTGGGTCGAAACAGAGGGGGAGGATATGTGACAGGGTGTTTGGGAAACACCACTGTCTTAGAGCAAAAGGCACATAAAAGAGTGCATTTAAACTGCATTGTATGTGCTGCAAAGGAATACTCTGCTCAGGTAGGGTTAATATTCCCTATCAGCCAGGTAATTAAGTGGCAGGTGAGAGAGGATCTACCTGACAATGTAAAAGGGCTGTGTGAGCACAGTTCAGGGCTCTCCAGGGAAGTGAGGTGCTGTGAGAGACAGAGCTGGGCAGAAGGAGCTTTTCTGCCAGCAAGAGAGTTCCAGAGCTTGGAGCCTAAATCCCTTGTGGGGAAAGAAAGAGAAAAGGACTGTCAGAGGCTAGTGAGTCTGAGTCCCAGGAGGGTAAGCCAGCAGGGCTGAGTGTGAAGCCCAAATACTTCAAGGTGCAAGAGGGTGAGAGTTTCCCTTGATGGTGAGCGACCAGAGGTGGGAAAACCCTGAATGTTTTGCAGTGTATTTACTGAACTGTACCCTGCATGTTCTACAGTGAAGTTGAACTGTAACCTGAACATTTTTCTGTTGCCTTTTCGTTGGAATGTCCAGTGCTTAATAAACCTGTGTTTTTTTGTCTGAAGCCTTGGTGTCCCTGTCTCTAAGCTCAAAAATCCTACGCTACCTGTCTACCAAACGCTAATTCCCCAATAAAAGTGCATGTGCAGGCCAGTGGCATGTCACAGTACGAACCGAGTATTCGTATGATTTTCGGAACGTGTGTGGAAAGTCCCGTCATTTTTCGTCCGGCGGAGATCGATCGTTTGGTCGATCGGTCAGGTTGCAAAATTTCTGTCGGCTGCGGGTAATATCTGTGCGTGTATTGCAGATCGAAAGATTTTCAGAGGGAGTCACTAGCTTTGTCTATTGTATGATTGCTGTCAGGGGCAGAACATCGGCTGATCTGTTCTTTAACTCTTTACTTTATTTGGTCGGAATGGTAAGACTTTGATCTGAATGGTTAGTGGCAGGTTGGGAGATGGGAAAGTCCGATCGTACATTGATTTGTACGAACGGATCTTTGCGTCTGTGGCCAGCTTTAAGGTCATGGAAAGATCCTTTATGTGGAAAGCCCTAGGTCCCTATGCATTCTGGATAATTGGTCCCATACCTTTATATATACATTCACACATAAAAAACATATGTGTAGGGACAGAATAAATGCTGGAGGCTCTTACATACTGTATGCTTATTAGCCATGTATGTAACAGTTATCTTCAATTTTATCTTTCAAACTTTTATTATCCCTCCTCTTCTGTTAATCTCCCCATTGCTCTTTTCTATTCGTTTCAAACTTCTTGTTGGTCTGTACTAACAGTTCTCTTAAAGGAATAGTAACACTAAAAAGTATTAATAAGCATCAGGCTGACCCTGCTCGAGTGATTTACTTTGCTACCTTCATGAAATATTAATAGTTAAAAATATAATCACCATCTCCGTTTCCTTTAGGTTGTTTCCTCTTCCAAAATTCTAGTTCTCGATACTGTTCCCCTGTTTTAATAAAAGATATACTTTATATTAATGACAAAAGTGCATCACAATAAACAAAAATAAACACATATCTCTCAGTCCTGGAACCAACTTGAATATCATTTCTTCTAAGGGGTTATCTAACCTTTTAATAAACAAAAATAGTATTAATTAGTATCTATCTATCATCTATCTATATATAAAACCAACAACAGGTCTTATAGAGAAAAAAAAATCATTTATTAGTTACACAGGACTGACGTTTTGCCCCCCCCCCCCCAAGGCCTTTCTAATGCTGGATCTGCCCCCCCCCCCACACACACACACACACCTTAGGCACAGGGGGAAGTTTGTCTTTGGTGGAAAGCAACAACCATTTTGCTACTGTCAGTACAGGAAGATCTAGTTTTATCTATACATTACCATTTAGTATTACCATTTAGTATGATATAAACAAATATATTCTGAGACAATTTGCAACTGGCCTCATTTTTAAATTTTTTAGTATTTCAAGAGCTATTATCAGTTAGTAGTTTGAGCAGCGCTGAAGCAAGTAGCGAAAGCGCTACTGAGTGGGAGTTTCCCTTAGAAAACAGTGGCGTAAAATTCGCCAGCGTGTTCGCGCCGGGCGTCTTTGCGCCTGGCGTCTTTGCGCAGGCGCAAGAACGGGGGTGACGTCATCGCGCAGCGCGCTTGTACACAGGAACGGCCTTATAAGGCAGCGCCTCCCACTGAGCTTCCTCTTGGCGCCCATAGCAGCTACAACTTCCCACCCAGTGATAAATGATTACATTGTTGTGTTATGTTTTACAAAAAAAAAAAAAAAAAGGGGGACAAGGTCTGATGTTGTTCATTTTAATGTATCTCTGTTGGATTTCAGTGTTCTTGTCACAGCGTGGCGGTTATTGTCCTTTGCCTGTATTCGGCCTAGTATAAAAGGCGACACCACATGCCCACTGCACACAGTGGCCGGCATTCGGGGTAAGATATATAAGGTCATATACTTGACAGTTAACGAGATATGTTTTGAAATGGCAAGGATCGGGAATTAAATAAATATATACAGTATAAATAAAGCCGTGGCCGACTTTCACCCACTATTCTGTTTCAGTGTGTTTTATTAGCATAAAAGGGCTTATCCCTAGCTGGGGCATAAATGTTAAGTTCCATAGGCTTAAACATCTTCACAGTCTGAAACAGAGACTAGAATTTGAATAGGAGAGGGACTGGATAGAAAGATAAGTAATAAAATGTAACAAAAACATTTTAGCCACATATTGCACAAACTTTTTTTTTTAGCTGCTTGCCCCACTTTACAGCTGGAAAGTGGCAAAAAAAGAAGGCAAATCATTCAAAAGGGGCAAATGAAAAGTAGTGTAGAATTTGCTTGTCTACAACATGGTTAAAGTGAACCTAAAGGTGAAATACCCATTTAAAATGAGATTTTAGCATTAGGTAGAACTCGATAGACAAAATCACAATGTTTTTATGGTTTTTGAAAATATTTACATTTTGTCCTGCAACTCTCAGGCTGGTTATTGTGACTGCTATCTGGTTGCTAAGGCTTATTTGCTGTAGCAACCAGTTACCTACAACTCATTATGGAAGATCAATAAAAGTGTCCCTCAGGTTAAAATAAGTCATGAAATATAACTATAAACAGAACCCTTACAGTTCACCCGATTCTTTGGTTACTGAGGCCAGAGACCCCAACAAAAAGAAAGCATTTATTGGTCAGAGTTTTAATAGAAAAAGCATAGAGCTAAATAATGAAGAGCAACTGAAAGAAGGCAGCTTAGAGAGTCTAGCAATACATACTAAAAGTAAATGTAATGGGGATTGGTATTGGCAGCCCCTGTGTGAGAGGAGGCAAGTGTAAGTGTCACGGGGAGCAGGTTATGAAACTGCATTTACTGCGCATCACTTCCTGCCTGTCACTGGTAGCCCCGCCCCCTCCTAACTACAAGAGCAAATGTGACTGGGGGTCAGGGCTGCAGCTTTCCGCTTGCTCTGCTCTGTCCCACATAATAACAGACTCCGGCTGCTCTTCGGCAACTCCCAGCATCCCCTAAAAACAGCAGCGACATGTTGGAAGTTCTAATTCGGGCGGCTTTGGACGAACCTGATGCTGCCGGCTGGGGATTCCTGGGATAAGAAAATGAATCTCCCACCAACTTATCCCAAGCGACCCCCTCAGCTCTGCCCTTTACGCCCACAAGCACAGAAGTTATCTCCCGCCGACCGGCACCACGCCCCCTCTCTCTCCTCAGTGACTGTGGCAGCAATGGGGACGCACTGATTGGCTCACGTCACGTGTCAAACCCACTGCACCTGTCGGCTACACGGCACGGGAGGTTTTAGTTCCTCACAGCTTCCCAGAGAGGAGGAGGATGGTGGACGGACACTGGCGCTTCCCAGCAGTCACACGCACATGTGGCGCTATATTGCCGCGCTCTCCTGTCACACGCGGAAGAGGCTCAGTGGGTATTGCTGGGATCCCAATCCTCCTTCTCTCTGCGTGCCCCCGCTGCCGCTCACTTACACCTTTACATAATGCCCCGCCCCCACAACATCACATGTAACTACTTCCTGGTATGAGGAAGCGTTTGTCAGTGATCAGAGATGCGTCACACATCAACCACTTCATTTACTAGAGCGATATTGTTATAAGTAGTTGACAGATAAGCAATCACTGCACTACTCTGCTGCCTATGAGTCTTTATAACAGCACTGCCAGCCAACATCATCTTTAATATCAAGATGGATACCTGTGGCTGCGTGATAGTAGGGAGAGATGGATTTTTGAGAAGGGACTGTGACTGTGGGATAGCAGGTATAATAGGGAGAGATGGTGCCTATAGTAACAGTGGGATAATAGTCTCTGGGAAGGGAGTGTGACTGTGGGATAGCAGGTATAATAGGGAGAGATGGTGCCTATAGTAACAGTGGGATAATAGTCTCTGGGAAGGGAGTGTAACTGTGGGATAGCAGGTATAGTAGGGAGACATGGTGCCTATAGTAGCATTTGGATAATAGTCTCTGGGAAGGGACTGTGACTGTGGGATAGCAGGTATAATAGGGAGAGATGGTGCCTATAGTAACAGTGGGATAATAGTCTCTGGGAAGGGAGTGTGACTGTGGGATAGTAGGGAGACATGGTGCCTATAGTAGCATTTGGATAATAGTCTCTGGGAAAGGACTGTGGCTGTGGGATAGCAGTTAGCAGGCCATACTGGTAATATGTAGGTTCTGGCAAATGCCAGAAGGGCTGCTGAAAATTGCCATAGACAGTGACTATTTGTGGGGCTGTTTGGGCTTCGGTGTACGTGAAATGGCAGGGCCTATTTTGAATCTCACTGCAGACCTGTCAGTTATAGTGGAGAGAGACAATTTCACGTTACCTCTGTATCAAGTAAAAGAAATTGGTATCATGGTGTCCACATATTTACTTTATCAGGATATTTTTCTGCAGCCTCTATTGCCCGGGGGCTGTGGTAACTTTATGTAATATTTCTATTGTTAGTGGCATGTGAATTGAGTATTGGCACTGAAATCCCCCCTTCACTAGATCTGTCTAAAGGAAATGTGACATAGCAACACAGCAGTACTTTCACGAGTCTACATTGCACTTATTTGTTTTGTCAGTGTTAAATGAACTCTTATATAAAGACTGAATTGTTCTCTCTTTTCGATTAAGCTTTTTTTAATTGTGCTTTTAACAAAAATGCGTATATTTGTTACTGTATGTAGAATTTCTTAGCGGGCACAGATTCTATTTACTTTAATTGAAACAAAGGATTCATTATTAAAGGGGGACAAATACCCTCCCATATAACAATGTAAAATTCCTCTACTAAGCACCTTTCAATTTTCGACTTATTTAATAGAATGTGCAACAGCACAGTGCACTCCTTTTGCACATTCTTGTATTGTAAAAACTGAATATAAAAGATAGAAAAAACTAATTTATGCAAAAGTTCTCAGAAGGGCACCCTCTGATACATATACCACCAGGAGTGAATTTAGGAAGCAAATATTCAGACAAGGTCAGGACAGTCAAGTTCTTCCATTCACATATCAGCAAACCATTTCCGTATGGACCTCACATAGGGGTAAATTCACTAACCGGCGAAAATTCGCCAGCGCTGGCTTTGTGCACAACGCAACACTTCGCCAGGCAAAAATTCGCTAATTAACGAAGATCGAAGTTGCGCACAGGGTACCGAACGCTGGCGAAATTACGCCAGCGAAATTACGACTTAGCAGTTCGAAGTTACGCTAGCTTTGGCTAATTAGCATACAGCGTGCAGTTAAAGTACAATGGCAGTATATGCTGCAGCAAATACATGACACTACACGAGGCCAGGGAACCTTAATAAAATTATATAAAGTTGTTATATTGCCCTACACAAGTCTGGCGATAGAGGTCAGTAAAATCAAAAACTTAGTGAATTTGAATAGCAACGCTCTTTCGACAGACCGTAAATTCGCCTGGCGAAATTACGCCAGCGAATTTACGCCAGCTACCGTTAGTAAATTGGCGAAGGACTGAAATGACGTCACGCTGGCTAATTTTCGCCAGCGTCAGTCACTTCGCCCTTTAGTAAATTTTCCCCTATGTGCATAGGGTCATTATGGTGTTAAAAAGGGTTGCCCAAAACAATGTTGACGTATAATTGTTTTTGTCATATGATGTAGTTACCCCTCCCTGGCAATCATGGCTGTGGCATAAAGAGCCACTTTCAATAATTAGATTAAGAATAATTAGGGTGTGCACAAACGTTTGGCCATGAATTGTTCATAGAATCAACATTGTACTTTTAGACATGATCCCATTTTGATCATTATAAGGGAATTATCATAACATGTACATTGAATATAAATGTTATCCCATGGAAAGAAGAAACATAAACTAAATATAAACTAAAAATTTGCAATTGAAATTCCTCTTAAAATTATCAGAATAATTTGGCTGATAGGGGAATTCTTCTTTTTTTAACTGAGCACATTTTTAGTTGAGCACCTCCCCCCCCCCCTATTTTTTGTGAAGCTTTTTCAGGAAATTAAAAGCTTTTCAGGGCATAGGTGGGGCTTTTCGATTTTTTGAAAAATGAAACAATCACATGCTAATGTTCCTCTGAAAAAAACCCTAAACTTTTTTGACATTTAAAGTTTTTCCTTCGTGGATAGGGGGGATGGCAATGCCAGGAAGTTTAGGAGACTTTTGGTTGGGGGGAGGGTTTAGTTCTCCTTTAATATTTGTCAAATACTAAAATGTATTTTTGGATTAGGTGCACCACTAACTTATGCTGCTCGGGGTACTCCATTTCGAGAAGCATATCAGCTGATAGCAAAGTATATAAATTATTGTTAGGCAATAAGACACAAGAAACAGAGGTCGGTTCCTGCTTATTGTTAATATCTGCTATTTCCTTGACCACTAAAATGTCAGCATATTATTTAGCAGTGACTGAAATCACATGCTTTCCCCTCTAGCTTCTCAATCTAGCTTTCAGGCAGAAATAATGCGAATAGTGAAGTGGTTACTAACTAGTTATCCCCAAGTCAGTGAGAGCCCTCCCATGTAACACGTGCATTGTGACGTCACTCCTACGCCTCCAAGCACACAGTATAAATTGGGAGCCTCAGCATCCATCCTTGTCTGTGCTATTTCAGCCTGAGCACAGATCCATTTTGCAGCACTGACATCTTACATAACAATAGGCAGGCTAATGAATTCCACTGCATCAGTTGAGAAAGCAGCCAGGAAAATACTTTTTTATTATGATTCTAATGAATGTCCTGCATAGACAATCGTGCAGGGATAATCCAGCAGTAGCAGGCAGTGCAAGGAGACTGAATACGCAGCCTGATAACTCGGAAGCCACAGACACTGTGAAGTGCGTCAGTAAACACACACTTAGCACTCTGTTTACTAATAAAAGAAAGGAAATACAAATCAAGAAAGTTCTATGACTGGGAGCTGTGCCTCTGGAGTAGCAAGATTAAACTATATAGTGAAGTTCAAGTACATTTTGCTGATTTAGCTGAAGGATGTCTACCGGGAGGCCCTTTGGTTGTTATTTGACTACAACTCCCTCCCCCCAATATCTTTTTACTTAAGGATGCTGGGAGTTGTAGTTCAGCAGCAACTAAGCATCTGCAAGTATAGGAAACACCTCAGTGCAAGTGCCTGTCCAGTTGTTTTGAAACATGATCGGCGCAAGAGATGCTCTTGTTTATATTTGGCTTAGGCATTAACGATGATTTTTATGTGGTGGGCTGGATGATTGCCCACTGATTGCTAAAGAAAAACATGCATGGCTGAAAGTCATCTTGTAACTCACCAGAATCCTTAGTAAAGTCCCCAAAATGTAAAGTGAATCACGGTGCTGCTACATTAGTCCTTGCAATACTCTGAATTCAAGCTGCTGGGCTGGATCTGTTTGACTTCTCTGTGGGCGTGAACTGCATTAAAGACACAGGGGACCGTGTGTTCAAGAATCTTCATTAGCCCCAGCTCCTGTTCTACCAACCACATACTTAGCATAGATTAAAGGCCAAATAGACCCTAACTATAAGTAGGATTTTCTTTCCCTTTATTTCCATATTAATGTTTACTCAGAGAAGTATATTAGTTCTTCCCATTCCAAAAGCAGATTTATCTGACTATTTTGATGCATTAAAGGGGTCGATCACCTTTAAATTAAAATACCAAACAAATACAAACACAATAATCAGAATGTAACAAGAAAAGTATGTCAGCCATAAAATTCTATGCATAGTGGAAGACATTTGAAAAAGAAAGATATTGTTATGCCGTGTGTCGCTGGGATTAACGCTAAACTGAAGGATTCCATTTTCCCTGCTCATATATGTACAGTTTTCCAATGAATGTTATCATAAGAGCAGAAGTAAAGATCATTTCTTATAAAACTTCAACAGCAGATCATCCCAGCTTGTGCCAGAAAAAAATTCCTCTGCAGTGAAACGAAATCTATGCTCTAGGCTGATACCTATGATAGTAAATGTAGTACATACTGAATTGGGGTTTCTGATACTGCGCTATGGTATAATACATATACCTGTAATACTGGAATATTGGAGGGTACAAGGGAGGGTTTTCCAAGTGTATTATGAATGGTCAGAATGTGCCCATTACCAGACTGTTGGCAGCAGAGAAACAGGGAATGGCACCATAATGGAATTCTCGCTTTTAAATTAGACTCTGTTACAGTAAATTTGGCACTGTAATTCTAGAACTGCACTCGAACATCTATATTCTTATTCCTGTTTACTTCCAGTCCTCAGTCTTTTTTTTTGCTGTCCTTCCTTGTCACATATCTTGGCATTCCAGTTACACAACTGACATTTAATTTCTAAAACTGTCCCTATTGTAAGAACAAGCAGGTTCTAACCTTCACTGATTGACTTGTGATAGATTTCAAACACAGTAAAATACACCTGTTTTGAGTCCCAGGAAAAAATATCACAGCTTTTATTATTTCTTGTCGTCTTTTGGTTGCCACAATTCCCTGCAGCCAGGAAGTCAGAAATGTAAATCAAACCACATCAAGGTGAATTTTCTCAGGGGTTTATGTTATTACTAATAAAAGTGTCCCATGAGTGCTCCATGTCCTTTATGCTGATATAATTTTTTTAGATCAGTGCACTGCCTTTCAGACTTTACATTTGCCTCTACAAGAAGCCAAGAAAGATGTAGTCTGAGGGGGTCATTTACTAAACTCCGAATGCAAAAATCCTGAAAATTTCTGATCTTTCTTCGGACTTAGACGTATTGATTATTTATCTTTGGCATTCGGTTAATTGTTGTGTTGTTTCTAATTTTAAATAGGACCTGGCTGTGCTGCACTTTCTGCGATTATCTGGGCCACCTTTACCTAATAAGGGCCTGTCCATTTTACCCTCTTGCCTGTTGCCATGTTTAAATTCAAGTTATGATCATAACTTTGTAACTAAAACCCCTGTTTTTGTTGATACATGCATTATCTCAGACATGGGATTACTTATAAAACAGGGGACCAGGGAATGTGCATTGATCAATCCCCCTTCTTTTTCGCTATGTTTGTAGTTAATTTGGCAAGATCAGTAGCACTTCCATTGTATTTAAATATATTTTTACTTACCCTTGGAGTGCTCCCAAAACCCTCCTTTTTTGCATTTTGTAGTAGCAGAGTTAATCTGCTGGAAAATGGTGGTCCCATGACTTTAAAAATAGATGTTGGTTTGGGCAGTCTCTCTCTCTTAAAAGAGATTCAATGCTGCGCTCTAGGCAATCACTCTCTTTTAAAAGCTAATGGCGGAGGAGGACAAAACCGTCTGAGTGAAACCAATGCCCAGGTCAGGAGACACTTAACCCAAGAAATACTACCATGCAGGGGGTGCCAGCCTTTGAAAACTATGACCGGAGGTAAATAGTTAGGGACCGCCATATGGGGTTTACCTTGACGTGGTATGGTGGCTTACCAATTTTATGATCATAACTTAGTAACTAAAAATCCCTGTTTTTGTAAATACATGCATCTGTATAGATTACTTATGTGACAGGGGACCAGGGAATGTGCATTGATCAATTCCCCTTCTTTTTTAAATCCAATGCTGGCCAGTGCTAATCTGGTTGGTTGCGTTCCGTGCCTATATATGATGTCAGTATTCACCGGACACAATCTTATAAGACTGCCTGGGGCTTGCCACATGCAGAAAGGCATGAGTCGTCATCGGAAGAGGACATCACTGCCAGGAAGGATGAAACAGCCGCCACTGCCGACCGCCCAACTTTAAATGTAAGTTCCACTAAATGTAAGTTCCACTGAACACAATGTTCTTTTTTTAACCCCCACCCCATTTAACAATGTCCTCAAGTTTAGAGGGACACTGTCATGATTTTTAACGTGTAGTTTTTATTTCCAAATTACACTAACACTGCAAATAATTCACTCTACCATATAAAATGTTATTCCGTTTAAATTGTTTTTGTAAAATTGGTGTGTAGGCAGCCAACTCAGGTCATTTTGCCTGATCCTGTGCTTTAGAAAGAGCCATCACTTCAGGATGGAACTGCTTTCAGGCAGGCTATTGTTTCTCCTATTCAATGTAACTTAAGGAGTCACAGTGGGACATGTATTTTTACTACTGAGTGCTATTTTTATATGTACCAAGAAGCTGTTATCTTGTGTATAGACTGCTGGGGGGGGGGGGTAGGGAGGGGGTGATATCACTCCAACTTGCAGTGCAGCAATAAAGACTAAAGTTTATCAGAGCACAAGTCACATGACAGGTGCACCTGGGAAACTGACAATATGTCTAGCCCCATGTCAGATTTAAAAATTATATCTGAAAAATAACAGATTTCAGTGCAGATTTCTGCTGGAGCCAGTGTCACGGTGGGCCTAGGTGTCAGTCGGCCCTCATGCTGCTAAACATTTGGCCTATTTCATGGCCATTTCTATTAGAACAAATAGGCTAAATAGATGTAAAAATAGAGTATAGTATGTAAAGAAAAGAGACTCTGAGAATAGTGGTTGAGTGAGGAGAGGGAGAAAAATAATACTAAGAGTGGGCCCCTGGTCAAAAGTTTTTGGGTAGGACTCTGGTGTCCCAGTCCGACACTGGCTGGAGCTGCACTATTAACTGATTGTTGAAGAAAATATGTTTTCCCATGACACAATCCCTATTACAATGTATTATAATACTATAATAGGACAACACAAATTAATAAATCATCCCTAAACTCCCCTGTTTGTAATGTTTCTGTTCTTCTGTATTTCAGCACTTCTAATTGGTCTGAGCTGTTTCTGCTTTTATATATAGCCAGTTTTCATAAATTAAATACTTTAAATATGATTTGAATTTGTTTATTTTGCCTTGCTAAGGCTTCTGAACATCCAACGACTGCGCTATCTAGAACACAGTGGGGCTCATTTATTACCTGTGGGCACATTTTTCGAGTAACTCATGGCAAACATTCAAATGTTTTTCTTTATTTTTGATGCAGTAGGATGGACATATCTGTTGGAACAAATGAAATCGAATGTCTGATATAATGCAACATCTTGCTATGCCTGCTGTATTAATAGTGTATTGTACTGAGGGAAGAAAAAATGATGGCCAGAATTGTGAATTTCCAAGCTATATATAGCTATATAAGCTTTGTTACTTAGTATTGTTTTTAATCCTTTTTATCCTTCTAAAAATGTAATAGAGGGGGTTTTAACTTAATTGGGATTGTCTTAATAGCTATAGTCTTAGATTTGTGTAAGCACAGATGTATAAATGTATTTAACTATTCAATGACTCGATGTTGTCTATGACTGGTCAGCCAATTTACACTTCCCGCCATCTTTTAGTATTTAAGACATTCATTATGTATTTTTCTTTACTTTGAGAAAGGCCTTGGAGAGGCCGAAACGTTAGTCTTTTAATAAAACATTTTTTATTTTCAAGTCCTGAGAGTGCGGACCTTTTGTGAGTTAGATATAGCTATATAAGGATATAATAGCATGAGCTATGCAAGGAAGTGCATTAAAGTGTTTTTGGCTTCCTGCCTATAATAATCAATCATGAATGCCTTAATAAAACCTAATAATGGTGTATGTTGGCAAGACTTGCTTGGGAAGTTAGCTGGCAATAGTGTGAATTAGGGCATGGTTTAATACCCAACTGGAGCTCGGAAGAATGTAAGGAGTATGATCTGGCATGGCACAGAGGCTTTATGCCAATGGTGTGTTGCAATTATAAGCAATTGCTTCAGTAGAGATCCAGTATGTCTATCTCAAATGTCTATGTCTATCGACAAATGCTACAATGAGTGCACCCAACAAATCTGAATAATGCACTAAACCAGCCTTCATGCCAGTTTCATAAGTCCGATTCAGCACAATGCAAGATCATTGGTTTTGTGACTTTGTCAATACAATTGAATAGGAGGATTTTCCCATGTGCACATTTATGAATAATGCAATAATGGAACAGGAAAAGAAGTGACGCTTATGTCTAGACCAAAAGAAATAAGCCTTGGTTCATATATACCTGTATGATAGCACATAAATGATATATAAAGATCTGGGAAATCCAAAAGGTCTATAAAAAAGCTTTAAGATTAGGACTGTACTAAAACTGTCGGATACTCAAGGTTGTTTGATTCTCCCGTCTGTGTGACGTGTGTCATTATCATCCTTTGGTGGAGTTTGGTTGGATTGTGTATTATGCATAATATGTAAAATGCTTGTATCCATTGCACATTTCTAAGGTTGACAAGGGACTAGGAACAATGTACTTCCTTGACTTTCTTGTACTATAAAAAGTCAGTACTTGTAGAGCAGTTTCATCTCACCCTGACTCATTAGGCCTCATTTGCAAAGCTGATATCAGCAAAGTGCAAACAAGGCTGCAAATGGCCATCCCTTTTCTATGTGTCTTAAGAATCAATAAACTACATTACAGTTTACATTATGGTGTTTCTGGAGGTGGGGTGATGGCAAACGTGTATGCCAAGTTAGTTTTTTCAAGCTTTCCTTCTCTTTTAAATTAAAGAGAGGGTATTAAGGTTTAAATTACATTTACGTTAACCCCATGATCACTCAGTTGCATAACTACTGGGGTGGCTGGAGTCGTGATAAGTTTTACTGTGGGCAGCAGGGCATGGGGAAATTTCTAGACACAGGAGCTGGGAAGGGTTGGCAGAAGAGGCCAGTTCAATGGTGGGTGGGGAGCAAAAAAACGTACCTCTTCTACAGCCTAGCCCATAGCCTGGGAACTTGTTCCTCCTTCATTTAATTAATGGCAGCGTTCATTCATGCAGAGAAGGGTGATTGACATAGGCTGGATGGCCTAGCCATGGGTCATATATATGTATAGAGAGAAACATAAATAGACATAAGTAACTTGGCACAGTATTGCTTTAAATACAAACAGATGAAATAATGATGAAAAGGGACAAGGGGTGAAAGGACAGTGCCAAATGGTGAGTCCAACCCATCTGTATAATTTTTTCAAGGACCCCAAAACAGTGCGCTCTACAGTGTACCCCAGAAAGTGGAACCCAATAGAGCTTAAATTCTAAAATAAGTCCTGGAATGAATGCTATTAAAGCTATTATGCTGCCCCTAAGGGTGTGATATATATATATATATATATATATATATATATATATATATATATATATATATATATATATATATATATATATATGTAGCTTGAGTTCAAAGGGTGGGCATCCATTATTCATTCTATATGGAATTCTAAAGGAAAGAAACATAAATACATTAAGTATAACAAAGCTAATACACTAACAGCATAGAGAATGTATAGAATACAGACCATAGAATCTGTAAGTGAATATAGAACTATGTACCTGGCCCTGTGCTGCAATGGTTTCTTCCAGCCTGTGCCCAGGTGATGATGTCATGCAGTGGCACAGGGCATGAGACCTCAACCGTTGGAAAGTGACTGTTGCTGAGGTGACTTTGAGAGAGAGAGAGGAGAGGAGAGAGATTTGTGCGATTTGAGAGAGAAAATGAGGCGGATTTATCCAAATTTTGGCATTTCGGACCCCGGACCTTCACAGAAGAAAAGAAGAACAGGAAGCGAGGAGAATGAAGATGGAAAGAAGAAGAGAGCGAGGAGTTTGGAGGAGCAGAGGTTACCAGATGAGAGCTGCAGGGAGGAGAAACGGAGAAGGGAGGAGATTAATGAAGGTAAAGGAAAAAATTGCTTTTGGATGAAGGAATGGCCCATGTGATTGTGAGCTGCACATAATTTATTGGGGCAATCACTGTTTAGAGCTTAGCTACTAACATAGGCCCTAAATTGCTCAAGTGCAGATGGCAATGGCAACTAATCATCAAGCAGCTTGAAACAGTGTATTTCAGCTTGAAATGACTAGAGTAACCTGATTGGCTTTTAGGGGTAATTGCACTGGTACTATTAACACGTATCCCCACATGTAATTAAAGACACCAAGTTTGCCCAAGGGCACTAACCCATATGAGCCAAGCAGTTGACCAGTAAATGCTACCTGCTGATTACTTGCTATAGGTTATTAGACCTGTGCCCATTTAAATTTATAATGCCATATGTTTATATATCAACCCCCATAAGGGGGTCTCCTTCTTGTTATATTTAGAGAATCTGCCTGTGCATTATTTAAATTGAATACATAATTCACTAAATTGCAAAAAGGTGCAGCCCACATAATTTCCAACGATTTCCAACGGTCAATTTACCAGTACAATTGCTGTGTAGGGCTTGGTTACTTATATAGATGCAAAATTGCATCTATGGTTAGTAACTCAAAACAACTAATCAGATTTTTGCTGACAAGGTGACAAGTTAATGGTTGTTATTGGTACCTAGATCTGCCCCTTTTATTGCAAAACCCCACCATATAATGTTATAGTAACTGTATCAGCTTGTAAAAATACACCCTAATTTGAGACCCTCAGATTAAGGTAATGCAATTTTGGCCCATGACATCTAATAGTATAATGGCCACTAATGAATAGCACCCCTACATAATTATCATTTTACCATTATAGTATTTTTTCTACTCTCTTTCCTCAGTTACATTATTGTTTATGTATAGTTATATATCAGTGGGGTGCTGTTACAATATATGAGCCACGGGTCATAGTTTACCATGTATTTTGACCTTCTGGTGCTTTGAAAATCATCTAATAACGCAATGAACTGCTTCTAAAGAATCATAGTAGGATTATATTAACTATATACAGGTATGGGATCTGTTATCCAGAAACCCATTATCCAGAATGCTCCAAATTACAGAAAGGCCACCTCCCATAGACTCCATTTTATCCAAATAATCAATTTTTTTTTAAATGATTTCCTTTTTCTCTGTAATAATAAAACAGTACCTTGTACTTGATCCCAAATAAGATAAAATTGATCATTATTGCCGACAAAACCAGCCTATTGGGTTTATTTAATGTTTAAATTATTTTCTAGTAGACTTAAGGAATGAAGATCCATTATCTGGAAAACCCCAGGTCCTGAACAATCTGGATAATAGATCCAATACCTGTATTATTACATGTGCTGTAAATAATATCTCTTTTCTTCACCAGGAGGAGCCAACACCGTGAGACCAGCTCAGTCTTCAAGGCTTGACCCGCTCAGTGCCTCCAGCTACGACTTCTTCTCTGTGCTGGGAACAGGAGGATTTGGCAAAGTGAGTGACTGGTTTCCATTAGGCACAGCTTTTTTTTGTAGGTTCTAAATCCTAAATGTGGTAGGACGTTATAGGTATTAGTGTTCTGCAGACTATTTCCAATAATGGGACAGATTCACTTCAATGAAGAAAAAGTTATTTTTTGGTATATCACTTGAAAACATATATACGAGATTCAGTTAGACAAGAGAAAAGGATTCTCCTAGTTCAACTTCAGTTTTGTACCTTAGCATTCAATAGAGTTTTCTTGTTATAAATAATGAGACAAGTTTATCTGAATTGAATTGAAATTCGCTAAATTCAATCTGGCCCAAAGTACAAAACAAAATGCTAAACTAAATAATATATCCAACTACATGTCAATGTTTTTCCCATGTTAGTGCTCTAAATTCAGTATGTATTGACTCCTTTCTTGTTTTCTCAGGTAATGCTGGCCAAGTTGAAAGACAGGCGGCCATATGTGGCTCTCAAGTCCATCAGAAAATCAGAGACAGACTACGAGAGCATTGTCACCGAGGCACAAGTCCTAAACATCTCAAGGGACTGTGAATTTCTTTGCCGAGGCTATGCCGCTTTTCAAACCCAGGTACAACATTGACTCAGTATAGCCATTTTTTCGGCCCACATTGGGGCCTTTATCAAGGATAAGTGCAAGTGGTTGTGTGAATACTTATACAAAAAAAGTGGGCGTACAGATTACATCATTACCAATCAATGCAAATAAACAATCGTGGTTACATATTCAATTAGTGATTACATGTCTTTTTAAAATTGTGCCACAAGATATCTCTATTTTCACATTTCTTTTTATGTGCTGTGTAATCTATGCTGTGCAACCTTGTGTTCGGAATATCCTTCCCAATTTATGTAGTTGTGAGTATATTATTACACATAAAAAAGTAAAAAAGTAAAGTGTCTTACAAAGATTGTAGATTAAAAACTCTTGATAATCTGTTTACTTTGTCCCAGTACAGCAGAACTACAATCAACATCTAAAAAGAAAAATAAATCATACCAATGATAGATGTTGATTGTAGTCATCTGTACGCCCACTTTTTTTGTATTTAAGTATTCACACAACCACTTGCACTTATCTTTGATAAAGGCCCCAATGTGGGCCAAAACGTTGGACACGTGAGTGATGATTCAATAAAATACACTTTGATTGAACTATTTGGAGTGCGGGTCCATTCTGAAGATTTCTTTCCCTAACGAAGGCTTCTGTGCGGAGCCGAAACGTTGGATCACCAATAAATCTCCACTTTCATTTGAATTATTGACTTGATGTATTTCCTTGGAGTGCTGTCAATCCCTGCATTTTGTCTACATACTTCTCAGACTAGCACCCAGGTTTCTGCATACTAATGGTTGTGCATTCCATTCTGTAATTCATTTCCAACGTTTCGGTCCTCTCTGGGACCTTTTTCAAGGATAAATGACATGTGTGCAAGTGAATACTTAAATCCCTCTCAAAATTGGCGCCAAGTATGACGTCATGACTTAGAAAAAACCATTACAGGCAATTTAAACATTTGTACAAATGTGAAGGTAATAGTAATACATAATTTTCACCACCGTTGTTTGTACAGATTTTTAAAAAAATATGTGAAAATATGTGAAATCCATTGGATGCACAAGTATGAATAAAATCTAAATATTTTCACGGAAACTGGAGTGCGGGTCCTTTGGAACCTTGTATTAAATATTTGACCCTGCACCCGAACAAATTCTGAGACTGGCTCAGATAGAAATTGCACGTGGTACCGGCACTCACAGGGTTTGCATGAAAAATCAATCGTTCAATATGGTTAAATAATAAAATAAGGTTTATTGAATCCGACGTTTCGGTTCCCCACAGGAACCTTTCTCAAGAGCAAAACTTGTTGTTTGAACGATTGATTTTTCATGCAAACCCTGTGAGTGCCGGTTTATATATATATATATATATATATATATATATATATATATATATATATATATATATATATATATATATATATATAAATAAATACAAGCGTCCTCTGCACTCAACCCACTATCAATATATTTAAGACAGAGACATTTTGTGCATACTGCTACTGAAAAATGCCTTCCCCTTTAAACAAAACAGGGATTGTTTGTCCATATATTGCAATATATTTAAGCTGGCCAACTACGTCAAAGTCATCCCATATCTGGCCAGTCCTACACTCAAATTGCATCTGATTCATTAAGAATTCTATTCTATTGCTTCATTATACATTTTACAAAGGGACTAAATTTTACCTGCTGGTTGAGTGCAGAGGACTCTTGTATTTGTCCATATGCATTTTGTGATCACAGCCTTATTGCACCCCCGCCTAATGGTTTTAAAAATTAGTGGTGAGCACAACTTTTCCTTATTTCTTATTATATATATATATATATATATATATATATATAACCTGAATCAGACGCTTGCACTCTAAACCAGTCTTCCATGAACGTGGGTGCTGGGTCAAAGTATTTATGTAGAGTTCAAGAGGACCCGCACACCTTGGTTAACCAAGGTGTGCAGGTCCTCTTGAACTCTATATATATATATATATATATATATATATATATATATATATATTTCTTTTTATTTTTTTTTATTTATATATTTATATTTTTTATATATATATTTTTTTTTATTGATAAAATCCAGCAGACTCCTTGCCCAATCCTATTTGTTTTTATATATCTGTGTACTAACTTAAATGTATGTGTTATTTGTCTGTGTCACCAGCGGCATGCCTTTTTCGTAATGGAGTTCCTGAGCGGGGGAAGCCTGGCAGACGAGCTGAAAAGACACGACAGCCTAGACATGGACAGAGTCCTGTAAGTAGCACATGTTGTAAATGGTAATAGTATAATATTACCAAGAAATACTTTTTAATACTTTTAACTTGGCTAATAACCATTAATGAGACAGCACTTTTTATTACATTATCCCATATATTTGCTCCTTTTTCACTCCATAAAGCACATTTAGTAACACTGGGCAAATGTGCACCTGGTAGTTACCCAGAGCAACTGAACAGTGAGGGTTGAACAATAAAAGCAAACATTTAATTGGTTTCCATGGGTTACTTTGGGTTTGTAGATAAATACGCCCTGTGTTTGAGTGCGCTATCTTGTTAAGAACCCAAGGCAGATATAGCTGTGTTTTTTATCCATATCATTACTAACGCTCTCCTTATAGAGCGATCAGAAAACTCACATTGTAAGAAGGATGGAATAATAACATATGTACATTTAGGAAGCATCATATTCAAATTTAATAGTCAATTATTTTACATTATCTGAAATGAATAGGCACATATTATAGACTCATCTTTATGGAGTTAACCATTATTTCTTTGTTTAAAAGGTTCCATTCTGCAGAGATGGTATGTGGCCTGCAATTCCTGCACAGCAAGGGGATCATCCATCGGTCAGTATCGATTTCTTCATCTCTGTAACTTTCTACAGCAGAAGCCACACACAGGTTTCTCTGCAGATCATCAGCCCTTGTCTTCTTCTGTGTAACTCCTTTATTCTCTATATTGCAGAGACATCAAACCCCGTAACATCTTATTGGATCACCAAGGCCACATCAGAATCTCAGACTTCGGCCTGGCTGTACAAAACGTCTACAAAGGTGATACCATCACAGGCCGAGCCGGAACTACATCATACATGGCCCCAGAGGTAAGACATGGAATTACAATACATTTACAGAAGAAACCAAGTAAAGGAGAATATGGCAAGACAACAGAGCTGTATTTAGCTGATGATGACATATATACCAACATATAGACAAATACAAGAGTCCTCTGCACTCAACCCATTATCAATATATTTGAGACATGTGCATACAGCTACTAAAAAATGCCTTACCCTTAAAACAAAACAGGGATTGTTTGTCCATATATTGCAAGATATTTAAGCTGGCCAACTACGTCCAAGTCATCCCTTATCTGGCCAGTCCTACACTCAACTTGCATCTGATTCATTAAGAATTATATTGCATTATTATACATCTTACTAAGTTTTACCTGCAACTTACTAGCTGCTTTCAAAGTAAACTCCCAAACTCTGTTGCCCTTTTATTAGACACTAGTGGGATCACCTGACTATAGCTGGGAAGGGTGGGAGCTACAACATGGAGCTGGTCACTGCTCCTGTATAAACTATAACAAACAAGGGAAAGTTGTGCTCATCACTAATTTTTAAAACCATTAGGCGGGGGTGCAATGAGACTGTGACCACAAAATACATATAGACAAATACAAGAGTCCTCTGCACTCAACCCATTATCAATATATTTAAGACATTGAGACATTTTGTGCCCCTGCCTAATGTTTTATATATACCAACATGTTATACAAATAGGCATATTTGCCTTTATCAATAGAAAAATATCAACCTGCATATGTAGTACAAGGCACTCGACCGGGTCTGTAACCCATAGCAACCGAAGAAATATTTGCTTTTAGTGCTTTCTGCTGATTGGTTGCTACTGGTAACTAGACTTTTTTTTTTATATCATATAACTTTACATGATAAATGATATTACTAATTGAGTTTTACACCACCCATGTTGTGCCAGGCATCTCCCATACTGCATGTGACAATACAGTTGTTTCTACTCATACCCCGCTGATTGGGTCACATGCATTTCTCATTGCACACAATGGCCAGCTAAATCTATTGAATTCTGTTGTTAACATAATCCCAGTAAAGATACACAGAGGATGCCATGCTGCTCCTAAACTATAACTTTCCTTTCTTTTCAAGATTCTGCAAGAAAAACCTTACAATGCAGCAGTCGACTGGTGGTCCTGTGGCATCACCATCTGCAAAATAGCCTCCGGAGAGAACCCTTTTTACAGGTTTACCAAACAGGAGCTCATTGATTCGATCATCAACGATGAGCCTGAAATACCAAACTGGCTGGATGATGATTTAATACATCTGCTGAAAAAGGTGGGTAGCAACAGAGGGACAGAGATATAGGGGCAGTTTTACTAAAGGGTGAAGTGCCTAACGTTAGCGAAAATTCGGCCAGCGTGATGTCATTTCGTTACTTGGCCGATTTACTAACGGACGCAGGTGTAACTTCACTAGCGAAGGAGATAGACTATCAGTAATTCACTCCCTTATGCCTGGCAAAGTTGCGCCCTGGCGAAGGGACGTAACTAAGCAAATTCATTAATATGCGGATTTTACTGAACGTTACCTCTTGTGCCTGCCTTTGCCACCTCAGACCAGGTGAAGTGCAATGGAGTAGATAGGACTTCCTCAAAAAATAGTTGAAAATGTTCCCAAAATTTTTTCAGGGTGATAGGCTGCAATAGATCGTACATTTTTTCTGGGGTACCCGCCTTCCCCCTTATATTTCCTAACATATGCCACATAAACTATACAATGGGATCATGTATAGGCCAATATAACAATTCTATTTTATTTTATTAAGGTTTCCCGGGCTTGTGTAGTGTAATGTATCGGCTGCAGCATATATGTCCATTCAACTTTTATTTATTCCAACAATAGTATTGTAACACAAATATTTTTTTATTTTACTGCATTGCCTTAGTTAAAACCTTTTATCGCCTTTGCATTCTTATAGGGTTATACAATAACATGAATGAGCTACAAGAGTTTCATGTTACATTCTGAAACCACACGTTCTATAATGTATCATAAAAACCTATTAGCGATTTGAATAATTAACTTGTAATCCTATGAATCATTTGCAGTAATTTCATTGATGGGTATTTTAGAGAGTATAAAATCAGTGGTATTAAAATAATTGCTCTTTGAACCTTTAGCTCCTCAAAAAGAAGCCGAGGCGACGGCTCGGGGCCAGAGGAGACATCAAGTGCCACCCGTTCTTTGAGCCCATCGACTGGGTGGTGCTGGAAGAGGAAGGAGCAGATCCCCCTTTCCAGCCACGCAAAGTAAGTACAAGATTTGTGACAGATGAATGTGAAAGCAGTGGGTTCATTTGTGGAAGTTATTTATTTAAATATTAAACACATTAGTCACCATATTTACACACACATGAATATCTATACACATATGGAGATGTCTCTTAGAAAGCATTATTATTGCACTTCCATGACTAAAGGCTGGATAGTTTTATTGTAATCTTTATTGTATAATGATATGAAATACATGGCAAACTGAAATAAAACCTGCTCTTTTTACAACTAAAACCATCTAACCACACTAAACACAACACAAATACTGTGACTATTCTCTTGTTCCTAATAGATATTTTGTATCATTTTAACAAAAATAATTTTTACCTTTCACACAGCCATCAGCAAAGCTCTTCAGGCCATATGATGGGAATCTGTCATTCCTCGGGTCCCAGGAGAATGAAGCCACGTCAAGGGAAAATAATATTGTCTCTGGCCTTTCATTCCTAAATTCCTCCTGGCTGGAGTAAGTATGTATGAGAGTGAGTAATCTGGCCAGTTAAAATAACATGCTGTTTCATCAAGCATAAGTACATACAATCAGAGGACAGTGGGTATATCTGTAGGCTTCAATATCAGCTCCACCTGCTGCACAAAGGCTGTACCATCATCATCTGCATTTCCTGGGCAACAACAACTCCACCTTCACCCTGAGATAAGATCCTTCAGAGCATGAGATTCCTTGGTAAAATCAGGTTTTGGAATCCTGAGTGGCAGTGGCTCATCTGGTAAGTATTAGGTGGGTATCTATATGTGTGTGAATGTGTGAGTGAACGTGAGATATGAAAGGATAAGGGTGTAACAGAAGGCAAACAGAGTCTAAGATCACAGCCTGTTTGTCTTCCTGCACATCATGTCTATAGACCCCAATACCCTGTTAGTTTTGTATATAGTTCTATAGTTCTCATAGTTGTGTAGAAATCAAGGGCAAGGGTTTTTTCCCAATCTGAAGTAAGATGGGTTTTTTTTACCTTGTCCTATTAAGTTGTTGTTGTTGTTGTTAAACGAGCAAAGGGTGGGACGTCATAGACACGTGCAGTTAAAACCTCGTTTGTTGTCTTTGTTTGTCACGTTTGTCCTGTTGTGTGAGGCGTTACACCCGGCGTGCCGGTAACAAGGTTGAAGCCTTGGCGTGGCGTTACTGCTCACATGTATAAACATGTGCTAATTCAACCAGTGGTGTGTGACTGTGATGTGTTGTTTCATTCATGTACAGACTCCCTCTTTTATAATCACTGTTGCACTCATATAATATCACTCTTGCATTCAGCCAAACTGTCTCTATGGCACATCAGCACACTCCCATGCACTCTCACTCTCACACTGATTCTTACAGTTCCTCTCCTCACAGTCATTCTCACTTATTCATACTCATGGCCACACATCTTCACTCCTGTGCAAACACTCATTCATTGACACAACCTTTTCATGTCAGTGTATGGGAATGTCTGGGACTTAATAACAGGCCAATTTGTTACATACCTGGCAGTGATTATAATCTCCTCTTCACTCATAAAACCCACTGGCCTTCTCTACAATCCTAGAAAACTCTGTGTCACCATCTTGACTTCTCTCCTAGTGCCCTTGTAGCTGCCCTGGGCCATGTACCTGCAAAATAAAGTAAAACTCTAATAATTTTACTCTAGTAAGTACATTATAAAAGAGAAAAGAATACATTGTAAAATGGGTAGAACGGTTTGCTCTTACATGAGCACATCAATCTTGTATATGCAAATCTATTAAACCCTGTGTTTCTTCTTTTGCAATTCTGTATTCTGACCGTATTCTGACTGCCAACTGCCCAATGAATTAGTGATTAGCCAGATGCAACACCAGTAGCTGTTAGGGCTCATGCTGACAGTCAGCCAACCAGCTTTCAAATGGGGGTCACTGACCCCATCTAAAAACAAATGTTCTGTAAGGCTACATATTTATTATTATTGCAACTTTTTATTACTCGTCTTTCTATTCAGGCCTCTCCTATCCCAGTCTCTTATTCAAATCAATGCATAGTTGCTAGGGTAATTCGGACCCTAGCAACCCGATTGCTGAAACTGCAAACTGGAGAGCTGCTGAATAAAAAGTTAAATAACTCAAAAACCACAAATAATAAAAGATGAAAACCAATTGCAATTTATGTCAGAATATCACTCTACATCATACTAAAAGTTAACTCAAAGATGAACAACCCATTTTTAGAGGACATACATTAAAATGTTGTTTTGCATTATGCATGAAATCAAAAACTCCCAGCAATAAATTACAGAATTTCAAAGCACTACAGCAGAATATGACATAATTTAGATTCTAAAGCCAATATCCTAGAACAGTAGGTTTAACCCAGGAAACCATATATTTTTGAAAAGTACACATTCTGCCGAATGCAAAACTATGTGTTTCTACTACTAATTACCAAACATCAAAGCTATTCTGAACATAGGCGTTTTTATAAAAATGTATGAAAATTCTAAAAAATCACCTCAAAATGTTCACTTTGCAAGTTCATATCGCCCACAAAGCATAAGGTACCAAGAAAAAAACATCCTAAATATGAAATACAGTGGTCCACTGAACAGTTTGATGCCCATTGTATAGGCTTACTAAAGTATCTGGCGCTTACAGACCCCAAAATGAATTTATCGCATACAAATAGCCCCGGAGGTCATTTCGGCTACTGAAAAACTACCAAATTTACTGCATTTTTGGGAGGGTTAAAACAAAAACATATGTTGACCTCCCAAAACCAAATATTTTTGCAAAGTACAGATTCAGGCAAATGCAATTGGTAACCATGTCTTTCTACTCAAATCTATTGAGTCACAAAGCTTTCCTGGAGGTCACTCAGCTACTGAAAAATCAAAACATGCTATCAGCATACAATACAGCAGTAAAGGCAACAGGGTATAAAAACAATTTAATCCCCACAGACTTTTTCTGGTATGCAAATCATGTAACATACCAAAGATCTGAATGGATTTACTTGTGTTAAAGGGTAACTGGGTCATGGTTTCTTTGGATGGCTGACCAGCATCTAAACAGTTAAATACATTCATGTCCATTTGGATCAGATAAACAAAGGTTCTGCTGTGCTGCTCAGTTTGTACAGTCTTTGTTTGCAAACATCCTAGTGCTACTGGGAATGTTGGGGTCAATCGTGCCTGGCAGAAAAAAAATATAATAAATATAAATATTAATATAAAAAATATAATAAAGGCTGCTTTATTAGAACCTGGCTACATCCTCAAATAAAAGGGGTCATTTTTGTGGCTTGTCCTTCACTTGTCATGTCACCCCCTCATTCTAGTTCTATTTGTGGGAGTAGCCAGACACGGAAATTCAGCAACACTAAAAGGCTTTGTGCAAAGTGCAAAAACAAATTTACAGACTGAGCCAATTTATTGTACTTTGCCCACTACCTCCAGTTAACCAGAGTCAGATCATGTGCAACTACTGGGGAGCCCTCAAGCTACCACCCCCCTGAATCTGGTGGTAGTTCCATGATTCCCACACCAGGCTGCAACTATAGGTGCACCAGATTTATGCCAAAAGTATCACATGCTAATGGTGTGTTAGCACTATACATACACACCCAGTTGTGATCATTTTTACACTTTAAGCCAATTAAGCTGGAATTCTGGGCGAACACTTTTCATTGTGGGTAAAAAAAAACAAAAAAACATGCCAATTTCCTTTTGAAAGCACAACTACAGTATTTACACTGAGCCTGGTGAATTTGTGACCCCATATACTGACCCCCAAGCACACTGCCTTTATAAGTAAATAAAAGGGGGTTTGCCTTTCATGCAGTAGTGCTGACTCTTGCCAGTGAACCCTGCATATATATAAACCCCACTTAAAAATGAACAACCAGTATTCCTGGATCACACTGCTCCACTGACATGCCAAGAGCAGGCAACACTGCATGAACTGCACAACCCCTTTTATTGGGAAACACACATATTTGCCTTGGGATCGATTGGTCTTTAATATGCTATTTGGTCCTAAGGGGGGGTCAATGATCCCCAGATATTAATAAACAATTGCTCTTTGGGAAAGCAATTTTATTATTATTAGTAGTAGTAGTAGTATTATTACTACTTGTTATTACTTATCTTTCTATTCACCTTCCAGTCTCTCATTTATACCACTGCCTGTAGAAATTTCATAATGTTTAAAAGCTAAGACCAATTGGAAATTTTCTCATAATATCACCAACTACATCACTTATATTTCATTCAAAGGGCATGTGGGCATTTCAATGGCAGACTTTTCACAGGAAAGACTATTATAATCAAAATGTCTCCACTGTCTCACTTAAGAATACACTGGCTATGATATACTCTGAGGCTTAACATTCCTTACAGCACTAGTGCTTGTTATGGGCTGTACATTTACTATCAAGCAAATGGGATATCTTTACTGGGACACTACGGAGCACATTTACTATGGGTTAATTAACCCTTGATAATCGACCGTCGAAGTAAAATCCGCATTTCCTCCGATCGAAGGAAAAATCGAACGATCGATTAAATCCTTCGAATCGAACGATTCGAAGGATTTTAATCCATTGATCGAACGATTTTCATTCGACCAAAAAAAGCTAGGAAAGCCTATGGGGACCTTCCCCATAGGCTAACATTGGTGCTCCGTAGGTTTTAAATGGCGAAGTAGGGGGTCGAAGTTTTTTTTAAAGAGACAGTACTTCGACTATCGAATGGTCAAATAGTCAAACGATTTTTAGTTCGAATCGTTCGATTCAAAGTCGAAGGTCGAAGTAGCCAATTCGATGGTCGAAGTAGCCAAAAAAAATACTTCGAAATTCAAAGTATTTTTTATTCTGATCCTTCACTCAAGCTAAGTAAATGTGCCCCTACCTGTAAGCCATAGGCATCATGTCTATTTCAAAGACAAGTGTCTGAATTTCACTTTGCCAAGATTATTCCAACCTACACTGGGGCTTTAGTTATAGCTCCTACATTCCCTTTAGTAAAAAGGAAAACCATAAAATATCAGCTCTCTCCCAGAATGTGGCTTACCCAATTCTAATCACTCTGCTGGTTAGTTTTAAGGATTCACAAGAAATGTAAACAATGGACATTAGATAGCACCACTGTAGTCTTAAAGGAGAACTAAACCCTAAAATGAATTTGACTAGAAATGCCGTACTGTTATATTGTGTGTTGGTCCCTAAGCTCAGTAACTGACAGCAGCATAGAGCATGTGCAGTGAATCAGCTACTGGGGCATTTGTGCAGGCACAGATATTTCCTGCTAAAGGGTTGTGATTCCCTTGGGTTGGTATAGAAGCCCAAAAAATGATGTACACAATTTATTTATGTGTTATTTATTTAGTTAAGAGTTAGTTCTTCTTTAATGCTCATGTCTAAATATACTGTAGCTAGTATCTCAGCCACAAGGCATGACAGAACTGCTGCTTTTTTAGAAAAGTAAGTGCACATTTAAGTAGATTTCCCTAAAGGCCAAAAGTGAGTTTCCACCCCCAGACTACTCAACTTTACCAAACTTTGCACATGGTTTTAAGCACTTAATGAAACGTTTTTGGTTAAATAAGTCTGAAGAACAAGAAAAGCCATTACGACAATTTACAAAGCCAATTTAGGAACATATGGGAAATAAAAAAGCTACAGTAGTGGAATACAGGTATGGGACCTGTTATCCAGAATGCTCGGGACCTGGGGTTTTCCGGATAACGGACCTTTCCGTAATTTGGGTCTTCATGCCTTAAGTCTACTAGAAATTCATTTAAACATTAAATAAACCCAATAGGCTGGTTTTGCTTCCAATAAGGATTAATCATATCTTAGTTGGGATCAAGTACAAGCTACTGTTTTATTATTACAGAGAAAAAGGAAATCATTTTTAAAAATTTGGATTATTTGGATATAATGGAGTCTATGGGAGACAGACATTCCGTAATTCGGAGCTTTCTGGATATCAGGTTTCCGGATAAGGGATCCTATACCTGTATATCTACTAATTCCCAAACAATTCTGTGTCTAAAAGTCTGTGTTTTATACAGAAAAATTCTACAAATTAGCCATGGCGCATATTTATAACATATATATTTTGAGCACATATGAGTATGAGACCTATTGTGTCAGACTGGAGGTACATAAATGCTGGGGAAAAGTTCAATGAAACATGTGGCTCAAGTGTCTTAATAAAAATCAAATAAGAACATCATGAATAAAAATATGCTTTGTTTTTTTTTCCAACTGGAAACACATTGGCAAATACATGTTATTCTTCCAAGGTTTAGCTCTAGGAGGTGATGATGCAGTTGTATCCAAAGCATATTAAAGACATTCCGGTGAAGAAATGTTCAAGCGCTTTAGTAAATATTCTCAATCTTTACTTAGAAAATTTTGGTTGAATGAGGGTGGAAGAAGCCAAATAAAAAGATCTAAATATATTATTTTTGAACTAAAGAGTCTAACTGATTTTGGTGGGTCTCACCAGCAGACTGGAGCAAAGTGAAATAAATAAATGGGGGAGTGGAAAAAAGGAGAACAGACAATCAAAAGGAGCTAAGAGATTGTGGAGGGTAGAGTCTTGCATCAGGTTGAGTACCCGCAGGTACCTCCTGTAGAATAGCCACAAGCTGGTCAGGTTTTGCACAGCCTGATTGTGCGGGTAGTCCGCGGGTAACCCGTCTGGGTACCTGGCTATGTTGCAGGACTGGTCCCTCCTACCCTCTCCGGAGTTTGTTGTAAGATTTCTTTCCTTACCTAGCAGAATAGGGTCCCGTGTGGTGCCACATCCGGTTAAAAGTGAAGTCACTTTACAGTTTTCGCGGGCACCGAGTTGGTGGGTAAGCAAGCTGTTTGCCGGTTTGCTCCGGTAGTGGGTGGCGGGTCAGGGCTGCTTGCAGGTCTGTGGGTCCAGGTCGGGCAAGGGTCTGCCCGATTGGACCTGCGTAAGATTCTAGTGGAGGGTATCTGAAAATGAGATGGTAAAGGAGTGTCAGATTTTAGGCTTTCTTGCTGAGTGATAGTTCAGTTCTAAGGTTATTTATTGGCTTATACTGTAGCAAGGGAAGCAGCATTGTGGCTTTCCTCTAAGGGGCAGATTTACTAAGCTCCAGTCAATGGTTGGAATTTCAAAAAGTTCGAATTTCGAAGTAAATTTTTGGGTTCTTTGGCCATCGAATAGGCTATATTTGACTTCGATTCGAACGTTTCGAAGTAAAAATCGAAGTAAAAATCGTTCGACCATTCCATTTAAAAAAAACTTCGACTTCATACTTCGCCAAATTAAAGCTACCGAAGTGCAATGTTAGCCTATGAGGACCTTCCAGAGTACTTTTCTAAATATTTTTTGGTCGAATAGAAATCCTTCGATCGATCGCTAAAAATCGGTTCAATCGCTTCGAACTAATTCATCCTTCCATCGAACGATTTTTATTCGATCGATTGAATACGCTAAAAATCCCTCGACTTCTATATTCGAAGTCGAGGGATTTCAATTCGATGGTTGAATTTCGAGGGTTTTAACCCCTCGAAATTCGACCCTTGTTAAATACCCCCCCCCCCTAAATGTTTGACTATGATGTGATATTGGCTATCCACCATTAGACAACTTCTTGGGTAACCTCAGTCTCCTGTAGCCCTTTCTGGTTATGGCTAAACAACATTCAATGGGTCAGTATTAACTATTTAGTATGAAATATTATTATGAAACACATGCGGATTCTATACGTTTCTGAAGAATAGTCGTTTTACTAATTTAAAGTAAAATTACTTGTAAAGTAGAATAAGAACAGAAGCGGTTTTCCCTGTCACTACATTGGCCGAGGCTTCACCTCATTACCAATAAAGGCACTACAAGTGAGTTCAGTGTAGTAAATATACATATAAGTTCTTCCTAAATTACAAAAACAAACAGCATAATGGCAGCACGGGTCCTCACTCACTTTCTGGCTCAATGAGCAAGGCAAACATAATTAGGCATCTGACATTTGCACAGATATCCATAACAGGAGAGGCCGTAGGGGCAGTCTTTTGCATGTACTTCAAAATCTGCTCAACAGCTGCAACAAATATTTACACTTGACATAATAACAAACCCAGTAGCTGCTTCTAATTCTTTAGTGTGTCAGCTGTAGAGCATTGCCAAGCACAGAAATGCTCTCCCTATGGAATATTCAATATTACAGGACAAAAGGTCTACAAGTGCCCTGAAACATAAACCCAAAAAACCAGTGTTAAAATCACAAAATTAGTTATGTGGCTATGTGAAATGTATAAGTCAACTAATGTTTTTCAGTTTATTTACCTGATGGTTCGGATCTGTGTTTCTGCCAAATTGCTGTGCAAAAACACATACTGTCAAAAATTGCCTTGTTTCCTGGTACTGGAAAATGTCCCCGTCCAAAATGTACCAATGGCCCTTTTTGGCTATCCAAGATTGTGAATCATAACTGCCTGGGATAGTGTGCATGCACAATACAGTAAGATTCTGAAATTCTACTATATTACACACCATTGTAACCATCCTGGACGGTCGAGAGAGTCACTGGGAAGTAGCTGGAAATGGTGGTGCTGTTGGGAGTACACCCTTGACCAGTGTATTTATTAACAAAGAGGGGGTCCAGCAATTGTAATCACTGACAGGCACCCCAGTGATTTTTCCATGTAATATAATATATCATATAATTCCGTTTCTCAGAAGAAGGGTGAAATAAGAGAAGAGTAAAATAAAAACCTTGGAAACCAGGTCCACTTGACTTGTCTTGAAATATAGTAGCCCCATCTTGGGGAGACAATAATAAGATATACGTAATATTGTGAATCAGTTTGCATTGTTGTCTAGTTGTGCAGTAAATAGACTGCACCTGAACGCTTAGTAAGATGCACTGGAATTAGGGTTGATACATGTCCGGTTTGGACCGACAGCCCAGTTATTCCAGCCGGCCTGGTTTTCCAAACTAGCACTCGATTAGATTGCTGTGGCAATCAGAGAATCACTGACTGCCATGTCATAGCCCCACCCCCAATGTCACTAGGTCTGCCCATGACATCACAGACCACACCCTCAACAGTGGCGTAAATAGATATCACTGGGCCCCACAGCAAATTATTTTTCAGGCCCCCAAAATGTCTAGAGGTTGACCTGTTTTAACAATATTTATTGGATTTGTATATGAATTAGAGCAGGGATCCCCACCCTTTTGAACCCGTGAGCAACATTCAGAAGTAAAAGGAGTTGGGGGAGCAACACAAGCATGAGAAATGTTCTTGGGATGCCAAACTGTGCTGATGCTGTGATTGGCCATTTGGTAGCCCCTATGTGGACTGTTAACCTACAATGTGGCTCTGTTTGGCAGTGTACCTGTTTTTTTATAAACATGCAAATGAACGTATATAGTGAATAAAGTACCCCCTCTTGTAAAATATAAGGATATTATTAGTTACCGAGGAGTTTCATGACCATATAAAAACACGAGGCCGAAGGCCGAGTGTTTTTATACAGGTCATGGAACTCCGAGGTAACTTCTAATATCCTCATATTTTACAACTGGGGGTACTTTATTTATTATAATACACAAATTTTAGTGAGTCATGTGACAGAAATTACATCACTACTCACCGTTTATAACTGATGACATCACTACTCACCGTTTATAAGGATATCATTTACAGGATATTCATGGCTTTTGTGTATTATATGCATATACATGCAACATAAAAATGTTAGCTGGCATGAAATGTCTATGCAGCAATGTCTCTGGGGGGTGCTGGCAGCTGTGGAGGTGTTTTGGTGCAAATATTTCCTTACCAGCGATTCTATCATAAGGAGAGATGCAAACTGTGTCTTTTCAGCAGCATGGATGGTGTAAAATGGAGTCCTGGCTCCCACATTGCATTAGGTCACATGGTGGCAGTACAGTAGCCTAATCAGTCCAGAATACTGCCATAAGCATTATGGAGTAAAGAATTAGTGACTTTGTGCACTTGCCGAAAGTGTCCATAGGAGGGAGCCCACAGCAAAGGAATAAGGAAATCCAAAGCAAGGTACAGGCATATGCTGGAGACATGACAAGAATTACAATGTAATTCTCCTACCGCACACCTGTAGTTCACCAATCCTGCAAGCTGGTGGTGCGTTCCTTCCGTTGACCCGGCCGGGTCCCTTAGCAACCAATGTGTAAATGAAACGGATCCGCACACACACCGATTAATGCAGTCGGGGATTATCCCCTTTTATTCAGCCACCAAACATCTGATGTTTGGTGGCTGAATAAAAGGGGATAATCCCCGACTGCATTAATCGTTGTGTGTGCGGATCCGTTTCATTTACACATTGGAGACATGACAAGGCCACTGGGAGCAACATCCAAAGGGGTTGGAGAGCAACGTGTTGCTCACGAGCTACTGGTTGGAGATCACTGAATTAGAGCCTCCTGGCCCCCTGAAGTCACAGGGACTACTACCCTCGACATAGCCTGCCTCGTCCCCATAACCTACTCCCCTGCCCGGTCTCAATACAACCCTGACTAAAGTACATAATATGCATTCAGATGGAAGGTTTAGAGAGGAAAGTATCTATTGCAATCTAAGACAATGTGATGAATCCGTTCCTTGGATCCCAATCAAATTATAGAGGAAACAATTATTCCTTTGCATGTTTTTTTGTAACTTTTGCAAACCCAGGAAAATGTAACCCTTGCATCACAGGAAAATAGATGTCCAATTGTAATAAAAAGTTGTTTGCAGCTAAATAGTAGGTATTAAAATTGACAATGTAATAACTTTATTGAAAAACCAAAGGTTTGTTCTTATTTATGCATACGTTTCCTTTTTTAAGACTTTTATTACATTTAACTAAATAAACTTCGGATATGAGCCCCTTTATGTACTGCACATAATTAGGTGCAACTGATGGTCTGATACTTTTAGACTGCAAATGCAGTGTAGTTTTCAGTGCAATCATCATGCTTTTTTATTCACTATGCTGCATTGTTTCTCAGGATTCCAGTGTAATTGCTGATGCCAGGCAGAGACGCATCTGAAGCAATTGACATTTGCCTATGGTACAAATCGGATACCTTTGTGCTAAACTGTGGTTGGTGTCATTCTCGGTGCGCCCTATATAGTAGTATTGGCCACTGTGGAAACCCTGGATCTATCACTTAGTTCAGAGGAGGTGGTAGTTTCAATGTTTTTCCTGCATCAATAGACAGAGTTCAGATGAGGAGGCTGAAGGAAGGCAGTGCCAATTGCAACCATACAAAAGTGCAAGGAGAACTTGTTGACCTTTAATGAATAGGATTTTTTCTCATGTGTAACTGCATTTAAATGACCCCTATAGCCTCCAATACATAAAAAATAGCTGGTTCATAACACCAGGGTGAGCTATAAGTGGTTGCCATAGGAAACTCCAAATTTTCACCTCCAGTTTGCTGTGGATCTCCTCTTTCAATTGCAGCCCAAGTTGAGAACCTCTTCACAGTTTAACCCCACATTTCTTTTGCCAGCCTAAACATGTTGCCCCTTTTCTATCTGGTCATTCCCGTCACCCCTTAGTTTTCTCATGCCATGACAAGTGGCTCAAGGTCTCATACACTTCTGCCTTTTTTTCATTGTCCTACTGCCTAAGCTTGGAATGACTTTTGCTGCCAAAACACTTACTAAAATACATGTTGATCGCACTGTATCGCAATCCATTACAATAATAAATAAGCATAGATTTCTATCAATATTGTATGCCCCCTCTTTAATACAGGTATGGGACCTGTTATCCAGAATGATCGGGACCTGGGGTTTTCTGGATAATGGATCTTTCTGTAATTTGGGTCTTCATGCCTTAAGTCTACTAGAATAGGCTGGTTTTGCTTCCAATAAGGATTAATTATATCTTAGTTGGGATCAAGTACAAGTTACTGTTTTATTATTACAGAGAAAAAGGAAATCATTTTTAAAAATTTGGATTATTTGGATAAAATGGAGTCTATGGGAGACAGCCATTCCGTAATTCAGAGCTTTCTGGATATCGGGTTTCCGCATAAGGGATCCTATACCTGTACCCTATGAAATTTTAGTTGATATTCATTGCCTTTTCAGTTTTCTGCACCGACATCTAGCTCTGACAGATGAACCCAGAATATCAGCCTGAAACACAGGTGCACATTAGTCACATAATTATCAGGTTAGAAAATTGTCAAAATATGTTTGATAGACAAGAAGGCTGAGAACAGGGATGAATACATTTAGCTGTACTGAAATAAATCATTTACAGGTCATTGTCTCTCTTAATCTAGAAAACACCGAAGTCACTACAGCTTCTGGAACTTGCTTTGTGCCCCGGGTAAATAAAGAGTAGGGCATTTCCGCAAAGCTGAGCAGCAAAGGCTTTGTTTAAATGATTATACAAAACGTTGACGATTTCTGCATTTATTTGCATTTTTTACTGTAAGTTCTCCTGCCACTCCCATAATCCTTAAAGAAAAAATGAAAGGCATCAACGCATTATAATAACCTGAAGAATTTATATAAATACCAGAACGCCCAGTCTCCATGGTAGCAGAATGTTGTACCAACTTAGTCATTGATCATAACAGAAATATGTAGCTTTACTTTTTCTTTTTGCCACTATTTAGGTCTATACCTCAGGGGCTTAAGTAGTCCAAGAGACTCACATTTTTTAATCAATTAATTTATCCAATAATAGGTATCATTTGCGCTACATTTTCGTATGAAAATGGGTTTTCATTTGCAATTTTGAAAGTAAAAATGTAATAAGGATCTGAATGGTCCGCCCTAGATATTCGGATAAATTATTTTATTAAAGGGGATTAATATAGCCACATTATAACAATGTAAAAATGTTCTTCTGAACAGTTTTGCAAATTTGCATTACTTTTTACATTTCATTATCCGGAAATCCGTTATCCAGAAAGTTCCGAATTATAGAATGAACATCTCCCATAAACTCCATTATAATCAAACAATACAAATTTTTAAAAATAATTTCCTTTTTCTCTGTAATAATAAAACAGTATCTTGTACTTGATCCCAACTAAAATATAATGAATCCTTATTGGAAGCACAACCAGCCTATTGGGTTTATTTAATGTTTACATGATTTTCTAGTAGACTTAAGGTATGAAGATCCAAATTACGGAAAGATCCGTTATCCGGAAAACCCCAGGTCTCGAGCATTCTGGATAACAGGTCCCATACCTGTATTCGTTTTTCCACTGCTATCCACAATATCGTAAATATGTAACAGATCTTGGTCTGGGCTAGGGTTGAACAGAACGGCAAAAATTACTGGTGAAGGAAGAATTTTTACACTGCTCTTCTTAGTTCTATCACTCCTATAAGAGCAGTAGAATTGAGCAAAGATGCATCTGCTGATCACTATAGGAGAATTTAAGGAGCATTTGCTATATCATTTAAAGGAGAGCTAAACCCTAAAATGTATATAAAGCTTGGAATGCCATATTTTGGATAGTGAAATTACTGCACCAGCAAACAGTTTCAGAATCTCTATAATAGTAATGATTCAGGCCTTTAAAGTCGTGCACAGGAGCACACCATCTTGGATTCTGTTAGGCGTGTCAGTGACATGCACATGCTCAGTGTACTTTAGGCGATTGTTCAGAAGTTAAGTTTAGGGGTTGTCAAGCAAAAAAAAGGTTCATGTGTCTTGATGCAACAAGCAGGATTATTCAATTGTCTTTTTTTAAATTGCACTGGTTCCTGGACTGCCTTGTAATGTGATCTGAACGTATTACTAATCAGCCTTGTATTGTGACTTTTATATTCAATATACACAGTATATTGGGAGTCTGTCCCTAAACTCAGAAGAAAATGGGGATTTTCTGGGGCATATTTGGAGACAGAGATCTTCACTGCTACAGGGCTGTGGTTGCCTTGGGCTGGTACATAAACCCCAAATTTAATGTGTGGCATTTCTACATTGGTTAAGCTTTAGCTCTTATATAAGTAGCAACCTTGTCCACACAATCTAAGGGTAGGAGATTGTTTTTCTCTCTTTGGATACAGCAGTGACCTTCTTGTTGCTTCTTCTGTCATTGTTATCCAATTCTGCCAAAAGAGGTTCCGCTATGTGTGGTTATCTATGTGCTTCCTTTCAGAATCCTTTTGTAAAACTGGTTTGGCCTTATATTTAGAAATTGTTTTGTAGGCAGCAAATGTCTACTGCACAAACGGCAAAATACAGGCCATCTTTCTTTGATGAACTCCCACCTCTAATGCCACCATAATTTCAGATCTTCATCTTAATGGACATTGGTTCATCAGTAATTTTATTTATCAATCTGCAAACATGAATTCAAATTGGCATGGACAGATGATTGAGATTTCTCTTTAGCAAGCTGTACACACAAAAATGTTCCATTTTTGTTGCTATTTTTAGCATGAATGGAGCAGTAATTAACTCAGCATTTATTTTTGTTCTTTGGCACATTACCTTACAGTACATTGCTGCTACAGCGCCAAAAGTGAAGCGAATGATAAGTGCTGGCCTGTACCCGTTAACACTGTGCTCTGCTCCAAGTACCAGATTTATTATATGGCATGTGGTGCAGAACGTTCTGTGAATGAACAATAAGGGGCTTGTCGTGTGTCCTTTATTTGTTTTCTTCATTTTTGCACCTATACATAGCAAGTCTGCTGTACAGTAACAGAATTCCACCATGATAGTAGGTGCTTGTAGAATACAGGTATAGGATCCATTATCCAAAAACCCATCCAGAAAGCTCTGAATTATGGAAAGGCCATCTCCCATTGTCTCAATTATAATCAAATAATCCAAATTTTAAAAAATGATTTCCTCTTCCTCTCTAATAATAAAATACTACCTTGCACTTGTCCAAACTAAGATACAAGTAATCTTTATTGGAAGCAAAATCGACTTCTTGGATTTTATTAATGTTTCCATGATTTTCTAGTAGACTTAAGGTATGAATATCTGAAGATATGAAGCTGGGTAATTTGGACCCTAGCAACCAGATTGCTGAAATTGCAAACTGGAGAGCTGCTGAATAAAAAGCTAAATAACTCAAAAACCACAAGTAATAAAAAATAAAAAACAATTACAAATTGTCTCAGAATATCACTCTCTACATCATACTAAAAGTTTATTCAAAGGCAAACAACCCCTTTAATCTTGTGTTCACAAACAAGCTAAAAGATTTCCTAGCACCCACTGGGGTGAAACAAAAGATAAAACAGAGCTTTGTATACAACTGTGAAGATCCGCACTTCAGACCCGGGCCAACCCGGCCAGGCACCCTAGGCAACCTGGCCAGCCACGGTGCCGGCTAAGTGTGCTCTTAATTGCGCATGTGCGAAACTGCTCTCAAGCACGCATGCGCAAAACTGCGCTCGAGCGCGCATTTGCGCAAAAAAAAAAACAGCCGCTGTCGGGGAGAGATGGGACCAGACATGGGGTAGGCAATGGAGCAGGTACGTGCCTGTCGCGCCCCCCCCAGCTTTGCACCCTAGGCACGTACCTACTCTGCCTACCCCTAGTTCCGGCCCTGCTGCGCTCAGCCTATTAATGGCATCTTTGTGCAATGCATCAATCCTTTTACATGGATGTGCCAAACATCCAAAATCATCCACTTTATAGATGAACGAAGGGAGAGCACTCACCTGCAGATTAACTGCTGATACTTGAGAAAGGGCACCAGTAGCCCGAAACATGTTGTGTTAAGCAGTGTGAATAATAAATAATTATCAGCAGTTAATCTGCGGGTGAGTGCTCTCCTTTCGTTCATCGATAAAATGAAACAGAGCTTGTCATGATCTACCAGAGGGAAATTGGTGAGCTTCACTTTCACAGCCTGAACCGAGAGGGGTGGAATGTCCCCCGGGCGGAACACATTTTCACACTTTGACTTGTATTTCCCATTGTGATTTGCAGTATCCACCCTGTTAGAAATTAGAGATGCACTGAATCCAGGATTCGACATTTTTAGCAGGATTTGGATTTGGCCAAATCCTTTTGCCTGGCCAAACCAAACGAATCCTTAAAATCATGTGACTTTTCAACACAAAACAAGGAAGCAAAAAATAGTTTTCCCCTTCGGATTCGGTTCGGTATTCGGCTGAATCTTTCACAAACGATTTGGGGGGTTTGGCTGAATCCAAAATAGTGGATTCGGTGCATCCCTATTAGAAATACACACAGACCTGCCACGGGGAAGAAAGTGAGCCCTTGCAATCCAAAGCAATAACATGCCAATGCAGAAAAGAGAGACTCCATCTGTTCATAGGTCATCTGTAAAATGCTGTTTTTAACATTAATGTTCCTTTTATCAATCTTTTTTGGAGCATGAAGAATAAATATTTTAATACAGCTGCCGTTGTACAACAGGTGGGGTTGGGTCACATTTCTGATTCGCCTAAGCAAATGCCATGAAAATGAAATGCTATCCTTTGTTGCACAATTGTGAGAAAGGAGCAACGGCCGAACTCCTTCCCACCCTGCACCGGGGAACAGAGTAAGGAACACATACAGAGGAAAAGGGTTTCCGGCAATATAGAGATGCTGGACTTCTAGAAGAGGAATGCTTGACATGGAAGAATTGAAACAAGAGATGTCCCCTGTGTGTTTTTCTTATTTAGTGCTTAACAATCTGTAATATAATTAGTTTCCTAATTGACAGAGTAAATGAGATGTGTCGAAACATTCCACTGACAGATTTCCATACAAATTACCCAGCTCTGGAGTGGCACCAATATTTTAATATAGTGACCTATGAAGTAGGCTAGAAGGGAATGTTACTCAACTCCACTTTCATGTAGACAGGGGTTTACATCATACATTTAATTAGGCTGTAGCAAACCTGGACTTTTTTGTGAAGTTTAGCTGTTCAGTCTATTAGGGAAATGTAATATGTTTTGTGCAAATAAAAGGTTGCAAACAACTTTAAAACTTTAATGACCATGTTTGTCTCCTTTTTTATTGATTTGAATGGCTTTTTAGCAAGTGAAGGAATACAGGGTTATGGAAGATAGCTCATAGTACAATCCCGGGACTGGTCCGATTGCCATCTTGGAGTCCGAAATGAATTCTTCCCCCATGTTCTTCTGGATCAACTAGGCAGGTTATCTATAGACTTAAAAGTTTGAACTTGATGGACGTGTGTCTTTTTTTCAACCCAACTTACTATGTTACAGACCTCAACAATTTCATGGCAAAGTTTGAGAACAAATGGCTTTTACGAACATGTGCCTTGTATGTAATAACATTTTGCAATTGAAAAGTTCTAATTGCAACATAAAGTGTAACTAAACTTTGTTAAAAGTTAACGGCAACCTTTGCTTAGCAATAATGCGCAATCTTTTATTTGCTAGCGAATGATTTTACATTGCGAGTAGTGCTAAAAATTTGCAAAAACGCCATTTTAAATAACGCTTGCGATTTTTTTATATCTCTTTATTTATAAATTTTCATATACATTTTTTTAATAATGTAGGACGAGAAAAACAAAGCAATAAACAAAAAAGGAACTATCACAAATTATACCAGACCTGTAGAGCAGTGCAAAAACTAAATTCAGACAATTTCAACCCACAAATTGTAACATCTGTATGTAGCTAGGTTCAAGCCATCTTAACGCTTGTGATTTTTAATTACATTTGTCTTCCATTTGGTTAGATATGTATATAAATATTTCCATATTCCTACTTGTAAAGGGAGATCCTACTGGAGAAATTCAAGGATGGAATTCTAGGGGCAAAGGGAGGTAAGAGAAAATAGGCTACTCTTTACTAGTATATTAGAGGACATTATAGGCAGAGAACAGGGGATCTTTTTTCCTATTAAAAAAGACAAACCCGACACTTAACATTTAAGGGCAGATTTGTTATGTGGTGTAATAAATGGCGGAATAATAAGCCATACAGTATATCACCAGGCATCGTTATGTAAAAAACAGCATAAAAATGGCATCATTGTTTTATGTGCTTTCTCTTTAAGCAATTTCCGTTGGAACTTACAAAGGTCTGTGTTAACGACAGCAAGTCTTGCCTTCACACGACATAAAATAAAACATGCTTTGATAAATTCACCACAGTGGCGTAACTACTGGGGGAGCAGAGGGTGCGATTGGGCCAGGGCCTGTACCCCTCTGGACTCCCCGGCAGCATGCGCGCCATTGGTTTAAGCGAAAACATTTGCTTATGGAGGGGGTGGAGAGGCCCGGCTGCATGTCCCCCACCAGGACCTGCCCCCCTCTAGTTACGTTACTGATTCACCATTTGCTTTACACAACTTTTTACACTTTTTTTTTTTTAGCAAATTTCGTTTTAGACGCATCATAAATCGGCCCATAAGACTTGAGATTCTAATCATGCTTGAGTGGCTTCTTTGACAGTCAAATACCCAATATCCATAATATCCAACGCTATTGACTCATAATATCCATCGCTATTAAGTTTAGTATACATATCAGTATACAGGTATTGGATCTGTTATCTGGAAACCCATTATCTAGATAGCTCCGAATTATGGGAAGGCCATCTGCCGTTTTCTGTGTAATAATAAAACATTACCTTGTACTTATAATTAATCCCTATTGAAAGAAAAACCAGCCTTATGGGTTTATTTAACATTTTAATGATTTTTTTTTTTCAAAATCCAAATTATGGAAAGAGCCCATTCTCCAGAAAACCTCAGATCCCAAGAATTCTGGATAACAGATTCCTATAAATAAATATATATATATATATATAATACACAAAAGCCATGAATATCTTGTAAATTATATCCTTATAAACGGTGAGTTCTGATGTCATCAGTTATAAACGGTGAGTTCTGATGTCATTTCTGTCACATGACTCACTGAAACTTGTGTATTATAATAAATAAAGTACCCCCTGTTGCAAAATATGAGGATATTAGAAGTTACCTCGGAGTTCCATGACCTGTATAAAAACACTCGGCCTTCGGCCTCGTGTTTTTATATGTTCATGAAACTCCTTGGTAACTTATAATATCCTTATATTTTACAAGAGGAGGTACTTTATTCACTATATATATATATATATATATATATATATATATATATATATATATATATATATATATTTATATATATATATATATATATATATATATATATTTCATTATAATTTTGTGTATTTAGATGTGCTGGGGTTCATTTGGAAAAGATGGTGGCTCTCACTTAGGTAAATACAGGATAAAATAAAGGGTCAAAGGCTTGGTTTAAACTAAGCTCCATCAGAAATCACTCCCAATGTGTGTGGTTAGAAGAAAATGTTAATAACCCTGAGATTTATTTGTTCTAATTTAGTACATTTAACTGTATTAAGCTTTACCCCTACAATTTAACGTGTTACATGAACCAATGTATGTATTAGGCTGGCCAGTTGAAAAGTTGCTAGGAATGAGACATTCTATAGCATACTAAAACTTACCTTAAAGGTGAACAATCGCTTATCGTTCAACAGGCAGGTAACAAACTCCTCGGAACTGCACTAGCCCATAAAGGCAGCTGCAAGAAGTACTGGCAATGTGATGATTTCCCTGATATATTTATTGAACCTGCTCCCCCATGAATAACAAGGACTGAAGCATAAGAACTGAGTCTCAATCTTGTCTCAGTAATAATTATCTCTTTCACCTAGAATTACTTTGACTTGTTCTAGGAGTAGAACCTGAATTTGCCCAGTCTGTTTGGAAAACAGAGATTAAATAAATACAGGTCCATCTTATTCTAATCCTCCCATGTCTGTTGTAAAATAAATGACAGACAGACACTTTGCATTCCAATAGTCTTAAGTCCTGTAACTGGGATCCTTGTGAGCTCTTGTCAACTACTTGGCACTGAAGAGGCAAGATTTCTTTTCAGTTATGCTGCACTTCTCCACTGAACTGTCTCGGCAAACTGAGAAGCAAAGGCACCGTTCCAAGACCAGCAGCTGCAGTATCCATGGCTCTGTATAGCATGTTCATATTCAGCCTTGGTAGAATTAATATATGGTCGGGTATTAAACCACTTGAAAAGAAAAAAAAAGCAAGATTAAATTTAACCTGAGTTACACTACTCCCACATGCACCACGTTTATTAATCAACACCACAGGTACCATTCCCCAAACATATAACATCTATAGATTCTACAAGTGAAATTACATTTGGAGAATCAATATAATATTAACATCCTTCAAAAATACTTCACCTATGGCACATAATGTTTAATTTACTGATTTCTTTGTTACAACTGACTGTCAAAATGTCATGTTTACAAGTGGGATGACGATTGTAGAACCAACAAGAGAGTTGCTGAATCCCTGGACTCATTTTATTGCACTCTGTGTAGTGTAGCCTAGAAATAAATGTAGTAAAATGGTATCATACAGTGCAATAGCCTCCTAGTTCACTATTGGGCACTGCAGTCCAGTCAAATATCCAGTACAGGTATAGGATCCATTATCCGCAAAGCTTATCCACAAAGCTCAAAATGAAGGGAAGGTCATCTCCCATAGACTCCATTTAAATTAAATAATTCACATTTTTAAAACATACTGTATTTCCTTTTCTCTGCAGTAATAAAAAAAAGAACCTTGTACTTGAGCCTAATTCAGATATACTGTAATTAATACTTATTGGGGGAAAATAAGGCTGTTGGTTTGATTAATGTTTAAATAAATGGAGATCCAAATTATGGAAAGACCCTTTATCCGGAAAATCCCCAGGTCCCAAGGATTCTGGATAACAGGTCCCATACCTGTACTACGAGAGGGTATAAGACCACTAAATTGTACTAAATACTTTAGTCCTGGCATATTACCCAGTGGGGACTAAGCTGCCCACTACAGAGTAATCATTATAATGACATAAACACATCGTATGTAAATGGACAGTAGTAAAAACACAAATAAGACAACTATAGCAATGGACAATGAAGGGGAAGCTACATTTATGTTTTTAAACTGGATGTTGAGCTTTTGTCCATCTCTATATTAAGATGCATTTAGGTGTACTTAGAATGTGTTTTTCTATTACTTCAACTCCTGATTCTGTTCTCCAATTTTTAGCAATCTCTCTTTGGAGATATATTGTTTTTTTAGCACAAATTTCCTTTATATATTTGAAAGATTATGTTTAATCATCTTTGCATTCATGCTGGGTTGTATATAATGATTCTTTTTGTTGTAATAATTGTATAACTTTTAGACTATGCCATAACTGGGAAATACATATAGGTATGGGACCTGTTATCCAGAATGCATAGGACCTGGGGTTTCCGGATAAGGGATCTTTCTGTAATTGGATCTCCATTCTTTAAGGCTACTAAAACAATCATTTAAACATCAATTAAACCCAAAATGATTGTTTTGCCTCCAAAAAGGATTATTTATATTGTAGTTGGGATCTAGTACAAGGTACTGTTTTATTATTACAGAGAAAAAGGAAATCATTTTTAAAACATATGAATTACTTGTATAAAATGGGGTCCAAGAGAGATGGCCTTCGCATAATTTGGAGCTTTCTGGATAACAGGTTTCTGGATAACAGATACCATATCTGTATTATATTATTGTTGGTAAAAAATTATTGAAAAAAAATGAGTTAAAACATTGTTAGTTGCTGTACCATTTACCAAATTGGAATCTGTGGTGTTTATAAAAAATGGCCTGCAGGTGTCACTGTGCACATGAGTTATACAGTGTATACATAGTACTATCAATACTGCTTAAGAGAGATAGAGTTGGAAGTTACTGTTGTGTAATGGCTGCGTGAGTCTGCTAATAAAGCACTGTTATACTCTACTAATCCTCAGATACTAAAACATAATAGAAACCACCCATTTTCCCCAAAGGGCTCCTGTAGAACAGCCACAAAGATTTTGTCTGAAGGTGGTCGAACACAAAGGGGGTTATTTACTAAACGCTGAATGCAAAAATCACAAAAAATTCTTGATTTTTTTTTATAAAATCGGACTTTAAAAAAAATCACAAATTTTTTGGAATTTATTAAACCCAGAGGATGGAAAAGTCTGAATCTCAAAATCCGGCATCTCAGACCTGTCGAGGTTTTATATAAGTCAATGGGAGAAGTCTCAATGATTTTTTGATGTGCGCTGGGTTTCGTGCAATACCCCAAAGTTTTCTGAGTTTTCAGCTGAAAAATCTGAAAAAATGTTGAAAATTTGGTAAAAAATCCCAAAAAATCGAGAAAACCTGATTTTTTTTCACGAAGGCAAATTTTCGGGGAAAATATAAGCGTAAAAAAACCATGCGGATTTGATCGGAGTTTGTAGCAGAAAATATTGAGATAAATTCGGACTTATATAACCCCCTAGGATTTGCTCGTTTGGCGAGGTCGCTAAATGTGCAAATCTTTACTCGACCTGAAGTGAATTTCTTCATAATAGGGACATTTTGTTGTGTTTGTACAAATAACTTTAATCTTAATATATAACTATAATCTTACAGAACTGGAGTGAGCTTGGCTACACCAAAAGGACTTTATGCAATGAATTGAACTCATTAGGACAGAGACACGTGGGAAAATTCGGGGAGATTTAGCTTCGTATTTCGAAGCCGCCCAAAGTTGCTTTACGAGGAAACTTCGGACAACATTAGGAAAACAAATAGCTCAGAGTGCCATCCTGCCGGCAATTTAGATTGTAGCCAGCGGGAAGGCTTTTTGGGGGGATTAGTTGCATGAAGAAGAGGCGATTAGTTGCCGGGCAACGAAATTTCCCAGAATCGTACTGTGTGTCTCTGCACATAGGCTTATAGCCTTGGAATGTACCTCTTTAAGTTTTATTCAAAATTATCTCTTCCACTACTTGCATGTACCACTTGGGGGTGGAATTATATTAATTTGATGAAATGCTAATTTCATCATGTGGGGGCTGTTAAATAGGATTTTCACTCACTGTGTTGTACAAAGGGGTTACTACCCCGAAACGTTGCATAGTTGAAATAAACACACAAGGGCCTTGTCCCTGCTTGTAACTGCCTTTGTGTGCCAGTGAATTTGTCTTCTCCAGGACTAGGAGAGTGCCGACCCCTCTATCACTGTGCACCAGGCAATCAATTTTTGGAAGGCCAGGGTGTGCAACTGTCATATATGCTACACAAATCTTTCCTCTGGGTGGCCGATATTGTGGTAATGTGATAGTTTGGACCTAGGGTCAAACAATCGCATTACAATGAAGGGGATACGAAAAGTTGGGATACAATGAGCCTATGTGGAGCTCGAGCCGACAGAACAATCAAGCCTGTCTGATTGAGGTCTGGCCAATTTGTGTCCAGATATCGATTGGGGAGGCCTGTTGGAGGGCCCCATACACGGGCAGATAAGATGCCTAATCACTTTTAAATATAGCATTTCCCAGGAACCCCTTATTATCAGATCCTTGTTTTGTTCATACACAAATGTCAAATATTGTTAAGGCTTATTATACTTTTGGGAGTATAAACATCGTTAGAAGGTTATATTCACCTTGAAGGTTCAGGTGTAAAGAATATATTAACAAATGTTTAAAATATGACATATCAGGCTTTCATGGTATATGTGTTTGCTTTATTGTAACTTCCAGCTGCTTAGTCAAGTATTGCTAAAATCAGACAACTGACGAACCCTGTGGTATTGTTATGACCATGAAAAGAAATAAGTACAATTCCCAGACAGGAGTGACCGTCATCCTTCCTCACAGAGATGACCAATGCTCCTGCCTCCCTTCCAGCATCTTTTAGTCATTTCAATGTCAGCAGATAAATGCGGTACATGCCTAACACACAGCTGTCATACTGGTTCAGATAGAATGACTAGCATTGCTGAGCTGTTCAGTCATTGCCAGTGGAATGGTTAGCTCATGTTTCATACCAATTGGGATATGCAATGTGGTTAGCCCATGGGATATTTTTTATCGTAAGTCCTATGCTGCCCTCCCTTTCTAGCTCCTCACATGACACAAGATCTGGCTAGTTAACATGTCTGGAATAACAACGCACCTATCTCTGTCTGTGAGCTAGGTCCATAGAAGTTGCTGTCCCAGGTTGGAATATTATCTCATTCTCCTTTCTCCAGACACACTATATAAGCTAACCTGGAGTGGAGCTCTGAGAGCAACAACTTGTCTACCTAAGGTTAACACCTGAAAGGATACTTCAACTTCTTACTGGCAAAATGTTGCTGAAAATGGAAGAAATGGTAGGTTACAGATTTTTTTTACTTTTTTTAGTTAAGACATTATGGGAGCCTATAATAATAATAATATCGTAAATCAAGTATCCCTTATTGTAAAATATAAGAATATTATAAGTCAACAAGGCGTTCCATGACCATATAAAAGCACAACGTTGAAGGCCGAGTGCCTTTATACAGGTCATGGGTCTACGAGGTTACTTCTAATATCCTCATATTTTCCAACAAGGGGTACTTTATTTTAGGGATGCACCGAATCCTGGATTCGGTTTTGGATTCGGCCGAATCCTAATTTGAATATGCAAATTAGAGGAGGGGAGGGAAATCACGTGACTTTTTGTCACAAAAATAAGAAGAAGAAAAAATGTTTTCCCCTTCCCACCCCTAATTTGCATATGCAAATTAGGATTCGGTTCAGTATTCGGCCAAATCTGTCGAAAAGGATTCGGGGGTGCATCCCTACTTTATTTATTATAATACACAAGTTTTAGTGAGTCATGTGTCAAAATTGACATCACTAAGCGCCGTTTATAACTGATGACATCACTAAGAGGCGTTTACGTTTATAACGATATAATTTACAGGATATTCATGGATTGTGTGTATTATAAACATACATTAGTCAATGGGTTAATATTATTGTAACCAAATGTGTGTTGCTTTTACCAGCCACATGGTTGTGGGACTTTCAGTTGTGTACTAAACCTTTATCACCATCTAATTTTATTGCGCTGAAAATGTATCATAAAAATGGTGTGTAAAGGATACAGACCTACTAGTATCTTGTTTATAAAAATTGAGTCTTACCTTGTACATTTATTAATTTACATATTTTTTTTTATTTTTAAAGTTTTCTCAATTGAATTTTCAAGATATTTTTTGTAAGATCTCTTAATACATACGGTAATTTACTTTTTTGCTAACTCTCTAAATGGAATTTTTTAACTTTTTGTATCTCATTAAGAAAAAATAATTCTGCCTAGTACGTTTCTTAATTTACATTTTTTAACTTTAAAGTTGTATAAATACAATTAAAATTTACTAAAAGAAATTACAAGAAAATTTTAGTTAGATGGGTAATTTGAAATGTAATAGAACGTTTTAGTTATGTTCTCACCCTTCCAGTAATTTCAGTTATCAAAATTATTTGCACTTGGAATCCAATCTCTTTGGGAACAAATAGCAGGTTACTGGTGCTAGCTGGAGCAACAGGGACATCTGCCACACAGTTTGGGTTCAGGAGACCAAAGCTTTAATACGTTATTATTTCCTGTGTTTGAAATTTGTTTACCAGAAAATGTTAGCATTTTTAATCACCAAAGTAGATTAAACCAATCATCGTCATTCCTAGCAATGTTTCAGTTCTCTGGCATACTTATAAAAGGTTGTGAGGCTTGTTGGATGGTAGTCCCAAATGTAAATAATGCAAATTATTTACATTTATACATTATATTTATAAATAATGCTAATTAATCTAAACAATGCAATACTTTCATGTAAATGCATGTTGATATATTAATATGTAGTTGATCTTCTATTTGGTCTAAAATGATTTAAACACCAGCCAGTTGACATTTTTTAGGACTTCATTAAAAAGGTGGAGCATGTGAATTTCTCAAGGGCTTTTTTAGGCATTATACGTGGGAAGCCATTGCTTTGACTGTGTATCTGTAGGACGTGAATTGTGGAGGCTTATTAACTAGAGGTTGGATTTTAGTGGTTTTAGAGATTTTCTGAACCACTGTTGTCATTGAATTTATTAAAAGATCCGAATATAAAAGATGTGAACGTAAAAACCGGCTAAATGGTGCAATAAAAAATATGAATACCTCAAAATCTCTAAAAATTCAAGTTTTTCAGAAAATGTCTAGTGAAAAGAAATATGAAAACCTCTTAAAAGTGAGATTGATTAAAAGCGGTCCCAAAAGAATCAGCACAGCACCGCAATAACTTTTACTTGGAGAAGTTTGGTATAAAAGATTTTCATGTCTTTTTTCTTTTATTTCCAATTTTAGATTAGTTGAAAAAAAAAATTGCAATTCAATTGTTAGTAAATGGGCCACTTTCATGGAAGCCTATTTTGGGAGAACTGGATTCTCTATGAGAAGCACTCATTATATATTATTGTTTTGTAATTTTTGTTGTTTTCATGATGCCAGAAGCAATGGTTATCTAAACATGCAAGCACAAAGACTGAATACCATTGCCTTGTTGCCAGCTCAACCTAATATACATCATTTTTAGCTTTTAAGGACAATTCATTACTAATGAATTGGAACTTTAGTCACTGATACCTTTTCTAATAACAGGTGACCGCAAAGAAGAATGAAATAAAGCAGACTGGCAATTTTGTATCTGGCGTCTCAAAGAATGGAGAATATGAAACAGCTGTAGCTCTAGAGAAACAGGAGGATCTGAAGACCACATTTAAATCCCTAATAGACCTGGAAGAAGAGAAACAAATGAAGGAAAAACAGCTAAAATCAGAGGTGTGTCTTCAGAATTTCATAATCACCTTTTAGTGACATCGTATTGCATAATTGTAATGTATACCAACAAGCTTTACCAACATTCTTGAAAACATCATATAAAGATAGACAGCACGTCACCTTATTTTAGAAATCAATTCTATTCAGCATAAAAAGTATTTTAACTAAAGGGCACAGTTATGCTCAAGTAAGAAAATGGAGAAAAATGGAGACCTTTAATTTAAGTCCTCTACAACATTTTTTCCTAACTAAATCACTAATTAAATGGAGAACACGTTACGTAAACCAATGGCAGATATGGTGTTTCACTGCCAAAACATTACCCATAAAAACAGGTTGAGACATAACTCATTGAACTAAACACAATGGCAAAACCAGCCTCTTACAAAAGCAAACTCTACAACACATATACAATTCTTTTCCTAGACCTTGGAAATAATTCTAGACCATGGATCCCCAACCTTTTTTTACCTGTGAGCCAAATTCAGATATAAATACAAGTTGGGGACAAACACAGGCATGCAAAATGCCCTGGGGTGCCAATTAGCTGTGCTGTGATTGACTGTTGGTAGCCCCTATATGGACTGGCAGGCTATAAGAAGCTCTTTTTGGCAGTACAAAAAGTTGCCTCCAAGCCAGGAATTAAAAAGTAACTAGTTTTGTGGCCAATGGGCGCAACATCCAAGGATGGGACCACTGTTTTAGCCATTTAACTCAAGAAATGTCTCAGTAATAGAACCTTGAGAATGTTATTGCTCTAATAGTTTTATGACTATATTTATTCTAAGTTGAAAAGTTACCCTTGATAAATTTTCTATTTTCTCCAATAATGTTTGGCGAATGATCTTATACATAGGTTCTATATATTTAGACAAAAGATATATTTCCAATATGAAATATAATATTTCTTTTTCTCTGAAGCTCCTTAAGAAAAAACTAGAGGAACGGCCAAAGTTGGAAAATTTGGAAGATCTACAAGTAATTATTAATCTGAAAAAAAGAAAACGAGTCAAAAAAGTGAGAGTTGTCAAGGAACCAGAGCCAGAAGAAATTGTAAGTTTTTTAAGGAACTATGTGATATTAAAAGCTATGAGGGAGAGCATACACATCTAACACAGAAATCTTGTTTTTCTCAGATTGAAAATGTGGATCAGATGACTTTCTTCAAAGCTGCATTGGATAATAAAATGCCAGTCATTGAAAAATATTTAGCAGATGGAGGTGATCCAAACACATGTGATGAGGTAGCCTCCATGTGTAATACCAATCACATACAGTACATTCTACAATTCAAAAATAAATTCTCTATATTCAGGCTTTTATAAAAGTCCATTTATTATATCATATTAAAATGCATAACCCCACATGGAGCCTAATGCATTTTATGCTTACCCAGCACTTAATCATAGGCAATTCATAGGAATTGTAGTGTGTTACCTCTTTTTGGTCAATAGAGGTCTCTATCATTCTTTCTTTTGTGTGATTTACACTAATCATTTTTTCTGTAGCCAACATACTCTTTGGTATTACATACAGTACATTATCAGGTTTAGTTCCATTGTCCCATTTTTCTTTCAGTATAATCGCACAGCTCTACACAGAGCCTGCTCAGAAGGACACACTGTCATCGTAGAGAAATTAATTGAAACTGGTGCCAATATTGAATTTAAAGATATGGTAGGTTGTTGAATAAATGTAACTTTAAGATACATAGTAAGATTTAGGGGCAGATGTATGAAGGGTCGAATATCGAGGGTTAATTAACCCTCGATATTCGACTAGGAACTAAAATCCTTCGACTTCGAATATCGAAGTCGAAGGATTTAGCGCAAATCCTACGATCGAACGATCGAAGGATTATTCCTTCGATCGAACGATTAAATCCTTCTAATCGAACGATTCGAAGGATTTAAATCCAACGATCGAAGGAATATCCTTCGATCAAAAAAACTTAGGCAAGCCTATGGGGACCTTCCCCATAGGCTAACATTGACTTCGGTAGCTTTTAGCTGCCGAAGTAGGGGGTCGAAGTTTTTTTTAAAGAGGCAGTACTTCGACTATCGAATGGTCGAATAGTCGAACGATTTTTAGTTCGAATCGTTCGATTCGTAGTCGTAGTCGCAGTCGAAGGTCGAAGTAGCCCATTCGATGGTCGAAGTAGCCCAAAAAACACTTCGAAATTCGAAGTTTTTTTCATTCGAATCCTTCACTCGAGCTTCATGAATCGGCCCCTTAGTATCTTGCTAAACAAGAGATATAAACAAAAACATTATGTGTATATGCAGATGAAAACATCTTTTTAAGTATTGCATTTTCTAATGTTTTAATATAAAATGGCATTTAATTTTTATGCCACCTTTAACATGCTCAATTTACCACCCCTTGATTTCCTTAAATAGCTCTTGCCATTAAGTGCACAAGTGACATGTTTTCCATTCCTGATGAATGTGTGTATATAGTGAATAAAGTACCCCCTCTTGTAAAATATAAGGATATTATAAGTTACCGAGGAGTTTCATGACCATATAAAAACACGAGGCCGAAGGCCAAGTGTTTTTATACAGGTCATGGAACTCCGAGGTAACTTCTAATATCCTCATATTTTGCAACAGGGGGTACTTTATTTATTATAATACACACGTTTCAGTGACATGTGACAGAAATTACATCAGAACTCACCGTTTATAACTGATGACATCAGAACTCACCGTTTATAAGGATATAATTTACAAGATATTCATGCCATTTGTGTATTATAATGTGTATAATGTCCATCTAGTACATGAACAGTTACTGACCAACTGCAAAAAGAAAAGCAGCAGACCAGATGAATTATTAGGAAATACATCTGGAAGTCTGTATGGGTCTTTAATAGTGATGGGCGAATTTATTCACCAGGCGCAATTTCGCGCGATTCGCCGCTGGCGAATAAATTCGTGAAATGGCTGTTTTTGCGAATTTTTTGCCCATCACTAGTCTTTAACTTTGCAATGTTACAGAAAAATACATTTTTGAAACTCAATGTGAAATCATATTCTCAGATAAAAACATACAGCAAAAGCAACCAAACAACTGTTGAAAGGTTATATTGTCCCATTTTATCAGCCAAACCAGTGGTAATTAAAGATTCAAGGTTTTGATGGGAATAAACCCTTTTGAATTGCTCTTTACTAAATAAGGAACAACATAGGTATAAAAGAAATACTACATGTCCTTATTTACCGTGGTACACTAAACCATAACCACCAATGAACAAAAATATATTCGACTAGTTGCTACTGTAATTTCTTTATGTAGTACTGTATATAGACCTATTAAAAACCATACTCCTACCTAAACAAGTGCCTATAATAATTCCTGTAGTATCTTTCTCCTTCCAACTTCACAAAGGTTTTCCAGAGAACTAGTTGGAAACTAATCATAAAAACAATCGCTACAATTCCAAGTGACACATCACAGCCAAATTTTACAAAACTTAAAAAACATTCTAAAATCAGCATGAAAATAAAAGAATAGAGGAGTGTCGTCTAAGACTTCCTGCTTGAGTTGAATTAGAGCCAACACTTCATCTAGTACTCTGCCTTCATGACCACTTTCCAGCTACACATTTTTTATAACTCCTGCTCTTGAGATGCATTTTGCCAGCACAGATTATAGATGTACAGCTGAAAACATTGAGAGCCTGTTGATATTTCCAGTAGGGAATCATCAGTTTTGCATCTTCTCATGTGCTTTGGCATCTGTTTTGGTAACAGCTTGAATCCACTGCCGTACACTGGACATGTCGTGGTGGAAGTATCGAGACGTTGAAGTTATTGCTGAACAAAGGAGCGGCTATTAATGCTAGAGACAAGGTAATTTGTGTCACTGATTGCAACGTAGCCCTTCCAGCTAGCCTCGGGTTAAGTCAATTTCCGTTGCAGATGGAAATGATTATGAAAAGGTGCAAATAATCTCTGCAATCAGCAGTGGATTGGGTCCAACTGCAAAGCTGTGTAAATAGTTCTGTACATTAAGGGGCCCATTTACTTAGCTCGAGTGAAGGAATAGAATAAAAAAAACTTTGAATTTCGAATGTTTTTTTTGGATACTTCGACCATCGAATTGGCTACTTCCACCTTCGACTACGATTTCGAATCGAACTAAAAATCATTCAAATATTCGACCATTCGATAGTCGAAGTACTGTCTCTTTAAAAAAAACTTCGACCCCCTAATTTGCCGCCTAATACCTACCGAAGTCAATGTTAGCCTATGGGGAAAGTCCCCATTGCAATCTTTTTTTGGTCGAAGAAAAATCGTTCAATTGATGGATTAAAATCCGTTCGATCTAACTATTTGCGGTAAATCCTTCGACTTCGATATTCAAAGTCGAAGGATTTATATTCGACAGTCGAATATCGTGGGTTAACCCTCGATATTCGACCCTAGGTAAATCTGCCCCTAAGATTCTAAATTGGCTCTGACAAGGACCCGCATATATCGAATGTTGTGTCTTTACCAGATTTTCTCCATTTGAGTGTGTGTGTTCATGAAAGAGTGTATACTGAACTCACCATGTGCTGGTTTGCTGGCTGGCACTGGAAACACTATACTGATTAGAGTAAAATCCATTGGCACTGTTTTTTTGCTTTGTAAATGGAAAGCATTTGGATGGAAAGAGCCAAAGTACAAAAGTCAATTTAGCCAGCAATAATGTACACAATTTTTACCGGTGCTGCCTGTACAGATTTATCCAAAAATCTTCAGAAATGTTTATTTTCTGTTTCATTTAGTTGCTCAGTACCCCACTACATGTTGCAGTCAGGACAGGGCACTATGAATGTGCCGAACACCTCATTGCCTGTGAAGCAGACTTAAATGCCAAAGACAGAGTAAGTATATCTGTTATCACGTTACTCTTTATCAGGCAGCAGTTCGTCCCTGATATAAAAGAACAAGCAGACCCTTTACAAAAAGGCAATAATTGGCTATAAATGTAGTGCAATCCTATTATTCTCTGCTTTATTGACCATACACCATACCCATTCTTGTCTATGACATTTCCATCATAACTCTGGTTAGACAGAGTGAAGTTGAGAAGTTGCTTATGCTTCTGAGTAACTGTAAGAGAAGTAGCAGGATGCAATGTAGAACTCCTTATTGCTGTGTTCATGTTAATGCTCCATTTCAATCATTTTTGGAGTTTTAAGACTACCTAATTACATAAGGCATTTCTGGTGCAAAAAAGGGCTACCAAACTTCTGGCCTCACAAGGCCTTGATTTAATATGGCATATAAAGAATTATATCAATCATTCAACATTGGTATTGGCCCACCATGCTTCCTGCTATCGTCAAATGGGTTCCTCCTATTTGGAGCTTGCTCCTTCTTTGGATTGTATGGACTCAGCATATGTTGTAGATCCCTAGCTGGCCATAGATGCAAAGATCCGATCGTACGAATCATCGTACGATCGGACTTTCCCATCTCCCGACCCGCCACTAACCATTCAGATCAAAGTCTTACCAGTCAGATTAGTTAAAGAACAGATCAGCAATGTTCTTCCCCTGACAGCAATTGTACGATAGTTATGTCTGACAAAGCTGGTGACAGTCTCCCACTGAAAATCGTCATATCGGCAATACATGCAGAGATATTATCGGCAGCCGACAGAAATTTTCTAACCTGTCCGATCGACCAGACGACCGATCTCCGCCGGACGAAAAATGTCGGGACTCTCCACACACGGTCGAAATTCGTACGAATCCTCGATTTGGACGATCAGATCTTTGCGTCTATGGCCAGCTTAATGTGCCAAACTGGGCCTCAGTCAGTTTGCACCCACAATGTAAAGCTACGGATTGTATGCATTTTTGGGGCTTACTATCCTTCTACAGAATATTAACATTTTATAAACAATAATTTTCCTGGTATTTTATCTATATTATATTTATATCACTTCAAAACGGTGCAGGAAATTTGCAAATAATTTCAAACTCTGACTGACACGTCCCAAAAATCAGAACATATCCCTGCAGCAAATCCCAGAGATAATAGCTCTCAATAGCGATGGGCGAATCTGATCCACTTCAATGAAAATTTGTCTACATGCATTGAAGTCTATGAAGATATATTTACTAAAGGGCGAAGTGACTAACGCTGGCAAAGATTCACCAGCATTACCATTTTCAGGGACTTCGATGATTTACTAACGGGAGCAGGTATAACTTAACTAGTGAAGGAGATAGACACTAGCGGTGATTCACACTCTATAGCCAGGTGAATTTTGCTCCGGCGAATGGACGTTTCTCCGCAAATTCACTAAGATGCGGATTTTACTGAACGTTACCTCTTTTGCCAGACTTGCCTTCACCAGCTCAGACCAGGCAAACTGCATTGGAGTGCATAGATCTTCCTCATTCTTCTGTTACTTACATCATATTTTTTAGTGGAAAAAGTTTCTAAGTCCAAAAAACGCTGGCGACATTTCCTTTTTCAAAGTGATAGCCTGCAAAAGTCCTTAGATTTTTTTTTTTGGTAACCGGGTTCTCCCATATATTTTCTAACATATGGAACACACACTATGCAGTAGGCTTATGTGTAGGGCATTATAACAACTCTATTTTCTTTATTCAGGTTCCCTGGACTTGTGTAATATAATGTATTTGCTGCAACATATACGTCCATTCAACTTTAAATTGACAGTTTTATGCAAATTAGCCTAAACGAAGAATTCTTTCGCTAGGCAGAATTGAATGCTAACGCATCTCTTCTTTTATTTGCGTGCGTTGCCGAAGTAACGCTAGCGAAACTTTGCAAGCGTGCGGCGCCCTGGACGCAACTTCGCATTTTAGTAAATTAGCTTTGTCTGACCGATGTGATGCGATGGCTGTGAAGCCGTCACAGGCGATTTTTGGCCCTTAGTAAATTTACCCCTATTGGGGTCATTTTCACAGCAAACCTTAGTGAAGAATTTCGCTCATCGCTACCTCTCAAGCATCTACCACTGGGATGCTCCAAGAGCACAGGAAGGACAATCTAAACCTTGCTAGTTATTATGCTCGGCTTCCACTACCACTAGCCGAAGAGAGGTGCAATTAGTAATCTGAAGAAAACCACTTTCAGCATTGTTATTCTCAAGCAGGAATGCAAAGTATCCCTAAAGCAGTTACATAATTTGAACCCACATTCACACAATAGTGTGGCTTTTTATCAACTGATTTTTTAATTTATTTATTTCAGGAAGGAGACACACCAATGCATGATGGGGTGAGACTAAATCGCTACAAAATGATGAGACTCCTGATTCTATACGGAGTGAATCTAAACATCAAGAACTGTGTACGTTTTCAGATAAATGATATATGAGGCTCAGACATAATTTTATACACACATTTTATAATTATATACAGCAGGACTGCACTCACTGGGATTACATTCAAATAGGGTCTATTAAATTCCTGTCGCTATTCTATAAGCTCTTTACCTGCAACCAGGTAAGCTGTTGGACCTGTTTTGTGACTTGATAATAACAGTAGTTAAGATATATAAAGATATTTTCATAGGAAAATCTGAGTTTGGAAACTTAAATTTGAAATGATTTTAAGCAGTTTTCTTGTACTTGATTTTCTCAAATAACAGAAAATGAGAATACTGAATATTAAAAAAGTGCCCCTTAGTGTTACCAGCCTTATACAAGGTAGACTAAAAATGTAAAAATACAGGCAGGAGGTGGGCGTATCAGGCTGATCCAGTCGTTGAGCCCTGGGGCCCAACAATTGGATCACAATGATGGAGATGCAGGCTGTTGGAGAAAGGACCACATCAATGAGCAGATGTGATGCTCGCTCTGATGGGATTTCTAAACCTGTCTGATTGATATCCAGCTGACTTTCGCCCTAATATTGTTTGAGAAAGTATGTTGGAGGGCCCCATAAACAGGCAAATAAACTGTTGACTCTGTACAGTAACTTTTATGAACTGTAGCTGTCCTAAAGCCAAAGTGGGATCTAATGCCTAATTGTTTGTCCATTTCCATATTAAGGGGTTCCATACATTTTTCTAGTCCATTTCCATTTATAAATGTGTCCTCTACTTAGAGATCAGAAGTGGCAACTGGTCCCCCATGCAGTCACAATGGAGAAGGCAAATAAGCCCAGAGCCAGCACAGACACAACAGCCAGTAAGCCTTATACAAGCAGCCTCAGACTTGTGTTTCTGCTCTGTGTATAGTGATACAGTGACAGCGCTTGTTTTAGGATTGAGAACAACAGTAATGCCAGGTCAGTTTCTGTCCCTCGTTTCAAATGCTCAAGGACACCAAGGTCTACATTAAACAAGAACTTCTAGTGCCCATGGAAAAAAGACAGAAATACTATATTATGGATCAATGAAGAATATTTAAAGGATAACTAATAAACTATTACAAGTCTATTACAAGGAGAAGTGTCACTGTTTGTAAAGCTGACCTACAGATACAGAGAAGCGCGGTGGAGGTCACAAAGATAGAGAAGATGGCACCTGTGAACACCGCTGCGATACTCTTCATTTTTAGGTCAGCTTTACTAACTGACCTTCCGACACTTCCTTATAATAGACTCTACGTGGGGGGTGATGGAGACCAGTGAATGGGCTTATATTTGTAGGGAGTTTCATTCTCCTTTAATGATATGAAATCTCTTTCTTAGATTTAAATAAATACAAAAATTCATAGATTTAGATTTAACAAGAAAATATGTTATTTATATACTGCAGCATAAAGACATTTTAAATTCTTATTAAACCATCACACTTCTACCCAAATATATGAACTGAATAACTGATCTCTGTCACTCGATTCCATTCACAGGCTGGGAAGACACCAATGGAGCTGGTAATGCAGTGGCAGAATGGTGCAAAAGAGATATTTAATGGGCTTCAGAATAAATCATACAAAAACTCGCCCATTTCTATATTCCAATGAAGAATATTTCCATCAACACCACTGACCCATTCAAAGAGAAGGGACGCTCTGAAAGGCATTAATGTTCACATAGGTTTCCTGCTTTAATGAACCTGTGATTTATGACTATTCCAATTTTTTTTAATTTAATTTATTGCATTTACAATTTTTTTAAACCTGTATTTAATGTTTGCAAAAACCCATTGCAATTTCCGCTTCATACTATTATAAAAGTATATATATTTCTTGCTAAAATGTAGATATTTGTTAAGTGTCATTTAACAGAAAAAGCTTACGCACATATTTATATTTGTCTGTCTGTTAAATGGATGTTTTATCGCATTACAGAAAGACTTTGACCATTGAGAAGATTGCCAGAAGTAGACTTTCTGGATGGGTGTAAAGTGTTATTTAATGATAATGCTCATTGCTTTTAGGGCAGAGAGACACGTGAAGATTCGAGGAGATTAACCATGAAACTTCAGGCGACTTCAGAAGAGACACTCCGAGTTCCAATCCAGCCGGCGATTTAGATTCTAGCCGACGGGATGACAGTTTGGGGAGATTAGTCCGATTAATCTCCCTGAATCTTTGCGTGTGTCTCTGCCCTAAAATGAGCTACGATGGATTAGGGAGAAAGTTTAGCAGCTAAAGCATATTGAGAAAATAGATTCATAGAAAAAGCCAACTGGCTTTTTCCAGGACTGGCAGTCAATTTCTTGAAAAATCGGTATGACTTTACCTCTCATCGATAGAAACCTGTATGAGGATATTGTACGCTCTACAGGTCAGTGTGCCATAATGTTGTTATGTTCACAAGGCATCACTGGCCAGATTGTGAACTGAAGATTCTAGACGGAATACGAGGAATGTTAAAAAAAAGACATTAGAAAAGAATTTGCAATATTAAATAAGAATGTCGATCGATGTGAAGATTTTATTTTAGTATAATTGTATTGCATTTTCTGTACATTTTGTATGACAACCCTATATCGATATATGGAATGAAAAGGTTCATGATATTGTCCACATTATTGTAAAATACTGCGCCAAAGCATTGAATGATTCACATAATTGTTATGAAAGTTTTGAGATACAGTCCAGAGAGTTAAAAGGCACCAGTGCGAGCAGCCATGTCCGGTCACTCACATGCGCATAATGAAAATGTGCCATAAATTGCTCATTATGCACATGCGCTTGATCATGTCATATGTGCGTTTTGGGCATGCGAGTGACAACATGGCTGGTGGAGGGCTCTGTTAGCCAGCACCTTTGGTTGGTCATAACATTTTTTAAATGAGGCATTCTCTTATCAAATGTCGAATTCATGTGAGTGTTTTTTTTTAACTCCTTTTAACTAATAAATTCGAAGATTCTCTAAATTCGATTGGGAGGTTATTTAAGAAAAAAATCGAATATCTAAAACTCAAACTAATATTATCGACCAGAAAACTCGAATCAAATTCGATTTGAATTAGACTAAACTCGGATCGAGTTCTTCAAATGGGTCACTGGACCTCTCCCATTGACTTATACATGTAATTCAAATTATTCCCAGGGTATAGGTTTGATAAATCTCAAATTTCGAATTATAATGGTATCGAGTTTGGATAATTCACAATTCGAATTTGAGAGTTTTGACCCCCAAAAAAATTCGAATTTTACTATCCAACCCAAATCTGCCTCTTACTGTTGTTTTAGTTATAGCACATAGGTACAAAGCTGACAGCAGTGAATCTTAAACGCTACAAATGCTTAACTGACAAATGCAAGTCAAGTCTATATATGGCACTGAGCATCTCTTGACTTAAGTGTTTTTTAAAAAAGTATAAACGTCACCTAAAAGGTGACATTTCATAAGAATAACGAGCGACCAATAGTGATCAATGTAATTTTATCAAGTGGTCATTTTTTGCCCTCTAGTGGTGTACACGGTGTAAATGCACTGCTATTTCACTGAAGCACTAACTGGTTGAATCTTCATTGTATGAAGACATGGCAAGTTGATGATAAAAAGTAAAAGTAAGCAAGACACGTGTATACACCACATCGCCCCGGCATATAAATATATTTAATGCAGAGTAAAACAGAAAGTGAAGGTTTGAAAACTGTTCTAGAGACCTTAATGAGATCCTTAAACCTTAATGGCTCTTTAATGGAAATACAAATCTCAAATGTTCTGCAGCGGACTTATGTCAAAGAAATAAATACTCTGTACTTGATCTATGGGTTAACAATAAATGTTAAACTACAGCAAAGTATTCTCAGTTGTTATTTATTGTTTTACAGAAATAGCGGTCCTAGATTAAATGGAAACAGAAACAGGTTATTCTGCAATTCCAGGGAGTTATTCTTCTATTGCATTCATTTGAAATAAAAAAGCAACACATCAGGAAATGGAAAAAACAATTATAAATATATGCAACTAAGAGTTTTTGGCTTTTTTACAAATTGGTTCCGCTTCTTCCTCCTCCAAGCATTCAATGTTTTCTTCATAGTGTATGAGACACCAAAAGCAGTCTTTCTTGTTTCTGAAGGAAATACAGTAAATTGGACATGTTCTTTTTAATGGGTTATGAAAAGAGATCACACAGACAGAGCCACCTATCCTTATTATGTTCGAACAAACAATTCCCAAACATTTTCCTAACCTACTCTTGGGAGTTTTCTGGATATCTGCTATGGAAACCATGAAGTTCTACACATTCAACGGCAGCCGTCTAGACTGGATACTCCCTAAAACTTGTATATGAAACTTATAGATTGTATCATAATCTTTCAAAACCTTCTGGGAATATTCTCTAAGAGAAAGAACAACCTAAAAGTTCTGAAAACTCTGTAGTTTACAGCTGGACATACAAATTGGGTTTTAGATGTTACCTCTGACACTTATTCACTTATAATTCTATTAAGTTACAGAACAAGGAACTGTTTTAAAAGGATACAGTGTTGCAATATCATAGGGGCCTCTCATTTCCACTGCCTAATTAAGAGAAAAAATATATATTCTCGTGTACAAAATACCTGTACCTACGGATAACTACTTCTCATTCATGGGAATGTTGGTCTATTGCCATTAATAGATGTTATTTCAAATGATGCCATGACCCCTTACCCAGGGAAAAAAAAAAACAAGCCTCGAACATTCACAATATTGGATATCAAACATGATGGGGCACATTTACTAAGGGTCGAATATCGAGGGTTAATTAACCCTCGATATTCAACCCTTGAAGTAAAATCCTTCGACTTCGGATATCGAAGTCGAAGGATTTACCGCAAATACATAGATCGAACGTTCAAAGGAAAAATCATTCGATCGAACGATTAAATCCTTCGAATCAAAGGATTTTAATTCATCGATCGAAGAATTTTCCTTCGATCAAAAAAAGATTACAAAACTTATGGGGAAGGTCCCCATAGGCTAACATTGTAGCTCGTTAGGTTTAAAGTGCCAAAGTAGGTGGTCGAAGTTTTTTTAAAGAGACAGTACTTCCACTATCGAATGGTCGAATACTGGAACGATTTTTGGTTCGAAGGTCGTAGTAGCCTATTCGATGGTCGAAGTACCCAAAAAACGACTTCGAAATTCGAGTTTTTTTCATTCGAATCCTTCACTCGAGCTTAGTAAATGTGTCCCGTATGGTTAGGGGCACATTTACTATGGGTCTGATTCTGCATTATATCTTTGTAAAACACTATCACTTTACACCACAAAAGAATACTTTATGGACAGAAAACCAAAACTTACAGACGGCCTTTGGAAAAAGAAGGGAGATTTTTCTGTTACTTTGATGCATATGAGGTCCACATCAATACTGATGCAAGCAGCCTGACAGAATTAGATTTTTATACAGTATATTACATCTCAACTGCACTTCTCCAGCTATTACATAAGTACAACCTCATGCATTTTCATGCAGCCATTACATACCTTAATACTAGATATAGTTTAAACTATGAGAAGAATTGGTGTAACTTTATATTTATTTTGCTGCCCATTGCCAATAGGATACAATTTAGAGGCAAAATTACAAGGTTTATACCAAACACAAAATGTACATACATTTATTTTGCAGAACAACATTACAGTGACCTATAAAGAAAAATAATAACTGGCCAAGAGAAATAAATTACATTGAGAGTTGAGTTATCCAACAGCATGATGGGAGTTGCAGCTGTTGAGCCGCAGGTTAACGATCGCTAGTGATAATGCGCCTGTGATTATCCCTCTGGAATTGCAATAGTATAAATCTTCTCAAACTGCCCTACTTACACATGAAACAACTTTGTCTTTGGGAAAACAGTTACAATATCATACAGCGGGGTAGATGGCGAGGTTGATCTCTGTCAAACACAAAGCACAATTACATAATCACATATTGTATTGTAAATTACAAGACAGAAGAGAGGCAGAAGAACTTTAAAATTAATATGTTTAAAGGGAATCTGCCATGTAGTCTACATTACACTGTTTACGCTGGAAATTATTCACTCTACAATATAACATTTAATTCCTGAACCAGCAAGTGTATTATTTTTAGTTGTGATATTGGTGTGTAGGAGCCATCTCAGGTCATTTTGCCTGGTCATGTGCTTTCAGAAAGAGCCAGCAATTTAGGATGGAACTGCTTTCTGGCAGGCTGTTGTTTCTCCTACTGAATGTGTCTCAGTGGGACCTGGATTTTACTATTGAGAGCTGTTCTTAGATCTACCAGGGAGCTGTTATCTTGTGTTAGGGAGCTGCTATCTGGTTACCTTCCCATTGTTCTGTTGTTAGGCTGCTGGGGGGGAAAGGGAGGGGGTGGTATTATTCCAACTTGCAGTACAGCAGTAAAGAGTGACTGAAGTTTATCAGAGCACAAGTCACATGACTGGGGGCAGCTGGGAAACTGATGTCAGATTTCAAAATAATATATAAAAAATCTCTTTGATCTTTTGAGAAACGGATTTCAGTGCAGAATTCTGCTGGAGCAGCACTATTAACTGATTCATTTTGAATTTTTTCCCATGACAGTATCCCTAATAAGTAAACCTTATTAAGTGTCAGTTTTATCAAAATGAACGCAACTGCACATGAGCTTTGTCACAAATTGGACACAGCGGCTCTAAATATTTTGAAGTCTGCCTGAGATTATCTCCAACTTCTTTAGATGTAACTGAGCTGCAGCGATTGATACAGTTAGGGCGGCCATCAGAGGGGGACAAGTGTCCGGAGCCTGAAGGGGGGCCCGGCAGTGCTGCACTTTCAAAAGAGCCAGGCCTCCTTGACAGCGCCAAAGCCGTGCAGCCATTTCTGAAGTCTTGAACAGCCAAAACGTCGAAAAGACCCCAAGCCATGAAAACAGCTGAACTCCCGAAGCGGAGAAAAGACCAAAAGTCACGAAAGGAGGCGAAGTTGGAGCCTTGAAGCCATGAGTTCAATGCTACTGAACACCAATTTGTGTTTTTTTATTCTTTTGAATCCCCTGGCCATCAATGTATTATTTTAATACTCTAAAGGGCCCTGCCCCTGCCACCAATGTTTTTTTTAAAAATATTCTCTGGGCCCCATTTTTTTAACATGTATGGGGGGCCCCTGGCACCAATGTTTTTTTAAAAAATATTCTTTGGGGCCCCACATTTTTTTTTATCTTGTAAGGCACCAATTGTTTTTTTTTTAACTTATGGGGGGAGGCTCTGGTCACCAATTATTTTTTTTAGCTTGTAGGAGGGCCCTGACCACCAATTTTTTTAAAAAAACCTTTAAGGCAGGCCATGGCATCACAGTTTTTTTTCCAACTTATAAGAGGGCCCTGAACATCAATAGCTTTTTATAACTTGTGTGTGTGGGGGGTTACCTTTTTTAGCACTGATGTCTGTGTTGTCTTTTAACTGTTGTGTGGAGTGGGCGGGATCTGGGGTGGGGCTGGGGTGGGCGGGGACCAGGGGGTCCCTGAAAATTTGGTTGTAAGGGGCCCCGTGATTTCTAATGGCATCCCTGGATACAGAGCACCAAGGGAACCCTGGAGCTACCTTCTGGTTAGCAGTGCCCAATTCGGAACAGAAGGTAGGATGGGCTAAGTGGTGCCAAGCACAAAAACACAAAGTGCATTTAGATGCACTTTAATGAAAGTGGTTTAAGATGCAACTCACAGCAGGCACACTGTGCATGTGGATATAAGCTAGCCCTGTAGACTTTGGGCTAATTGGTGATAATAATGTCCTGTGTTGCCATAGGGTCTGATTAAAGAGGTTGTTCAACTTTGACTTAACTTTTTAGTGTGAATGCAGGGAGTGATATTCTGAGACAATTTGCAGTTGGTTTTCATTTTTTTTTTATTATATGTGTTTTTTGAGTTATTTAGCGTCTCTCCAGTCTGCAGTTTCAGCAATTTGGTTGCCAGGGTCCAACTTACCTTAGCAACCACGCACTGATTTGAATGAGAGACCGGAATATGAATAGGGGAGTGTCTGACTGACTGATTAGTAATAAAAAGTAGCAATATAAATAAAGTTGTAGCCTTAGGGCTTTTACAGACGAGCGTTTTTACCTGCGTTCCGTTTTTCTGCGTTCAGCCGCAGGGGAGCGCAGGAATAGATGCATTACATTTTTTCCAATGGGGCTGTACTCACACAGGCGCGTGTAGGCGCCGAACGCAGAAAAAATGCAGCATGTTGCGTCTCAACCTGCGTTTGGCGCCTACACGCGCCTGTGTGAGTTCAGCCCCATTGGAAAAAATGTAATGTGTATATTCCTGCGCTCCCCTGCGGCTGAACTCAGAAAAACGGAAAGCAGGGGAGCGCAGGTAAAAACGCTCGTCTGTAAGAGCCCTTAAAGAGCATTTCCTGTCTAGATGGGGTGGATGACACCCATTTGAAAGCCAGAAATAGTCAGAAGAAGAAGGCAGCAAATAATTAAAAAACCATAAAAAAAAGGGTGAAGATCAACTTAAAAGCTTACAATTGTCCATTCTATAACATGCTAAAAGTTAACCTGAAGCTAGAATGGCTAATCCAAAGCAACTTTTGGCCTTCATTTTTTTTAAATAATTTTTGAATTACTTGCCTTCTTCTCCTAAATCACTTGAGCTTTCAAAAGTCACTGACCCCACCCAAAAACAAACACTCTATGGGCTACAATCGTATACTTTCTATTCAGTCTCTCTCGTATTCACATTCCAGTGTCATTCAAAGAAATGCATGGTTGCTATGGGAATTTGGACCCTAGCAACCAGATTGCTGAAATTGCAAACTGAATAAAAAGCAAAATAACTTACCCACCCAAATAATAGAAAAGAAAATGAACACCAATTACAAATTGCCTCCAAATAGCATGCTTTACATCATACTAGAAGTTCATTTAAAGGTGAACAACCCCTTGTGTAAGATGATTTAAACTTAGATTTGAAATGTATTTGTTATTTCATATGTACTTGCACACACAGCTGCACAATAATTATGGGCGAATAAATTGGCCTGGCGTGAATTCTGAGGGAATTTCCGCGTTTTGCCACCGGTGAATACATTTGTGAAACTCTCGCGATAATTCACCAGCGTCCAAAAAATTTGGAAGCGTGTCCGAAAAGTAGTTTACGTCAAAATCGCAGTGCGTCAACACTATTCCGGATACCCATTGACTTTAACGCTGGCGTCAAAATTGACGCAATTGACTTTTCAGATGCGCAACCAAAATTGCGCGGGAGTCAATTTCTGATTTTCACAATTTTTTCGAGAATTATTTGTGAATTTTGCGGGAAATTATCAACGTTTTCTGCGAAAAAATTCTCCAATTTTCTTTGCACTTTGCATCCTACCTGGCAAGACGTAGGCTACTCCCCTCCTGCTCCCTAATTTGCACGTCATTCACCCTTAAAGGGCACCTGTTGGCAAAATATATTATCCCTAACCCCACACACATGCAAGTGCCCCAACATGGCTCCCTCCCAGTATGGGTGGCCTAGCGCTGGCTAGGGGGTAATTAAAAAAAAGAAACTACAACAATTATTATTGACCCCCATACCCCGCACCTTTGGTAGTATATTTTGCTAACAGGTGCCCTTTAAGGGTCACACTTTTGAGCTCTTGCACTTCCATCCAGCATCAACATAAGTCTAAAGTGACAAATGCAGTCTACTGACTTGTTGCTATGGGTTAGTGCACCTAGGCGCTGATTCATTATTCATTGAGGGTCAGGATTGGATAACACATGATAAATATAAATCATGAGAATTCTTTATTGGATTTTTTTTGCTTCACTTATTTCCCCCCCCCCCAATATTTTTATTTTGTTGATTAAAAAAATAAATAAAATAAAAACATAGTTTTTTAAGAAAAAATAATAATAAAAAAAACTTATGAATCTGATCCTCGAGAAATAATATATTATCCCCTTTGTCTGTTTTATTACATAATAAATATATTATATAAGATTTTTAGAAAAAAAGTACAATTGTGAAAGAATAGAAGGTAGCATCCACTTCAGGCATACTTGGATTCAGGTTCCAAACTTTGTTAGCCCTGCACTAGAGCTCAATCAAACCAAGCATAAACCAAGAACTATTTATACAGGTATAGGATCCGTTACCTGGAAACCCGCTATCCAGAAAGTTCTGACTCCATTTTATCCAAATAATGAAAATTTTAAAAATGATTTCCTTTTTCTCTGTAATAATAAAGCAGTACCTTGTACTCGATCCAAACTAAGATATCATTAATCCTTATTGGAGGCAAAACCAGCCTATTGGTTTTATTTAATGTTTATATGATTTTCTAGTAGACTTAAGGTTTGAAGATACAAATTATGGAAAGATCCATTATCCGGAAAGCCCTAGGTCCCAAGCATTCTGGATAACAGGTCCCATACTTGTACTTCCAAATGAAACATACAACAGAGTATGAGACAATACAACACATTGCATAGTCATGGCTATTAGAGGAAATAAAGCACTGTTCTATTGGCACACTTTCAGACTTGCATTAAATACGTACTTATGTACATTTCATAAAATTCTCAAGCTGCTAGTAAATTATGACCTGATACTGTTAGGGACGTAATTAGTCCTTGAGAGTATCTATTCCCATCCTAATTAGTTTGTGCAAAGGTCTAGACTTGAAGAATGACACTGACACAGACTGTTCAGTATACAAAATGCTTCTTCTGCTTTATTCTAAGGCACAGAGTAGGGATGTAGCGAACGGCGGAAAAAATGTTCGCGAACATATTCGCGAACATGCGTCCAAAAATGCGAACGGTTCGCGAACGTCGCGAACCCCATAGACTTCAATGGGAAGGCGAATTTTAAAAGCTAGAAAAGACATTTCTGGCCAGAAAAATGATTTTAAAGTTGTTTATAGGGTGCAACGACCTGGACAGTGGCATGCCAGAGGGGGATCAAGGGCAAAAATGTATCTGAAAAATACATTGTTGACACAGCGCTGCGTTTTGTGCTGTAAAGGGCAGAAATCACACTACGTCACTCAGGTGATGTTTCTGGACACGGAATGTGAAAAAGCTCACACAGCTAGGTGGCACTTGGTTAAAGACTGGGCAAACAATGCCTGCAAGGGCAACATATACAGTAGTGGATACGGAATATATTATTGCTGCTGTAAAAACATCACTCAGGTGATGTTTATGGACACGGAATTATTATTGTTATTTAGACAGAATGTGAAAAAGCTCACACAGCTAGGTGGCACTTGCATACCTCCCAACTGTCCCTCTTTTGACCACTCAACCCCCTGTCCCTCTTTTGTACTGGAAAGTCCCTCTTTTCTCTGCACTGAACAGCCAGAAAAAAACCAGTTTCTAACTTAATTGGCTTTTGGCAGAGAGCTCAGAACAGCTAACAGGTGCAAATAAGATGCTTTGTAACAATTTTGACTCTGGTTGGTGCTGGTAGTGGTGAACTACTAGGAGGAGCAGCACACCAGTCCCTCTTTTCTCTGAACTGAACAGCCAGAAAAAAAACAGTTTCTAACTTAATTAGCTTTTGGCAGAGAGCTCAGAACAGCTAACAGGTGCAAATAAGATACTTTGTAACAATTTTGACTCTGGATGGTGCTGGTAGTGGTGAACTACTAGGAGGAGCAGCACACCAGTCCCACTCCCCAACACAGCTAGACTAATAGCACTGGGCTCTTATAGTAGCAAAGTAAAAAAACAAAAAAGAAAATAAAAGCAGTCCTTACAAGGACTATTGGGTTACAGGCAGCAGTCAGCAGATGAGAGATCAGAAGCAGTGCCCACAGCAGCTACATACAGAGCACTGCAGTAGAAGGTAGATTACTAGCCAGCAAAGCTACCTAAGCTAAAATGTCCCTCAAATCCCTGCAGAGTTCTGTCCCTACAATACAGAGCAGTATCAAGTAGATTACTAGCCAGCAAAGTTACTATCAACTGTCCCTCAAATCACTCAACAGCTCTCTCCCTACACTAGCTCTTCCAAGCACACACAGGCAGAATGAAAAAACGCTGCAGGGCTTCAGTTTATATATGGAAGGGGAGTGGTCCAGGGGGTGTGGGGGTGGTCCAGGAGGGAGAGCTTCCTGATTGGCTGCCATGTATCTGCTGGTCTGGGGTGAGAGGGCAAAAATAAGCGCCAGCTAAGGCGAACCCAAATTGGCGAACGTCGCGCGACGTTCGCGAACATTCGGCGGACGCGAACAGCCGATGTTCGCGCGAATTAGTTCGCGGGCGAACAGTCCGCGACATCCCTAGCACAGAGAATTATATGGGTTATGTGGGGTGTAGGCTGGCAGCTCCGGATATAAGATTTTTAGCAGCATAACCAATAGTCATAACAGAAATCATAATATGTCCTTATTCGGAATGCTTCTGCAGTCATCTTCAGGAAACAGGTGCAGAGTGGCTTGCCCACAAACCACTGTGACGCCTTCTTAGCATGAGCCTGTTTCTTTGAAGAGGTTCCTCTTTGTTGCTTCCTAGCTTATAGCGATATATGATATATGTTTTGCAAATAGCTGAGCAAGGAAATAAGTGATAACACACAGCATAACAGTAAAATAGACTTTTTATCTAGAAGATAATAAAGTAGCACAGACACCTGTCCTCCACAATACTGGTAGAAGTGGCCTTGCTCTATTTATTTTATTTCATCACTGAACCTATTTATAAAAAGGATTAAGCTATTCAAGTGGGATAAAGTAAAAAGGGTTATGTACAAGCTATGTCAAGAATGAGACTTCTTGAGAAAATTAAACACAGCGAGGAAAGACAAATATAATATAAAGAAAGTCTCATGCTTTATTGTTGTTTCATCTGGTCTTTGACCTCAGTTGCCTCATCTAAAGTCAACAGCTGTTGAATAGGATTGTATGATATGGACCTAAACTCTCTTTCCAGATCATGCACAATGAGATTCACTTTCACTTTTAGGGGCCCATTTACTTAGCTCGAGTGAAGGAATAGAAGAAAAAATACTTTGAATTTCGTATGGTCGAATATGGCTACTTCGACCATCGAATGGGCTACTTCGACCTTCGACTACGACTTCGAAACAAACTATTCAAACTAAAAATCGTTCAACTATTCGACCATTCGATAGTCGAAGTACTGTCTCTTTAAAAAATACTTTGACCCCCTACTTCGGCAAATAAAACCTACCGAGGCCAATGTTAACCTATGGGGAAGGTCCCCATAGGCTTCCTTACAATTTTCTGATCGAAGGAAAATCCTTCGACCGATGGATTAAAATCCTTCAAATCGTTTGATTCGAAGGATTTAATCCTTCGATCTAACAATTTTTCCTTCGATCGTTCGATCGTAGGAATTGCGGTAAATCCTTTGACTTTGATATTCGAAGTCGAAGGATTTATATTCGGCAGTCGAATATCGAGGGTTAATTAACCCTCGATATTCGACCCTATTAAAATCTGCCCCTAAGTGATTTAATGTACTGTCTCTAAAAAAAATCAACTTTTTTTTTCAACCATTCGCCATCTAAAACCTGCGGAATTGCTGTTTTGGCCTATGGGGGACCTCCTAGAACCCATGTGGAGTCAATTGGTGGACTTTGAAAAATCAAAGGTTTTTTTTGTTGGAAAAACTAGAATCGAATTTGATCGAAAGCGATATTACTTTGACTCGTATGTTCGAATTGACCAAATACGGACCTTTTCGATCGAAAACTATTCGGCCAAAAAAACACTTCAACTTAATTTCGGTTGGTCTTTTTGAATTCGAATTTCGAAGTTTTTCAAATTCGAATTTTGACCATTGATAAATTTGCCCCTAAGTTAAATGGGATGTCCAAGTGAGTGGTAAGACTTTATACATATGAATAATCAGAGATCCGTAGTAAGGAGAGAGCATAATTGAGGGGAGAGCGGCGTAAAATGCTAATGCAAATGGGAGAGTTGTCGTTCCTTTCTTCAGTAATCCAGTTGGCTGACAATAAAATGGAGCATGCAACACCTAACCCTCTTCTGTCTTAATTCCCCACTGATTATATTTGCGTGTCTGTAGTAGAAAAAGAAGTCAACAGCCCCCTCCACCAGAATGATAACCCATCTGGAAGGATAGGGTAGGAGCAGATTTAAACAAATTAAATAATGTAAAGGAATCTTTTATTAGGTAATATTCTTATTTTGCAAAGTCCTACCACTGTAGAGGGACTGTACAAAGGGAGGGCAATCCCCTCCATTAATATCAGATCTGCATAGAAGGACAGAGGGTATTAGTTTACAAGCGTAAGTGTACAAACTAAATAGAACACTAGCACGGGTATGAGACCTGTTATCCAGAATGCTTGGGACCTGGAGCTTTCCAGATAACGATATTTCCTTACTTTGGATCTGGTGAAACAGCAACAGATGCATATGGTAATTAATTAAATTGTTACCTGGACTGCAGGTGGAGTTGAAAATGATTCCTTTGTGGATATTGGTTTTCTGAATTTCTTAAATAATATAAATTGTGTTATAAGATCAAAACAATGCAAAAACTATCACAAAGACCAAGTCAAATACATGTGAATATAATTTTTTTCATCTTCATGAAGTCAAAACATTTGAAGGATCAAATAATTCCCTGCAATTTCTGTGTGGTCTCTCCAGGTCTTCTCAACTGCTGTGTGTTAAATATAAGAGAGCATTGTGAGGACTGAAAAGTGTACATGTGGTTTGATCTTCTTACTTTTAATCATCACAACACATTATAACCATTATAAGCACAACACAGTAAAGAATGCCAAGACTGAACACAGATCATATGCCACATAAAATTGTTAGCAATTTATTAAAGTGGACCTGTCACCCAGACACAAAGAGCTGTATAATAAAAGTCATTTTCAAATTAAACATGAAATCCAATTTCTATTTTTTTATTAAAGCATTCATAGCTGTTGTAAGCTCATCAGCTGTCAATCAAATATTGTCTGCCCCAACTCTATGCCTTGGGCATAGAGGCGAGGCAGACAATTACTTTCACTTTCCATTCAGCACTTCCTAGATGTCACTGCTCTCCCCACATTACCCCTCTTTCTTAACCATTTAATTGTGTAGCCAGGGCATGGGGATGGACATGGGGCCCCCTTCTGGTGCACAAATAAGATTCTGAGATGATGCAAGGCTTGTCTTAATAACAGTGTCCACAAAATGGCTTCTGTCTGCTTGCTATATTTTCAATTGCCAGACTGATAAAAACAAAATTCAAATAATTTATACATCATAATTAAAGTTCGTTTCGCTTGACTAACATGATAAAATAGGATTTGGAATAATTTTTTTGGGTGACGGGTCCCCTTTAAGGCTCATTTGGAAACCAGAATGCATCATGCAGAGGTCGGCCATAATTTTGCACTTTGCACCCTGCGTTCCTGTTTTGTGCAAATTGCTGCAGGTCTCTGTGCTCCATTTCTGAGCACTTGCACTTGCTCCCAGGGGCTTCACCCTGCATATTTGATAGCAAAGTTTTCAAAAGAAAAGAATACTAATCTACTTATTTAATATGAAATACTTATTTATAAAAAATATAAAATGTTATCCAACAACCTGACCATGTCTGTGTCTCTCCACCTCCTTTTAACGAACATTCACACATTTTACCACTTAATATTCTTAATCTAGGAATCTTATGCAGAGTTTCCAATTTGTACTGAAAGTTTACAAAGGATTTTGTCCTAATCCTATTACTATGTAAAATTTAGCCTGTAGTAAAGTTTAAATAAGGCTAAGGCAAAGGCACCACACCTTGTATATTGGGCAGTTTGTATTTAAAGGGATACTGTCATGGGAAAAAAATTTTTTCTCAAAAGAGCAAACAGATTTTTTTATATTCAATTTTGAAATCTGACATGGGGCTAGACATTTTGTCAATTTCCCAGCTGCCCCATGTCATGTGACTTGTGCCTGCACTTCAGGAGAGAAATGCTTTCTGGCAGGCTGCTGTTTTTCCTTCTCAATGTAACTGAATGTGTCTCGGTGGGACATGGATTTTTACTATTGAGTGTTGTTCTTAGATCTACCAGGCAGCTGGTATCTTATGTTAGGGAGCTGTTATCTGGTTACCTTCCCATTGTTCTTTTATTTGGCTGCTGGGGGGGTAAGGGAGGGGCTGATATCACTCCAACTTGCAGTACAACAGTAAAGAGTGATTGAAGTTTATCAGAGCACAAGTCACATGACATGGGGCAGCTGGGAAATTGACAAAATGTCTAGCCCCATGTCAGATTTCAAAACTGAATATAAGAAAATCTGTTTGCTCTTTTGAGAAATGGATTTCAGTGCAGAATTCTGCTGGTGCAGCACTATTAACTGATTCATTTTGAAAAAAAAACATTTTTTCCCATGACAGTATCCCTTTAAAGTAATAGTGGGTATCCCACAATCCACCCCAGTCCAATGGTGAGTATCACATTAAAGAATAAATATTTATGGTCGGCTTTTCCCAAAAATTCAAAAAGAAAAGTGTATTAAAACTATAAAATAATTTATTAGGATAAAAAAGCCTAAACTGTTTCATGCCTGTTGGGGCAATTATTTATAGGCTGTATAGATCCTATGAGTAACATGCACCTATACTGTATATATTAATAACTAGACAAGTCACCTTTGCCTTCCTTATCTACTGCAGGATACAGGTAGAATTTTAGAAAACTTTACAATATTCTTTTCTTGGTGCAGATGTCACTGACCCAGGTGACTGGAAGTGGAGCAGGCCTTGCAGTCACTAAAATCTACACCAACAAATGAGAGTGTTGAATATTTGAGGGATGCGTGAGGGCTACTCACCCTGGTGGCCTAGTGGGCTGGTGGGGACCAGCCTCTGCTGTTTTTATAGGCGCACTTGTGCTGCATGTTTTCATCAGTGCACATTGGGCGCGAAAATTCAAACAGTACTTAAGGGACCTTTGTGGTTGTTATCATTGCCCGTTATAGGTTTTCTCCTAGTGAGTTCCTGGTGGTTCTGTGCTGTTAAGCTTCTGAATTCTGTGATCTGATTACCTGGTGTGACCCCTGCCTGCTACTGACTATCCTGACTTCTGAAATCCTGACCTTGCCTGGTAACCGACTCTTCTGTATCCGAATCCCTTCTGATTGATCTCCTGGTTTGACCCTTGCCTGCCTGACTCTGCTTGTACTCTGCCTGCCCTACCTGGCCTGATCTGTCTATGCTTTCTGTCTATGCCTTGTACTGCGACCTTCTGCCCAAAAGACTTTACTTTACCGTTGTGCCCCTTTGCTCGTTCAGAACCCTTCTCTTGGCGTTTCTTTTATTTAAGACCTGGCGGCATCCGATTAGCTGAGGGCTCCTCCCGAGGTGAAAGGCGGTTGTTAAAGGCGGAAGCAAGAGCCGAGAACAGGGTGCTTAGCATTGGTTATGGATTTAGGGTGCCGACCATGACAGGATGGTCTTTTGACCCCCTGGAACTTATTTTCTATGTGATTTTGTTGTGGTATAAGTGGACACTTATGCATTTGTCGTTTCATTGATTAGTTTCCCAAGGTATTTAATATATAACTGGGTGTTTTGCATCACTTACCCTGACATACAAAGATTTGTTTGCATAAAATCAAGAATGAACAGGAGATTAATTGCAGATAAGCAATACACAAATGAGAAAAATCTAGCAAAACAATCAGACTCGGTTTCTGGCTGTCAAGAACCAGACAGAAAACAGTTGGAAAAAAAGTCAATAATTCCCCCCCCAATATCACACAAAATATCATATATTATTGAATTTAAGTATGCATTAAAAATATGTAACAAGAGAAATTTAATATCTTGCCATGATTTATGGCAACAGTAGAGTAGCCAACTAAAAAGAGAAAACCAATGGAAGGTATTCATGAACATCCATGTCTTTACATGTAGTTGCCTTAATGCACCAGACTTTTTGTCTTGTTACATATAAACATTTTACATTCTGCTTTTAACTGGATGTGGAAAATCACTATTTGGTACTATTTATGTGTATCAGAGTTAATTATGGGTAATGGTAGTAGAATCTTGCTTTTATCATAATCAAACAATACATGTGGGAACTACAAGCTTCAGTTGATACTTGATATTGTCCCTTCCATGAAAGACAATTATGAACTCTGAATAAAACATGAACAGCACATAGAGATACACCCAGATTAATGAAACCACTAAATGCATACAATATAAAGGAAACTAGTTTATTCTGGTACATGCTCTTTTAAATAACACTTGCTTGAAGGAAGCCATTTTTCAGACTTCTTAGGTTCAGGCCCCCTTTTGAGGTACAGCAGGTTCTTCTGAGTCACCTTTACATCATATCAAGGTTAAAAATATATATGCTGGAGAGTAAGACTGTGCTCACCTGAAATCTCAGTTCAAAGTACTCAAGCTCAATTTGCCAGGCACTTAAACTTGGTAGCCTTTCAGATTACACCCAGAATTTGTAACAAACCAGAAGAGACACAAACTCAACTGTATTGCTTGGGTGACTTACTGCATTTTTTGGAAAATAGGTGGGTGCAATATTTAAGGGCTTGACAAGACCAGATTGCATTGCACATGGGTAAACTTGCATACAGTTGATCTTACATGTATTTTTTTTGGTTTCTCACCCCTAATTAGCCAATGACTGGCCTTCAGGATTGGGTTTAAAGAGCCAGGAAAGGTAACTCAGTGAATGAGATCCATTAAAGTTTTTTCCCCTGAGCTGGTTCATATTTTCAAGAGGAGCACAGGCCTTTGGAGTTTACTAAAATTCCTGATTTCAGTATTTCTTAAAAGGCAAAGCAAATGCTTATTTCCTGGGCGATTCCACTATGTTAGGCACCCCTTAGTGAATTAAATTGCTACATTTTTACTCTGGGTTGATGCTTCTCTTCAGAAAAAGTGGAACCCCACATAGAAAAAGCAAAAGCGTGTATGTACTCTGTTGTATAATAGGCACTTTCATATAAATGAAAAGCTTGAAGTTGCACCCACAGAGATCAGGAACACGCTCTCAAAATAATCGATATGTGTATCAGGGGACAGGGGAATCGGATAAACGAAGATGGTGACAGAGGACACGCATTTAAAAGTGATATAGTGAAAAGAAAAGACATTGGTAGAGAAGAAATGTGAATAACAGAAAGGTGGATAAAATCATGTGTGTTTATAAGGAAGGAGAATTGCCCTTCACAGTGAGCGGAGGAAGCATTCTAGTGCTAGAAGGGACAAAACAGTAGGGAGAAGGGATATGTTGTGCAATATTTTTATAAACCATGGCTGAATATTGGTTATTCAAAAAAAAAAAAACACAATCAGATCTCAGTCATATTCTTAAGCTTCTTCACATATTTACAATTCATAATGTTTAGATCTACAAACACAACCGTGCTGCAATTCAAGATAGATAAAGTCAGACCTCCATAGCACATACATCTTTGTTAAACAGAATCATAATATTTACGATTTTATTGAATGGTACAGCACTCTCTAATATATTAAACAGACTTACTCAACCCTATAATTAGGGTGGTGCAGGAGATAAAGCAATTGAGAATTAATTAGTATTATAAAGTATCTCAAAGTCTGCTCTCAATATTTAGTCTATGGTTTGTTATATTACATTTTAATTATTCTCACAGCCACCTGATTCAAATAGTTAGTGACACATATGTTAGGACAAATTAATCACCTTTTATTTACACATATGCAAAAAAACACATATATTAAACAATTTCATATATAAATATATATAATTAAAATGTAATATAACAAACCATAGACTAAATACCGAGTGCAGACTTTGAGATACTTTATAATACTAATTAATTCATAATATTTAGGCTATTGCATTAGAATGCTTGTTGGTTGGCTATTACCAAAAGAGGTGACAAGTTTTTCACCTGCCTGCTCATCTAAAAATTGCTTGAGTGATACAATGCACAGAATCACCCCATGTGCCAGAGCCCTAAGCAATGGTTTGAACAGCTTAAACACAACTTTTAAACATATCTGGTTTCTCTTTCAATCCATTCTATCCATTTTTTTATCCATTCTAATCAATAAAATCAAATCTTCCACCATAAATTGGGGAGGCTAAGGTTAAGATGTGTCCAAGATTCTGACCCCAGCACCATTGTGACTTCAAACTCCAATAGTTCTGCCCCCAATAGGGAGGTTTTTTTATTTTTTTTTAAATGATGTGATCACTTTTGCTAGCACAGGTATAGGATTTATTATCCAGAATGGGACCTGGGATCTTTCCGTAATTTAACTCTCCATACATTATTTACTAGGAAATGTTAAACAATAACTAAGCCCAATAGGATTGTTTTGCCCCATCTAGGTTTAATTGTATCTTAGTTGGGATCAATTACAAGGTTCTGTTTTATTAGTACAGAGAAAAAGGAAATGGTTTTTAAAAATGTGAATTATTTGATCAATATGGAGTCTAGGGGGCAAACTCACTAAGATCCGGAAATTCGCCAGCGTCAGCTTCGCTCAGATCGCCACACTTCGCCAGGTGAAAATTCGACAGGACAACGCTAATTCACTAAAATGCAAAGTAGCGTCCAGGGTGCCGAACAATGGCAAAGTTTCTCTATCGTTAATTCGGCAAGCAAATCGAAGTTGCGCTAGCGTTGGCCAAGTTAAATTTCAATGGGCGTATATGTTGCAGCAAATACATTACACTACACAAGTGCAGGGAACCTTAATAAAATAAAATATTGTTATTATGCCCTACACATGTGCCCAGTGTATAGTTTATGTGCCATATATAAGGAAATGTAGGGGGGAAGCAAGGTACCCTAAAAAAAAATTACGATCTTTTGCAGCCTATCACCCTGAAAAATGAAGAGTCGCCAGCATTTATTGGGACTTAGAAAATGTTTCAAATTTTTTTTGAGGAAGTCCTATCTACTCTATTGCACTTCGCCTGGTCTGAGGTGGCAAAGGCAAGTCTGGCGCAAGAGGTAAAGTTCATTAAAATCCGCATCTTAGTGAATTTGCGTAGTTACGTTCATTTGCCAGAGCGAAAATTCGCCTGGCGTTAGAGTGTGAAGTAGCTCTACAGTCTATCTCCTTCGCTAGCGATTTTATGCCAGCGCCCATTAGTAAATCGGCAAAGTCCCAAAATGATGTCACACGGGTGAATTTTTGCCAGCGTTAGTCACTTCCCCCTAGTGCATTTGCCCCTAGGGGGGATGGTTTTCCCGTAATTCAAAACTTTCTGGATAATGTATCCAATACTTGCACTACTTTATTTTTACAGCTTCTTCTTCTTACCTTTTTAGAAACCTCTTACACCCACCATCTGTTATAGCTGTGCTAATAAACTTTCTATTACCTTTTCAGGTTCTCTAATCTCTATAAATGCTGTTGATTTAGTGGAAATATTTAGTTATGGTGCCGGATGTTTATTTATTATGAAACCCGACAAGTAAGCATATATTTGCATGTATTATTTCCTGGAGAATTGTAGCCAAGAAATGCTATCAAACATAGCAAAATTATTTTGATATCAACAGGTCTGGAAGTCCACCCATATATATAGTGGTGTCTACCAGAAAGAAGAAAACTGTCAAGAGGCAAGTCCCATTCTCCTCTACTACCAGATCCATTATTACACCAGCAGTTATTAGATTATTAATTATTATATGAGCATATGACTAATTTCTAACATTTCAATGCAATTTAGAAATACTTTCTACTTTATCTTTCAGAGCAAGATGTTGGCCTACGCACTAATTATTTTTGTCTTAGTATTACCAAGGAGCAATGCTAGAGAATGCGGTAAGTGGCTTTTAAAAATGGAAATACGTGCTACCTTGCTTTATAAAATTCCTACCTGAAAACTGTTTTCCCACAATGCTGTAATTGTTCTTATTTTTGCATAAATGGCAGTGATCTATCTCATTTATTTGATCTCCTATATCACAAGCTTGCATCCTAAGGCTAATGGCACTTGGCCAATATTGCCTTTGCTGTTCACTTTATTTGCATCCAAATTTTACTAACCTCACAGAGCAGATTTTAGAAAAAAAAAAAGCTTCAACATTTTCGGGCCAAAATCCGCTTTGCACACACAGAGACAGGAGCATGCAAGCAAAGCTAATGGCAGGATTTAGAGAGGTTTTTCTTCTTGGGGAAAACACTCTGCGTCAAACAGGGTAGAAATGGTGCCGCATCTGGCAAATGATGAGCTGTTGTCGATCACAAAATTAAAATTCTGTTTACCATGTATCCCGTAACACTTTGTGGCCTACTGATTTTCTACTAACATATGTTAAACTGCCAAGCAATTCCGCAGTATTTTGACGTTTCATGTTTGGAGGCATTTCCTGGGGAAACTTAGTTTACTAAAAAAAACAATATATTGTTTTTTCTTCCTGGAAACATCAACCTACTGCATAATACAAATTAGCTGATTTTATGGCATTTCAGACAATCCATCCAAGGCATGAACCTTACAGCTTAATTCCCGCATTTTTTTGGTACACAGAGACAAAACATCATACGCCTTCTGGTGAATGCTTTCATTTGTGTTTCACCTTCTGACTGTATTTATATTTAAATATTAGACCAAGCATCAGTTTCTGAAAAGAAGCAGAGAATTCTGAACCTTTTGGCATGCTGGACAGAGGATATGGCAGACAGCAGCAGCCCTGGCAGTTCAGGTGGCTTTCCAACTGGCGGCTATGGCTATGGATACAGGAGCTGCATGGAGATCAAAAAGTCAGACTCAGCAGCCAAAGGTAACCCACCAAAAATAGCTCACAGTACAAGTTGATCCAGGGACTAGTCCGATTGCCATTTTGGAATCATGAAGGCAAATTGGAGAGGCTTCAGATGGGGTTTTTTGCCTTCCTCTGGATCAACTGGCAGGTTAAAAAAAGTTAAAAGAATGAACTTGATGGACATTTTTTTTTGTCTTTTTTCAACCTAACTTACTATGTTACTACTTAAATGGACAACACCCCTTTGTTTAGACTCGTATAGGAACTTGAGCATGAGTATTATCAGCAAGTGCCCCAGCTTGATCAATATGCACAAACAAGAATAAGTTGTGCTCACCACTAATTTTTAAAACCATTAGGCTGGGGTGCAATGAGGCTGTGACCACAGGTAAGACATTTTTTGGTAGCAGTATGCACAAAATGTCTCTGTCTTAAATATATTGATAATGGGTTAAGTGCAGAGGACTCTTGTATTTGTCTTGATCAATATGCACATTTGTGTGACATAGAATCGGGGTTGGTACATCAACCCCAGCCCCTGCTCCTCTTTAGGAAAACACACTGGCCAATGGTACCTGCTACGGGTGCTCCCACCCCATCTGTGATGAATTACTTAGGAGTTCCATGGGCTGTGCATGCGCATTACTGTGCTTCAATTACATCAATTTTGGTGGTCTGGGACCGGTTAATATCCTTATACCAATGAAGAGGGGAAAAAGAAGTAGAACAGGCTACTGTAATGCAATGGCCTCTCCAGTTTTCAGTTGTTCTGGGGAAAAAGTTAGAAGCCTACACTTTAGACTCCTTGAATTCAGGTCCGTTATTATTTAGGTTCTTCTGAGAAACACTGTTAGGAAGATGTACAAATAAAGAGCCATTTAATGTACATGTCAAATAGAGCAGGGGTCATATATTAGACATCTGAGAGTTTACAGTCTTTACCATAAGAACTCTGGCCACAGAGAAATAATAAATGTGGCAAAGTGTGGTAAACAAGCAAGACAATAAGTTAGGCTAGTGAGCAAATAGAGTGTCACTTGAGAGTAGAGATTAATGGCTCTAGCTCTACTGCAAGTATACAATAAACCAACTTACACAGCCTTATTTTCTTATTCTGATGGTTTCCACTTACAGATGGCATATACTCGTTGACCACTGAACAAGGTGAGGCCTATCAAACTTTCTGTGACATGACAACTAACGGGGGAGGATGGACTTTGGTGGCCAGTGTCCACGAGAATAACCTGTTTGGGAAGTGCACTGAGGGTGATCGCTGGTCCTCACAGCAAGGAAATAATATACAAAATCCAGGAGGTGATGGCAACTGGGCAAACTATGCCACCTTTGGTTTACCTGAAGGAGCCACAAGTGATGACTATAAGGTATCTGGACGTATATATGTTTTTCAACAACTCTATTTGTATATTTATATAAAACCAACATTACCACTTTAATAAATACAAAAAAGCATGTGTCATCACTAAGAATTTGATGGTTGTGACAAAACCATTAAGAGCATTGCTCATTTCTACAGACATTGACGAGTTCTGAGACATTCATTCTAAATATTGTCAGGGATTAATAACACAAGAGAAGTGATTTGGTGGTTACAAGGAAACTTGCAGTCAGCTGCCATAGGAACAGTGGCTTCTTGGGCAAGACCAAACTAAGCTAAGCCGTAACACATTGGGATATTAAAGCAATGCAAGTTCCATGCAAAGTAGTTAAATGCAGATAATCAGAACCATTTCTTTTACACAAATGGACAAAAAAATAAATAAAGTCTAGATTGTACAATGAATGTAATCAGTGAAACGATGTGGGCTGTTGACTTTGATATGGGCTGATTTTGTTTAAAATTGCTTTCCATGCTTTATTTCTCACTGTTTCTCCAATATTGAAGATTAAATCTGAATGTTCCTGTCTCTGGTGTTTCAGTCTGGCATCTCAGGAATGCAGGTGCACATTCTGAATGGTTACAATTTGCTACATTGGTTGATGTATTTTTCGAAAAGCATCTGTAGAATATTTGCAACTATTGTACGCTAACAGCTGTCTTTTTTTTTTAAAGTTTTTTATTTAAAGTTTTAAAACATAACACAGTTAAAAGAGCAATAAAGAGATAGAAAAGGGAGAAAGTTGAGAGAGAGGGGGGGGAGGGGAGGTAAGGTATAAAATGTCATATCCATTAAGTAGTGTATAGGCAGTTAACCAGCTTGCACATTTAACCAGGTACCCCATAACGCTTCAAATTTCCCGGGGCATCCTCTTGAAAGATAGGTCAGTTTCTGATTCGAGAGAGAGTCATTTATCAGTAACAGCTGTCTTTAATGGACAACTATACCCAAATGAATATTTAAGCAACGGATAGTTTATATCATATAAAATGGCATATTAAAGAATATTACCAATCTGGTATATACAGTATATATTAGTAAATATTGCCATTTTACATCTCTTGCCTTGAACCACCATTTTGTGATGATCTGTGTGCTGCCTCAGAGATCACCTGACCAGAAATACTACAGCTCTAACTGTAACAGGAAGAAGTGTGGAAGCAAAAAGAAACAATGCTGTCTGAATCATAGGATCCCAGGGGATCCTAAAATGGAAATTTTACATATGAGCTGTTTTATGCAATATATTTTTATTAGGGATGCACCGAATCCACTATTTTGGATTTAGCCGAACTCCACAATCCTTGGCGAAAGATTTTGCCCGAATACCGAACTGAATCCTAATCCTAACTTGCATATGCACATTAGGGGTGGGAAGTGGAAAAATGGTTTACTTTCTTCTATTGTGACAAAACAGTATAGGAAAAATAGTCACAAATGGAAAAAGAATGAAAAAAGGTCTTCATTCCTGGTAAACTATCTGAAAACAATTGACCTGAAAAAAAAATATATATTTTTTTGAAAGGTGAATAACCCCTTAGTAGGGATGGGCGAATTTTTTCACCTTGTTTTGCCGCAGAAATGACCCCCATAGACTTGTATGACGTTGTGCGACAAAAAAAAAAAAAGACGTGTGTCAAATTTTTTTTAAACGCCCGTAGACTTTAATGGGCGTCGGTGACATTTCGGATTTTTGGCGAAACGGGTCAAATTCGCCCATCCCTACCCCTTAGTTATATCATACTGTACCTAAACCTGAACACAATGGAGAGACCCAGGTTTCCCCATCAATAACACTAGTTCCATGTAAACCTAAATCAGCATTAAGGGGCAGATTTATCAAGTGTCGATTTTCGAAGTAACAGGAGTTTTTTTGAACTTCAAAATTCGAATAAAAAAAGACCAAACAAAATTACGTTTTTTTCCGGATGAATAGGCTGTATTCGATCGTTCGAACTGAAGTTTGATCAAATTTGACTCAAAGTATTTAAAAAAAAAACTTACATTTTTCAATTCGAATTTGGACTATTCCCTAGTCGAAGTACGCCAAGGCGCAGATTTACAATGGGTCGAATTTCGAAGTTAAAAAAACTTTGAAATTCGACCCTCGAATTGAAATCCTTCGACTTTGAATATCGAAGTCGAAGGATTTTTAGCGTATTCGTTGGAACGAACGATCGAATAGAAAACGGTCGATCGAACAATGAAATAGTTCGAATCGAATGATTCGAACGATTTTTAGCGATCGATTGAAGGATTTCTATTCGATAATAAAAAACTATGAAAAGTGCTGTGGAAGGTCCCCATAGGCTAACATTGCACTTAGGTAGCTTTAATTTGATGAAGTCGAAGTTTTTTTTTTTAAAGAGACAGTACTTCGATTATTGAATGGTTGAATATTCGAACGATTTTTACTTTGAATCGAAGTAAATTCAAAGCCATAGTATCCTATTCGATGGTTGAAGTATCCAAAAAAATCATTCAAAATTCGAACTTTTTTAACTTCGAAAATTCAATCAAGCTTAGTAAATCTGCCCCTAAAATAGCTTGAAAATTTTTTTACTTCGAATTTTCAATTCGACCCTTGATAGATCTTCCCCTAAATGTGGTTGTTGTTGTAAGGTCCATTATTATATTGTTTCTCCCTTATATTTCCAGAATCCTGGCTATTATGACATTGAGGCCAAGAATGTGGCTGTTTGGCATGTGCCCAATAAGACACCAATGGTTATGTGGAGGAATTCCTCAATTCTGAGATATCGTACACAGAACGGCTTCCTTACTGAAGAAGGAGGAAATCTATTTCAACTTTACAAGGTAACACACATGTGAAGCACATACTGATCATCATGTACACTAAGGGGCAGATTTACTAAGGGTCCAATTTCGAAGTTAAAAAAACTTCGAAATGTGACCCTCTAATTGAAATCCTTCGACTTCGATATTCGAAGTCGAAGGATTTTTTAGCGTATTCGATCGATCAAATGATTTGAACAATTCGAACGATTTTTAGCGATCGATCGAAGGATTTCTATTCGATCAAAAAAACCTTGGAAAAGTGCTGTGGAAGGTCCTCATAGGCTAACATTGCGCTTTGGTAGCTTTAATTTGGCGAAGTATGAAGTCGAATTATCGAATGGTCGAATATTCGAACGATTTTTACTTCGAATCAAAGTTGAAGTAAATTCGAAGTCGTAGTATCCTATTCGATGGTCGAAGTATTCAAAAAATTACTTTGAAATACAAACTTTTTTCACTTCAAAAATTCACTCGCGCTTAGTAAATCTGCCCCTATGTGTGGCCATAACACATTTACAAATGATTGCTTCTCCTTAGAAATATCCTGTGAAATATGGTGTTGGAAAATGCTTAGGAGACAATGGACCTGCTGAGCCAATAGTCTATGACGTTGGCAACACCGAGAAGACAGCATCTCTGTACTCATCATTTGGAAGCAGTAAGTTGTGTATAAATGAGCATTATTTTTACAATATATACACTGGAATCAGATCAATACTATGGCGTGTGTGCCCTATGTATTAATGACTTATTTCTCCCTTATACAGATGAATTTACCCCCGGTTTTATTCAGTTCCGAGCTATTAATACTGAGGGAGCTGCACTTGCTCTTTGCTCAGGAGTGAAGGTGAAAGGCTGCAATGTGGAGCATGTAAGATATATTTTAATAGCGTCAATATATTATAAATACAGCATTTTAAGTTCTTCAAAGGACTAGGAAAACATTTGGGAAAATCTGGGAAAGTGTAAAATCAGGAAAATGTCCTTAGTCTTCAAGTACTCAATGCATATAAAACTCTTAAGTAATTTTTTTAATTTTAGATACATTATTTACTGTGTTATGAGCAAGGATTTAAGCAGTGCAGCATTAATGTAACACTACTGGGGGGGGGCACGTGCAAGGCCTCTCTTACACTCACATGCACAACCTAAAGCAATAAGTTCTTTTGCGGGACTATATGAGATGCTGATATGAATAGTCTATTTAGAGACAGCGCCATGGCAAAGTATGCCTCTGGTTAGTAGTTAAAATATCTTTATTTCACCAATGACATTCACAGAGGACAAACACCAATTGTTGGGACAATTAGGACAAATATTTTATGTAAAATTTGGGAAAACATGTCAAATCAGGAAAAGAACATATTGACCAAAAAAAAAAACAATGTAAAATGTGGGAAAGCTTAAAATCGGTGCATTTAAAATTGAGGTTTCACTGTTTAAATACACAAGAAAATGGAATATCCAATAAAATATTTTATCTAGTATAGGTAAATCTCAAAAAACAACTGGACTTGCTGAATATTCATTGCATGACACATTGGATAATCCTATCACAATAACTACACAGAATAAACACCTCTGTGAGTTTCAGATATCTTCTCTTTGAAGAGTTACAATGTGCCATTGTGATTGGATTAGTGGAAGAGTTTATATGCCGAGAACTTCCCACACCAGTCAGTTGAACTGAAGAAGCTACTCGAATGAGTAGTGAAACGTCTTCATTGATTACTCAGCAAGTCCAGTTGTTTTTAGATTTACCTATACTAGATATACCATGACCTGGATGAATGAAAATCTTCATAGCCAATAAAATATTCGTATAATTGCTGGTTAGCGATGCTGAGTGTCCCATGATACACTCTTGAAACTTGTGGACTGTGAGAAATAACATACCCCCCTGTTAATGCAATGGTATTAACCTCACTTCTGAGTTCCATAAACTCAGTCAACATTTTTACTAAGATCTAATCAGGAGAATTCCAGAACTTTCTATATATGGTAGTGGTTAACACAGTCACCTGAATATTTGTAAAAAAAACAAAGTCTATATAGTCTGTAATTGTAAGTCAATAAAGTTACATATAAAAGCCTTAAACGATTTTAAGAGCACACTTCTGGCAATTGCACTTTTTAGATTTGTTTAAAGGAGAACTAAAGCATAACTAAAGAAGTAGATTAGAATTGTTGTACATTATGTTTTGGGCTTCTGTGCCAGCCCAAGGCAACAACAACCCTTTAGCAGGGAAGATCTGTGTCTCCAAAGATGCCACAGTAGCTCCAATCTTCTTTTCTGCTGATTCACTGCACATGCTCTGTGCTGCTGTCACTTACTGAGCTTAGGGACCCACTCACAATATACAGTACACATAGAATAGAAATGTCACAATATAAGGCTGATTAGTAATTAATACAGATAATTACTACACGACAGCACAGGAACCAGTGCAACTAGAATCAGAATTTAATAATCAGCCCTGTAGCATCAGTTTATATTACAGTGCAACCTCATTTTCTGCTTTATAATTTGTGATGACCCTTAAACATTTCAACAGCAGACACATTCCAAAATGGTGACCCCCTGTGACAGGTTGGAAGTCCTGGATCATTGCTGCTATTGAGAAGCTGAAACTTTAGGCTGGTGCAATAAGTCATTATATAAAAGATGGCATTTTAGCCATATTCATTTTTGGGGTTTAGTTCTTCTTTAACACTTTGACAGTCAGGACAAGGTTTAATGATTTGAAACATGAGTCAGAACAGATGTAAATTCAGATTATTTTCAATGACTTTGAGCAGTGGAGCACTATTCTTTTCGATGGAATGCTACAGCTCAGTGCTGCCTCTGAGCTCCAACACTACATGAATACAATAATCCCAGAAATTAACAAGCATTGCACTAAATATATAGCATCATTTAACAGGAATATAAATATCTGGAACAAATGGCTTGTTTGGTAAATCCAAGAATCCGTTTTGTTTACCATTGTTACAGTATGTAAAAAAATGTCAAACATTTACAAACCGACCACCCCACAGTGTTTATATGAGGCTGATCTAAGATCAGTTAGACCATCTAGCATGATATAACAGAATGATTGGATATATGTGGATTTGCTTGAGTAGGGGGAATGGTTTTTTGTCCGTCTCACTTTAAAGAAGGTGTACCCAGACTCTACTGTGGAGTCTACACACCTCATGAATATTAGCTGGGATCTGTGGCAGAAATATAACTCACATTACTGTGAGAACAGTTACAGAACAACACTTGCTCTTCAAATATATTTTAATTAAGAAATAAAAGAGCAATCAGGAGCATAATCTAATAAAGCTGTGAACTATAACTATAACTATGATGTCCACTGGTTAACTCAAGCATACCCTTTGTGCACCCCTACTTTTAAGGGCCACTAAACCCTCATTTTTTCACCAATGCAGTGATTAAGAAGTCATTTATTAGTATTTTCCTTTGGCCTTTTCTGAACTTAGGTTCACTGAAGGTGTAATTTTAGTTTGCCTAGGCTTGCCACAATCTGGATTAGCACCTTTCTCAGCTATCCTATTTATTTACAACTCACAACAATGGGTATATAATAATATCAGCATGGTGGTGGGTGTTTTCACATCATAAATATCCTGTAGTGCCAACAAAATCAAGTGGACTCTCCCATTGGTTATGTGGGCCCATGGGAGGAGGGCCCAGCCAACAAGTACAATGTAGGAATAGTGAAACATAACCTGTACACAACGTAACTTATACAGTTCATTTTTACATCTATTGGGGCCTCATACTGCAGTACCCCTTGGTGGCAGCACTGTGTAGTATACCACAGCAATGCATTCAGTTTCAGTGGAATGTTTTATAGTCATCCAGCTATGAACTACTGACTCTGACTCCTCAGAGAAAGCTGCAAGCCAGACCTGGGAGAAGGCTGACCTTTTTATTTCTTTCAGCACTGCATTGGAGGAGGTGGTTACATCCCTGAAGGAAACCCCAGACAGTGTGGAGACTTTGCATCAATGGACTGGGATGGGTATGGGACACGCACAGGATGGAGCTCAAGCAAGGAGATGATTGAAGCAGCAGTAATGTTGTTCTACCGTTAATCTAGAGGTATGTGTCCTGTTTCCCATTCAACACCAATGTGAAAGAGCTAATCTAATCTTTAAACCAGTACTAACAGGTGCCTTTAAATGACTGGAGTCCATATCAATTCCAAAAGAAGCCCGGACTATTATATTTTTTTCAGTGAAGCCGAGAAAAAATTCCTGAGTAAGAAGACATGTAAAAAGTGGTGTAATTTATGAAGGTGCATGATTTAAAGTGTGTATTTGGATTTACTCTCAATTTTACTACTTTAAAGGACAACTAAAGATTAAATCACTAGGGGTACCATACTGTTAGGCACCACTAATAATATAATTGCTTACCTGATATCCAGGGACGTTCAACCTATTCACTTAAAAATGCCACAGTGGGTATTTCTGTAGAAGCTCTGTCGCCATTTTCAGCTTCTTCCATCCTTTTCTGTTACGGGCACATGCGTAGTAGAACCAAAGCCAAACACAAAAAAGCTGCAATTGCTCATGCGCCTGTCTGCACCCCAAGAAAAGAAGATAAAAGATGATGGCAGGTCATGCCCATGAGCTTCTACAGAAATAGCCCAGGCTAAAACAATTTTTTTGCTAATAGGTAACCTGCCAAGGATATCAGGTAAGTGATTAGAATCACTGGGGGAACGTAACATTTGGCACCCTCAAATAATTTAAACTTTAATTAAAAAGTGTCATAAAAAGTGGTGTTTTTACACCAGAATTTTACTCTCAGCTTCACATTCAAGAAACAGCTTGATAAATACAAGATTTACACAATGTGGCAGAAAGTTAAAAGTGTTGATGTGTGGTTTATTCTTAGTCTTCTTTTTATTTTACAAAGCTTAATAAACATGCCCCTAAGCATTAGCCTGGAAATATGCGACACTTGCTGTGTATGGCACTGCACTGACCAAAACAATCCAATGTGAGATTACCCTAAATAAATTCCTTGTGGTAGTAAAGCGTAATAACAATCTCTACAATATCATTAAACAAAGCTGAATTATCTCAAGAACATCATCTACTTCACTTTGTTTTACATACTAAATTGTTCTTTTAATAGAATTATAAGCATCATGCAATTCTTATCCGATACTCTCTGACAGGCCAATTTGGCACACTTATATAATGAATAAACCACAATAAATGAAAGTTATGTTAATTTATTTTAAGGGATGCCTGAAACCTTTGGGTTTCGGTGCTGCTTTTGCCAAAGAGCTATGGTAGAATGCATTGGAACTTAGGCAATTTGGGTGGGAAATGGGGGCTTCTTAAATCAATTAATCAAAAAAAATAAAATTATATATATATATATATATATATATATATATATATATATATATATATATATATATATATATATATATATATATATATATATATAGTGACAAGCTGGCGGCTTGACCACGTAACTTTTAGGGGGGATTAGTCAATGGTGAGCAGGCAGCATAGGAGAAAGGAGCATAAAGACAGGGACACACAGTTTCTTCAAGGAAAACAAAGGTTTATTTTCCAACTTTAACATACACCGTCAATAATGCACAGACCCAGGGGTGACCATTTTATCATTCAAAACAAATAATAAAAATAAAACCTAGCCCACTGGGCACTACCTTCACACTTTGAAGCAGTCCCTGACTAGACTGGGCCCCTTGTGGACAAACAGCACAAGAAATGGTTTGGCTCACCCCTGTACTCACAGGACTCCTTCCTGTAGTGCTTATTCAGCCTCCTGGCTTCCTCACTCTCTTCACAATATCTCTGTGAGAGTCACGGGCTCCCTCTGCTTCTTGCAGTAACAGGCAGCACTCCCAGCTCCTCTGGGAGTTCCTCACACAGCCAGGTCTCCTACCTGCTGTGCCCTGTTGAGAGAGACACTCTCCTATTCCAATTAACTTTAAATAGTCTTTCCACAGGACAGCTTTCCTGTGGAAGGTGAACTCCAATCTCCGGACTGGATCTGCGGAATGGAGTCCCTGGCTACTAAAGTCTTTAAACAGAGCACTAATTCTCTGTTTAGTAACTCCCTTCCTGGAGCCTAACTCAGTACCTGGGGAGAAATTAAAGGCTAGAGTGACCTTTTGCCACCTTTTCCTAGTCACTCTACCACAATATATATATATATATATATATATATATATATATATATATATTATTGTATTGTCATCAACACATGTTTACACCTGCTTCGTTAATATCTGTTAGAATGAGGTTCTGCCCCTTTATTAGAAAGAAAAGCAATTTATCACAGCACAAATAGTACTGTACCATGGAAAACAAAATGCTTGCTTCTTAAATAACGGTTTCAAGATCATAGATCCCATATCAGTTTTGTAAATAGTTCCCCCATTCTCTGCAATAACAGAAAAAGAGGTAGACCCGTCTCACTTCATTGCTGGTGAAGTGTAGCCCACCCTAAGATATGTGGCCGTCATTAACTTGAACTTGGGTGGGTTTTATATAAAATCTGGTATAATTAAGGATTCAAAGAACAAACTAATTATTTTTTTCATTTTTTACTCTCTTAGTTCTGCTACATTGCTCAACAAGAACAGTCATTCCATCGTTTATGCATTTTTGACCTCCATGACTATACCACCCACAAGTAGCATGTAAAAATCAGAATGCACAACTGTTCTTCTGAAAAGCCTAAGCACCTAAGAGCTCTGGAATGAAAAGAAAAATCATATATTTGTAACTATATAACTGTAGGTTTCATGAGAAGTCTCCTATGCTTTCTGTTTTTTTTCTCCATTTCTATTTAAGCTTCTGCTTTCTTCTGTCTATCCTTATCTCTTCTTCACCATACACCTATAAACATTTCAATCATTGTAAAATATAAACATTTCAATAAAAAATGAAAAAAAAAATCAAATGCACTGCTGAAATCTTTATCAAGGTTCCCCATTTTAAAAGACATATAGCATAAGTGAAGTTCCCCCTTAATACTGTAGGCGCTGGAATAAAAATGACTTTAAAAATGGCTCCATATAGATCTGCTATGGTGCCTGTGTTTGAACAGTCCCTACCAGAAGTACAGTAGGAGAAGGATAACCAATCACAGCCCTCACACAAGCAAAGTTAGGGTTCAGTTCCCTATGAGGTCAGCCTAGCTGCTGATTGGTCCCTATCCTACAGTGTAGTGCCACTGGCTCCCCTACACATCCAGACAACTCAACCAGCAGGACGTGGCACAGATGAGTAGGGTTTTTGGGGGAAATTTTCAATAAATCAGCCACAAACTCTAATCTTTAAAGTATATTGCCTCTATATTTATATATAAGTGTATAATGTACTGGCAGATTCTTGTTTTTTTACATATTGCCGCCTTAAGACAGGAATTACGATGAAATCCAGATTTACATTCTGATGCACCTTCTCTCTTGCGGCTCCTAAACCTTCAATGTAATCACTAATCTTAGATATAATTGTACAATATGCATCTAACAATTTTTCGTCCGACTGGTCAGAAAATCAATCAGGCAGGTTAGAAGATTTTTATCATTCACAGTGAAATATATTGTGTAATTGTTTGCAGGGCCAAGTAGGTAGCTACCCACAGTTGGCCTGCCTTCAAATAGACTATATCACTTGAAATGGTCTTTTAAGTTGATGGACAAATCGTACATTTAAAATATCGTTTTAAGATAAGCTATGCAAATCCCTAGCCATGCCCACCCCCAACATGTTAAAGGTACAGTAACACCAACAAATTTAAAAATTTGTGTTTGCTTCATAAAAACAACTATAGTTTATATAAACAAGCTGCTTTGTAGCCATGGGGGCAGCGATTCAAGCACTGGATACAGTAGATAACAGTTCTGAAGAATCCCATTGTCTGGTAAAGAGCATATCTGTTATCTGCTGTGTATCCTGTGCCTTTTTTTCATTTATCAGCTTTGAATGGCTGCCCCCATTGCTGTACAGAAACTTGTTTATATACATTATAGTTGTGTTTCTGAAGCAAACACACCAGTTTTACCAGTTTAGCAATCCCTATTTGAATACAATGATTTATATTTCTACAGCAGAAGCTGAGCTTTGATCACTAAAATGAGACTTTTAATCCACAGACACAGTCAATGACTAAGATAGAGTAACACATCACTTGAATAGTATTGGAGTTTTACTTTACATGTTTCTATTTAAATTGGTCGCCTAGAAAACATTGAATATATGTGTTGCCCGCAAGGCTGCACAAAATACGTGCTTAGCTTTAGGTCACAAGACTACTATACCACTATATGTGGAGTTACGTGCGGCAGTGAAGTTTTCACTAATGAAGCTTTTTCTTTTATCTTAAAGGAGACATTTTGTATAATACTTATTTTCTAGTATGATATCCCCCCTTCCGTACAATATGTAATGATGCAGGAAAAAAAGGTTTTGAAAGCTTCTTACCTACTTACACTATCATTATATCAGAGCTGCAGAGAGAACCTTCTACCTCAGAGGTTAGGCTGAAATGAGGAATGGGAGTGTCTCTTTATTCTTCCAAAGGAAGTGGTCATATCTGGTAATGGGCGAGTTTGGGGCACTTCTCTTCGAGTTTGGGGCACTTCTTTCTTTAAATAGAAACATGTAAAGTAAAACTCCAATACTATTCAAGTGATGTGTTACTCTATCTTAGTCATTGACTGTGTCTGTGGATTAAAAGTCTCATTTTAGTGATCAAAGCTCAGCTTCTGCTGTAGAAATATAAATCATTGTATTCAAATTGTATTATATCGCTAAACTGCGAAAAATTTGCGAAATGGTGCCGGCATCTCATTTTTGACGCCGGCATCCATTTTTCGGTTTCGAAACCGGAGGCAAATCGCGGGAATTCGTGCCTGGCGAATAAATTCGCCCATCACTAGTCATAGCTTTTACTTATAGGTAGAAATCTTTATTAGCAGACAAAAAACCCTCCCATCTTCCCCCCTGCGTGTCCCATTCCCAACTTGTCCATATCTGTCATAACTCCCTGCAATTAGGGTTGCCACCTTTTCTGGAAAAAAATACCGGCCTTCCTATATATTTATCTTTTTTCCCTATTAATAACATTGGGATCAGCCGTCATTTTTACCGGCCAGGTGGCAACCCTACCTGCAATTATCATTATTAATGATATACAGATTCTGCACCTTATTTATTTATATATCCAGTCAAAGAAAGTGTAATTTTGTTGTTGTGTAACTCCCTGCATCTTTTTATGCTTTGCTGTTTATTATATGTAGGAAGCACATATGTTCACCAACTGCACACCAAGTAAAGTAAAACAATCCATTTCCAGATTTCAGTCTCGGGCTTAGGTATGTGATCAGCTTGTGAAATAGTTAGGAAGATCTAGGAGCGGATCACTGCAGACAGGAGAGAGATCTAAACCCTACGAGCAGAAGTGCTGAGTGCAGAGTTCTGAAGGGAGCCGGGAGGATTTTGAACACCAGGGGCAGGAGTGAGCTGAGCGGGACGGGTGGGAGGGAGCTGGGAGGAATCTGAACATTCCGGACAGGAGAGAGACGAATATATGTGTGAGCAGACAGATCAGTTCAGTAGTTAAAGAGTGAGCCGAGCACAGCGTGTCACAAGAAGCGCCTCCTACCTCTGTCTGTCCCATCCCTTCCACAGTGCCTGTATGAGCCCTGCCATCTACATGGGAGACAGCCGGCGGCCCCAGAGACCAGCAATGAGGATTCAGACAGGAAATAGGGGAAAGGGGGTGGAACGATAGGCGTTTTTGACATTTTGAAAAGAATTTACCCCAGAAGGTATGAAAAAACGAGCAATGTCTTCTATTTTACTTTATAGACCATTTATTTCTGCAGAATAAAAAATTATGGCATATGTCCCCTTTAAGAACCTCTGCTTTTAATATTTGGTCAAAACAAAGTCGTTGTTTTCTCAGTAGATCTCATGTTTGTGCCACTTCGATTTTTTTTATTCTTGGAGGAGGGGTGGGCCAAAAGAATAACTAATTTTTGGTATCACTGCACGGCGTTTTAACAAAAAAAAAAACCAAAGAATTATTTTTCTGGTTGCTGCCAATACAATGAACCATCAGAGCCTCTTCCCTGTATTTAACCAAAAAGGAAAACGTTTTTGTCTCAATGGGGTGGGTGAAAGTGGTTTTTGTACTAACAAGAGCAGACCAATGGCTAATTTTAGAGAAGGCAATACATGAACTCAACCTAAAGGAGTTTTGGTCCTTTTGTCACTGCAGGCAGGACTTTGTGCAAACAAGAGCCAGATTAGTCACAATTTGGGGACAAAATGTTGGCGAAGACTAGGTGGCATTTAGCAAAGGAAACTTTTAAGGGTAAGGTCACATGTGGCGTTTTTGTGTTGTGTTTTTAAAAACGCATGGCCGAGCGTAAATGAGCCAGTTTTTCAGTGTTTTCTTTTTCCAACATGCATTTCTGTTTTTTCTCGTTCCCCACATTTCCACTCAGATGAATTTGAACAAACTTTTGTGAAAAAAGGCAAGTACTGCTTGTCAGCCATACTGCTCGTCAATATGCAACATAATTACGTCCCCAGCATACAATGCCGTAAATAAGTATAAGTGAAAGCCATGTTGAAGATCTTTTGGGGATTTTGCAAATTAGTGTTTCGCCTCAACCAAATCTTTTGCGTTGGATTTGGTATTAACTGAAACTTGAAAGTCTGGATCTGGTCAATCCCTATTTTATTTTCCCTTAAACATCACAAGCTAATAATCAAATGAGGCAACCAGTGGCATAACTATGATACTGGGTCCCACAGCAAATTACATTTAGGGCCCCACAATCTATGCTATCAAGATTTATTTAGTTTGCTCATTGATAAGGACCTCATTGGGCTGCCTTTATTGATGGCCCCCCTTGCAACTGTGGGGTCTGCTTCCTCTGTAGTTACACCCGTGAAGGCAATATGTCAATGCTTACATATCTATAATAATATAATAAAATAGTGCTCCATTAGTGCTGTGTTATAGAGTGTATTACACAACTCTGCATTCCAACAGACTCAAGCGCAGTATATTACAGAATGTTAGTTTGTGTTCGGCCCTCCTTTACTACCAAACTACTAGCAATATTACGTTGGCTGCTATGGCCTAGCTTACTAGGACTATAGCCAAACAATTAGGAAGCACCTTCATACATTGGTTTGCAACTTTAACTCATCTACAGCCACCCATGTGTTGTATAGGTGGTCTCTTCACTTCTCACTACACAAAACTTAAACAGACTTAAAAGGAGTTTCTATCCCAGGCCATTAGACTGATGAACAAAGACATGCCACCTTTCCCATAATCTCCCATATCCCTTCTCCCCTCTTCTTTTTTTCACTTGCACCTGTTTGATCTACGGAACACACTACGTCACCACAATACAGTATTACACTACTGGTTTTACATATTGTCATATATTGCACTGCTGTTTTTTATATTTCTATATTTTTTATACAACCTTCACTCACTGTCACTTATGGAAATAACATGGTTCATGCCACCTTACCCATAATCCCCCTCTTTCTTTTTCTTACTTGCACCTACTCGACCTACAGTATGTGACACATTAGGGGGCACATTTACTTAGCTCAAATGAAGGAATAGAATAAAATTTCGAAGTATTTTTTTGGCTACTTCGACCATCAAATTGGCTACTTCGACCATCAAATTGGCTACTTCGACCTTCGACTACGACTTCGAAATGAACGATTTGAACTAAAAATCGTTCGACTATTCGACCATTCGTTAGTCGAAGTACTGTCTCTTTAAAAAAAACATCGACCACCTACTTTGCCACCTAAAACCTACCGAGCATCAATGTTAGCCTATGGGAATGGTCCCCATAGGCTTTCTAGCCAATTTCTGGTCGAAGGAAAATCGTTCGATCGATGGATTAAAATCATTTGAATCGTTCGATTCAAAGGATTTAATCGTTCGATTGAACGAATAGCGCTAAATCCTTCGACTTCGATATTCGAAGTCGAAGGATTTAACTTCAACGGTCGAATATTGAGGGTTAATTAAGTGAATTATGATGCATTTCACTGCATGTTGTAACTGTATAACTATGCATGTGACAAACAAAGAATCTTATCTTAAAACCTCAACCTATAATATGCAAAGGGCAGAAAGGGCAGGGCGGAATTAATTGGAAAAGTTCTGTCAAGGAATAAGTGTGTGTTTTCTGTTCAGTTATGGTGGCACTTCATTTAGGAATAGACTTGTTAATTTGCAGAAAATGATTATGCAATATGTATACTGCCCCTGCCCTACTGTAATCGCTCAAGTTCTCACTGGTGTGTTCCCTTCGATTCCTCTGCAAGATGTTGTGGTCAAAGGAATCTTTAAAAAGCATTAGCAGAAAGAGTGATGATGTGCTGCAGTTTCACCTCTTGCCATCAGGTGGCATTGGACATCCATTTAGCGTGTTCTGTATTAAAAGTCAAATACTTTAATGGAAAAGGAGAAAATGGTTGTACTGTGCAGTGCCAGTGGCTATGTTTTTTGCAAATTATTCATGAAAAGTTGTTAGCTGTGGAGACTCAGCTCACCAGAACAACATTGTATCAACCCAGATCGCAGCCATTCTAATACTAATTTAGATGTAAGAGAAGATACTAAACAATTATGAACATTTCCAGTGCAGCAGTAATGAGGTGGTTGGTGTGGCAGCTGTTGGTCCATTTAACAGGGTCACAAAATCAAAAATGAAGGGTGCCAACGGCCACAATATCCTCATCACTTGATACATCTGCCCAGGTCTTACAGACCAGCGCCAAATTCAAAATAAAAAGCCCCAATATCATCATCACTTCACCCACCTGCCCACCAGGTCTCACAGACCAGCACCAAATTTAAAAAAAATAAGCCACAAGATCATCATCACTTGACCCATCTGCTCAGGTCTCACAGACAAGCACCAAATTCAAAATAAAAAGCCACTGAGGTTCCTTGTAACCCTATTATTGTCCAATTTTGCCTATTTGCCAGTTCCCTATTTTCTAGCCTTTTTCTTCCCATTCTTACTTCTGCCAGCCCTGCCAGCCTTGACAAAGAGACTCTTTAACGGGGTTGTTCAGCTTTAACAGTTCAGATACCATGTCATTGGACTTTCTAATGTTCTCCTTTGTCAATCGTTCTCCACGAGGCCCTGAGGGTAAAGTCAAACCATGGACACTTGAAGCATTGACAAACCTTTATAAAGCCCTCTGTAGAGTGGCAGCTCACATGAAAGCATATGAAATCAAGCAGAGTTCCAATGGTCAATCTTTGGGGTTACAACCCTTTTCTGTCTGCTGTTCCACCGCTGCTGCTGAATTGCTATTTGCTGCTTTTTCAGAGAAAGAATCCTAAATTCCATCTCACCCATGTTACAGCGATGACCCTGATCCATGCAAGAGTTTCTTCAAACCCTATTCAATCTGAATTGTATATTTTAAAAGCCATACCACTTTATGTCTGAACATGCCAAAGTGGGCTACATTATCTCATAATTAAAAGACAAGGAACGGGTGAAGGATTAGCGGTGCAAATATGATTACTGCAGCACTCCTGAAGAGGAAATTAATGAAGAATAAAATATAGCGAGAAATATCTAATAACAATCTGTTTTCCACCGCTGGGCCAATAGGTAAGGGCACCCAAATCAAATCCCAGAATTAGGGGTAGGCATGCAAAATATGTATTGCCCTAGCACCCCTTCCCCACTTACAGTTTATATACAGTATGCATATTTAACTGGGTCCAATATGCTGGTATCATTTTTGGGCTGCACTAATATTTCAAGTAGCTTGTGAAGCTGACCTTATTAATAACTAAGGTGGTCTGATTGAACAGATTGAAGGTGGAAACCGTTGGACGTGCATCAGATTAAAGTGATTTGGAGGTGAAGGATGCTGACTGTGAAACCTGTGTAACTTGTGAAGCTGATACATATGAAAACATCTTTTAGTATAACTGACCATACTGAATTACAGATCGATGAAACAGGATCAACCTGTCTAAATATATCATTTTAACTTAATCTAATAATAACAGAAGTGTGCATTAAAGGAGCACAGTAAGACTATGGAAGGGTTAAAGGGGACATTTCATGTAAAAACAAGAATGTACCAGTGCATTAAACTCTTTCAGATATAGAAGGAATGTGGTTTAAAAAGTTGTGTTTCTGGTTACTTTATTGTAAATTTCTGCAAAACCTACTAGTCCAAACCATCCACTTCCTGCAGCTTGGCTGACCTGATAGGGAACTGAAGCCTGTCTTAACTGTGTGACTGCAGGGCTGTGATTGGCTGTCCACCTCCTACTGTATAATGGCAGCGACGCCCACCCCTCATTTGAAACTCTGATAGGGACTGTAGCAAATCTATAGGGAGCTCCAATAAAGGGGCCTTTTTTAAAGACAATATTCATTTTTGGCCAAAAGTAAAACCAGCACCATATAGTATACATTATAGCCTACAAAATTAGTTTTTTTTTAATTTTTTCTATATGTCTCCTTTAATGGATGTGTTGCTAACACTAGTTGTGCTGTCTTATGTGCTGCAGAACATCATACTTTTTTGTTACATTTTTCTCCATTTGTTTCCTCTTAGGGAGTGACCTTATCTGTACCATTGAACTTTGAGATGAAAGACAATCTAATATCAAGGGATCTCCCCGACCAGTGGCAGAACTACCGGGGAAGCAGGGGGTGCGAGCGGGCCAGGGCCCGCACCCCCTCAGGGCCCCCCAGCAGTCCGTTTGCCGCTGAAAATGCTGCCAAATGTGGCTGTACGGAGGGGGCGGGGCCCAGCTGCTCGTCACGCACCAGGGCCCGCCCCCCTCTAGGATTGCGACTGTCCCCCGATTGCTCACTTGCCAGAAAGTACATTCTGCCTCTTCTACACTAACTCCTTCCATTCCTTAAGTCTACTAGAATATCATGGAAACCTTGCTTCCAATAAGGATTAATTATATTTTAGTTGGGATCAAGTACAAACTACTTTTTTATTAATACAGAGAAAAAGGAAATCATTTTTTAAAATTTGGATTATTTGGATAAAATGGAGTCGATGGGAGACAGCCTTTCAGTAATTCGGAGCTTTCTGGATAATAGGTTTCCAGATAAAGGATACCATACCTGTATATAAACAAAGCATAAGAGGATGCACTTATATCTAATGAAGTTATTTCATTACCATTTTTTTATTTTGCAGTCTTGCTTTAATGGTTTGCTTTTTCTACTCTTGTGTCTATAGGTGGAACAGCTGTATACCTTTTAATGGCCAAATACTCTTTCCTTATGTCCCATTTGCATCTAGGTATGACGCCACCCACATGTCCCAGATCAGCTAGCAAGCATATATAAAATATATACTGAGTACAAGTCATATCAACAACTTAGAGGCTTAGATATCAAATATTGAAATGGGGGATTTACCAAACAATTGTACCATTTACAGAGGATTGAAAACTCAACCCCATGGGGTGATTTATTAAGGTTCAAATTCAGCTTTTTACTACATTTGTTTTTCCTAAAAACTCACAAATTCTGAAACTTTAAATTTTGCCATTTATTAAGATTTATTTGCCATTTATTGTATGTAAAAATTGAGCATCTAAAAGCGGATGACTTCTTGCCAAACTCTTGCCAAATTCTATGCTTGTTTTCCTAGCAAAATTCAAGTGATTTTTTTAGTTTTTTTTTCAAAGTTGGTACATATTGAAAATGATTAACAGAATGCGATTATGTATAGAGCTGAAGAAACGGCGAAAAATTTGCGAAACGGCGTCCGTTTTTTGACGCCGGCGCAAATTCTGCTGGCAAATTTTCGCTGTGGTTTCGTGAATTTATTCGCTGCAAATTTGCGCCTGGCGAATAAATTTGCCCATCACTAATTCTAGCATATATTCAGCCAATCACAGGGTCAGGTCAGTGCTACATCATATGAAGTTTGTAACTTTATTATGTTTGCAATTGGAACTGGTTATGTCTGAAGTGGTTTCAGCAATGTCAGACCAGTAGCAGTGGCACTATATTATTTTACGTTACTCTTTTGTTCTTCTTCTATATCACATCTGATATCTACAGAAGTTATTTATCAGATGAAAAATGTTATGTTTGATGGAAGATTTAAGAGAACTGTGATGTAGTAAAATAACTTATAGCTAGTAATCAATAGCAACCTATCAGATCTTTGCTTTCAAACAGCTGACCAGTAAGTGCTAGCATTGATTGCTATGGGCAACTAAATATGTAGAAAACCCAAGACCATTTATTACATTAAGCCCCATGTATCATATTTTATGGTTTATGAAATATCTAAAAATGATGCCAGTATCTTTAATTCTGAAATCTGGAAAAAAAAAAATTATGCATCGACATAGACTTATTCCCAACTCTAAGGGGCATATTTATCAAAGGTCAAAGTTAAAAAAACTTCGAACTTCGAATTCAAAAAGACCAACTGAATGGAGGTCAAAGGTTTTTTGGGGTCGAAGTGGGCCGAATTCGGCCTACTTCGAATCGTACGATCGTACTTCGAATCGTACGATCGTACTTCTATTTGAAGTTTTTTAACTTCGACCTTCAATCTCCCAAACTCCCCCAATTGCCTCCATACAGGTTCTAGGAGGTCCACTATAGGCTAAAACAGCACTTCGGCAGCTTTTAGGTGGCGAATGGTCGAAGTTTTAAGGAGACAGTACTTCAAAAAAATTTGACCTTTCGAATTTCGAAGTTTTTTTCAAATTCGAATCGAAGTTGGACTATTCGATGGTCGAAGTACCCAAAAAATACTTTGAAATTCGAAGTTTTTAACTTCAAACCTTCACTTCGACCTTTGATAAATCTGCCCCAATGTATCAAGCATAATTCTTATTAATGCAAATGCTGCCAGATGATAATGAAAGTACAATACTGTTGGGACGTTAAACTTCTCAGGTCCAACATTAAACTTCTCCTTCAACTATCATATCCTGTACAATATGATTACCATCATAGGTATTACTGTTTAAAAACAAATGATTCAAAGTCCATATTTTATTGTGGGACCTACTGCAACATTTGTGTTTTCTCAGCTGCTCAAATACTGTATCAACACTTAAATCATTGATATATTTATTAAAATAAATATTTGTAGGTTAGACTGTATGTTCATCATATCTATAGGCTTTGTTTTCTTTGGCAATGAACTGCAGAGTTTTTCAAATAAGAAAAAAATGTTCCTTGGAGTAAAAGCTGTTTATCAGATTGTGAATTCCATATTCTATAAAATTCACCCTCAGACACCATGGGGGTTATTTAACAAATCCCCAAATATCTCATTATTTTCTGAAATATACTATGATCAAATATGCACAGGGTATTTCCCCTTATTGATCAATACATTTTCCCATAAATTTCCATTTTTGTGCCCAAAAACTAATTTTTTTGGCCCGAAAAACACACAATCTTCGGATTATTGTACGAACCCAACACAGATAGGAATATCTTCGAGACTTCTTCGATTGACTTATATACAACCTCGGCAGGTCGGAGATGCGGATTTTCGGATTTTGACTTTTTCCATCCTCAGGGTATAATAAATCCACGGTAAATTCTAGGTTTTTTTTCACTTAAGAGTCAAAAAAAAATAAAATGTTTCAAGTTTTTGGCATTTGGATGTTAATAAATAACCCCCCAAGACATACAAGGTATATAAGGAACTAAATCTTGTAAAACACATTACTCACCACTTTCTAGTCCAGTGAGGAACATGATACCTTTATAATTACAGAGTTTAAGTTTGTGATCACAGCTGTTGTCTTCCTGTCATATATATTTTAATCTGCAATAATGTCAGATAATTCATTAAAGTGGCAGGACTAAAAATATTAGAAATAACTTGAGGACTGATGACCACTATGCACATGTGCAGTGTAATGGTATCTGATGGTCTAGTGGGGCGGCGGGGACCCCCAGCCTTCGCCTCCTATTCTCCTCTTCAAATATTTAAAGGGGCCATGGCCAATTACTCATTGCCCAACAGAGGTCTGTTATAGGCAGAAGTACGAGCCGTGACCGGAACCTTGACATCTGTTCTGGGTTTGGAAAACCACATGTCATAATCAGAGAAGGCAAGCGTGAGTTTGAAGGCCTTAATTCTAGTAAATGCTGAACATGGATGCCTGACATGGAAAGAGATTGACCCAGGCTCAAGAGTACAGGTAAACAGCTGATCCTGACACTTTATTCAGAGAAAGGAAAACAGAGTCAGAACAACCACTTCTATTAACCTCACATACAGATAAGTGATTAACACAATCTTTGCCTTTAATTTGAAGGAAATAACTCTCTTAACTGAGAAATGCTGCAGAGGAGTTTGGAAATGCAAGCAGTGAGCCATAGATAGTTGCAGTGCAAACTGTTAGGTAAACAGTATGTCTCTTAGTTAAACAGTCTTAATGTCTCTTAGTTAAACAGTCTTATGGTCTTGCAGGAACAAAGGCAGCATGGCTATTGACTGGATCAGAGAGTAGAATATCAGGGACAGGTTGGGTCATACACAGAAGACAATGTGAAAAAAAATTAGCTGCACCCACTGATGCAACTGTTATAGTGAACTAAGTAACTATCTATCGTTTCCCATTAAATAATGTTGAAAACGTACTTCAGAAACCTTTCCTTTGGCGATCATCCAGATTTGGATTTTAACATTTTTTTAACCTGGCCTTCTAACTTATTTGCTCTGTATAGCCATTTGACAACAACTTTGAAGTAGGCAGACATATATCCAGCTATTGGCAACTTGAATTTTCAAAGTGAATTTTCGAATTTAAAAACTTCGAATTTCGAGGTAATTTTTGGGTACTTCGACCATCGAATAGGCCAAATTCGACTTCTATTCTAATTGAAAATACTTCACAAATTCGACCATTCAAAAATTGAAGTACTGTCTCTTTAAAAAAACTTCGACTTCGACACTTCGCCACCTTAATCCAGCCGAATTGCTATGTTAGCCTATGGGGACCTCCTAGAACTTATAGCCAGTATCTGGCTAAGTTTTGAGAAGTTGAAGGATTTTTTTGTAAAATCGTTCGATTTGAAGTACGATCGTACAATCTTAAAAATCCTTCGACTTCGAATGTCAGACTACCCTATTCGATAGTCACATTTCGAAGTTTTTTTAACTTCAAAATTCGACCCTTGATAAATCTGCCCCTAGGTGAACACCAAGGAGGGATACAATGATTTGCCAAGTAAGTTATCCTCTGCTATGTTTGGCCAGGAAAGTGGACAGTACTGGTATCTACTCCATTATCAGGAAACCTCTTCTCCCATAGACTAAATTTAAAACAAATAATTACAATTTTAAAAAAATGCAGTAACTTGTACTTAATTCCAACTAGGATATAATTAATCCTTATTGGAGGCCAAAATGGGTTAATTTTATGTTTGATGTATTAGTAGACTTAAAGTATAGAGATTCAAATTACAAAAAGATTACATATCCGGAAAACCCCAGGTCCCAAACATTCTGGATAATACATCCCATACCTGTACATCATTCTACAATGGCAGGAGTGCCCATTCTTTGCTAATACCAGGTCTACTTTTAGTGATGTTGTCGCATTATGATCTACATCCATAAAATCATTGTTAGCATTCTGTTCCATGGAAAATATTATTTAAATGTTCATTTATGAGAAAACAACAGCTATTTCTTATGTAACCTTAACGTAATAAATATCTGAACGAAAGGCATGAAAAAGGAGGGGGATTTAGACACACTGTTTGTTGACAGTGTCTTGAGATCTACTGATCACCAGCTAAAGGTTTACTGGTAGATCCCAATCTACCTTTTGGGCACCCCATTTCTACAGGCACTACATACATAGGCATACACATGTGCCACTAAGCAAGGATGAACTTCGAACTGCACTGTAGACGCTTGTGTGACCTGTGCCATCTATTGAGTGTTCTAAGCCACCGTTTGTTACCACCTGCACTGAAATCACGCTTTTGTTCTGCTCTGCATGATGCAGAGTTACTTGAAATATAATAACAGACAGGAACCTAAAATCAGCTTTGATTATGACTTCTTTGGGGTGCAAAATGGCAATTATGGTTCCTTACACTTGTAGGCATAACAATGCCCATGTGCTTTCCCCTTTAAAGGAAAAGTATAAAAATTTCCATGTGACAGTTGGGTGAAATGAAGGCAAAAAAATGGCGTCTTAAACCTCTTGCATAGCCTTTTCCTCTGTTCTTAAATGAGTGCTCTTATCTCACCAATGTAACAATTCCCTGGAAATCAATTGCTATAAACCTTCAGTTTTTACCAGTCAACAGGATTTTGTCAGCAAGTTTGAAGCTAATTACTCCACTTATCTCATCCAAACATTTCCAGCTCTGGGGCATAGCAGGAAAAAAAGTCTGTATTTTTTTGTTCATGGAAATAGCTGATATTTCTTCCAAATGCCAAAAATCTGACACCTAACCTTTCATTGCTGAGAGACGGGCAGGCATCTTATGGATGCACGCTGGTAAAATGAATATACAGTAGTGCAGATGAAAGAATTAATAATCTACAATTTAATATAAATATCAGATCCACCTTTTCTGTGTGGAAGCATAGCCGCAGATTTACATAACTGACTCACGCTGAAAAAAATATATCATTTTGCTAAAACATTCAGCTTTTTTTTGATAAATATTGGATAATATCAACAGCAGTATCCAGGGGAAACGTAAACTACTCTGTTATTTTCAGTCTCCAGGAAATATATTATTCATCAGGAGCACTGAGTAGTACTAACATCCTGTTTTGGGTAACTACTGTATATAGTTGCTCCCACGTTCACTTATTTATTTTACTGTCACTTTCCTTAAGGAATCAAAGCCTTGAGATTTATTTTCTGCGGGTCATGATTTAAACCCATTCATGAATGGAAAGAGCAGCTGTGCATATAACAGGGTGCCCTGGCAGAGATAAATTGGTTAGACAGAACATGCAGTTGAGATTCACATAGAACTGTGAAATACTGTATATACTGTATATAGTGTTCAGCATTGCTCTCATGCTTCTGTACACTGTTGTGTCATTTATTATATGTAATTTACTGTGTCTGTTCAAGGCTGGTGTGGGATATTGCTAATTCCCAGCATAAGCTGTTATGGTTTTCCACTTTAATATACAATATACAATATAAAGACAGAGTTCGGTGATTTCACAGAAGAAAAAAGTTATCATGAGGTCGGTCATTTAGCTTTACAAATCGGGATGGGCGAATTTTTTTGCCTTGTTTCACCGCAGAAATGACGCCCATAGACTTGTATGGCGTTGTGCGTCATAAAAAATTGCGCAACAAAATTTTTTGATGCCCATAGTGTTTAATGGGCGTCAGTTTCATTTCTCCAGTGGCAAATTTTTGTCAAAACGAAACAGGTCAAATGCGCCAATCCCTATTTACAAATTATTTTTTTTTATTTTGGAGTATATTATAAAACCGAAAAGAGGCTGTGATGGCAATGTTTAAAAGGAGGGAAGTCCCTGTAATCTAATGGCCTTAATAAAGATTACAATCTATCTTTTTATGGAGAAAAATATTTCAAAGTTATTTGGATTAAAGGAAAACTATACCCCCCCCCCAAACAATGTAGGTCTCTATAAAAAGATATTCCATAAAGCATCTCTGCTTCATGTAAATAAACCATTTTTAGTAGTACAGTATGTGCGATTGGATAATCATAAATAGAAAATTGCAATTTAAAAAAATAAGGGCCATCCCTGGGATCGTAGGATTCACGGTGCACACAAACAAACTATACATGTTAGGTCAAATGAGCCAATTAACAGACAGAGTACTGTCTTTTGCTTCCACACTTCTTCCTGTTACAGTTAGAGTCGTAGTATTTCTGGTCAGGTGATCTTTTGAAGAATCTTTAATATGCCACTTAATTTGAAATAAACTGTCTGTTTTCATTTTGGGGCTATAGTTTTCCTTTAAGGTACTGGTTGGATATACTGGAGTTGTACTATGTATAAATTCATTGCTGTCCTGCTTATTCTGTGGATAGGTGTCATAATCAATTTGGGCTTTAGAAACTGTATCCGAAACATCACCCATTTATATACATTATGTAACACACACACATAAATGGCTGCTAATTTTGGAGCAGATTTTAAAACAGAAAGGAGTTACCATTTGCCCTTCATTGTTCTTGCGGGACAGCAATGAAGGGCAAATGCCAAAGTAATACTAACTTTTTGTTTGTGCCCCAACAGGCACAAAATGCGTTAGGTCTTTGTCCAATATGTCCTAATAAATATTTTGTATTTTTTTACTTGCTGGCTTATTTTTTGGGAGGAACTCACATCTACCGGTATGATTCTGTATGCTTGCACCCTGGGACTGGGGTGAACTGTGAATATGCCCTCCTGCCAATATTAATTTTTTCCTCTTCAAATTTTTGTTTACTTAATTACTTTGGTAGCACTAACACTTTTTTCTTATATTACTTATATCCTAGTTAAATCAAGTACAAGGTACTGTTACTGTTGGTACTGTTTAATGAAGAAAAATTATTATTTGATTAAAATGGAGTCAACAGGAGGTCTTCCTTTAATCTGGAGCTTTCTGGATAATGGGGTTTTGGATAATGGATCCTATGCCTGTTCTTTATTTAATAGGCATTATGAGATTGCAAACTAAGCAAGACAACTGAAACAGAGATGCAGTGAAATATAATTGGAAAACATAGGAAAAGTACAAAGCTGCATGACTGAAACCTAGAATCAGTAATGCTGTCTGCCTAGTCTCATTAATTCATATCTTTATCTTAAATTATCATTTTTTCTCTTATCTTATTAATCACGTATACCTCCAACCTTAGCATTCAAATCAGTTTTTCTGCACATGTGCAAATATGGGCAATGAGGAGTTAATCTTTTATGGTTGTTAGGACATTTAGATTTGGGAAGTACTTTAGCTTCCAAATGCCATTTTTGGATGTTACATGTCACTTTGCCTCATCTTTCTATGTTTTGGCTTATTTTGGTCACTGCTGTAGATTCTATGATCTACAGCTCTTAAGCTATTGTCAAGCTATTCATTCCGCAAAAAACATTCTACACTGATTGCGTTTTTACCATATTTAGCCTTCCTTATCTTTGCCAGTTGTCTGCATGGCGTTTGTTAAAAAACAGCTCACTGTTATATTGAGCAACAAAAGTAACTGTCCGCAATGAATACACTGTAAAATAGCAAATAAGATACACATGCTAACTAAGAATATCAGCCCTTGAGCTATTTTAGACGAAAATTTTAATTTTCATGTCTTAACTGTGGAGTAAAATGTACAAATAAAATATGTGTATAAGTAATAAGTGGAAATAAATATGTAATGCTTCTGTTAATAATGTTGTTCAGTGTATGAAGTATATTAGATACACAGATAATAGATGACTGATTTATAGATCAATAGATGATAGCTAGATAGAAACATAGATAATAGATCGATGCTTGATTGATTGATGAATAGATTTTGTTTTTGTTTTTTTAATGATTTATTTATTTCTCCAACACAAAGCCATACAGTTCAAGACATTAGTATAAAATACAGGGTAATGTAGTTGACAATGTATCGAAGATTTTTCAATATAACCCTTGGGTAAACACAAGAAGATGCGAGGATAAAAAGTGAAGAAAGAAATGAGAGATAGAAAAGACTGGGAAAGAAAAGAAGAAGAAAAAGGAGAGATGAGGAGGGGAGACAACAATCAACATAAAGGAAAAAAGTAGATCCAGCTTATGTTACCATGGTATGAACATTCACATGTAATAGGTCCTAATAGATTAACAATATATGGAATCGTGTAACCTGAGAGGCCATAGGTAATAATTATCTTTCTCAAGATTTCCTCACCTTAGGTATAAAAGGCATATCCACAATATATTAATCATTCAGTGGAAGCCAGTCCATAGTTGGATTAGGCGAGTTTCTGGGTCTATTTGAGTACGATTCATTACGTAGGATCCACAATGTCCAGGTATTATTAAACTTAGTAGGGCAGCCCCTAGCTGTATAAATTTGTTCCAGAATCGGTAGGGTTTGCTCGACCAGTCCTATCCAGAAATTTAACGTAGGCGGGTGCTCCTCTTTCCACTTAATAGCAATGGCCTTTTTTGCCTGAAAAAGTAAAAAAATTAGTAAAGTCCTTTCCGGTCGTGATATTACCGTATCTGCAAGATAATTGAGTAGGAGGACGGTAGGGTGGAATTCTTTTGGTAAAGCCATTAGTTGGGTGAGATAGGTAGCGATATCTGCCCAGAATAGCTGAATTTGAGAGCAAGACCATACCATATGAAAGAAGTCAGCCTGTGAACTTTCACATCTATTACACTGATCAGGTATTACCGGGTTGATTTTATGGAGAAGATAAGGTGTGTAGTATGCTCTATGAAGCTATTTAAATTGAATAAGCCTATCACGAGATCTGATGAGAGGGCATAGAGTGTCCTGCAAAATTGTATTCCATTGTTCAGGGGTAAGGTCAGGAATATTAATGATCCATTTCCGATATAGTTCTTAGACAGAGGAGTGCTTAGTTTGGCAAGTGTGACCATAAAAAGTTGAAAGAGGTTTTTTGAGCTGTTCCTTCCTGAGTAGGTCCTCAATTTGGGATGTTTGAATCTGAAGAGGCCTAGGGAGAGCATGCCGAAATTGCAGGTACCGAAAAAACATCCTGTTAGGGAGGTTGAATTTATTCTTCATTTGGTCAAATGTGAGCAAAATATTGTCCGCTTAAACATCATTAATATATTTGACATTATACTGGGCCCAGATAGAGGGATCAGGTATTGTGAGTAATTGCTCAAGGTTCTCATTAAGCCATAGTGGAGTATACGGAGAAGAAAATGCATCAGTTGTATCATGCCTACGGTATAAATAGATGATTGATTCATAGATAGATATATAGATGATTGCTAGATAGATACCCAGATTATAGATAAATAATTGATTGATAGATAAGTAGATGATAGATTCATACATACTGTATATAAGTAGATGATAGCCTGATAGATACATAGATGATAGATAGATGAACGGTGCATGCGCAGTTGTAGCAATTTGATAGTTTGTGACAACTGCGCATGCGTTGAAACTCACTAAAAATTGCAGAGGCGCCGGAAGAAGACACAAAGACCCGGAAGATGGCAGTGTGGAACTACGATGCCTGACTCTGCGCCGAGGGGTAAGTATAAAGTTAGGGGCATTTCCCCAGAGGGCAGTTGTGCAGAGCAGGAGGAGGGAGTGGGTTCTACGTGGGGTGGGGGATAGGGTTTTTTTTGAAAACGGTTGAATTCTCCTTTAAGTATGAAGATCCAAATTATGAAAGATCCCTTGTCTGGAAAATCCCAGGTGCCGAGCTTTCTGGATAAAAGGTCTCATACCTGTATTATTTATATAGCTTTACAGCTATTATGCATCCGTCTCTGCCCCAGTGGAGATTACAATCTAAGGTCCCTGTCACATTAAAGGGAAACTGTCATGGGAAAAAAATGTTTTTTCAAAATGAATCAGTTAATAGTGCTGCTCCAGCAGAATTCTGCACTGAAATCCATTTCTCAAAAGAGCAAACAGATTTTTTTATATTCAATTTTGAAATCTGACATGGGGCTAGACATTTTGTCAATTTCCCAGCTGCCCCAAGTCATGTGACTTGTGCTCTGATAAACTTCAATCACTCTTTACTGCTGTACTGCAAGTTAGAGTGATATCACCCCCATCCCTTTTTCCCCCCAGCAGCCAAACAAAAGAACAATGGGAAGGTAACCAGATAGCAGCTCCCTAACACAAGATAACAGCTGCCTGGTAGATCTAAGAAGAACACTCAATAGTAAAAACCCATGTCCCACTGAGACACATTCAGTTACATTGAGAAGGAAAAACAACAGCCTGCCAGAAAGCATTTCTCTCCTAAAGTGCAGGCACAAGTCACATGACTGGGGGCAGCTGGGAAATTGACAAAATGTCTAGCCCCATGTCAGATTTCAAAATTGAATATAAAAAAATCTGTTTGCTCTTTTGAGAAATGGATTGTAGTGCAGAATTCTGCTGGAGTAGCAATATTAACTGATGTGTTTTGAAAAAAACATGTTTTCCGATGACAGGATCCCTTTAACATATACTAGGGCCAATTTTATAGGGATCTTTTTCACTGCCTGCATGTTTGTGGAGAATGGGAGGACGTTAATTAGCATTACAAGGTTGGATTTATGCTCTATAAAGTGCTGTTTCCCCCTTTTTGTGTTTTAACCAAGTTTTATTGATATTTTAGATAGAAAATACATGGAGCATATTGTACATAACATAATATGAAACTTGGGCCTCAGGGTAGTTGCAAGGTGCAGCTTTAAGAACAATACTATTGCTCTCAAGAGGATATCTGAAAAGTATATGGCAATAAGTGCCAGGAACTATGCATGTGCTACTTTTTTCATTAAAAATGTGCTTAAAGGGGATGTAAAGGCAAATACAAAGAAAATCCCATTTTTACTTTCTTTAATGAAAAAGAAATCTATCTCCAGTTTACTTTAATTAAATATGTGTACCGTTTTTTAAGAAACCTGACTGTATACAATGAAATTCTGTCTTCATTTTACTTGCTCTGACTGCTGTGGATAGGAAACTTCAGACAGTCCCTAACTGTTCTGCAGGGAAATGATCATACTTATGAACAGCAGGGGGCAACCCCCCCCACCTTACTTCCCAGCCGTGCAGAACTCTTTGGCGACCCTGTAGAGACTTGTATCCGCAGCAGTCAGAGCAAGTAAATGGAGGGAGAATTTCACTGCATACAGTCAGGTTTCTTATAAAAACTATACAGATTTTTTTTTATTGGGGATAGGTTTCTTTTTCAGTTAATAAAGTAAAAATGGGGTTTTAGTTTTGCCTTTACACATTCTTTAATGTTTTCAACTCCAGTGTCAGGGACAAAGATCACGGAGCCAGATTTAAAAAGATAAACTGGGATTCTATTTGGAGGATTATTTTGCTGCAGCCACTGGATCTGGAGAGTTGGAGACAGTTTGTATTAAACAATTCAAAAATGTTAAAATCTACATTAGATTACATGGCAACACATATGTAGATCATGCAGTCTGCATATTCTGATTATTAATCAGTCTGGCTGTATCAGCTTCTATGGCAGATATTATATTACTTGTGCTGTTTTGATAAATTATGATGATCCATAGGGTTAACCTCCAAACTGAAGCCCAGACGACACTGAGCATGTGCGTGGTCTTGGTCTTGCAAAGATGTATAACAAAGTTACAAGATGACAGCCCCCCGCGGCCAACTTTGAAAACATAAATCATTTCTTAAATTAATCTTCTGGTGCAGTAAGTTCATGTTTATGTTTAGTATACAAAACACAGCATTTCTAGCATAAGTCTTTTTTAGACTTGAGTTACCCTTTAAGTATAAAAAAAAAAGTGAAAGTTGAAATAGATCTATAATACTGAAAAAATGGTCCTATACACTATATGGTGCATATGTAAAATTGTGTATGAATTTTAGATTCCAGTAAAATAAGCTGGAACTATTATGTTGCAAATGTAATATTTATTATAATTATAAAATGATGGCATTACGTTAAGGGTAGATGCCCCTATATATTAGCCTACCTAACTTTTTAAACTCTTTTGCAATGTAAATATATCATAGTACTTATAATAAAGAGGCTACAGCAGATGTAAAATAGTATACGTACTATATGCAGGTATGGGACCCATTATCCAGAATGCTCGGGATCTGGGATTTTCGGGATAACAGATCTTTTCGTAATTTGGATCTTCATACCTTAAGTCTACTAGAAAATCATTTAAACATAAAATAACCCCAACAGGCTGGTTGGGGTTAAATAATTATATCTTAGTTTGGTACAAGGTACTGTTTTATTATTACAGAGAAAAGGGAAATAATTTTTAAAAATCTGGATTATTTGGATCGAAGACAACCTTTCTGTTATTTGGAGCTTTCTGGATGACGGGTTTCCCGATAAAGGATCCATACCTGAACAATAATCTCTTGTTATTTGTAGGCTTTGTGAGGAAATTACTGACACGCAATTATATTAGCTTCATATCCACTAGATGGCACTAACGATATAACAGCAAAAACCCCAAATTACGTTGCAGTATGATGGAAAGGATTGGTCTGCTTGTTTCCCATTCAGTACGGAAAGTACACACTGCCTCTAAGTTGCTGCAAGGAATCAAACAGGCATAGGAAACACTAAAATTCCCAGAGCTACTGGTGATGACAGTCATGATTATTCTGCTACCCTCAAGATCTAGTAGCATCATGCTTTGTAGCTTTTCTTTGAAGAACAAGCAGCACAGTATCCCTTTTGCTACATTTGGACTAGAAAGCTAATGCATCGCCCTGGAAGATTTCTCTACTAATTATTTTTTATTTTGTCTCAAGCATTACCCTTTCTGCAGTTGGTGCACAAGGTTTGCTGCATTGGACAAAGATTGTGCCATAAGTGGACTTTTGCTGGTTTTGGAAAGATACCTCTGGGGCTCTGCGTAAACTTCATATCCAGCAGAATGGCAGTAAGTGACGGTGTCAGGTCAGTTACGTGAATCAATTTTTTCGTCTCTTTGTTATGTTTTTTTTTTTTTGGGTCTATTTTATCTTAACTACACAAACGGATGGCAGTATTAAAGGAAATACTTTATGATCTGGTCATTGACACAGAAAGGTGATTATTGAAGACCCAATGAGTTGGGGGTTTACACATGGACCATATAAATCATCATGGTCATCGGTATCAATAGTAGTTACCTGCACAGCAACATCAGATCCTATGTCATCGAAGAGCTGAAAGATCATAGCACCTCTATAATGATTTCTGGATCTTTCGATCCCCGTCTGCCTAAGGTTCTTCAGGATGCCACCACAGCAAGCCCCATTCCAACTTCTACCTTTACCAGTGAGAATGACACACAATGCGGGGAACTGATGATTCTTAATTATGGCCACATTGAAAAACTTTTCATCGGAGCCATCCTATCCTTGATCACTTTGTTAACGATTGCAGGAAATTGCCTGGTGGTGATATCAGTGTGTTTTGTGAAAAAACTCCGACAGCCTTCCAACTATCTAATTGTGTCTTTGGCTTTGGCTGATCTCTCAGTGGCTATAGCTGTCATGCCTTTTGTCAGTGTTACGGATCTCATTGGAGGAGAGTGGATCTTTGGGCACGTATTTTGCAATGTTTTCATTGCTATGGATGTCATGTGCTGCACAGCTTCCATTATGACTTTATGCGTTATAAGTATTGACAGGTAATGTTTTTTTAGGTTTCTTCTATACCGTAGTATGTTTCAAGGTCCTTGTCATGCTGTCAAAGGGGGCATCAGATTCATTCACAACTTTTCATTTGGCTTGTTGAATGAGAGAATGCTAAAAGGGAAATCTAATGAAGGACATTTCCACCAGGGGTCACTTTTGCATTTTACCTTTATTTTGAAAGCTTAATAAATAATTTCCTCTTGCATAGCTTATCTAAATCAAATAATGATTAATAGCAGCCAGAAACATTTGAATATTTTAGGTATTTGCTTTTGAAGTATAATCTCTGGCTTAGCCTGTATATCGCTTCTCCCTCCAAAGCAAAACAAGAATAACTGATATTAATGTTGAATGTCATAGTTATATTTGAATTACTTATGAAATATGTGGCATTGGGTTACTTTGACTTTCGTTTATATCCTGTCATTATTCTTATATGCTGTGGCGATCAGATAGTTGCAGTTACTTGGAAGTTCTTGTTGAGTTATCATTGAACAGTCAATATTCTGCTGTTTCCTTCCATTAATTCTATCTATGATATTTGATTCTCCCTAATGTTTGTCCCAATAGTACTATGATTTAAGCAGAAAATAGTGATAGTTTTCAGGTTTTTGGAAAGATTTAAATGGACATGTTTTTTTGTACATGATTTGGGAGCCCCAGGCCTGCTGCCATTCATCGCCCCTGTCCCCTCCCATTTATTCTCTCAAATTTTCATCATCGGGACCAGAGCAATGGGGACTGGTGCACAAGAAATAAAAAAAAAAAAAACTATCGTATCTCCTGTGCATCCCCAGTGTTTCTGAACTAATGGGGATGTGGTTGGGCAGCATGTTGCTCCCTAAAATTCTGCTGCCTTGGTGGCCTCTCCACAAATCTGGGCCTGTGTTTCTTAGGCTCTATGTGTAGTCCTAGATAATTATTTCCCAGTCTGGATTTCATTCTGTGATTCCTTGAAAGTGTTAAAGCATTAATAGGGGAATGTAACACAAGTCATTCATGAAAAAAAATATGTGAAAAATGATTGCTGGATGCCAAAGATTTTACCTTTGGATGAATTTAATTTAGCTTTTGTAAAGTATTTGGCGATCACATGCAACAGTGCAAAATTGCATATTTTATATATGTATGTAATAACATTTCTTCCTGAAAAGTTATTTTTGATCAACAAACCAATGCCATGTTTAAGAAAACCAGGGGCGGAACTACCGGGGGAGCAGGGGGTGCGAGCGGGCCAGGGCCCGCACCCCCTCAGGGCGCCCCGGCAGTCTGTGCGCCGTGCATATCCCGGGCAGTTCCGGGTTTACGGAGGGGGGCAGGGGGCCCGGCTGCGCGTCCTGCACCAGGGCCCGCCCCCCTCTAGTTCAGTTTCTGAAGAAAACTTTTTAAAAAATGCACTCCATAAAGGAGAAGGAAAGTCGATTAGCACTTGGGGGTGGCAAATGTTAGGCACCCCCTAACATTCGACTTACCCGAAACCCCGGGCCGGTGCTCCTATCAGCAGAAAACTGCACCGGCCCGGGGTTATACCAGTGAGCACCACGGAGTGATCCTCTTCCAGCTTCTTCTTTATTCGAGCGGCTGTGCATGCGCATTAGAATGAAAATCTGAACTCCAACTAAAAAGACGGCTATTTCATTCTACTGCGCATGCGTCTGCCCCGGGAAATTTGAAGAAAGAAGAAGCCGGAAAAGGATCGTTCCGTGGTGCTCACTGGTATAACCCCAGACCGGTGCAGTTTTCTGCTGAGAGGAGCACCGGCCTGGGGTTTCAGGTAATAAACACATTCACTTGGAGGTGCCTAACATTTGGCACCCCCAAGTGCTTAAAGATTTTCCTTCTCCTATAAGTCAATAACTGCCAAATGATTATGGAATTGCAAAATGCTAATTTTTGATTTTTTTTTTTAATAGGATTGTTTTTTTTTAAGTTTATGACTTTTATTACATTTCCCCCAATGTCTTTAAGAGATTTGTTAAGTCAGTGACTCAACAACTCCTTAGGGCTATAATTAAAGGTATTTAACCTAAATGCTAAAAAGGATTCTCACCCCCTGTACTAGTGGAGCAGCATCTTGTTGAGCAAACTACTCCTGCAATGTACAGACAAAAAATGTTGAGGGATCCTTCAGCTGGTTCAACAAAAGATATCAGGGCCCAGATTGAATAAAAGGGGTTGTTCACCTTTGAGATAATTTTTAGGGGTATATTTATCAAAGAGTAACGTTAGAGATCCCCACAGTCCTCTAAAATGAAATTCCGCCACTCTCTATTCATTTCTATGGGATTTTTAAAAGAGTATTTATCAGTTGGGTGAAAGTTCATCTTTGATAAATATGCCTTTCAAAATCCCATAAAAATTAATGGAGAGTGGCGGAATTTCACTTTGGAGGACTGTGGCGATCTCTAACTTCACTCTTTGATAAATATACCCCTTAGTATGATATAGGGAGTGATATTCTGACAATTTGCAGTTGGTTTCCATTTTTTATTATTTAAGGTTTTTAAGTTATTTAGCTTTTTATTTCGCAGCTCTCCAGTTTGCAATTTCAGCAATCTGGTTGCTAAGGTCTAAATTACCCTAGCAACCATGCTTTGGTTTGAATAAGAAACTGGAATATGAATTGTAGAAGCCTGCATAGAAAGGCGAGTAATAAAAATGAGCAATAACAATACATTTGTAGCCTTACAGAGCATTTGTTTTTGAGAAGGGGTCAGCGACGCCCATTTGAAATTTGCAAAGAATCAAAAGAAAAAGGCAAATAACTATAAAACCATAAAAAATAAATAATGAAAACCAACCGAAAAGATGTCTAGAATTGACCATTGTATAACATACAGTACTTAAAGTTACCATGAAGGTGAACCACCCCTTTAATGGTTAAGATAATGGAAGGTTGACACTATAGATCAGGTATGGGACCTATTATGAACAATGCTTGGGGCCTGGGGTATTCTGGATAAGGGATCATTCCGTAATTTAGATCTCCTTTCTTTAAGACTTTCAAATCATGTACAAGGTACTGTGTTATTATTACAGAGTAAAAGGAAACATTTTTAAAAAAGTTGAATTGTTTGATTAAAATGTAAATTATGGGACTTGGTCTTCCTGTAATTCTGAGTTTTCAGACAACTGATCTTTTAGTTTAGAACTTGCTCATGTTGAGTGGAAAACAGGGAATCTTCTACTTCGGGTCCCAATTTACAAATCCTTAATGGAGAACTAAAATTTAACTAAAGAAGTAGGGCAGAAAATGTATACATTATGTTTTGGGCTTCTATACGAGCCCAAGGCAACCAGAGCCCTTTAACAGTAAAGATCTGTGCCCCCAAAGATGCCCCAGTAGCTCCCCATCTTCTTTTCTGCTGATTCACTGCACATGCTCTGTGCTGCTGTCTGATTTTAGAAAGATCTCCTAAGGAAAACAAATTTTTTTGCAGAGACTTTCTGCTATGGGATTATATATATATATATATATATATATATATATATATATATATATATATATATATATATATATATATATATATATATATATATATATATATATATATATATATATATATATATGTAAATGTCACAATATCAGGCTGATAAGTAATAATCAGCCCTGTTGCATCAGCTTATATAACAGGCCAACCTCATTTTCTACATGATGATGATTTATGACGACCCTTAAGCTTCTCAACAGCTGCTCAGAGGCTACTGAGCATGTGCGTGTCACAGACACTCCTAACAGAATGGGAAAGATGGGAAACTCCTGTGACAACTTTGAAGGTCTGGACCATTACTGCTATAGAGACTGATGAACCTTTAGGCTGGCTCAATAAATTCAGTATATAAAATAGGGCATTTCTAGTCATATTCACTTTTTGGGTTTAGTTCTCCTTTAAGTGTGTTTTTTCTCCTCTTCTCCTAGGTCACACTTCTAAACTCTGGGAATCAGTTTAAAATCAACGTACTAATTTACAGGGAATGTAAAAATGTAAAGTGATTAAGCAAAATTGAGAATCAGCAGTCAGGCATGTTATCCTAGCTTAGAAGACCTTGCATTCCAGCAGTAATTCTTGTAAAATTATTTCATACCACAGCCTGAGTAATCAGCTCAATAATGTTTTCAGCCAATGAACGTTTTAACAGTAATATGATGTTGTTCAATTAGAGGAAAAAAGAACACTTTCAGACTCAGTATGTGTCCTATTTATGAAAAATATGATGTCCTTTCAAATTGTTCATTAACTATTCATAAGCATAGTGACTCAGGGACTGGATCTTATTAATGTGGCTGTGGTTATAGTAACAATGTCTGTACTGTATTCCTGGTTATACATTAACGGGCACATTTATCAAAGGTCAAGTAATTTTTGGGTACTTTGACCATCGAATAGGCCAAATTCGAATTCGATTAGAATTGAAAATACTTTGAATATTCTACCATTCGAAAATCTAAGTACTGTCTCTTTAAAAAACGTTGACTTCGACAACTTTAACCTGCCGAATTGCTATGTTAGCCTATGGGGACCTCCTAGAAGCTATAGCCAGTATTTGGCTAAGTTTGGAGAAGTCGAAGGATTTTTTGTAAAATTGTACGATCGTACGATTCGAAGTACGATCGTACTATCTTAAAAAATCCAGAATGCTCAGGAGTCGGGACCTGGCTGTTATCTTGTGTTAGTGAGCTGCTATCTGGTTACCTTCCCATTGTTCTTTTGTTTGGCTGCTGGGGGGGGAAAAGGGAGGGGGTGATATCACTCTAACTTGCAGTATAGCAGTAAAGAGTGATTGAGGTTTATCAGAGCACAAGTTACATGACTTGGGGCAGCTGGGAAATTGGTAATATGTCTAGCCCCAGATTTCTCAGATTTCTAAATTGAATATAAAAAAATCTATTTGCTCCTTTGAGAAATGGATTTCAGTGCAGAATTCTGCTGGAGCAGCACCATTAACTGATTCATTCTGAAAAATTTTTTTTTCAAAATGCATTTTTCACAAAAAAAACCTTGAATTTTTCGAGATTTATTATGCCCTTAAGCTGCTGAAAGTCTGAATCTGAAAATATTACATCTAAAACCTATCAAATTAATGTATAAGTCAATGGCAGCTGTCCCTTTAACCATATGAAGATGTTTTTAACCATCACGAATTTTGGGTGTTTTGGGGTGTTTTTTGTTTTTTGCCCGAAAAGTTGATTAATTCAAATTTCTTGTCAGGTAGCAGTTCGAAAGCGGCATAGGATTAGAATTGTTGCATGATTTTTTCTAGTTTTTTTCCTGGCCTGACTTTTTCAACCTGATTTCTTTAAAATTAAGCTAAATTCATGGATTGGAGTTAGGCTGAGTTTATTTTAATGAAAAAGTAGAGTTTCAGTAAACACCCCCATTTAATGTTTTTGACTTTTAGATGTGTTCCAAATTATTGTAAAATCCCAGGCATTAAACATTCCATCGAATGGGTCAAATTCAATCGAATTCGAAGTAAAAATCGTTTTACTATTCGACCATTCGATAATTGAAGTACTGTCTCTTTAAAAAAAACTTTGACTTCATACTTCGCCACATTAAAGCTACCGAAGTGCAATGTTAGCCTATCGGGACCTTCCAGAGCACTTTTCTAACATATATATATATATATATATATATATATATATATATATATATATATATATATATATATTTATTCCATACCTATATAAAAATTAATCTCTGCAATGCCTTCCACGCAGTCTTTCTACATCTTTTCAGGTTAAATAATTACAGAACTTGCAAGGCATTGCGGGATTTGGGATCTTGGCTGGGAGAGAGCTGACTTCCAAAATAGGAGAGGAGGCAATTGTAAATGACTGCTTTCAATTAATAAACAAATAACTTTAAAATGATTAAATTAATGTATATTGGAAAGTTGCTTAGAATAACATTTACTTTCATGATGTTAACATTTTTGTTTAGGCAGATGTCCCCTTTAAAGCTAATTTATAAAAAATGATTTTGAAATTGATGGTTAATTTGTATTCCCACTTTTGTATTATACATTACAATGGCACTTACTTCAAACCCCAGGGTGGTGCACCTCTTATTCTAAGAATAGATTGGCCCAGGGCACTCTTCTTCTCAGAGGGGTGGAGGAACGTGAAACCTCAACCACTCCTTCTCCCCCTTAACTTGCACACCATTCAGATATTCGAGGAGTGTTAGCAGGTGTAGCCCATATCAGGGACCGGTCCTTAACATCTACCATGAGACCATGTTTCACCTACTGACTCTGTTCCCTCACCAAGTGCCAGTTTTTATCCAGCATTCAATGCAGAGACCTGCAATCACCATGTTGCGAGTCATAACCAGGCCCGGAGCGCATGGCCTAAGGGTGCCCGCCCAGCGAATCCGGCGCTGGTCATAACCTCAGTAGCTATCCAACTGAAAAAAACATTGCAAATACTTTTTGCAAACGGATTTTTGCCAAACACATTTTATTCTTTTAACCAAATCCACATATCAACAAACATAAATTATTGAGCATTGTATGTTCCAGAGTCTAGAATCCAGGAAATGTGTAATTAAATTGAAACACATAGGGGCAGATTTATCAAAGGTCGAATTTCGAAGTGAAATTTACTTCGAAATTCGACCATCGAATGGCTATACTTCGACTTCGAATATCGAAATGAAAGTTTTTTTTACCGAATTTGACGGTTTTGAGGTCGAAGTAAAATCGTTCGATCGAACGAATAAATCGTTCATTGATCAAACAAACGATTTTACTTCGACTACAAAAAACTTGCAAAAATGCATTAGAGGGTCCCCATAGGCTAACATAGCACTTCGGCAGATTTAATTTGGCAAACTATTGAAGTCAAAGTTTTTTTTAAAGAGACAGTACTTCGATTATCGAATGGTCGAATATTCAAACGATTTTACTTCGACTCGAATTCGAAGTAAATTCGAAGTCGTAGGTGCAAATCTACCTAGGGTCGAATATCGAGGGTAATTAACCCTCGATATTCGATTGCCGAATTTAAATCCTTCGACTTCGAATATCGAAGGCGAAGGATTTAGCGCTATTCCTACGATCGAATGATTCGAAGGATTTTAATCCATCGATCGAAGGATTATCCTTCGATCAGAAAATTGTTAGGAAGCCTATGGAGACCTTCCCCATAGGCTAACATTGGCCTTGGTAGGTTTTATGTGGCGAACTAGGGGGTCGAAGTATTTTTTAAAGAGACAGTACTTCGACTATCGAATGGTCGAATAGTCAAACGTTTTTTAGTTCGAATCGTTCGAATCGAAGTCGAAGGTCGAAGTAGCCCATTCGATGGTCGAAGTAGCCAAAAAAAACATTTGAAATTCGAAGTTTTTTCCCTCTATTCCTTCACTCAAGCTAAGTAAATGAGCCCCGTAGTATCCTATTCGATGGTTGAAGTATCCAAAAAAATTACTTTGAATTTTGAATTTTTTCACTTCAAAAATTTCCTTGAATTCACTTCTTGATAAAACATATTTGATAAAACATATTTGATAAAACATATTTGTGGACAAAAACCTTTAGGTTTTGTTCTCAAATATAAAATGGTGCCTAGAGTAGGCTAGACAATGTGATGTCATATTTCAAGTGAATGTCTTCAGGAATTCATCTCGAAGTCATTGTACTAATATTAGAACATATTAACAAGTTCTGATTCTGAATTCCGCAAGGAGGATACACTGGCAAATATATCAGATATTCTATAGAATAAGATGTTTTTTAGCAAGTTAAATCAAGCTTATTGCGTTTATTTATATAGTAAAGCTCGAATCCATACACAGATATTTTTGGGATCAGGAAGTTGTTTGGGTTTGTTTCACTTGTTGGCCGGTTGGAGGTTGTTTTTCTTGAATTAGCTAAAAGTAAAATAGGAGAAGGATTGATACGGTATGTTCAGAACTAGAGCAGCCATTTACAAATGCAATGCTTTGGATGCAAATTGACATGCTCTGTATTCATCATAATGCAGCCCATAATTCAAGCCACTCTCTGAGGTGTTTCTGCCACAGTTGCATCCAATGCGACAGACTCTGTTTGGTGGTCAGTGCACAGTACAGCTTGCATACTGGTCACTAGAGGATAAGTTACCCACACTTCCCACTAGTCCCCCCTAGTGGTGAACAGTAGAATTATTTATTTTAATACAACGGCACTTATCGAACCCCCCCCCCCCCACTAAAGCTTCCTCTCTAGGCACAAGCCCACAGACTCTTATATATAAATACAACCCTGCTCCTTATGCCTCTAAAGAGAAGAACTGTACTGCACCAATGCAAATAAATAGGGGCACTCTAATATTTTGTATTTTTTTTTTTGCATTATTTTGTATATGCAAGCATAGGAGTATTAATATTTTAAAAATGAGTTTGCAAAGTACAGACACACTATCAACGAGCCCATAAGTTTATTCCCTGGATTGTTATTGTTGCAGTTGTAATATTTACAGATGAACATCATGTTTTCTGAGAAACAGTCGCATAAACATTTACAAGAAACATATTTGCAAGGTATAATTATGTGTTCCTATCTCTTATTATATTATTCTTCTAAAAAGGTATTACAATATGCTAAACGACCTCGATTCACAGATTCAGACTCAAAGTGACTGGACTAATGAAAGAAAATGTAATTCTAAGAAACTTTCTAATACACAGTCATTCAAATTTTTAATTTAGTTATTTGAACATCTGAAAGGAGTAACTGTCTATCCCTTGTCTGTTCTCTGCACTGGTGGTTTTGTCCTTTTTAACAGTGTAGCAGAAGCAAACAGACCTGTGGAATTTTGCTTCAAATTACATTTAATTTCATTAGACAAAAATGTTAATTTTGATTTACATACCCCTTTGTTTGAACTTTTGTTTTGAGTTGAAGACACTGAGGGTGTAATTTATTAAAGTCTGAATGCCAAAAACTCAAAAAATTAAGAGTTATTTTTAACTATAAAATCTGAATTTATAGTGGAAAAAGACTAAATTTTTTGGAGATTTATTATACAGTACACCACGGCTGCAAAATGTCTGAACCTGAATATCTGCCATCTCAGATTTGCCGAGGTTGTATATACAGTGGTGTGAAAAAATATTTGCCCCCTTCCTGATTTCTTATTCTTTTGCATGTTTGTCACACTTAAATGTTTCTGCTCATCAAAAACCGTTAACTATTAGTCAAAGATAACATAATTGAACACAAAATGCAGTTTTTAAATGAAGGTTTACGTTATTAAGGGAGAAAAAAAACTCCAAATCTACATGGGCCTGTGTGAAAAAGTGATTGCCCCCCTTGTTAAAAAATAACTTAACTGTGGTTTATCACACCTGAGTTCAATTTCAAAGGTTATAAAGCCATTTCTAAAGCTTTGGGACTCCAGCGAACCACAGTGAGAGCCATTATCCACAAATGGCAAAAACATGGAACAGTGGTGAACCTTCCCAGGAGTGGCCGGCCGACCAAAATGACCCCAAGAGCGCAGAGACAACTCATCCGAGAGGCCACAAAAGACCCCAGGACAACATCTAAAGAACTGCAGGCCTCACTTGCCTCAATTAAGGTCAGTGTTCACGACTCCACCATAAGAAAGAGACTGGGCAAAAACGGCCTGCATGGCACATTTCCAAGGCGCAAACCACTTTTAAGCAAAAAGAACATTAAGGCTCGTCTCAATTTTGCTAAAAAACATCTCAATGATTGCCAAGACTTTTGGGAAAATACCTTGTGGACCGACGAGACAAAAGTTGAACTTTTTGGAAGGTGCGCGTCCCGTTACATCTGGCGTAAAAGTAACACAGCATTTCAGAAAAAGAACATCATACCAACAGTAAAATATGGTGGTGGTAGTGTGATGGTCGGGGGTTGTTTTGCTGCTTCAGGACCTGGAAGACTTGCTGTGATAGATGGAACCATGAATTCTACTGTCTACCAAAAAATCCTGAAGGAGAATGTCCGGCCATCTGTTCGTCAACTCAAGCTGAAGCGATCTTGGGTGCTGCAGCAGGACAATGACCCAAAACACACCAGCAAATCCACCTCTGAATGGCTGAAGAAAAACAAAATGAAAACTTTGGAGTGGCCTAGTCAAAGTCCTGACCTGAATCCTATTGAGATGTTGTGGCATGACCTTAAAAAGGCGGTTCATGCTAGAAAACCCTCAAATAAAGCTGAATTACAACAATTCTGCAAAGATGAGTGGGCCAAAATTCCTCCAGAGCGCTGTAAAAGACTCGTTATCGCAAACGCTTGATTGCAGTTATTGCTGCTAAGGGTGGCCCAACCAGTTATTAGGTTCAGGGGGCAATTACTTTTTCACACAGGTTTGGATTTCTTTTCTCCCTAAATAATAAAAACCCTCATTTAAAAACTGCATTTTGTGTTTACTTGTGTTATCTTTGACTAATAGTTAAATGTGTTTGATGATCAGAAACATTTTGTGTGACAAACATGCAAAAGAATAAGAAATCAGGAAGGGGGCAAATAGTTTTTCACACCACTGTAATTCAATGGTAGAGGTCCCTATCCTATTTGGAAGTTTCTTTGGTCTGCTCTGGAATTATCCTGAAAATCTGGCTATTTTGGGCTTTTCAGGCAAAAATATGAAAAAATTCAGACTTTTTGGGAAAAAGACACAAAAAAGCAAGCGAAAAGATCAGAAAAAAACATACAATTCGGTTTTTCACTCGATTTTACCAAGTTTTTAAATTGTGCTTTTTTAATAATAAATAAGGTGAAATCATGGATTCTAGTTTGGTCAGACTTTTTTAAATAAAATAATCAGAAAGATTTGGACTTATATAAATCCCCTGAATATTATTAGTGAACCTTTAGGCTACTGTCACAGATTTGGCATACTTGTTTGCACTGGCAGGACTGTAAACCCCAAGTCAGCCTATACACAGAATGGATTTTGGCCAGAAAGTTCTTTGCGTGCAATGACAGTAGCCTAAAAGTTATGCCATTTATGAAAAATCATAGTCAATGTTTAAATAATAAATGACCCCTGGAAATTATTTTTTTTTAAAAAATGGTCTCTGTAGTCAGTCCTCTAGTTCTGGTCTTCAGGCTGAGAGTTAAATTGCTATGAGTTGCCTGGGTTAGTGACCTTAGAAGCAGGGTAACAGCTTACCTGAGTAATGAAACAGTCCTTATTATTATTATTAGTGATGGGTGAATCTGACCTTTTTCACTTTGCCGAAAATTCGCCATCGATGGCTTTGTGCACTTCGCCAGGCCTAAATTCGCCTGGACAACGTTAATTCACGAAGTTCCGAAGTTGTGCACAGGGTACCGAACGCCAGCGAAATTACGCTCAGCAGTTCGAAGTTACGCTAGCGTTGGCTAATTAGCATACGGCGTGCAGTTAAAGTACAATGGCCGTATATGCTGCAGCAAATAGATTACACTACACAAGGCCAGGGAACCTTAATAAAATTATATAAAGTTGTTATAATGCCCTACACATGTGCCCACAGTATAGTTTAGGTGCCATATGTTAGCAAATGTAGGGGGGAAGGAGGATACCCCCAAAAAAAATTTACGATCTTTTTCAGCCTATCACCCTTTAAATAGGAAAAAACGCCAGCGTTTTGAGGAACTCCTATCTACTCTATTGCACTTCGCTTGGTCTGAGGTGGCGAAGGCAAGTCTGGCGATAGAGGGAACGGTCAGTAAAATCAAAAACTTTGTGAATTTGCGTAGTAACGCTCTTTCGCCAGACCGAGAATTCGACTGGCGTTAGAGTGCGAAGTTGCGCCAGAGCCTGTGTACTTGGTGAAATTATGCCAGCGAAATTACGGCAGCTACCGTTAGTAAATCGTCGAAGTGCGAAGCGTTAGCCACTTCGCCCTTTAGTAAATTTTCCCCTTAGAGTTTATTTTTGCTCATCACTAATTATTATTATTTATTTTATTTCTGTTCAGGTCTGTTCTTATGTAATATTTATAAGACACCAAAACCAGTGCCTCGTTTCTTCAGTTAGCGAGTCTAAGTAAAAAAGGGAATTCAAAAAACACGCAGTTAAATTAGGCCAAACTTCTGAATTTTTCTCAACCACAACAATTTTAAATTTTTAGAAAAAAAGCACATTTTATCTTTTTGAGGTTCCCCAGAGTCTTTTTAAATTGTTCCTGGTTTAGCTTTATGGGGACCCTAATGAAAATCACTAATTGGTAGTTATCCGGCTCTTGAGCATCAACCTCAACTTCTCATTGAAGGTAAATGCTGTGACCAGAACCTGGGGTTTGTATTTTAAAATCATCACCAACAGAGTAGAGCAGTGACCAATGTAAACAACAGACCAGAACCTGGGGTTTGTATTTTAAAATCATCACCAACAGAGTAGAGCAGTGACCAATGTAAACAACAGTCAATATACTGGGGCTATTTATGTAGGGGCTAATTAAAAAATAATAAATATTCACGTGCATAAGAAAAACCTTTACAATGGAGCTGCTTCATTCTATATACTGTACATGTTGATTTACCCAGATTCACCCATTTCGAATCCATAAAAATGGTATTCCAGGGAAGAAAAGTACTTTTCACGGATTTACATTATAGGCCTACATCAGTACCTCAAGTAATACTAATTTCATCTTATTTCAATTTTAGACTAGACCACCCAAACACTAAAAGATCTGTTATGTAGCTTTAAACCTTCAATTAGTTCACAGTTATGCCAAATAGAAATATAACTCCAAAGTCCAACTTCACAGCACAATGGTATGAGCACTGTTCTAGATTCTTTTTTGGCAAATATTTATATTGTTTCAAGAAGTGGTTGGATGACTTTTAAGCAAATGAGAAATTACAGGGTTATAAAAGATAACTCATACTACAAGTTGAGCCAGGGTCTGGTCCAATCACCATCTTGGAGCCAGGAGAGAATTGTCTCCCTCTGAGGCAAATTAGAGAGACTTCAGAAGGGGGTTTCACTGGATCAACTAGCAGTTAGGCAGGTTTCACATAGACATAAAGGTTTTTTTTATTCCTGGTTGGACTTTTAAAGAGGAAAAACTATTTTTTTCGTAGGAAAAAACGTGCATTTTTTGAGAGGTATTAAACCCCGAGGCAGCTAAAAGTCAGAATAAAAAAGTACTGCATGTCATGTAGAAGTCAATGGCAGATTTACAATTGGAAAATATCATGATCTGCAGTGGGTTGCATGCAAAAATCCAAAGAATTTGTAATTTTCAGGGCGATAATCTGGTAGGGTAGCTGGAGTATTTTCGAATTTGTCACTGTGACAGAAAAAGAAGCGATTTTTTTCCACTTTTTAATAAATGTGCCCCTTAGACACTGATATATATAGAGTCTATATATATAATATAGTTATAATATAGTTCTCAATACAACATTACCTCTCACTCTCTCTCTATCTATCACTTTCTTTCACTCTTACACCTCTATGACTTTGCAAAGGTTTTACAGGAAACTATCTTTATGTAAAGTGAAACAGTAAAGGAGTAGAGAAAAAACAAGTAGCACAGTTACAATTGTCTTATGTAAGCATGTTTATGTGTATATATATATATATATATATATATATATATATATATATATATATATATATATATAGTGAATAAAGTACCCCCTTTTGTAAAATATAAGGATATTATAAGTTACCGAGGAGTTTCATGACCATATAAAAACACGAGGCCGAAGGCCGAGTGTTTTTATACAGGTCATGGAACTCCGAGGTAACTTCTAATATCCTCATATTTTGCAACTGGGGGTACTTTATTTATTATAATACATGAATTTCAGTTAGTCATGTGACAGAAATGACATCAGAACTCACCATTTATAACTGATGACATCAGAACTCACCGTTTATAAGGATATAATTTACAGGATATTGATGGCTTTTGTGTATCATATGTATATATATATACAGTAGAACCCCCATTTTATGTTTTCAGGGGACCAGGAAAAATGTTGTAAAATCTGGGAAAATGTAAAATTAGGGAAATGTGTTAAAGCAACTTATTCTTCTAATACTGAAAGCACAAGAGTCATTTTTACTTTGACATGCAATATTTACTGTGTTAATGACACAGTAATGACAATGGCCCTTGGAGTGCGTGCTTCTTCGCTGTCTACATTGAGTTACTCCCCCAGCTACGGGTTCGGGGCGCTGCACCCGGGCCACCAAGCATCTTCGGTGAGTTTCTATACATACAAGATTGCCGAGATTTATACTGTTTGTGCCGTATACTGGTTGAAGCTACACCCTACAAACGAGAGACCCAGGGTTTTTACACCTGGGTCTGGCTCTGTGCTGGGTGAGCTGTTAAGTTAATTTAATTAATTTATTAATTGATTTATTTACATTTACTTTGGGGACTGAGCCGATAATTTCCTCTAAATGACAAGTAGGGATTGGCGAATTTGACCTGTTTTGTTTCACCAAAAATTCGCCAGCGGCGAAATGTCGCCGATGCCCATTAAAGTCTATAGGCGTCAAAATTTTACGCGCGTCTTTTTTTTTTGACACACGGTGCCATACAAGTCTATGGGCGTCATTTCTGCGGCGAAACAAGGCGAAAAAATTCACCCATCCCTAATGAAAAGGGTTATTCAGTGCAGCATTAATATTACACTATGGGGGGCTATGGAAGACCTCGTTGACAGTCACATGCACAACCTAAAGTGATTGGTGCAGGACTATATGAGGTGCAGACTAATTGATTTGACTATTTACAGGCAGATCCACTGCAAAGCATTTATGTGGTTAGCAGGAGAGGATTTCATCTGATCCCCTCCCACCAGCAGGATCTTGCACATGCTCATCTTTTGTTTCTACAGGGCAGTTCTGGAAGCGAGCACATTACTTGTGCAGCTAGGCAGCATGCTGTCCCTTCATTTGTGCATGCCTTCTGGTTACTATTTTAAACCGCTTTATTTCACTAATTTTAACATCCACATGGGACAAACAGAAGTTTTGGGGAAGATCAGGACAATATTTTATGTAAAATTTGGGAAAACATTATGGGGCAGATTTATCAAGGGTTGAATTTCGAGAATCAACTCCCATAAACTCGAAATTCGAAAAAGAAAATGACCTATCGAAATTTTTTAAAAATGACTCCAAATTGATTGTAGGATGTAACCCATAGGCTAAAACACCAATTCAGCGGGTTTTAGATGGCGAATAGTCGAATTCTAATTCTTAAAGGGACAGTACATGATAAATTTCGAAATTCTAATTTTTTTTAAATTCAAATCGAATATGGACTATTCCCTAGTCGAAGTACACAAAAATAACTCGAAAGTCGAATTTTTTAAATTCGAAAATTCACCTCGACCTTTGATAAATCTGCCCCTATGTAAAATCAGGGACAAGCATTATGTAAAATCCAGGAAAATTTAAAATAAGGGTATGTAAAATTGAGGTTTCACTATATACATATGCATACTATATTGTATATAGGCAGCACAGTTTACTAACAAGCAGCTAAACCTTCAGCATACAGCAGTTAAAGATTGTAGGTTCATATATGTTACATTTCAGCATCATACATTTACTCATTGCAAGTTTATGTTAGCAAATGAGCCTCATTTGCCCTAACAGGATAAACTATTATTGAAAGTATCCCGTTATAATAATCATATTCAAAAGATAATTATGCAGTATAATTGATCAAAATATGGAAAATTGATCTGTTTTTATTTTTTGCTTTAACATTCATATTAGACATAACATTGATGCTAGGACTAAACAAAATATGATAGAGAAATAATTTTTAGTGATGGGCGAATTTGGGGCATTTCGCTTTTCCAAAAAACTCGCGAATTTCCCAAGAAATTTGCGAAACTGCGGAAAATTCACGAAACGGTGCTGGCATCTCGTTTTTGATGCCGGTGTCCTTTTTTTGACGCCGGTGTCCGTTTTTTTTTACACCGGCGCAATTCGATGCCGAAAATGCGTCGGCGTCCATTTTTTTGACGCTGTCTAAATTTTCGCGGCGGTTTCACAAATTTATTTGCCGGTGGTGAATCGTGGGACTTCACTGCAAATTCGTGCCTGGCGAATAAATTCGCCCATCACTAATCATTTTAACTAAGGAATGTTATTCTTCTACTGAATACTTCAGTATTTCTGTTTCTCTCAGTGTAATTGTTATAAAAAAGCAATGATTCATAACAAAAGAGTTTAGTGCATATTAATTGATCATGCACTAAATATAGAATTTTGTAATAAGACATTTATTCTGCAGAGATGCTAAATCTTATACTGGATCTCTGTAATGAAAATATTCACTTAATATGTACGACATGCTGGATTTATTTCCGAACATCTTAGACACTTTCTAAAATTAGTCGTGTATACACGACTTCCTTTGTGTATTGTATTTCAACAAATGTCCAGAAATAGGCTGTTAGCTAATTATTTATTATATTTCAGCATTTCAGAAATCCTGGTTCAACTCTCGCATCATTTGGGGGCCCATTTAATTAGTTCGAGTGAAGGAATAGAAGAAAAAATACTTTGAATTTCGAATGGTCGAATATGGCTACTTCGACCATGGAATAGGCTACTTCGACCTTCGTCTTTGAATTGAACGATTCGAACTAAAAATCGTTTGACTATTCGACCATTCGATAGTCAAAGTACTGTCTCTTTAAAAAATACTTCAACCCCCTAGTTCGCCACCTAAAACCTACCGAGGCCAATGTTAGCCTATGGGGAAGGTCCCCATAGGCTTCCTAACAATTTTCTGATCGAAGGAAGATCCTTCGATCGATGGATTAAAATCCTTCAAATCGTTAGATTGGAAGGGTTTAATCGTTCAATCGAACGATTATTCCTTTGATCGTTCGATCGTAGGAATATCGCTATATCCTTCGACTTCGATATTCGAAGTCGAAGGATTTATATTCGGCCGTCGAATATCGAGGGTTAATTAACCCTCGATATTCGACCCTATGTAAATCTGCCCCTCGGTCTTTGCCAGACTCTGTTTAAAAAAATGGCATTCAAACCTCAAGGGAATTGGTGTCTGTATAAAAATTAGACTTAGAAATGGGACATTTATGAAGTTTAACACCTGTTAAATGTAGGTATGAAATCCATTATCTGGAAACCCATTAAACAGAAAGCTCTGAATTATGGGAACATTTCTCCTAGAGAATCCATTGTATCCAGCTAATCCACATTTTTAAAAACAAAACAGTATACAGTTATGGAATCTGGTTTCCATAAACCTGTTATCCAGAAAGCTGTGAATTATGGCCATCTCCCATACACTCCATTTTATCCAAATAATGTAGGTTTTTAAAATGATTTCCTTTTTCTCAGTAATAATTAAATAAACAGTATCTTGTACATGATCCCAACTAAGATATACAGTAATTAATCCTTATTGCAAGCAAAACCAGTCTATTGGGTTTATTTATAGGGATGTAGCGAACTGCCGTTTATGTGTTCGCGAACGCCGTTCGCGAACACCGGCAAAAAATGCGAACAGTTCGCGAACTGTTCGCGAACTTCGAACATCCGAAAATCGTTCGATTCGAACGATCGAAGGATTTTAATCGTTCGAATCGAACGATCGAAGCTATTCGATCGAATGATTTCATTCAATCCAATGGCTTCGATCGTTCGATTGGAACGAAAATCCTTCGATTTAGCGATCGAATGGTCGAACGATTTTTGACGCGAACGCCTATTGGCGAATGTCGCGCGACGTTCGCGAACATTCGGCGGACGCGAACAGTCGAAGTTCGCGCAAACTAGTTCGCCGGCGAACAGTTCGCTACATCCCTATTTATTTAATGTTTTATATGATTTTCTAGAAGACTTAAAGGGGTTATTCACCTTCAAACAACTAGTTGTTTTCCAATAGATCACCAGAAATAAAAAAAATTTCCAGTTACTTTCTATTTTCTATGTGTCACCGTTTTTCTAATATTGAAGAGTATTTTTTCACCTTCTAAAGCAGCCCTGGAAGGGGGGTCGTCGACCCTGTAAACTGTTTTAAATTGATACATTTAGTTGATACATTTGTTATCTTTGTCCCTGCTGAGCAGCATCTCTGGGATTCATTACAGGCAGCTGTTAGAATTTAAACAATACTTGCTAATACTCAAGAAATGCTACTGAGAAATGTATCAACTCCATGTTGCAAAATTGTAACAGTTTAGAGTCTGCGCCTGAATTACTGAGCTGCCAGACTCAAACACCAGAGACAGGAACATTCAACTTTAAACTTGGATTTTGGAAAAACAATAAAAGATAAATAATGGAAATGAATTGAAAAAAAGTCTTTATTTCTGGGGAACACTGAAAACAACTGAACTGAAAAAAGTGTTTGGAAGGTGAACAACCCCTTTAAGATATGAGGATCCAAATTACAGAAAGATTCATTATCTGTAAAGTCCCAGGTCCCGAGCATGCTGGATAACAGGTCCTATACCTGTATTTCATAAACCATAAATCCTTATTGAAAGCAAAAACAGCTTATTGGGTTTATTTCATTTTGAAATGAATTTAGTGATTTTAGAGGTTTTTAAAACTGCGACTATACTCACAAACTCTAAAACCACGACCATTAAATTGTATTAAAAGTTCCGATTATAAAAAGTAAAAATGAAAAAAATACAACACTGAATAATCTGAAAAAAAAAATACTACGAAAAAACCCTGAAACCTGTAACATTCTGAATGGTTTAATAATGGTCCAATAGCATCGATTCTCCTGCCACTGACTTTTACAGCACCTTGACAACAAGTGTGGCATATGTAAATTAGGGTCAGGGAGGGAAATCACGCGTTTTTTTTTTTTTTACAAAACAAGGAAGTAAAAATGTTTTCCCCTTCCCACCCCTAATTTGCATATGCAAATTAGCATTTGGTTCAGTATACGGCCGAATCTTTCACAACTGATTCGGGGGTTCGGCCGAATCCACAAAAGTGGATTCGGTTCATCCCTAGATATTTTAAGTCACTGAGGAGTTCCATGACCATATATATGAACAACTCAGAAGGCCAGGTGCTTTTATAGAGGTCATTGAATACCGAGGTGACTTTTAGGGGGTTATTTATCAAAGCACGAATTTATCTCAACGTTTTCTGCGACAAACTCCGATCAAATCCGCTCGAGTATTTATTATTAAATTTTCCCGAAAATGTGCTTTGTGTTAAAAAAAATCCAATTTTCACGATTTTTTCGGATGTTTTCATCCAATTTTTCACGAATTTCATGATTTTTCCGGAATTTTCACCCAAAATTGCACAAAAACCAGCGCACATCAAAAAAATCATTGGGACTTCTCCCATTGACTTATATGCAACCTCAACAGGTCTGACATACCGGATTTTCAGGTTCAGACTTTTTCATCCTCAGGGTTTAATAAATTCTGAAAAATTCGTGATTTTTTTAAAAGTCTTACTTTATAAAAAAAAAAAATCACAAATTTTTCGTGATTTTTGCATTCAGAGTTTAGTAAATAACCCCCTTAATATCCTTATATTATATTACTGGGGTGCATTCATTATTATAATACACAGGTTTTATTAATTTTTCATTCATTTTATTCAAATTACATTACAAATCACAGATTATAATGAATGAATCACTAGTCACCATTTATATAGTGAATAAAGTACCCCCTCTTATAAAATATAAGGATATTATAAGTTACCAAGGCTGAAGGCTGAGTGTTTTTAGACAGGTCATGGAACGCCAAGGTAACTTCTAATATCCTCTTATTTTGCAACTGGGGGTACTTTATTTATTATAATACACAAATCTCATCATGTCATGTGACAGAAATTACATCAGAACTCACCGTTTATAACTGATGACATCAGAACTCACCGTTTATAAGGATATCATTTTCAAGGTATTCATGGCTTTTGTGTATTATAAGGATATAATTTGCAGCATATTTATGGTTCTTGTGTATAATAATGATATATTTTACAAGATATTTTAATATTATAATATAAAACATAAGATATTCAGGGGAATGTAATAAAAGTCGCAAAGAGCAAAACAATTCGCACCAATAAGACTAAAAATCCACAGCTCGCAATGTAATATTGTTCCTTAAACTGTTATTGCATTGCGAATTTTAATTGCGCATTGCGAATTTTAATTGCGCACTCATAAGAAGTGCTTGAAGGTGTCGTAATCTTTTGGAGCAAACATAACGACTTTTTCAGTAAGAAGTTTTATTACATTGACTGCGCATTGGCGCAAACTATAAAATTCGCAAACGGTCTTTCACTGTCGGAAGTGGTCGCTAAACAGTTTCCGGGCTCGCAAAAGCTATATTAAATTCGCACAAAGCAAAATTTGTTCGCACAAAGGCATAACTTTTCGAATTGCGAATAGTTTTTCCGTTAGCGATTTTTATTACATTCCCCCGATTGTGTTTTATAACTTATTCCCCTAAAACCTCAAGTGGAATTATCTGTATAGCTTCTTAAATGACACCTTAATGCATTGTAAATGTTTTTTTCACGCTGCCTTGGATGTCCTGAAAGACCCCTTATGTATTTATGTATTTATTGAACAACTGAGACAACAACTGAGTTTATATAAGCAATATGTAATAGCAGTGTAGTTATATAATCAGTATTAGCAGGCCATGGAGTGCTCTCGAATAGTGATGGGCGAATTTGGGGCGTTTCGCAAATTTCCTGCGAAATTCATGAAACGGCGAAAAATTTGCCATGAATTCGCACCTGGCGAATAAATTCGTCCATCACTACTCTCGAATCATATTCTTCCCTCGAGGTCTTACACACGGCCTCTCTTTATTTTTAGTACTGTAAGGTTCCTATTCTGGTGGCCTCCCATTATGGAACTTACGCCACTATATCTTTTCAGAAAATCTCAATAAAACCAGGTCGCTACTTGTAATCAATTGTAAACTCAAATTATAAATTCCATTTAGGTAGCGAGTCTAGGGATGGGTGAATTTGACCAGTTTCCTTTCGCCAAAAATTTGCCGCCTGAAAAATGTCGCCGACGCCCATTAAAGTCTATGGGCGTCAAAAGTATTTTGTCACGCGGCAACATTTTTTTTGACGTGCGTCTTTTTATTTTGATGCACAACGTCATACAAGTCTATTGGCGTCATTTTTCCGGCGAAACAAGGCGAAAAAAATCGCCCATCCCTAGGAGCGACGACTTCCTTGATAATATAAGTTGCTCACCTAAGGGCTCTTATGAGCGGTTGTAGCTACGCTCCCCTGCGTTCCGTTTTTCTGCGTTCAGCCACAGGGGAGCGCAGGAATAGATGCATTACATTTTTTCCAATGGGGCTGTACTCACACAGGCGCGTGTAGGCGCCAAACGCAGGAAAAATGCAGCATGTTGCTTCTCAACCTGTGTTCGGCGCCTACACACGCCTGTGTGAGTACAGTCACATTGGAAAAAATGTAATGCGTCTATTCCTGCACTCGCCTGCGGCTGAACGCAGAAAAACGGAACGCAGGGGAGAGCAGCTACAACCGCTCGTGAGTAAGAGCCCTATAGAGTCTCTGACCTGGGTGTATATACCTAAGGTCCCACGCTCATGGGTTTGCAAACACTTGCATGAATCTTGAAAGGGAAAAGCACTCACCAAATTAGGCGAGTGGCCTGGGTGCATTGCCCCGAACCCGTAGCTGGAGGTGAAGTGCATTTTAAGAAAAGGATTGGCAAGCACTCATTGAATAAAATAATCGACTTTATTTCAGCAGTTTAAAAACAAAAACATCTGATGCGTTACGTAGCTCTGGATACAAAGCACATTAGGATGTTGATGTTTTTAAACTGCTGAAATAAAGTCTGCATACGGAGTGCTTACCAATTCTTTTCCTCTCATGATAATGTCAGTAACTTGGAGCTACCTAGGAATTACTATTTCAACATAAAAAATATACTTTCAGTCCTCTTAAGCTCAATTCAGTTACTCAAAGCACTAATCAGTATTCTGGTTTCACTTTCTAGCTGACTGGTTGTTGATTGCTTTCTATTGGTAACTGGTGCAGTTTATTACCAATCAGTCTACTTTCATTAGGGAAAATATTATAGGGACACAGTATAGTAGAGATACCAGTGTTACCATTTTGTTAGGTTGAGTATTCTCTGCCCACAGAGTAAGCTATGTCCATTTTAACTATATGTTAATAATAAGATAATTCAAAATAGAAACTCTTCAAGATGCCATCTTTGAAATATTATAGGCAAAAGTAGTTTGTCTATATGATAAATGAATGAGCCATGCTTTGCAGCTGCTAGTGGGGAATATAGGATTATTAGTATTATCTGACTGATCCATATATAATAAAAAGCCAAACGCGAACACATTTTAAAGACAGAAATAGCATTGCAGGTGTTTTTCTGAGCAAACTGGGAATAGAGACTCATTTATTATTTTTCTTTTTTTTTCAAAATAAATGAAAAATGAAGTTTTCTTTGTTGTTTGTTACAGAGCTCAATAATATATCACTTTGTGCAACACAATAATACTAAGAGCTGACAGTGGGTATCGAATACAGATACTATGTCATTACATATTTACAGACATGGTTATTATAAGCAGGTGTTGAAAGGGGTGGTTCACCTTTACACTTACTCTGATGTTGATACTTTTATTCTAACAGTTTTTTTTATGGTTTATCCAGAATGCCCGGGACCTGGGATTTTCTAGATAATGAATCTTTCTGTAATTTGCATAGTCTGCCAGAAAATCATTTGAACATAAAATAAACCCATTAGGCTGGTTTTGCTTCCAATAAGGATTAATTATATTTTAGTTTGGATCAAGTACAAGCTACTGTTTTATTATTTCAGAGAAAAAGGAAATAATTTTAAAAAATTTGGATTGTTTGGATAAAATCGAGTCTATGGGAGACTGCATTCCATAATTCGGAGCTTTCTGGATAACGGGTTTCTGGATAACAGATCCCATACCTGTATTTAGATTTGTATTCAGCAATTTTTCAGTTTGAAATGTAAGCTATCTGGTTGCTAGAGTAAAATTTACCAGATAACAGTTTAAATCCCAAGGTAGTGTTGTTAACGATAGACTGGACGATAAATGGGAACTTTTAGATTTCATAATTCAGGTATGGGACCTGTTATCCAGAATGCTCGGGTCCTGGGGTTTTCTAGATAACAGATCTTTCCAAAGTTTCGATCTTCATGCCTTAAGTCTACTAGAAAATCATGTAAACATTAAATAAAACCAATAGGTTTGTTCTGCTTCCAATAAGGATTAATTATATATTAATTATAACTAATTATGTAATACATCTGTAGCCTCACAGAGCAATCGTTTTTTTTGGCTGCCGGGGTCAGTGACCCACATCTGACAGCTGGAAAGAGACAGAAAACAAAGACCAATCATTGAAAAACTGTAAAAAGTGAAGACCAATCTAAAAAGTTTCTAAGAATAGGACATTCTATAACATACTAAAATGTAACTTAAAAGTAAACAACCACTTTGAGAACTGTGTTTTATCCTGAATAAATATGCCAAATGTTGTCAAGACACGTGGCCAGCAACTGGTATGTAAGAGGTGAATTTATGTTCAAGAGTTTGCTGTCTCTGCCTATGAGTTTTAGACCCTGTATCCTGGCTTTGAATGGGTTACCTTCCAGTCTGTTTTTTTGCAGAAATATTTGTACAGGTATGGGATCTGTTATTCGGAAACCTGTTATCCAGAAAGCTCTGAATTACAGAAAGGCCGTCTCCCATAGACTCAATTTTATCCAAATAATCCAAACTTTCAAATATGATTTCCTTATTTTTCTGTAATAATAAAACAGTACATTGTACATTATCCAAACTAACATATAATTAATCTTTATTAGAAGCAGAATAAGCCTATTGGGGCTATTTAATGTTTACATGGTTTTCTAGTAGACTTAAAGGGATACTGTCATGGGAAAAATGTTTTTTTCAAAACGCATCAGTTAATAGTGCTACTACAGCAGAATTCTGCACTGAAATCCATTTCTCAAAAGAGCAAACAGATTTTTTTATATTCAATTTTGAATTCTGACATGGGGCTAGACATTTTGTCAATTTCCCAGCTGCTCCCAGTCATGTGACTTGTACCTGCACTTTAGGAGAGAAATGCTTTCAGGCTGCTGTTTTTCCTTCTCAATGTAACTGAATGTGTCTCAGTGGGACATGGGTTTTTACTATTGAGTGCTGTTCTTAGATCTTCCAGGCAGCTGTTATCTTGTGTTAGGGAGCTGCTATCTGGTTACCTTCCCATTGTTCTTTTGTTTGGCTGCTGGGGGCGAAAAGGGAGGGGGGTGATATCACTCCAACTTGCAGTACAGCAGTAAAGAGTGATTGAAGTTTATCAGAGCACAAGTCACATGACTTGGGGCAGCTGGGAAATTGACAATATGTCTAGCCCCATGTCAGATTTCAAAATTGAATATATAAAAATCTGTTTGCTCTTTTGAGAAATGGATTTCAGTGCAGAATTCTGCTGGAGCAGCACTATTAACTGATTCAATTTGAAAAAAATGTTGTGACAATATCCCTTTAAGGCATGAAGATCCAAACTATGGAAAGATCTGTTATCTGGAAACCCACAGGTCCCATACCTGTTTTATAAAATCTAAAAGTTCCTTTTGTTTTTACACTAGTTATTTTCTAGGTTTATTAAAACAAACTTGAAAACAACTGAAATAAAATGGTAACTTTTTTAAAGTTGAAATATACCCTATAGTGTATGATGTTTAGAGGCAATTGTTTATAGGGAGCTCTGATGGACATTTGGACAATATTACTGGTGAAGCAGGTTGTAACAGGGAATTCAGCACACCTCTTCTTTAGCACATAAGGGCAGGTTTTTCAAATTTTGAGGAAATCATTGCAACAAAACATACTGTATGTGTCCCTATTTTAAAAAACTAAAAAATAATTGTCAGAAGAGCTTCAAAAACCTGACAAAAACATGCACATCTGTATGCTCAGAGTTTTCCGCAAAAATTAAAATTTTAATGGAGTTTTTGGAGTTTGTTGCACCAAAACCCATAAATTATCAGATATCGGTGCAGACACTGGGACCTTCCCCATTGACTTGTACAGGACCTCGAGAGCTTTTAGATGCCGGGGTTTCAGATTCAGAGTTTTTAGACCATCTGACTTTAATAAACCTTGAAAAATGTGTAGTTTTTTTTTTTTTCTCTGAAAGCTACGAATTATTCAAGGTTCGGAAATTAGGAGCTTGATAAATAAGCCCCTTAATGTTGTACATTTTGTTTCAAAAGCAGCAAACTTTGATCTGATGGGATTGCAAGAGGTCACTCCAAATGGTCAACCAAAGGCTGTCTCACCCAGATTGCTATATAGCCAATATAAAAATATAGTCGCCTTAAAGAAAGACACTGAATTGATTGAGAATTTTACTGTGTATAGTCAACTACCTACAGGATTCTTTTTTCCTTCCAAACAGTAGTCTGACTATGTAGTTCCAAGCCACAACAACAATGGTTGTCTATAGATATAGAATAATTTATTAGTATGTGTAGCAGAGTAATAGAAAACCAACAGACTCAACAGTCATGACATGCTGCTGATTATGTGTCATTGAATCATTATCTGAGGCTTGTTCAATATGATAATAGCTTGTTCCAAATTATAGCGGTGAGTTACTGATGCCATTCATTCTGTAAAAAAACAGGAGTCAATTACAGCCCTTATTTAAGGAAGGAAGGCAGCAAATGTTGTGCATGCTGGTTATAGTGCATTTCTCTCTGAAAAGAGTAAAATGGGTTGTTGTAGACATTGTTCAGAAGAACAACATCTTTTGATTAAAAAGTTGATTGGAGAGGGGAACAAATAAAGAAGTGCAGAAAATGATAGGCTGCTCAGCTGAAATGTTCTCAAATGCTTTTCAAATGGCAACCAAAACCTAAAAGACGTGGAAGAAAAGTAAACTACCAATCGAATGGATAGAATAACTCAGATATAAAATAACTCAGCTAATGATCAGCTCCAGGAAGATCAAAGAAGGTGTAAAGTTACCTGAGATAATGTTACAATTAGAAGACGCCTATGTGAAGCCAAGCTATCGGCAAGAAGTCCCCCCAAAGTCCCATTGTTGAAAAAAAGACGTGCTGAAGAGGTTACAATTTGCCAAAGAATACATTGACTGGCCTAAAGAGAAACGGCGCAACATTTTTTGGACTGATGAAAGCAAGATTGTTCTTTTTTGGGTCTAGGGGCCGCAGATAGTTTGTCAGACAACCCCCAAACACTGAATTAAAGCCACAGTACAGTGTGAAGACAGGGATGTTTCTCATACTATGGTGTTGGGCCTATTTATCTCATAACAGGGATCATGGATCAGTTTCAATACATCAAAATACTGAAGAGTTTCATCAAGACAACAATCCCAAACACACCAGTAAAGGAGCAACATCTTGGTTCCAGACCAACAAAATTGATGTTACTGAGTGACCAGCCTAATTCAATAGAAACTTGTGGGGTGACATATAAAATGCTGCTTCTGACGCAAAACCAAGAATTGTGGAATGGAACAGTTGCAAGAAGTTGGTGGACTCCATGTAACACAGATGTGCAGCAGTTCTCAGAAACACTGATTAGACAACTAAATATTAGTTCAGTGATTCAAAGGAAAGCAAAATCTTCAACCATTTTCAATTTGGTTGAGTAAATGTTTGAGTTTGTAAAGAAGAATGCAGACACTGCTATTTTTGGAACAGCCTAATATTCCCTTTTCTTCACTTTCTGTAAAGGAATAACTCAAGTTTGATAAATGTTTCTTCATGTTTTGATTTGTTATAGAATGCCCATTGTTCCCAGTCCATTTCTGTGTATGGAAATAAAAATTTTATAGATTATTATATATTAGGATTTTGAGCTTTTTTAAACATACTGCTACTATTCGGAATAAAACTATATATATATATATATATATATATATATACAGAAGTAGTATATAGACCCGCACACCAATGTTTCTTTCCAAATGTTTATTTAGTGCATTAATCCATTATCCATTAATCCAGGATTAATGCACTAAATAAACATTTGGAAAGAAACATTGGTGTGCGGGTCTATATACTACTTCTGCATATGAAAACAATTGACCCTGCACCCGCAAACAATAACAAGAAGTCCGGTGTACAGAGTGCGGTTGCTTAGCACAGTATATATATATATATATATATATATATATATATATATATATATATATATATATATATATATATATATATATATATATATATATATATATATATATATATATATATATGTATGGTTATGGTCCTTCTACAAAAAAAACGATGTATTTTGTTTATAACTTGTTCTTTGAAAGAGTATAAAGGAAGAGTATATTCCATCATCCCTTACACAGGGTGTACACTAGTGAATTGTTGCCATGTAATTGTTGTCAACATTCCTAAGTAACCAAGCTATTCTGTAATTATGTGCAAATAATGTGGCCATGATGATTCATCTGATTCAATCACATTAACAAATACGATAACTAGCGAGTGTCATTAATATAAAAGATTATCAAGAAAACACACCAGAAGCATCATTAAGGGGTACTAATGTGCACTGGTTTGGGTATTCTCAATAGGTACACAGCTGATTATTTCCTTCAGCTAAACTCTTGCTTGTTGTTATCATAACTGGGCAATTAATGTCATTCACATTGTTTCCGCTTTGAAGCTGCACATTAGGATAAGTGACAGTTTTAATTTGGGTTTTCATGCCCATAAATTTGTGTCTTTTTATGTCAAATTCTAACTATAGAATAGTGGGTGTGGAGCTGAATTAAATGAGTGTCATTTCAGTTGTAGCCTGGTAAGTGGAATCAGTACACATATGTAAATGAATAAATATATGTTTTTCACAGCCTAAAAGTACATGAACAGTACATGAATTACGCACTGGACAAAGAACAAGTTAATAGCTATTGGCATCATTAATCCAGAAAATTGATGTTACAGTAGATTTAAAATCATGCAAACTCTGTGTATTATATTATGTTATTTATCTAGCTTGTTTCATTTATTGTATGCGTGTGTGTGTGTACTCCATAAAGAACCTATAGAAGGTTTAATGCTATACAACCTGCTTATCACTCCAATATTGGTTTGCTTATGTTGATTTTCATGATCAGGAATAAAAACTGGTAGTATGAATTACAGTATAGCAATTAATCATATTGTATCTCATGTTGAATGTTGTTGTATAACTGGGCTGGGAATAAGGGAATATAGTTAATTTGGAATATTTTTTGCCTTTGGCTGGCAACAGAGCTGGTAAAGCATACCACACACAATACTCTCCCTAAATTATATTTAATAGGAACTCGAGATATTTATTAAATTATATTTATTAGTGACTGAGATATTGGGTTGCCCAGCCAGTAAATGTGGTAATTGATGACATTAGTTCTTAAAAGAGAACTAAAGCTTAACTAAAGAAGTACCTAGACATTTTGTACATTAAGGGGCAAATTTACTTATGGTCGAATATCGAGGGTTAATTAACCCTCGATATTTGACTGTCGAAGTTAAATCCTTCAACTTTGAATATCGAAGTCGAGGATCGAACGAAAAATTGTTCGATCGAACGATTAAATAAATAAAAAAAGATTGCAAAGCCAATGGGGACCTTCCCCATAGGCTAACATTGACTTCGGTAGGTTTTAGGTGGCGAACTAGGGGGTCGAAGTTTTTTTTAAAGAGCCAGTACTTTGACTATCGAATGGTCGAATAGTCGAACGATTTTTAGTTTGAATCGTTCGATTCGAAGTCGAAGTTGTAGTCGAAGGTCGAAGTAGCCCATTTGATGGTCGAAGTAGCCAAAAAAACCATTTGAAATTCGAAGTTTTTTTTTATTCTATTCCTTCACTCGAGCTAAGTAAATGGGCCCCTATGTTTTGGGCTTCTGTACCAGCCCAAGGGAACCACAGCCCTTTAGCAGGAAAGAGCTGTGCCTCACAAGATGCCCCAGTAGCTCCCCATCTTCTTTTCTGCTGATTCACTGCACATGCTCTGTGCTGCTGTCACTTACTGAGCTTAGGGACCACCTCACAATATACAGTACACATAGAATAGAAATATCACAATATAAGGCTAATTAGTAATTAATACAGATAATTACTACATGGCAGCACAGAAACCAGTGCAACTAACATCAGAATTTAATAATCAGCCCTGTAGCATCAGCTTATATTACAGACCAACCTCATTTTCTGCTTGATAATTTGCGACGACCCCTAAGCTTAGTTTCTCAACAGCTGCTCAGAGCCCACTGAGCATGTGAGTGTCACAGACACTTTCCAAGATGGTGACCCCCTGTGACAAGTTTGAAGTCCTGGATCATTGCTGCTATTGACAAGCTGAAACTTTAGGCTGGTGCAATAAGTTCAGCATATTAAATATGCCATTTTTAGCACCGCAGAGCAAGAGAGAGCCATAGCAAGGATCGGGTGGAGGGAGTTTGCTGTTGCACTACACTTTGGCAGGCGTGAGCCAGGATAAGAGATACTTGCTTTGGTTGTAAGTACTTCTTGGCCTTGCCTGAAATATGTTTTTTATGTGCCACTATCTATTTTTAAAATAATGAATTAGTCCATTTGAAAAACTTGTATTTTGCTGTTTTATGTACAAAGGACCCATTTCCAGAAGCCAGGCATAGCCATTTATAACAAATGACCCAAACTCTTGTTTGCTTGAACTGCCACAGCTGCTGCAATAGCGTAGTTATTCATTTATTTTTTGTTGAGGCAAAAGGCTGTGTTGAACAATACAGCTCTATTTAATCCAAAATTGCGCATGTACTTTTTCTGCAGCAGGAATAATTTTTCTTTTTCCTGTGTATCAGCACTGACCTGGTTTTGAACAAACAGCTTCATTAACAACATTAATTGCTGCTGGCTTTCAAAAATGCTGTTGTGTCAGGTTGAAATAATTCACATATTGAATATGTTTTGTCAATAAGACAATGAGAACGGAATTAATTTCCAATTCTTCAAGGCTGAAGCAGTTGCAAGAAAAATAACAGTAGGAGTTAGTGACATTTGTGCAATCAGATGCGAGGCTGGTAATAGATAGAGGCAGTCTGATTTTCTACATATTTTTTTTACAAATCTTCTTACATCTTAAGATTAGTACAATTTAATATTTCAGCAGTTGACTACCTATGTGTAATAACTTACCCTGGTGGTCTAGTGGGAGGGGGTCTGCAGGGATGCCTACAGCCCCCTCGGTGTTGACGGCCGCCCCACTGCTGTTCCTCTTCAAAGTTTTCCTAGGGCACTCTCAATGGCGTGAAATTCAAATGTATTCAAAGGCACATTTTGTATTTTTTCACTGCCCGTTAAAGGATAATTTCCAGTGATTTCCTGGTGCTTCTGAGCCTGTATTCTGTCTGATTTCTGATTCCTTTTGTGATCTCTGCCTGTTTTTGACGATTCTGACTTCCGTAATCCTGACCCTACCTGGTAACCGACTCTTCTGTATCCGCATCCCTTCTGATTGATCTCCTGGTTTGACCCTTGCCTGTTTGACTCCGCTTCTACTCTGCCTGCCCTGACCCAGCCTGATTGACTACGCCTTCTGTCTATGCCTTGTCTGCGACCTTCTGCCCAAAACACTTTGCTTTACCGTCGTGCCCGTTTGCGTGTCCAGAACCCTTCACTTGGCAGCTTTTTTAATAAGACTGAGCGAATTTTCACCTGGCAAAGTGTTGCGATGGCTGCAAAGCCGTCACTGGTGAATTTTCGCCGCTTAGTAAATTTACCCCATAGTAAACTAAAGTAGGATATATAAATGATGTTGCATTATCACATGTTGCATTGTGCCAACCTGTTTTATGAGAATTCTTGGTGAAACACCAGTCCAGAAGCTGTGAGGTCTGGGACATATGCACCAGGAACTCAGCATCATTTTTGGTGATTTGTGCCCATGTCTACTGGACCTCTTTTCTTGATTCTGATGTTTAAAGGGAAAATAAAGTCTAAAATATTTCTAGAAATGCTGTATTTTGTATACTGAACATAAACATTCTAAACTTACTGCACCAGCCTAGAGGTTAAGTTACCTAACTGAACAAATAATTTATGCCTTCAAAGTTGGCCTCAGGGAGCCCCAATCTTGTAACTTTGTGACCATCTTTGCAAGACCATGCACAAGCTAAGCTTATGGAATCATTATAAATCAGAAAAATAAATCAGAAAAAAATAATCAGAATAGGAAGACTGCACTCACTGTTTACGGTGTTCCTGGTCCATGTAATTTAATATGGATTTTTAGGTTTTTTTTGTATTATTTCATAAAACTTTCCCCCAGCTATCCAGAGCCAGCAGTGACATTAATATGCATAATAATCCTCCAATGAAAATTCCACCCGATATGTAAATTGGTTTTCTAATTTTGTTCCTGCAATAGGATTCGGAAGCATTAAGCACAGTTTCCCAGCACTGAACAAGTCTGTCCATCATCCCCATAACTAATTCCAGTGTTGTATAATGAAGCCAAAAATGACATTATTATCACTGTATGTAAAATAATAGCAAGATGGCTGACATAGTACTAGGAATCTAATCAGCATTCCTATTGGTTAATTCTCATGCATCTATTATTTAGTTATTCTTCAACATCTATAGATCACTAAGGGGATTAAATATAAAACACACACAGTTGAAGTATACCATGAAAAGGACCCAAAGATTGCCCAGCTCAATTAATCCACAGCAACCAATCGGATCATTGGTATTAAACAATTGTCACCTCCTTATCCTTGGTTGCTCTGGATTACTAGGTCTGTTAAAAACTTTGTACTGTTTATGAAATAAACTGCTTAGTCTTTTTTATAGGTAAATCATAACATAAATTATAACACATCAAACATAAAACAATATATATGCCATAAATGCAGTTGAGTTTCTATTACAGAGCTTTGAGCTGCATATTTACTTTGGATATTAGTTTAGCAATTTAGTTGATACACTACTCATCATCTAAAGTACAGTTCAAACACTCATACCTCTAGATGCAGCTCTTACTTCCCAAGTAGCTATCATCGACTTTGAACAGTAACAATATGTTCTACATGAAATTAATATTTTTGACTTTTATATTATAAATGTTTCTGTTCATGTTAGGGAGCCCTGACCCCCCAGCCCCGCTTCCCACCATGGACTCCATATTCCTTCAAATCTTTTCAGTGAGCCTCTGACTAGTAAGGTGAGTTTGAGAGGCAGATTCTGGTTTACCAATGTTATCCAGTTTTGCACTGTGGGTGGTTAGGGGCCCATCCATGCCATAGCAGTTACTTTCTTGGCATAGTAGAGCATGGTACGGTATCTGACTCTGGCATGATTAGTGTATATGATTTCATCTAAGACTCCTAATATGCACACCTGTTGGGTCAGTAGCTTAGGGAAATCTAATTTATCTGCTAAAATATTCATAACTTTGGTCCAAAACTTGGATACAGGTGGACATGACCAAGCTATATGTAAAAAGGTTGCTCCTTCTGCCCCAAACCTATGACATCTTGCAGTTGGATTGCATCCCATGACCTTTAATCACACAGGGATGATATAGAATTGGTGAAGCCATTTGAATTGAACTAGTTTGTCTTGTATAGATTACATGTGACTATAACTTCTGTCTATTGCTTCCTCCCATTCCTCGTCGTCGTGGTCTGGGATGTCAGCTAGCCATTTCTGATATGCTGCCTTAAAGGGTGGGGGACACGTTTGCAACAAGGTCTTAAATAGAGTAGATGTTAGTATGGTTCGATTGGGAGACCATAATACCATTTTAAATTGGGGTTGTGAGGTTTGTATTTCCATTCCTCCAAATTGTGCTTGGAAAACCTGCCTAAGTTGAAAGTCCCTAAAATGGTATAGGTTGGGCTCCGCAAGTTTTCCTTTGTAGAGCTCGTAAGAACCAAATGTGGTACCATCCAGCACATCTTGTAAGCGCCTGACATGTTTACATGGCCAGTAGAGAAAATCAGGGAATTTTTGAAAGTGGGGAAGGAAATTAACTCGCAATGGCACATTCCATGGTACAGGCATTTAATGCATTAATGTTCATTTCTAGCCTTTGAGCATGCCATTAAATACCAGTGCCACTGGTTAGTGCTCTCATACTGGTACAAAAATGCCATTGATAGCTACCAGTAACACTTGAAGGCAGGCTTGTGAAACTCTATGGCAGAAACACAAAATACTTTCAGATGTGCTTCACTTGAAGTCTTGTTCCCTACTGGAAATCATAACGATGCCATCCAGGCTTCGTGCAGTTGTGATGGTGTGTCTCCGTTTTTGACACTTTTTTAATCTCTTGAAAATAAATTTGCTGTCATGTGTTAGTAACAGAATTTCATGTCAGACCTGAAATGTAATAACAGAGGGAAGCAATAGAAGTAGCACCAAAGTGAGGCAGGCTGTCAGAGGTTCCAGCTAAAATCTTATAAGGAAAAGTGATTAAAGTGCCCGGAGAAGATTGGGCTTCACTGAGATGAACTGTCAGTCTTTAGATTCACATTCAAAGCAGGTTTGCTCTTTTAATGTTGTACAAGATCATTTTTAGGCCATCTTTACAGCTAAGGATTGATTCACTTCTAATAAAATCTAGTTTTCTTAGATATTAAAAAAGACTAATAAAAATGTAGATAGCAGATTATTTAGCACAATTTGCTCACGTCTAATTTGTATTCTCTCTGCATATTATGTATAAACATAAAGGGGCACATTTACTAAGCTCGAGTGAATGATTAGAATAAAAAAAACTTTGAATTTCGAAGTTTTTTTGGCTACTTCGACCTTCGACTTCGAATCGAACGTTTCGAACTACAAATCGTTCGACTACTCGACCATTCGATAGTCGAAGTACTGTCTCTTTAAAAAAACTTCGACCACCTACTTCGCCACCTAAAACCTACCGAGGTACAATGTTAGCCTATGGGGAAGGTCCCCATAGACTTTCTAGGCAATTTCTGATCGAAGGAAAATCGTTCGATTTTTCATACGATCGTTCGAACGAATTGCGGTAAATCCTTCGACTTTAATATTCGAAGTCGAAGGATTTTACTTAGACGGCCGAATATAGAGGGTTAATTAACCCTCGATATTCGACCAATAGTAAATGTGCCCCAAAGTGTAGGATGATCATTCTGCAACGTGACATTCACTACACAATTTATCATAGTGTAGGAATCAGGGAGTCCTGTATACAGGGGCAGGGTTGCACAATGATTGTACAGGTATAGGACCCATTATCCAGAACTCTCGGGATCTGGGGTTTTCCGGATACGGGATATTTCTGTAATTTGGATTTCCATACCTTAAGTGTACTAGAAAATCATATAAACATTAAATAAACGCAATAGGCTGGTTTTGCTTCCAATAAGGATTAATTATATCTTAGTTGGGATCAAGTAAAAGGTACTGTTTTATTATTACAAAGAAAACAAAATCATTTTTAAAGATTTGGATTATTTGGATATGGGTGACGGTCTTTCCATAATTTTTTCATTATTTGCCTTCCTCCTCTGACGCCAGCTTTTAAATGGGTCACTGACCCCAGCAGTCAAAAAATGATTGTTCTGTGAGGCTAAAATGTTATTGTTACTTTTTATTACGGCCCTCCTCTATTCACATTCTCTATTTCAAATCACTGTCTGGTTGCTACTTTAAATTGCACCCTAACAACCATATTACCACTTAAATTTCTAATTTGGAGAACCGTTGAACAAAAATAAATAATTCCAAAACCACAAATACTAAAAAATGAAACCCAATTGTCTCAAAATGGCCGTCTCTACATAATGCTAAAATTTAATTTAAAGGATCAGATAAATACATTGATTTGACTAGATTGGAAAACTGGAAAATGAGGTTCAGTGTTGATAAATACATGGTTATGCACTTTGGCAGAAATAATAATTTAACTGCAAGTTATACACACAATGGCAGTGTCTTGGGAGTTTCCTTAATTGGGAAGGATCTGGGGATTTTTGCAGACAATAAGTTGTCCAATATCAGTCAGTGTCATTCTGTGGTCATAAAGCAAATAAAGTTCTGTCTTGCATTAAATTCATTAAGTCAAGGGATGAAAACATAATTATGCCTCTTTATAGGTCCCTGGTAAGGCCTTATCTGGAGTATGCAGTGCAGTTTTGGACTCCAGTCCTTAAGATGGATATAAATGAGCTGGAGAGAGTGCAGAGACTAAGTGCAACTAAACTGGTTAGAGGGATGAAAGACTTAAATTATGAGGGTAGACTGTCAAGGTTGGGGTTGTTTTCTCTGGAAAAAAGGTGCTTGCGAGGGGACATGATTACACTTTACAAGTACATTAGAGGACATTATAGACAAATAGCAGGGGACCTTTTTACCCATAAAGTGGATCACTGTACCAGAGGCCTCCCCTTCAGACTAGAAGAAAAGAACTTTCATTTGAAGCAACGTAGGTGGTTCTTCACAGTCAGGACAGTGAGGTTGTGGAATGCACTGCCGGGTGATGTTGTGATGCTGATTCAGTTAATGCCTTTAAGAGGTGCTTGGAGGATTTATTGGACTAGCATAATATACAGTATACTGATACTAAAATTTACAATTAATATAGGTTTTTTTCTTATATAGACTTTGTGAGTGTATGGAGGGGTCAGTGTGTGTATGGATGCTGGATTTCATTTGGAGGGGTTGAGCTTGATGGACTTTGTCTTTTTTCAACCTGATTTAACTACAGTATGTAACTATGTAAATGTTCAAGCTGGTAATTCAGTATGGTAAGTGTCTATCATAGGCAGACTATTTCCCATTCTTTATTACAGAAATCTGTCATTTCTGCTGCCATGATTTTCCTCTAGAGCCTCAAAGTAGTTACAATGTATTAATGTGCCATTAGCCTTATGCTAAACACACATTTGGATACAAGCTTCAGCTTTGCACAACTGCCCTTGCTCCCTATTTAAACATTTGTCTTTATAGAAACTCTTGCTTACTGACAGGCAAATTCTCTTGACGAATATGGTTTAGAATATGGATTAAATAGGGTTGCCACCTTTTCTGCCGGTGGAGACCAGGCAGGGGGTGGGTCATGATGTGGAGGGACGGGGCCGTGATGCGCCGCCGTGACATTAGGGGGCATGGCTACGATGTGGTGATCGGCGATTGGCCAATCGCCGGGTCAATCATGGGGAAAGTTTTGAGGGCAGCCCTTCAAATTACCGGGCTGTCTGGGTCAGAACCGGACAGTTGGCAACCCTAATTATATATTTCAGCTGAATGTTGGCCCTTTTATATTGCTGCCCAAATTACAGCTTTGGCTGGTGTTTCAGCTAATAGCTTGATAAAGGGCTTCTATGATCTCGATTGATGTGAAAGCTACACCAATGGGTTATGTATTTGGTCATTTGGAGTAACCTATAGCAACTTGGGATGAGTGAAATATTTTGCCCTGTTTCGTCGCAAAAAAAACCACCCATATACTCCTAAAAAAATTTTTTTTGCACGGTTTGAAAAAGTTGCTATTGATTACTGGTCCTGGGTAAACGTAGTGCCTTTTATTACATATGGGGGAAAGCGGAATACGAACAATTGAATTGGATGGGAATGTGGGAGTGGAAGAGTCCTCAGAAACATGCTTTCCTTTCCTTTGTAAATCCAAAATAACAATATGCTGACCTGTGAACCTTTCTGATATTTTTGTGTGGAGTCACCCCTAGTTATACACATGGGTATGGCCAGAAATAGCATGGACGCAGTTCCATGAAGGTTAACGTTCCCTGGAGGTTGTCAGAGGTTATTTTCTAATATTTGCTTTTTGCATATTGAAAAGGGTATCCCATTTTCATAATCTTTGCTTGTTTGAAATCCAAAATACTATTTCTATTCCAGGAATTGTGCTCTTATTTTTTGACAGTAGGCTCGCATTGGCAGCATTTATTTTCTACACAGATGTTGTGTCTCCACATTTGCTTATATAGGAAAATTGATTAGGTAATTTGTCTGAATTTAAAAACTAATGAGTATTTTGCTGGAGCCACAACTAATTCCCCCTGCCAAATGCAGGTATGGTTTTGCATAAGTGCCACATTAGGATGCAGAAAACGTACGGAAAAGAGACAGTCTGTACAGCTGTTTAGTGGATGAAATTATGTTACTTTCCAAAATTATTAAATGTACTCAGAATGCTATCTGGAAAATCTGAGATTCTAGTGGTCCCTTTATGTCAGTAAAGTCTTACTTTTGTGTAGTGTATACTGTCTTATAATGGTATTAATGATCCTGTCTTGGGTGAGTTATACAGGACCTTGGAGAATATTAACTGATGTGCCGTTTTATCTCCTTTCTGAAGGTACAAGGCCCCTAAAAATAGTTGGACCATTTCAGTCACTTGCTATTCTGCTGGCCAAATAAGATTTTATACACTTAAATGGAAATGTAATTAAAAATCGCAAACAAATGGCGTTTTTGCGAATATTTAGAGCTGCTCACAATGTAAAATCATTTGAAGGCGAATATTTTAATGCTAAGCAAAAGTTAGCATTAACACCTGTTCTGGAGTTTCATTAAATATTTTGTTGCAAAATCAGCTTTGTGATTGAGAAATGTTATTACGTACACTGCAGGGGTTATTTATCAAAATCCGAATGTTTGATTATTTAATTAAAAAAAGTCCAACCCAACTAGAATCCATGATTTGACCTTATTTATTATTACAAAAGATTGATTTAGTCGGATCATGGAAAAGCTTGATAAATTTGAGCGAAAACCCAAATTGTACGTTTTTTTCCAGAAAAGCACAAATTTTTCAGATTTTTACCCCAAAACGCCCGAAATAGTCAGATTTTCGGCCTATTTCTGGTGCAGACCACAGAAAATTCCAAATAGGATTGGGACCTATCCTACTAACTTATATACAACCTGGACAGGTCTGAGATGCTGTGTTTTCAGATTCTAACTTTTTGCAGCCTTGGGGGTATAATAAATCTCAAAGAAAATTGAGTTTTTTTACCACTAAAAATTCATATTTTATAGTAAAAAAAGCTCGAATTATTGAGTTTTAAGCATTCAGACTTTAATAAATAACCCCCTGCGAGTGTTCGCAAAAGCCATTAGGTCTCAAACTATGTGTGAAAATCATGCAGGTCTTTGATGGGTCAAAAAGGACATAAACATGGTCACTAACATTCATGATCTTTGCAGGTTTTTTGCGCTAATGGAACATATTACATATATATATATATATATATATATATATATATATATATATATATATATATATATATATACATACACACACACATATACAGAGATCCAGTATGGTGCACTCGGTAAACAGGTCAAAAAACCCATATTTACCACAATGAAAAGACCGCACCCATCAGGTCTTGAAAAAGAGTGAAAAAATATTTATTCAGCATTTCGGGTCCTCACTTGAACTGTCTTCTAGTCCTGAAGACGGCTCAATTGAGGACAGTGTTGGACTGGGATACCAGGGGCCCACCAGAAAACCTTAGGCTGAGGGCCCACTTTCCAAACTACTGTATTATACTTTTCCTCAACTGCTTTATTCTTCTAGTCTTTTTTCTCTACATACTATACACTATTCTTCCATTATTAAACCTCTTTGTTCCCATAAAGAAATGGGGAATGACCATGAAATAGGCCAAATGGTTAGAAGCAAGAGGCCCACAGACACCTGGGCCCACCGTGAGTTTTGTGGGCCAGTCCTACACTGAGTGAGGAGCCAAAATATTTTTTCAAGACCTAATTGGTGCGGTCTTTTCATTGTGATATATATATATATATTTTTATCTCATGTTATTCTTATGTACACGATTTATCTGTAAACAAATTATATAAAACTATGTTTTTTTCTATGACTCTACTTCTTATTTTCTGTATTGGGATACACAATAAGAGTAATAAAAGAGGAGAGTTGTTACTTGTGAGATATATATATATATATATATATATATTGTGACATGCCACTGGCCTGCACATGCACTTTTATGGGGGAATTAGCGTTTGGTAGGCAGGTAGCGTAGGATTTTTGAGCTTAGAGACAGGGACACCAAGGCTTCAGACAAAAAACACAGGTTTATTAAGCACTGGACATTCCAACGAAAAGGCAACAGAAAAATGTTCAGGTTATAGTTCAACTTCACTGTAGAACATGCAGGGTACAGTTCAGTAAATACACTGCAAAACATTCAGGGTTTTCCCCCCTCTGGTCGCTCACCATCAAGGGAAACTCTCACCCTCTTGCACCTTGAAGTATTTGGGCTTCACACTCAGCCCTGCTGGCTTACCCTCCTGGGACTCAGACTCACTAGCCTCTGACAGTCTTTTCCTCTTTCTTTCCCCACAAGGGATTTAGGCTCCAACCTCTGGAACTCTCTTGCTGGCAGAAAAGACCCTTCTGTCCAGCTCTGTCTCTCACAGCACCTCACTTCCCTGGAGAGCCCTGAACTGTGCTCACACAGCCCTTTTACATTGCCAGGTAGATCCTCTCTCAGCTGCCACTTAATTACCTGGCTGATAGGGAATATTAACCCTACCTGAGCCAAATATTCCTTTGCAGCACATACAATGCAGTTTAAATGCACTCTTTTGTGTGTCTTTTGCTCTAAGACAGTGGTGTTTCCCAAACACCCTGTCACATATCCTCCCCCTCTGTTTCGACCCAGGGGCGGAACACATTGCCATCCCAAAAGAAACTCTCTTAACGGGATTTCTACCTCCAGTCTTTCTTTGGTTGAAGGGCTAGATTGCTGCTTCTCAGTTACACAACCCTTTAAACATGATTTTGACCTTTCTTTAGCATGTGAAAGATCCAGCACATACATGTCAATCAGAGTATACAGACCCATGCTCTCTTGTAAACTTGAACCTTTTATCTTTAAAGGGCTCACTCTGCCTTTGAAATGCAAGGTTTCACTCACTTTGTCTTTCACTAAAGGGCTAGGGACCCGTTTGTCCATAGCGCATCCCTTTAACAGGGATCTTGGCCTTTCTTTAACCTGCAAGACATTTAACACATGTGTTCCTATGGAAGAAGTCACACACCATTCAGTCTCCTGCTTCTGATCCAATAGGGCAAGATCAGACACACATGCTTCAGTGTTTTTGTCCACACCATGAACACTTTGCATTCATGGGTTGTAGGGTGCTTTTTACCAGAGATTTGTGTCACAAACTCTGACACACAATCAAACACACATTCTGTGTTAACAGGCAACCCACACTTGACCTCTTCTGTATCAGGTCTTAACTCACATACCTCTTTAATAGACTCAGCTGGTGCTGAATCTGTCACTTTCACTTCAGTGGGGACAGGCACAAATTTTGCTAAAGGACTTTTAACTTCCCCTTTAAATATGCCTTCACGTACATTTTCCTCTCCAGTACACTGTGTTTCAACTCTCACACAGATGGGCTCACTGGAGAACAGTGGTGTAGTTGGCACCTGCACACACACAGATTCAGGAGGCAGTTGTACATTTTCATCACTCACCTCCTCAGACACTGTCTGTCTTATCACCATTAACACTCATGTTACTAGTTTCTACACCATCATTTGCACTGGCTATGTTCACACACACAGCTTGGCAGTCAAAGATTTCAGGTCTCTCACTTAACACACTTTTAGGTGTCTCATTCCCACTGTTCTGCTTGCACTTTTGCCTTACTTTACTCTCCCTGGTTATCATGCCTGAACCATGGGAGTCACATTCGGATGGACACTTTAAGGCCAATTTATTATCGCTACTACATGAATCCGACACATGTTTCTCTATGGAAGCAGCCACACACACTTCCAACTCCTGAATTTTATTTACTAGGGAAGAAACACACACTTTGGCATCTCTGTTACCATCATGCACGCTTTGCATTTCATTTTTACCCACTGCCTGGGATAAAGGGTGTCCTTCCACAACTGGCAATGATGGGTTTTTAAACACACCGAGGGCTTTCACTTCAAGCCCATGGCCAACAGTTTTAGTCTGCTTTCTGGTTGCATCTTGCTCACAGACTTGTGTTATACAACCAGACACAAACTCGGTCACACGCTCAGGGTTAGCAAGCAACTCACATTTGGCATTACTTGTATTGGGACCCAATGCATCCTCTGTCAGACAGACAGATTCTGACTGCAAGACACCTTCCAAGGAATGTAACACAGGAGTCATGACTTTGCTTTCAACCACAGTCACTCCATGTGGCTTATCCCCATTGACAGCCATGTTACCATTCTCCATATCAGCACACTCAGGTCTGTTCTCACTCACTACACACTCAGTGAGCCGGACATATCCCTGTCTCTCTAAGGGATTGCTCTCAGTAGACTGGGACTCTCCACCTGAGTTCAGTTGCAGACACAACTGGTCATAGACTTTGATCAGCTCAGTTATTGCCGCAGTAGACCTTTCAATTGTGCAATTATCAGCCATATGACCTGGGCCAGAACAACTACTGCACTTTACAGGCTCTGTTTTGTACACATTCACAGACAAGTCACACAAAGTGCAGGGCTTAGGTTTTGCCTCACCTTTAAGACATTCACACTTGGAATCACAGACATGCCTCAAAGAGTTTTTCTCCCTTTGATTTAACCCTTCAGGTAGCAAAACATTAAGGCACATTTTACTCAAGACATTTTCTCTCTCACTTGAGCTACTTTGTTGCAGACACACCTGCTCTGCTTTTTGGTGTTCCCCACTGTGAATTACCTCATTCACCTTTGCTAGGGGAACATTTACATTGGGTTTCCCCCTTATACTTTTTACTATGGGTGTTACCTCACACCCCACAGTCACACACATAGGATTCCCATCTGGACATTGGACAGCAAAATTACACATAACATTTTGCATAACACCAACATTATTCACCACCTGGTTTGATTGTTCCACATCCATTGGGTTGTTGTTTCCCCACAACTCCCAGAATAGGGGAAAGTCTGTTCCCAGAACAATTTCCACTTCACCGTCACTCGCAACCATAAGTGAGTGGCTAACAGTCCCTTTGGTGGTTTCAAAATTTAGACATACAGTGGGGTTTGAGTTCTCTTGCATCTCAGGGACCTCGTGCGGTAGTATAATAAACATTAACAGTTCATGCAACACCACTGACTTAGTTGAGTTAATGTCCAGTGTGACCCACAGTGAAATCCCATTCACTTTTACCTCTACTGACTTTTCAGCAATAGCTTTAACAGGCACAGTGCATTCTGATTGCACACTTAACTCTTTAGGCCCCAGGACCTTGCCTTTCCTCCCACAGTCCCAGTCTTTTATCCCCCCAGCCTGCCGTTCCCTTTCAACCACCCCTTTAAGAACAGTCTCACCATTCCTGTAGGGCATCCAGCGTGGAACTGCTGGGGATGATCTCTGGCCAAATATGCCAGACTGGACTTGGAAATCAGCATAGCCTCTCTCCTTGGTATTCTGCTGGAGCTCCAACTTTGGGGTACCACCTCTTTGGAACCAGTTTCCTGCCTTGGATCCAGATGTAGGGGTCTCCTTTTGTGCAAGTAAAGGTGCTCTCACTTCCTTGGCAGTCTGTTGCAACCCCACAGGCCACTGCACCTTTAAGGAAGCCTGCTGGTAGAACTTTCTTTGTGGTAGACAGAAAAAATGAGTCTGTTTTCCTACAGACTTAACAGGAGCTGCCACTGCTCCTTGCAACTCACAGAAATGCTCACCTTTCACTTGTGAGGCATTTAAAGGTCTCTTTCCCAGACTTGGCTCGCTGACTCTTTCCCAGTCACGGTGGAACTGCAGCCACCAGTCGCCATCTTGCTGTTCCTGTTGCTTTCCAATAGCACTCACAGCCTCCTGCTGAACAGCTGTAGCATGAGGATTTACAGCACCAGTTGCCATATTAGTACAGTCTCTTAAGGGTAATGCTTACCAGGCTTTTAAACAGGTGTATGTCTCTTTAAAGCTCTGCCCGCATCTGAGCACCAATTGTGACATGCCACTGGCCTGCACATGCACTTTTATTGGGGAATTAGCGTTTGGTAGACAGGTAGCGTAGGATTTTTGAGCTTAGAGACAGGGACACCAAGGCTTCAGACAAAAAACACAGGTTTATTAAGCACTGGACATTCCAACGAAAAGGCAACAGAAAAATGTTCAGGTTACAGTTCAACTTCACTGTAGAACATGCAGGGTACAGTTCAGTAAATACACTGCAAAACATTCAGGGTTTTCCCACCTCTGGTCGCTCACCATCAAGGGAAACTCTCACCCTCTTGCACCTTGAAGTATTTGGGCTTCACACTCAGCCCTGCTGGCTTACCCTCCTGGGACTCAGACTCACTAGCCTCTGCCAGTCTTTTCCTCTTTCTTTCCCCACAAGGGATTTAGGCTCCAACCTCTGGAACTCTCTTGCTGGCAGAAAAGACCCTTCTGTCCAGCTCTGTCTCTCACAGCACCTCACTTCCCTGGAGAGCCCTGAACTGTGCTCACACAGCCCTTTTACATTGCCAGGTAGATCCTCTCTCAGCTGCCACTTAATTACCTGGCTGATAGGGAATATTAACCCTACCTGAGCCAAATATTCCTTTGCAGCACATACAATGCAGTTTAAATGCACTCTTTTGTGTGTCTTTTGCTCTAAGACAGTGGTGTTTCCCAAACACCCTGTCACAATATATATATATATATATATATATGCTTTTCATGGGCAACAAATCAGCTAAAAATGCCAGCGTATTGGTATCATTTAAGGTTGCCATCTGTCTGGGTTTTCACCTGGACAGCATGGGTTTTGAAAGGAAAACTCCCTGTCTGGATTTCCAAATTTGGAAAATGACACAGCGATAAGCCAATCAGTCATTGCCATTCCATAGCCTCAACTGTCATGTAATGGATGCACCCCTTAAACATCACAGCTCTGCCCAATAATGTTACTGTTCCCCCCCCCGGAACATCACAACTCCACCCCCGGCCCAGACATTTCAAATTGAAATGATGGCAACCTGAGAGGCACATTTATTAAAGGTAGAATTTCAAATTCATGTGAGTTTTTAAAAACTCCGATAAACTCCCATGAACTCGAAATTCGGCCAATCTAAATTTATTTAAAACAATTAACTTGTCCAACTCGGGTGAATAGGATCGACCCAAAAACTCGAAATGAATTTGAATCGAATTTGATTCGAGTTTTAAAAACTTTTTCTCTGAAAAAAAATGTCAAGAAAAATCAAATCTGAATTTTAAAAAAAAACTTGAATCGAATTTAAACAATTGCCTAATCGAATTTGACAGTTTTGGCCATAAAAAAAAACTCAAAAAATTCGAATTCGAAATTTGAATTTTCAATTCTACCCTTGATATATCTGTCCCTTAGTGTCAGTGTAAAACAATGACTGCATTAACTGCACTGTGACTGCAGTCAATAATATGCGGCTATGGGGCAAATTCACTAAGCGCCGAAGCGCCTAACGCTAGCGTCAATTCGCTAGCGTTGGCCGTTTTCGTTACTTCGCAAATTCACTAACGAACGCTGGCGTAAATTCGCTAGTGTTACTTCGCACCCTTACGCCTGGCGAATTTTCGCAAAGGACGTAACTACGCAAATTCACTAACGCGCGCATTGTACTGAACGCTACCTTTTACGCTAGACTTCCTTCGCCACCTCAGACCAGGCGAAGCGCAATAGAGTAGATAGGGATTGCTTCAAAAAAAGTTCAAATTTTTTCTAAGTCCCAAAAAACGCTGGCGTTTTTTTCTATATTATGGGTGATAGGCTGAAAAAGATCGAAATTTTTTTTGGGGCTCCCCTCCTTCCCCCCTACATTTCTTAACTCATGGCAACTTAACTATACAGTGGGCACATGTGTAGTGGAAATTTTTTTTTAATTTGGCGCCGTTTGCACATTAACCATCGCTAGCGTAACTTCGCTTCGCTTAGCGAATCAACGCTAGCGCAACTTCGCAACCTTATGCTACCCCTGAGTGCAACTTAGAATTTTAGTGAATTTGTGGAGCGCTGGCGAAACTACGCCTGGCGAAGTGTGGTGAAGTGCGGCGAAATGTGGCGAAGTGCGGCGAAGTTACGCCTGGCGCAACTACGAATCTTAGTGAATTTGCCCCTATATATTGCCTCTTTAAGCATTAAATTGTTCCTGCAGGATAATAGTTAGACACCGATGATGTCATATCTTGAGAATACTGTTTCTATGTGTAATTGTTTTGTTACCTTATCAAAAGTTGAAACAAAAAAAGTCTGTAATAAATACTTCAAGGAAATACAGTCCCCCGCACCCTACATAAAGTATTTATATAAAGGAAAAAGGAAAATGTGGTGACATTCAAGAGACTTGATATGGTTATATCAAATAGCATTGCTATGCTCCTTTTGCCATTTATGGTATTTGTATTATAAATGAACACAAACATTATGCTTTAGAAGAACATTTTTGAATAAGTGGTTTACTGTACTGTGTCATATTTATACACATACTGTTGGGATTTCAAGTGAAACGGCAACGAGCACTTAAGCCACTGACTGAATGTTACTTTAGCCTAGGAACGTAATTTAGGATCATTTAGAAGAATCTTTTATGGGTAATGTTAATTCAGGGATGAAGTTGTTTGCAGGTCAGGTAATCCATAGACACCACGCCAATTTATTCCTACAAACAGAATAGCAATGCTGTCAGTACCTATTCCAATTGATCAAGGTACCTTGGCCTCATGAACATTCTTATCATCCGATAACTATCATTTTCTTCCTAAATGGCGTGTGATTGTGGCTGAACTACAGCTCATCAAAACATTGAGTATTACCCATGCCTTGTGGATGCTTAACTATTCATGAAGACAATCCAATCCAATCAAATGCTCAGTGGCTTTAATGATTGCATCAGGCCAATATGATCCATCTTGGGACTTGGCAAAGATCATTTGATGACATTGCTGAATGTTAATGGCTGACTTCTGTGAAAGGCACATTTCAGTCCAGTCTCTTCTGCACTTTCAACATTCTTTTTGACAACAAAGTCAGTGTGCTGTAGTATACAGATTTTAATTACCATTTATGGGGCAAATTCACTAAGATCGTAGTTGTTCCAGGCGTAACTTCTCCGCACTTCGCCGCACTTCGCCACACTTCGCCAGGCGTAGTTTCGCCAGCGCTTCGCAAATTCACTAAAATCCGAAGTTGCGCTCAGGGGAAGCGTAAGGTTGCGAAGTTGCGCTAGCGTTGATTCGCTAAGTAAAATGAAGTTACGCTAGCGAAGGCTAATTTGCATACGGCGCCAAATTCAAATTTCAATGGAGGAATACGCATCAGCACTACAAATGCCTAGAAAACCTTCAAAACATCAAATAAAAATTTTATTTTGCCCTACACATGTGCCCACTGTCTAGGTAAGTTGCCATGAGTCAGGAAATGTAGGGGGGAAGGAGGGGAGCCCCAAAAATTTTTTCGATCTTTTTCAGCCTATCACCCATAATGTAGAAAACACGCCAGCGTTTTTTGGGACTTAGAAAAAATTTTGACTTTTTTTGAAGCAATCCCTATCTACTCTATTGCACTTCGCCTGGTCTGAGGTGGCGAAGGAAGTCTAGCGTAAAAGGTAGCGTTCAGTACACTGCGCGCGTTAGTGAATTTGCGTAGTTACATCGCTAGCGAAACTTCGCCAGGCGTAAGGGTGCGAAGTAACACTAGCGAAAATATGCCAGCGTTCGTTAGTGAATTTGCGCAGTAACGAAAATGCCAAACGCTAGCGAAGTAACGCTAGCGTTCGGCGCTTCGGCGCTTAGTGAATTTGCCCCTATGTGTTTCTGGGAACATACTGTAGAAGCTAGCACAATGAAAAACATTTTTCTAATTGGTCCTTCATTAGTATCCACCCTGTCAGTGATTAGTATTAGCTGTGGTCTTGCGTCCACACCATAGGGAGGATTTTGATTATGTTTATTTGTGTCTCTGTCTTTGCTTAAAGTGACTTTGCCAAGATTTTTATGATGTAGTTTTTATTTCAAAATTACACTGTTTACACTTCAAATAATTCACTCGACAATATAAAATTTCATTTCTGAACCAGCAAGTATATTTTTTTTAGTTGTAATATTGGTGTGTAGGTGTCACGATCGCCGCCCGGAGCAGGTCCAAGAGCTCCGGGCGGCGCGTCCCTCCTTGCCGGCGTCGCTCCCAAAATGGCGGCGCCCATGGCCGCCACGTGGGTAGCGGCGCCGGCGCGATGACGTCAGCGCGCCGACGTCGGCGCAAGGGCGTCAATGACGTCACAATGGCGCCAAATTCAAAATAAAAACGCCAACTAGACGCCAGAATGGCGCCCAAGTATAGGACTACTTTCCTTATAGTATCCTGGGTTTCCTGTGAAGCTTTATTTGCTAAAATCTTGTTCCTGATTGATTTCCTGACCCTTTGCCTGGACTTTGGACTTTGCTGAATTCTGCCTGCCTGTGAACTCTTGCCTGGATCCTGACTACTCTTTGAATTAACCCATTGGACACCGCGACCTTGCTCCCTCAAGAGGGCTTCCTCCTCGATCCTGACTACCTCCCTGGAGGGAGCTCCCGGCTCCCTGACATTATACTTGGGCCATGGATCCTACTGAGGAAGCTACGCCTGATGTTGGTCGAGCGCTCCGAGGAATATGAAGCCCAGCAGTACCGCATAGGACAGGCACTCGATACCCTTCTCTCCCGAGTGCCTCCAGCACCTCCTGCTTCCCAAGCGGCTGCAAATCCTCCCATGGCGGACGTCTCGTCTAGCACAGGTTTCTCGTCTGGTGAGCCTCGTATTCCGCCTCCTCCTCGCTTCAGTGGGGACCCACAGGCCTGCAGAGGTTTCGCTACTCAGTGCCAGATCCAGTTCGAGTTTCAACCCTCGCACTTCCCCAATGAACGTTCCAAGGTGGGGTATGTGATGTCTCGTTTGGTGGGCAAACCGCTTGAGTGGGCAACATCTCTCTGGGAGAAGAATTCTCCACTGACTTTTGATGCCAAGGCTTTTCTTCAAGCATTTCGTACTGTGTTTGATGCCCTGGGTCGGGTCACTAATGCCCCTTCTCGTCTTCTGCAACTTCGACAGGGTAACCGCAGTGTCAGTGACTATGCTATTGACTTTAGAACTTTGATGGCTGAAACTTCCTGGAATGACGATGCCTATAAGGCCGTATTCTATCAAGGTCTGTCTATTCGCATTAAAGATGATCTTGTCTCCAGGGAGTTCCCTGATCTGCTGGAAGATCTGATTGCACTATCCATCAAGGTGGACACTCGTCTTAGAGAGCATCAAGTAGAGAGGGAGTGTTGTAAATGATTTCAACCCTTGTTGGCACCTCGCTTCCAGAGACCTCTCTTGCAAACTCTGGCTGCTCAAGCTTCTCCTTCCCCTCCGGAGGAACCGATGCAAGTTGGAAGGGCTCGTCTTTCCGAACAAGAAAGACTCCGTAGACGAATGGCTGGCTTATGTCTGTATTGTGGCGGACAGTCTCATTTTGCGAATTCTTGTCCGGTGAAGCCCACGAGTTCTGTTCCCCGAGGTATATCTAGGGTAACTCATGTAGGGGGCACTACTCCGAAGTCTCAAGAGAACACTCACAGGTTTCTACTTCCTTTACAGATTCGCCTAGCCCCTAAGACCATTGTCGGCTCAGCTTTCATTGACTCTGGAGCTGCTGGGAACTTCATGGACGCTCTTTTCGCCAAACACATGGAAGTTCCCTTATTCCCATCGTCCACTCCGCTTCGTGTTACTGCCATTGACGACAGACCCCTGGAGGCTGAATTTATCTCTAAGACGACTGGGGAATTGCCTGTGCAGGTTGGGACGCTGCATAAAGAAAGACTATCGTTCCTAATTATTTCCTGCCCATCCGTTCCTGTTGTCTTGGGTCTCCCTTGGCTGCGCCTGCATAATCCCACCATTGACTGGTCCGCAGGACAGATTTCCCGTTGGAGCCCATTTTGTCAGCAGCATTGTCTTCCTGCTAAACCCCTCCAGAGGGTGAATATCTCTATGTCTGATCTGAAGACTCTACCTTCCTTCTACAGGGAATTCTCTGATGTATTCTGTAAGAAATCCGCAGAATTCCTTCCTCCACATCGGCCATATGATTGTCCTGTCGATCTCCTGCCAGGAACCATGCCTCCTAGAGGTCGCACTTATCCTCTCTCCCCAGCAGAGACCGCTGCCATGAAGGAATATATCCAAGAAAATCTCCAGCGGGGGTTTATTCGCCCTTCTACTTCTCCTGCCGGGGCAGGTTTCTTCTTCGTGGAAAAGAAGGATGGAGGCCTACGTCCTTGCATTGACTACCGGGGGCCTTAATAAAATCACTGTTAAAAACCGGTACCCCTTACCTTTGATTGCTGAACTCTTTGACCAATTGAAAGGGGCTAAGATTTTCACTAAGTTAGATCTCCGTGGGGCGTACAACCTCATCCGCATCCGTGAAGGGGATGAATGGAAAACGGCATTCAACACTCGGGATGGGCACTATGAATATCTCGTGATGCCCTTTGGCCTCTGTAATGCCCCCGCTGTCTTTCAGGAGCTTGTGAATGACATTTTCCGGGACCTCTTGGGAAAGTCTGTGGTCGTGTACCTGGATGACATCCTAATCTTCTCGAAAGACCTCGAATCTCACCGCTCCCAGGTGAAAGAAGTACTCTCTCGTTTGAGGAAGAACTCTCTCTTCGCCAAGTTGGAGAAATGTGTCTTTGAAGTGTCTAAGATTCCTTTCTTGGGTTATATCATCTCCCCAGAAGGTTTCGAGATGGATCCCGTTAAGGTGTCAGCAATCCAAGAATGGCCCCTTCCCTTGAGCACCAAGGCTATACAAAGGTTCATCGGATTTGCCAACTACTACCGGCAATTCATCAGGGGGATTTCTTCCCGCATTGCACCTATCCTTACTCTCATCCGAAAAGGGGGCAATCCCAGGTCCTGGCCTCCAGTTGCCGTAGAAGCTTTTCAGTCCCTAAAAGACGCATTTTCTTCTGCCCCAGTTCTCCGTCATCCGGATCCTAAGTTGCCCTTTTGCATTGAGGTGGATGCATCTGAGGTAGGTGCAGGGGCTATCCTATCCCAGAGACATTCTACCGATGGGAAATTGCACCCCTGTGCCTTTTTCTCCAGAAAGTTTTCTCCTGCAGAGCAGAATTACGATGTAGGAAATCGAGAACTCCTGGCTGTCAAACTTGCTCTCGAAGAGTGGCGTCACCTCCTAGAGGGTTCTTCAATTCCGGTCACGATTTACACTGCTCATAAGAACTTGGAGTTCATACATTCTCTCAAGAGACTGAATCCTCGTCAGGCCAGGTGGGCTCTGTTCTTCTCCCGCTTCAACTTTGTCTTGACCTTTCGTCCTGGCTCCAAAAATCGGAAAGCCGACGCTCTGTCTCGAAGTTTCACTCCGGTGGATCGTACTCCTGAAAGACAAGAGCCTATTATTCCTCCTGTCAAGTTCATCGCTTCACTGTACCCTCAGTTTGCTGATCAAATCCTGGCAGGTCAATCTTCTGCCCCTCCTGATACCCCCATCGGATTGGCTTTTGTACCTCCTGAGCTTCGTCTGCCTATTCTGCAACAGACTCATATTTCCAAACAAGCGGGACATCCTGGTCCTGTTAAAACTCTTGAACTTTTACGGCGTCTTGTCTGGTGGCCGACAATCCGTAAAGATGTCAAAGACTTTGTTTCTGCCTGTACTGTTTGTGCCACTTCCAAGTCCAGCCATTCTCGCCCCAGTGGGTTACTACAGCCATTGCCTGTTCCCTCTCGTCCTTGGACGCATTTGGCAATGGACTTCATTGTTGAACTTCCTCCCTCCTGTGGGAACACAGTGATTTGGGTTGTCATTGACCGCTTCAGCAAGATGGCCCACTTCATTCCTCTACGGAAGCTTCCATCTGCAGTGGAGTTGTCACAGTTGTTCATCCAGTATATTTTTCGCCTGCATGGCTTCCCGGCTGAGATCGTTTCTGACAGAGGGTCCCAATTCACGGCAAAGTTCTGGCGTTCCCTGTGCAAAGATCTGGGTATTAATCTTCAGTTCTCCTCAGCTTATCATCCCCAGACCAATGGAGCGGCTGAGCGAGTGAACCAAGCCTTGGAACAGTTCTTGAGGAACCACGTTTCCCTTTGTCAAGATGATTGGTCTGATCTCCTCCCGTGGGCGGAATTTGCTCATAACAATGCCTGCCACACTTCCACTGGAAGGTCCCCTTTTATGTCAGTCTATGGTCAACATCCTCAAGCCTTCCCACAAGACTTTGTGTTGTCTGATGTTCCGGCCGCTGATGACCATGCAGCCCACATGTCTGCTATTTGGGCTGCAACCAAGTCAAACCTGGAGAAGAGTGCTCTGGTTCATAAGACGTTTGCAGATCGTAGACGTAGACCCTCTCCTCCCTACAAGGTCGGTGATAAAGTCTGGTTGTCTTCCAGGAACATTCGGTTGAAGGTACCATCTCCTAAGTTGGGTCCGAGGTTCGTAGGTCCGTTCTCCATCTCGGAGGTGATCAACCCTGTGGCTGTCAGACTTCAGCTTCCCCCTGAGATGCGAATTCCTAACGTGTTTCATGTCTCCTTGGTGAAACCCGCTACCTCCAACCGCTTTTCCGTTGTCCAGCCTCCCCCTCCTACCATCTCTGTGGATGGTCAACAAGAATATGAGGTGGAGAAGATCCTTGACTCCAGGATCTCCAGGGGCTCTCTTCAGTACCTCATCAAGTGGAAAGGCTTCGGCCCTGAAGAATGCTCCTGGGAAGGACGCTCTGATGTCCATGCTCCTCGTCTGGTGAGGGAGTTCCACTCCAAATTTCCCCAGAAGCCAAGTCCTGGTGGTCCAGAGGCCCCCCGTGAGGGGGGGGGGTACTGTCACGATCGCCGCCCGGAGCAGGTCCAAGAGCTCCAGGCGGCGCGTCCCTCCTTGCCGGCGTCGCTCCCAAAATGGCGGCGCCCATGGCCGCCACGTGGGTAGCGGCGCCGGCGCGATGATGTCAGCGCGCCGACGTCGGCGCAAGGGCATCAATGACGTCACAATGGCGCCAAATTCAAAATAAAAACGCCAACTAGACGCCAGAATGGCGCCCAAGTATAGGACTACTTTCCTTATAGTATCCTGGGTTTCCTGTGAAGCTTTATTTGCTAAAATCTTGTTCCTGATTGATTTCCTGACCCTTTGCCTGGACTTTGGACTTTGCTGAATTCTGCCTGCCTGTGAACTCTTGCCTGGATCCTGACTACTCTTTGAATTAACCCATTGGACACCGCGACCTTGCTCCCTCAAGAGGGCTTCCTCCTCGATCCTGACTACCTCCCTGGAGGGAGCTCCCGGCTCCCTGACAGTAGGCAGCCATTTCAGGCAGTGATGGGTGAATTTCTCATGTTTTGCCTTCCTGCGGAATTAGCAAAACTCAAAAAATTTACATCAGAGTAAATTTTGACACCGACGTTAAAGTCAATGGGCATCCAAATAGTGTTGATGCGAGGCGGTTTTGACGCAAGCAACTTTTCGGACACGCATCCGAAATTTTTTGACACCAGCGAATTTTCTCGGGCGTTTATTCGAATTCGCCGGTAGCGAAACTCGGAAATTTGCAAAGAATTTGCGCCACCCGGATTTATTTGCCCATCACTAATCTCAGGTCATTTTGCAGAAAGAGCTAGCACTTTGGGATGGAACTGCTTCCTGGCAGGCTGTTGTTTTTCCTTCTCAATGTAACTGAATGTGTCGCAGTGGATATGGACATGGACATGGATTTTATTATTGAGTGCTGTTCTTAGATCTTCCAGGCAGCTGTTATGTTGTGTTAGGGAGCTGCTATCTGGTTACCCTCCAATTGTTCTGTTGTTAGGCTGGTGTGGGTGGAAAGGGAGGGGGTGATAGCACTCCAACTTGCAGTACAGCAGTAAAAGGTGATTGAAGTGTGGGCTGGTTGGGCCTCTGTGTACCTGAAATGCCAGGGCCTATTTTGACTCTCAGTCCAGACCTGCATCACAGTATTCCTTTAAAGACCTATAGGGAATTTCCCAGTCTTTCCAGATATTATTTTTTCTCTGGCTCTGGTCCTGCTGAGCCACAACATTAACAAAATTTGTTGTGTCTCTTTTGACCTCTCATTGATTTAGGTTGTAATTAAATTAGACCCTATTAATGAGTGTGCTCTTAGGACATTATTTTGATGAGATTTAGTAAGCAGCCCAATGAGTTTTTCAGACTGACATTGTCACATACATCAGTATTGGTGAGGTTCAATCATTTTTTATATATGTAGGATTGCTAAGTTTCCTTTAGTTATTGTATTTACATTGTATTTGTTTATCTAGTGCTGTAAATTGTATTCATTATTATTGCTTTATGTGGACAAGCTGGTCTGTCTCCTAAATAATATATCCCAACTGAATCATGGTGCAAAGGTCTGGCTCCCTGGTTCAATTCAATGAAATTAAGAATTGCTGAAGCCAGTAGGGCTTATCTGAAATATGCGAGTGCAGTGTGCAATTTCAGGCACAATTCATCAGTGTTGAATGAATAAGTGAACTTTATGGACTTGATCATTAGTACACACACACATAAATAAACGTAAGGTTGTAAAAATATTTGTTTCTTAATTAACCTCTGCAAAATAATTAACTTTTTTCTGCTAGCAATGTTAGATGTGCAAAATATTCAGCACCTTAAAGAATGTGGCTCTCGCAAGTGTATAATGAATTCATATAAAAAAATTACCTCTCACCCACTCACAAAAACAGATGTGAATTAAAATGTTGATTAGTTGCCATTTCAACGAGTAAGTAAATAGCATTCCATTAGTACAGCTGTTAAGATGTCCACAAAATCCTCCATATGAGATAATTAGAATCAGATCCTTTTTAATTTTAATTTCGTTTTTATATTTGAACTATTAAACTCAACCAGCCAGAAATGGAGAACAAAACACTACAGAACTCTTCTTTTTCTCAAACAGGTGAAACATGCATCTGAGATATTGTAAGGACAACTTATTACAATATCCCAGTGGTTCTTAAAGAAACAGTAAAATGTTGTATTGCTATAAGATCAGAACAAACTTTTATCTCACCCAGGCCCCTACAGACATACTGCCCTTTACTTGGAATATCCCTTGGACTATCCATTTGAGTCTGTATGCTGGTGGGTAATCACCCATACTGCTCTTCTCTTTGGATCCTTTAAATGTTCTATTAATTAACCTAACTCTTTCCCTCACCACTAGAATAAGCGGTTACCTGAGCTAGACCTCAGTAGCTGGACCTACACCTCCCCTCAGTTTTATATATCTCCTCCAGAAAGTGGAATCCAAAGATGCTTAATCTTGGGATTCCCTCCCTCCTCCCAAAAGATCCATTCCATGACTAGAGGCAGCTCTTTCCAGTAAAAGGGGAGATTACACATAGTAAACTGTGTGGCCAGTGTTACATGGATAAATTGGTAAGCTTAACAATGATTACATAGTGCAAAAAAAGCTGCTCACTAGTGATGGGCGAATAAACTTGCGTCAAATTTCCGCGATTCGCCGCCACCGAATAAATTTGTGAAATTCCAGCGAAAATTCACCAGTCAAAATTCATCGGCATCTAAAACTTGTGGACACGCGTCTGAAAAGTCGCTCGCGTCAAAATCGCCTCATGTCAACAATATTCGGACACCCATTGACTTTAACGCCGGCGTCAAAATTGATGCGAACAATTTTTCAGACGCATGTCCAAAATTGACATGGGTGTCAATTTTCGATTTTCACTAAATTCGCCCATCACTACTGCTCACTATGCTTTGATGTGCATCAAGGATTGTACTTTTAACGTCTATTTGTTCATAGCTGGGACAGACAGGGTCGCTTTAAGATACTAGTGGGCCCAGGGTTAAGATCTCATTGGTGGACCCCCATTGCCCAAAGAAATGTGTGATGGAACTACCCTCAAGCAGGTGAACTTCAGTATACTAAAGCAGACCATAAAGAAATGGTCAGAAGAAATGGAACCTAAACCATAATGTCATAATGAAGACACCACAGTCTCCATAGAAGATGTCAGCTTTATATCAGAAACGTCCACTAGGAACTTTTAAAACAATTAAAATGGATAGCTCTTCTAGTTGATTAAAATGCCAGCTCTGCTATCTCTGGTAGTTGCTTCTCTTAAACCATCTGAAAGGCCTGGTGGTAGGTCCTAGGAAAATGTCCCTTTTGCCCATTTATTAAAACATTCTATATCATTCTATAGTTATTCCATACTAGTAAGCATACTTCAGTAAGAGGATTTAATGTTGTGCAGTTGTTTAATTTTACATAATTTACGTTTGTTTTGATTGTAAGTCACCATTGAACATCTCGTTTTTGTACATTTTTAGGTACCTTGGAATCACCCGGCCACTTACATATCCTGTGAGACAGAATGGCAGATGCATGGCCAAAATGATCCTTTGTGTCTGGCTCCTTTCTGCTTCTATAACATTACCTCCTCTCTTTGGCTGGGCCCAGAATGTAAATGACGATAAAGTCTGCCTTATCAGCCAGGATTTCGGATACACCATCTATTCCACAGCAGTTGCCTTTTACATTCCAATGTCAGTGATGCTTTTTATGTACTACAGGATCTTTAAAGCTGCTAAAAGGAGTGCAGCAAAGCACAAATTTCATGGATTTCCCCGCCCTGAAGAGAGTGAAGGAATGATTTCTGCAAATGGAAACATGAAAATCCATAAAGAGTCCGAAGAATGTACAAATTTCTCAAAGCTGCTGAGAAACGATAGGAAAAACATTTCTATTTTTAAAAGAGAACAGAAAGCTGCTACCACCCTTGGGATTATTGTAGGGGCATTTACAATTTGCTGGCTACCTTTTTTTATACTTTCGACGGCAAGACCTTTTATTTGTGGAACCGAGTGCAGTTGCATTCCGTTTTGGTTGGAGAGGACCTTTTTATGGCTGGGATATACAAACTCTCTTATAAACCCTTGTATTTATGCCCTTTTTAACAGAGATCTGAGGACAACTTATAGAAATCTGTTACAGTGCAGGTACAGAAATATCAACCGGAAGCTTTCTGCTGCAGGGATGCATGAGGCTTTGAAGCTAGCAGAAAGGCCTGATCATGCCTTGTAAGAACAAAACTCATATTCTATGTTAACACATTCCATTATCTTGCATTTCTCTTTCTCACATCTTCCCATCACAAACATTGAGCCTTATATTTAAAGCAACATGAGAGTAGCTAATTAAAATAGATCTTTCTAAGTTCTATACATAATAAAATCCGCAATTAGATAAGTTTTCATCTTTCAGAGATATATCAACAATGATAGCACTGTCCTATTTATACTATACAATTTATACTGGTGATGATGAATGTGCCCTATTAGGTGCTTCTGTCTGAAGTTTTGTATTTAAAATATTTTATTGGGTTTTTATTGGGTTTTAAGTGAGTCTCAGGTTTTATGTGAATGTCACTTGCTTTTTGTCCAAATTGCCATGGGTCCTTTTAGATTTGAAGGCTTGAATATGTCTATTGAGCTTTTATTTCTGTTTATATGTCCCTCACACCCCGGTCCACTTTTAACACCAAACTTTAATAAATCCCAAAAAAATAAAGTTTATTTTCTCAGAAAAAAAAAGGTATTTTCCCTTTTAAAAGTCCGACTAGAAACATTCGGAACTTAATAAATAAACCCCTAGGTTATATATATTTGTATCTATATATATATATATTTAGATTTTTTGAAAAGACCCGCACTCCAGTGTTGTATTCACTTCAAATTTCTTTTACTGCATACATATATCCGACGTTTCGGCCCACATTTGGGCCTTTTTTGATCCTTGCGAAGTGCAATAGAGTAGATAGGGCTTGCTTCAAAAAAAGTTGACATTTTTTCTAAGTCCCAAAAAACGCTGGCGTCTTTTACTATTTAAGGGTGATAGGCTGAAAAAAATTGTAAATTTTTTTGGGGGTACCCTCCTTCCCCCCTACATTTCCTGATACATTGCACCTAAACTATACAGTGGGCTCATGTATAGGCCAATATAACAACTCTATTTTATTTTATTAAGGTTTCCCAGACTTGTGTAGTGTAATGTATATGTTGCTACATATATGTCCATTGTACTTTAACTTGGCGCCGTATGCAAATTAGGCATCGCTAGTGTAAGTTCGCTTTGCCTGACGAATTAACGCTAGCACAACTTCGCTACCTTTCGCCTCCCTGAGCGCAATTTCGGATTTTAGTGAATTAGCGGCGCCCTGACGAAACTTCACCTGGTGAAGTGCAGCAAAGGCGTCGCTAGCGTATTTTCGGCGCTTAGTGAATTTGCCCCCATACCTGCTATTTCTCTTTATAGCCTGACCAATGTGCACCCAATAAAAAGGAATGAGCGGCATTTGATTGTGTTTTTTTAATTTTATATTATAGGGAGGTGGCACTCTTCTCAATGCCTGCTCTCCCAACCCCCGCTTAATGGTGTGTTTCGAAGAGATCATGCTAAATATAAATAAAGAGAAAAGCAGATATGGTCTTTCTCCCCCCAAGCCAACAGCCAAAATATTGCCCCATATATGTAACTGTGCAGGGGCGCTCAACCAATGAGTCGAGTTGAGGCACTCGCCTAAGGCGGCAGCGCCCACCTGGTCGCCAGGGGCGGCAAAAATGCAGCTCCTGTTAACTAAGAGCCGAATTTTCGCTTTTCAACTTGGAAATTTGGCTCGATGAGGACTGCCTACGACCCCTCCAGCGCAACTTGGACCGCCCGACCCCCTCGGGCGCTGAAGAGGTGAGTGCCATGGGGAGGGGTGGGGGCAGAAAAAGGAAGGTTGCTTCAGGCGGCAAAATGACCAGGATCGCCCCTGTACCTGTGCCAGATAACAGCCAAAATATTGTCCCATATCTGTACCAGCCAACAGCCAAATATTGCTCCCAAATAATATTTCGGAGGAAGAAATGACAGGTTTTGGCAGTATTAGTAATATGATTAGAGAAGGAGAGGGACTGGTCAAAGATGACCCCTAAGCAGCGTGCTGAGTTAAGCGGGTTAATAGTCATGCCATCAATAGTAACGGTGAAAGTTTGGGTGGAAAGACCATGAGCTCAGTCTTGGCCAAGTTGAACCCCCAAATTAGTACTTGTACCAGCCAGCAGCCAAATATTGCCCTATATCTGTGCCAGGCTAGAAGCCAGCAGCAGCAAGATTATTTCACCAGATGATCTGTACCTGTGTGTGCAAGCAGGAAGCAGAAAATCAGCCCAGCAGTTGTCTGGACTGGTTTTCCGTCAGTGTGCACAAGTCACCAACAGGCCCAGGCCCAGCTCTCTTCAATCCACGCTGGGTGCCACACCAGGCACCACACCAACGCGCCAGCCCAGCTCTCTGCCTCTCTCTGCTGCCCACTGCCATCTCAATGTGTGTGACACCAACACCTGCGCGACACTTCCTACAACGCATGCGCCACAGCACCACAGAAGGGCAGCATCCAGCAGGAGATGCTAATTCCTGCAAGTAAGAGGGAGGTGGGGGCTGGAGATCGCTGCCGGAGCCAGATGACGCCGCTACGCTAGAGATCACACACAGCCAGGTGGTGTAATTAATACAAACAGATAAAAAATAAAGGTTTATTTAAAGAGAAAAAAACGACAAACATTTTCCCCTTAAAAGTGTGCACCCTTATGATTGCGCCCTAGGCAGGCACCTTCTCTGCCTACCCCCTGATAACCAGGTTATTTTTGAGGAAAAAAATACTTTGTTGTCTTTACCCTTAAAATGTGGTTTGGACCCGTACAACAATTCTGGCCCCCTCCCCAAAAACACAATTCAAAAATAGACACTTTTAAAAAGAAACATAGAAAAGATATATAATAAAAACCATGCATAAAGAAACAATTAATTTGAACTATTGTTGCCTTTGCACATTTTTAGGACAAACCTGTTATAGAACCTGCCATGTCCAACATAGGAAATGTTTACTCACTTTCACATTCTACACATTAACTTTAATCAAGCATCACATCATATTTCCCCAAGCACCACAGAACATTCCAAGAGTGTGCAGTAATCCCGAAGACGTACAACGTTTTAATTGCTGTAAGAATGTTGGAAGTAGAAATCATGTCATTGGAGCAACTTAACTTGTGCAATTCCTCACAATGAATCATGAAGTTCAGTGAAAACCTTGTGATGTTCATTCTAGTGTTTCTTTTCTGATCTTTGTGAGCAGGACCAGGCGGCAAAGCAGAGAGAACTTTAGAAGCATCACAAAACCCTTACCTAAGAACCCATGATTTATGCAGACAAGAAGAAGGATTGTGTAAGTAATTTCTGTTTATTCTATGTCATGGAATACATACAAGCACCCTTTGCCATTTAACTATTGTAGAAACACTTAGGGGCAGATTTATCAAGGGTTGAAGTGAAAATTCTAATGTTCGAATCTTCAAGTTTTTTATGGCCAAAACTGTCAAATTCAACTAGGTAATTTTTAAAATTCGATTCAAGTTTTTTAAATTTAAATTCAATCTTCTAAATTTATCATACACTGGCCCTTTAAAGTGGACCTGTCACCCAGACACAAAAAGCTGTATAATAAAAGTCCTTTTCAAATTAAACATAAAATCCAATTTCTATTTTAAACCTCAGCTGTCAATCAAATATTGTCTGCCCCTCCTCTATGCCTTAGGCATAGAGGCAGGGCAGGCAGTTAGTTTCACTTTCCATTCAGCACTTCCTAGATATCACTGCTCTTCCCACATTCCCCCAGTTTTCTTTACCATTTAATTGTGTAGCCAGGGCATGGGGATGGACATCAGGTCCCCCATTCTGGTGCACAAACAAGATTCTGAGATAATGCAAGGCTTGTCTTAATAACAGTGTCCACAAAATGTCTCCTGCTTGTTTGCTATAATCATGAATTCCCAGACTGATAGAAACAAGATTCAAATAATTTATATAGTGTGTTTAAAGCTAATTTTGCTTGACTAAAGTGATAAAATAGGATTTTGAATAATTTTTTTTGGATGACGGGTCCCCTTTAAGAACTCAAATCTAACTCAAATTGATTCAAGTTTGCAGGTCGATCCTATTCACCAAAAGTACCAAAAATTAGATTTTTTTAATAAACCGCAGTTGGTCAAATTTCGAGTTCATGGGAGTTTAAAATAACTCCCATGAACTCGAAATTTGACCCTTGATAAATTTTCCCCTTGTAGGCACATTTATCAATGGTTGAATTTCAAATTCATGTGAGCTTTTAAAAACTACCTTAAACTCCAATAAATTTGAAAATTTATAAAAAGAAAAACTCGAATCGAATTTGAATCAAATTCAATTTTTAAAAACAGCAATTTGGCAGGTTTTAGGTGGTCAGAGTATGATAAATCTCGAAAATCTAATTTTTTTTTTTTTTCAAATTGTTTTTATTACAAGTAAACATGTATAAACATGAAAACATTCGGGCCTACCAGAGGCCCATGGTAATGAGCAGAGTAACAAATAGATACATGTATGCATATCATAAACATCAACGAGGAATCAGTGACAAACCAAAAGAAAAGAAAAAACAAACTAACATGCAGGGAATATATGCTCTGATAGAGAAAAGTAAATAAAAGATAAGAAAATAGAAACAAAATCCAAATATTTCCTTAGGTCAAGGTCAATTACCGCAGATAAGAGGCTAAAAGCCGGTTGGTTCGCTGAGTCCTGGGGGGCGAGGTTGGAACAGCCGTATTACCAAAGAGAGTGGTCTGAATGTACTGAAAAGTGTCACGTAATAGTGGGTTATCCCTAAGCGTTTCTAGATCGTACCAAGTAGTGTGTTGAAAGGTATACGTAGTCAAATATTTTAGTGGAGATGGAAGGCTATTGATATATGCGCCCCAAATAGAGAAGAATTTGTCTACCTGTCGTTCTTTCTTGGCCATGGCCTCGAGCCAGTCCATGTGAAAAATGTAATGTAGTTTTTGTTTGGTCAATAAAAGGGATGGGCTGTCCGTAGAGAGCCATTGATGTAAGATTGCCTTTCGAGACGCCGCTGCCAATCGGGTCGCCAAATGGTTCTCCTCTTTAGTGAAGGTATTGAAAGGTTTCACCGAGCCAAATAGTGCCCATTCTAAAGTAGGGTGAATCAATTTATTAGTCATCTGCGTCCAGTAAGAGGAGACATCACGCCAAAAGTCAGAAATTTTAGGGCAAGACCAAAACATGTGTAAGAGATCCGCTTTGGGGCCTTGACATCGAATACAACTGTCTGAGGGGAGACGACCCATTTTATAGCGCCTTTCGGGGGTTAGATAGGAGTTGTGGAGGATTTGTATTGCCATTTCTTGATAACGGCTGGATGGAAGCTGCTTCATCATTCGGACATGGATCGAAAATCTAATTTGAATTTTTTTAAATACTGGGATTGAATTTGAATAACTTCTAAGTCGAAGTCGAATTTGACAGTTTCGATCATAAAAAAACGTGAAAATTCGAATTAATTTGAATAAATCTGCCCCTTAACCGTTTTGATTATTCTGATATTAGAAAAGAACATTGCATGCATTATAAATATAAAAAAAATACCAACACATAAAACAGGGTTTGTGTCTGGAATTCCTTTGTACTGCTGTGACGAGTTTCTGGTTATTGTAATTTCTAACTACAAATTGAATAATTCTCAGAACATAAGGTCATTTAAGGTGGTCTGAAATAATGTGAGTGGTTAAGTTATTCTACACCTACACATTCTAAGCTAAAATATTTCTATCTGCTGTATGCTACTGCACAAAATACGTAAATAAATGTCTGACCACGGGGTTGGAAAAAATTAACATGGGAGCCTTTGTTTCTATGAAGAACAGTTGTAACATAGTGGAAAGGAGCTTCTCTAATATAAGGTCTGGCAATGTTTATGCTATTGTTCACCATGAAACCCCTTACCTGCAATGTAATGTCCCCTTCCCATTGACTCCAATTTATTTTGGCAGAACCTCACAGTTTAGAAACAAAAATGTTCTATAGTTTTGCAATATTTTTGGCACACCGAAATTGCGCCATTTCACATCACCATTTGCTTAATGCTCTTTATTTACAAACATCAGCAATGTTACAGGTTTCTTCCTGCAAGTTAAGCAGATGACATTTTTTTGCATGTTACCATTTATAAAGGAAATAAAAGGGACAATGCACCACCTACTGGGTAAGGATATTATAAATAAAAATTTTATTTTGGTGACCATATAAAGGCATAAGGCAGCAGGACAAAGGGTATTACAGTAAATAAAGTTGGGGGCAGATTTATCAAGGGTCGAATTTCAAAGTGGAAAATACTTCGAAATTCGACCATCGAATAGAATCCTCCGCCATTCGAATTTGGAGGATTTTATTCAGCGTACGATCATACGATTTTCTTTCGAATACAAAAAACTTGCTCTGGAAGGTCCCCATAGGCTAACATAGCACTTGTATTGAAGTCGAAGTTTTTTTTAAAGAGACAGTACTTTGATTATCGAGTAATATCGTAGTATCCTATTCGATGGTTGAAGTATTCAAAAAATGACTTCGAATTTCGCATTTTTTTACTTCGAAAATTCCCTCGAATTCACTTCGACCCCTGATAAATCTGCCCCTTGTGATGATCAAAACTGACTAATGTCCATTAGCATATTGCCTATCTTTTCCTTGCATTGGTACAAATCTGACCACCCCCACCCCCCGTATTAACAGGATATATATATATATATATATATATATATATATAAAACATATAACATATAATTTTGAAAATTCTAAATATCTTTGAATAAAGATAATGCAATTCGGTTGCAATTCAAGGGTATTTTTACCTTTATGTAAAGCTTGTACAGAATGAGCATTATAAGATTTTTTTGCACAGTATGGAACATAATAAGATCTATTTGAATCACAGCAAGATTGATATTCAAATTAATTACATCTATTCTGCAACAGAATAGAGATTTGTCAGAGCTCTTGACCTCAAAATTGTTAGTAATGATTTATACAGAACTGTTAGGGGCATATTTATCAAGGGTTGAATTTAGAATTTGAAGAACTTTGAAATTCAAATCCAAAAAGACCAACCGAAATTAAGTCAAAGTTTTTTTTGGCTGAATAGGTCCGTTTTCGATTGAATAGGTCCATATTCAGCCGAATTAGAATCATACGAATCGAAGTAACAGCGAATTCGATCGAATTCGAATCAAAGTTTTTTCCCCTCCCAAAAAAAACATTTTTTCAAAAGCCCACCAATTGACATCAAATAGGTTCTAGGAGGTCCCCCATAGGCTAAAACAGCAATTCAGCAGATTTTAGATGGCGAATGGTCAAAGTCGAATTTTTAAAGAGACAGTACATGATACATTTCGATATTCAAAATTTTCAAAATTTTTTCAAATTCGAATCGAATTTGGACTATTCCCTAGTCGAAGTACACATGGAGGCCGATTCACCAAGGGTCAAATATCAAGGGTTAATTAACCCTCGATATTCGACTGGGAATTAAAATCCTTCGACTTCGATATTCGGATTTTAGCGCAAATAATTCGATCGAACGATTTTAATCCAACGATCGAAGGAATATCCTTCGATCAAAAAAACTTAGGAAAGCCTATGGGGATCTTCCCCATAGGTTAACATTGAGTTCGGTAGCTTTTAGATGGCGAACTAGGGGGTCAAAGTTTTTTCTTAAAGAGACAGTACTTCGACTATCGAATGTCGAAGTAGTCCATTCGATGGTCGAAGTAGCCCAAAAAACACTTCAAAATTCGAAGTTTTTTAACTTCGAATCCTTCACTCGAAGTTAGTGAATCGGCCCCAAAAAATAGCTTGAAATTCAAATTTATTTTGGGGCTCTAATGGCATTTAGCTTCCATTAAAGAATCCATTGGATTCCAAAAGCATCAAGTAAATTGTGGATTTCATATAACCTAAAATATTGTTATAATTGTTTTCTACATTTCCTTAAAAGACTATGGGGTTCATTTACTAAAAAACTTCAGGGGGTTCTCTTCCAAGAAATCAGCAGTACAAGCTCCTTGTTGTTGACTTGAAGAGTAATACTTATAATCTTTTCCAAGCTTCCACTTGCATACTAGTGTTCAGAAACTGAATGCAAAGAGATGCTGTACAGCTGGGAAATAAAGTAAACCAAGAATAGGAGTCTTGAAATCATACACTGCACTAGCCATCGTTTTCCATCTACGTTCAACTCTGAGATTGACAGCTGCCTTTTTATTACAGATTATAGATTTGAAGCACAGCTGCAGACGCCACTTTGTTCTTCTGAATACAGCTGTTTGGGGGCATCACAGCTCACAATCTACTAAGGGATGGCTATTTGGAAATGTAATAGCCACACAATCAATCCTACATAAATAAACATTGGTATATTCAGCATATTCTCAAACTGCGTATCATGCAAATATAGAAATGCTGATGATTTTTTTTTTTCCAGGATAGGGGAAGTAGAATAACTTGACCTTATCACTTGCTATTGTATGTTATGATAAAAAAAATACAGCTGTGAGCCGTGACTATAAGAAGTGTAGATGCTTTTTGCTTAGAAAGATGTATGTCAGGAATGTATATTTTTTCCCACTGTGTTTTTAACTCATCAGTAAAGGGTAGCTGAACATGGATTTAGTGATGTTTCTTTTCCTACTGATTTATGTGCACCTTAAGGTTTAGTAAACCAATATGTAGAGTGGGACGCAATGGTACAGTAAATGCTAATGGTAGACTGCTCTGATGGGTGTATAAAGGATAAGATACTGGACTTCATAGCAAATCATAATACTATGAGTTTGTGCCAGCATGGTTTTATGTGTAATAGATCTTGCCAGACTAACTTAATTTCTTTTTACGAGAATGTAAGTAGAGACCTCGATTCTGGGATGGCAGTGGATGTGATTTACTTAGACTTTGCTAAAGCATTTGATACAGTGCCACACAAAAGGTTACTGGTTAAATTAAGGAATGTTGGCCTGGAACATAGTATTTGTACCTGGATAGAGAACTGGCTAAAAGATAGACTACAAAGAGTGGTGGTAAATGGAACATTTTCTAATTGGACCAGTGTTGTTAGTGGAGTACCGCAGGGCTCTGTAATAGGTCCCTTGCTTTTCAACTTGTTTATTAATGACCTGGAGGTGGGCATTGAAAGTACTGTTTCTATTTTTGCAGATGATACTAAATTGTGCAGAACTATAGGTTCCATGCAGGATGCTGTCACTTTGCAAAGTGATCTGTCTAAACTGGAAAACTGGGCAGCAAACTGGAAAATGAGGTTCAATGTTGATAAATTCAAGGTTATGCACTTTGGCAAAAATAATATAAATGCAAGTTATACACTAAATGGCAGTGTGTTGGGAGTTTCCTTAAATGAAAAGGATCTAGGGGTCTTTGTAGATAACACGTTGTCTAATTCTGGGCAGTGTCATTCTGTGGCTACTAAAGCAAATAAAGTTCTGTCTTGCATAAAAAAGGGCATTAACTCAAGGGATGAAAACATAATTCTGCCTCTTTATAGGTCCCTGGTGAGGCCTCATCTGGAGTATGCAGTGCAGTTTTGGACTCCAGTCCTTAAGAGGGATATAAATGAGCTGGAGAGAGTGCAGAGACGTGCAGCTAAATTGGTTAGAGGGACGGAAGACTTAAAGGTTGGGGTTGTTTTCTCTGGAAAAAAGGCGCTTGCGAGGGGACATGATTACACTTTACAAGTACATTAGAGGACATTATAGACAAATGGCAGGGGACCTTTTTACCTATATAGTGGATCACCGTACCAGAGGCCTCCCCTTTAGACTAGAAGAAAAGAACTTTCATTTGAAGCAACGTAGAGGGTTCTTCACAGTCAGGACAGTGAGGTTGTGGAATGCACTGCCGGGTGATGTTGTGATGCTGATTCTGTTAATGCCTTTAAGAATGGCTTGGATGATTTTTTGGACAGACATAATATCAAAGGCTATTGTGATACTAAACTCTATAGTTAGTATAGGTATGGGTATATAGAATTTTAATTAAAAGTAGGTAGGGGTGTGTGTATGGATGCTGGGTTTTCATTTGGAGGGGTTGAACTTGATGGACTTTGTCTTTTTTCAACCCAATTTAACTATGTAACTATGTAACATACCCTGGTGGTCTAGTGGGCCGATGGGGATGCCCGCCACAAGGTGCCTCTTCTTCTGTGGTTGCTGGTGATTACTAGGGTGCACGTGGCGCGCACAAGTTTTACGCGATGTACGTGTGACGTCATCACGTCTGTGGCACGAAATTTAAAGGGGCCTTCGGCTTGTGATCATTGCCCATTGTCAGGTCTAACTCTTTAGTATCTGAGTATGATTTATCTTGTGTATATTCTGGTTTTGATCCTGCCTGCCTGAATATTCTGAACTCTGACAATTCTGACACTTGCCTGCCTGAATATTCTGAACTCTGCTGATATTGACCCATGCCTTCCCGACTATTCTGAACTCTGCTGATATTGACCCTTGCCTGCCTGACTATTCTGAACTCTTGCCTACTCTTTGAACGCTGTCTGTAATGACCCCGGCCTGTCTGACCTTGCTTGAACTCTGCCTGTTCCGACCCGGGCCTGCCTGACCACGCTTTTCGTCTACTCCTTGAACTGTTGCCTTCCATCCAAAACCTTGGAAACACACATGCCCATTTGCTCGTTCAGAACACTTGCTTTGTTCCTCTTAAGTTAAGACCTCGCAGCAACTGAGTAGCTGAGGGCTCCTCCCAAGGTCAAAGGCTGCTGCTACAGGTGAAAGATTGAGCCTAGCACCAGGGACCTAGCACTTGTTCTGAATTTAGGGAGCCGTACGTGACAATGGGTCACCATTATTTTCTGTAGTAAAAATTCTGGCAAAACAAATATTAAAGCACCTGATGATGATTCCAATTGACATTAGTGGGAAAAAAAACTTATGGTTCAAGAAATTGAGTTTTCAGAGAAACAATAGCTGCTCACTTTCCATTTACAACAAGCGGACCCTCTCTCAGCAGTACAAAAATGTCATTCATCAGCTGTACATTATTACCAATAAAAAAGTATATACTCTAATGATCACATTCTCGTATTCTTTTATAGGAAGAGCTAATGATGAAAAGATCAGTTGATCAGAAGACTGAACTTATAGTTTGTGCTTCAATCATGTACCATTTTGTCTACAACCAGAGGGATGTCTTTACTCTTCAAATGTTAAATATGAGCGCAATCTTTAATGTGTTCTACAATCATTAATAAAACTAATTATAAAGTCTATGTACCAAATAAACATTTTTTAGATCTAGGTATTATGGTTTATTTTTGAATTTCTATAAGTAAAGTAAAGAATATGCATTTTAAAGGTACTGTACAATAGGATTGTGCTTTGTCTGGCCATCATTAGACTACACTCTAATGTGTCATTTTCTCCAGTGCAGCACCAATTTTACTTGTATTACACTCTTTGATCAGATTGCATTAGGACTAACTATCTGCAATTATATAAATCTGTAAAATGGGAACCAAGTCGACAGAGAAATTGTAAGTATTAACATCTAGTGATGGGTGAATTTGGGGCGTTTTGCTTTGCCGAAAAATTTATGAATTTCCCGCAAAACGGCAAAAAATTCACGAAAGGTCACCGGCGTCTCGTTTTTGACGCCGGCGTCCGCTTTTGGACCCAGGTGCACATTCGCCGGCGAAAATGCGCCGGCGTCGGCAGTTTCCCGAATTTCCCGAATTGGAGGAATTCACAGCAAATTCGCGCCCATCACTAATAACATCTTAACTATAGTAAGATGCACAGCAAAACACTTTTTCCAATATAAATGAAAGTTGAGCTTTGTGCAAAAATATATGTTGGGACACTGAAGAAGCTGCTTGGATGAGTGGGGAAACATTTTCAAAAACTTAGAAAGTCCAATTGCTTTAGACTTATTCCTACTGGATACTTAGGGACAGTTTCGAGTTTTTTTTGGAGAAAAAACTTGAGTCGAGTTTGGTCGAATTCGAATCAAATTTGAATCAAGTTTTCAGGGTCTGTAAAATTGGTCCGAGTTTTAGAAATTCTATTTTTTTATCAAATAACCTCCCAGTCGAATTTTGAATATATTAAAATTTAAGGGAGGCCAATATTTATAAGCCACAAAAAAAATTTAAAGCTCAAATGCAAAACTTCGGCATCTTAAAGCTGCTGAGTTCAATGGGAGCATTTTATAACAAATTCCAGGGGTATTCACATTTTTTTCACAATTTCTTTAAAAAAAAAGATTTTTTAAATAAATAAGCAAACATCTTCTTTTCTTTTCTGTGCTGCTGTCACTTACTGAGCTTAGGGACCCACTCACAATATACAGTACACACAGAATAGAAATGTCACAATATAAGGCTGATTAGTATTTAATACAAATAGATACTCCATGGCAGCACAGAAACCACAACGAGTATCAGCAAATAATAATCAGACTTCTGGCATCAGCTTATATTACAGGCCAACCTCATTTTCTGCTTGATAATTTGCAACGACCCCTAAGCTTAGCTGTTCAGAGCCCACTGAGCATGTGAGTGTTGCAGACACTTTCCAAGATGGTGACTCCCTGTGACAAGTTTGAAGTCCTGGATCATTGCTGCTATTGACAAGCTGAAACTTTAGGCTGGTGCAATAAGTTCACTATGTAAAATATGGCATTTTTAGCCAGAATCATCATTTAGGGTTTCATTCTCCTTTAAGGGACTAACCAGGCATTAAGCCCACAGCCTTACATTCAATCTGATCCCTCCTTCACCACCATCACTTCCCCAGAGAGCCAGCCAGACAGTTTGGGGACTGCTGGCTTAGGTTGTAATCAAATATATTACACTAGTTATACTAGAGTGAGGTATGGTACAGATAGATTGGAATGGGTCAATACTGACCTGACTTTTTACTTGAAAATGTTGTTAGTTATGTGACTACTACTGTGTTGACATAGCATATTTTATATGCTTCACAGAAACTGCTATAATTAAGTGTACGTTTAGAAATACTTTGAGTTGTCATTGACTGGAAAATTATGAAACTTAAGTAATGAATCAGCAGTAACACTGATTAATGTTAGTCGTCAATATGTGTATAATCCTTTATGACAATGCAGTGATTCACGTCTCCTACACTAGAGCCTCACATGGTTCTGGGTGTTTATTCATCTGTGACAAGTCTTTAAACTCCTCCATCACCAGATTGGAATACAGTAATTTTATGTTTTTCAGGGGACCAGAAAAAAAACAGAAAAAATGGTGTAAAATACAGGGAAATGTATTAAAAACAGTGTAAAATGGGGGAAAATTAAAATCGGGGCATGTAAAGGTTTCACTGTATTTATTTGATGGGGTGAATCTATGGATCCTATTTGACGCAGTGAAGGGTAGTAAAGATTTTTAAGCATTTTAATGTCCAAAAAAATATCTGTCTGATATGGGACTGTTCTTGCATTAACTTTAAATATGGGGGGGCCCATTCAATTATCCACAACAATGTGGTGCATTTATGAAATTAAAATGGACCTATGAATATTGAGATATGTAGGTGTTTATAATAAACATTTTGATCTGTCTTGGTAATTATCTCCATCAGTTGTATTACTTCATATGATTCAAATGCAGAATCGGAGTGCAATTGGAGTGACCAGATCACTACAAAACACAGAGTGGCAGCAGCATTTTGCAATTCTCTCCAATGAACAAATTCATAGTGTTATTAGATGAGAATTTACCCAGGAAAGTGTTTATGTTAGTAAAATTTACATTACAGAGATTCTACCCAACAAAAGACACAATCTAAGGGGGTTATTTATCAAAGTCCGAATTTATCTCAATATTTTCTGCTACAAACTCCGATCAAACCCGCTTGGGTTTTCTTTATACTTATTTATTATTACATTTTACCGAAAATTTGCTTTGCGGGAAAAAAATCAGATTTTCATGATTTTTTTCAGATTTTTCATCTGATTTTCAAGATTTTTTTGGATTTTTCACCCGAAAACCCAGCGCACATCAAGAAATCATTGGGACTTCTCCCACTGACTTATATGCAACCTTGACAGGTCTAAGATGCCAGATTTTCTGATTCTGACTTTTCCATCCTCAGGGTTTAATAAAGTCTAAAAAATTTGTGATTTTTTAAAAGTCCAATTTTATAAAAAATAAATCACAAATGTTTTGGGATTTTTGCATTAGGAGTTTATTAAATAACCCCCCTAAGGGGGTTGTTTATCAAAGTTCGAATTTAACTCAATATTTTCTGCTACAAACTCCGATCAAATCTGCTCTGTTTTTTTATGCATCTTTATTATTGCATTTTCCTGAAAATTTGCTTTGCTGGAAAAAAAATCAGATTTTCGCCATTTTTTTCAGATTTTTCACCCGAAAACTCCGCTTTTTGCCCGAAAACTTCAGGGTATTGCACGAAACCCAGCGCACATCAAAAAAATCATTGGTACTTCTCCCATTGACTTATATGCAACATCGACAGGTCTGAGGTGCCGGATTTTTTGATTCTGACTTTTCCATCCTCTGGGTTTAATAAATTCCGAAAAATTTGAGATTTTTTAATAAGCCCCTAAGTCTTTGAGGACCAGGTGCTGAGTTGACTTACATGTGCTCCATCTTATATTTATATAAACGTGTTTCAGTTTTCACCCACAGTGCATTGCAGTGACACATACTGTAATTGCAAACCTAGCTAGCCTGGCACATTTTTTCTTACTCATATCTCTGGAATGTAAACTTGAATAATGCAAGCCTTAGGAACAGGACATCATTTAATCTGAGAGACATTATTTTTATACTTCACTTTTAAGGCAGTATGAGTATAAGAATGCATTATATTCTAACAGTTGCCATATTTAGGTGTAGTTATTCATGGTGTCACAATTCCTTTTTATAGGAATGAACAAAAATTGCTTCTTCTGCTGCGGAAATTTGGCAATTTGCATTGACTATTGTGGTACCCAGTAGAGAATGTTTTCATCACAGTCACTATACTTAGTAATCTGGTGCCTCAATATAATTTTCGATAGTTATGAATATAACAATTCGGTATACACAATGCTGCTTCATAAAACCAAAAACGTTAATTATGTAATGAAATTGTAACAAGCCATCAAAATAAAAATGAGATACAATCTTGTCTGAGGTCATATGTTTTGCAAAATAGCTATGCTGCAATTACAAAATTAAAGGTTATTATAAGGAAATTAATCATCTTAATGATGATCTTATTTTATTTCTGAAAGCAACTGCTCAGAGCTTCAGGGACTTCCACAATTTAGAATTTTACAATTTAATTCCGGACAATCCCTGATGATTTTTAAATTTTAAAACCATTAATCCTTAGTGAACTGGCCTCAGTCATATCTGAACAACCAGAAAATAGGTAGCAAATGCGAAAATGATTTACAGTTTCCAGTTCACACTGTCTGGTTCAGTAATGACACACAAATAGCCGTATTTATAAGAAATGTAACATTTGGATTGCGCCGACCACAAACAAAAAACTCAAAGTTTTAAATGTTGCATTGTATATTATATTGTTCTGATTTTGATGGAATATCCCACAAATACCAAGAGTATTTGGCCACCATAAACTAGCAGAAGAGCTTTAATATTATATTTGACAGCGATTTTATGAGAGTGCTAGAGGGATTTGTCACAATCACCAGTTTTATTGATGGTGGTGGAAAACTACTATTCTAGAATCACAGATCTTACTACTGTGAAATATATAAGATGTTGTAGATCTTGCCCAAGAAATAAACACCTATAGAGAATAATGATTTATTCCAAGCAGGGTACACATCAAGCGGGTAATTGATCAAAGTCTGATTTTTTCTGGTCTGACTTTGAAAGGGAAAAACTATTTTTTCGTAGAAAAAAATCTAAACATTTTCTGGATTTATTAAAGTCTGATGGTGTTAAAAGTCAGAATAAAAAAGTACTCCAACTCAGACCTGCCGAGTTCATATAGAAGTCAAGGGCAGATGTCCCATTGATATGGGATCTGCTGTTGATTTTGTTCAATAATCTGAAGATTTCGTGGTTCTTAGGCATCTAATCTGAAAAAATCACAGATTTCAGCCGTCTAATACGGCAGCTCTGGTGGCCGCACACCCGACCCCCAGTCTAACACTGTTTTTTGTTTTCATATTATTGAAAATAATTATTGAAATAAATGACACTGTAGTAATACATACATAAATACATACATAATATTACCATCCATTTCCCAAGCAGTGTGTGCACAGCATCTTACCAATGTATTCAAATCGAGTGCGACAGATAATTATCATGTCAGAAAAAATGACTTCAATATGTAATAGTTGTATCGTTGAGAAAATGAGCATCCTTGAACAATATTCCAATATGTATCGTATTTATAGTGGAAAGAAAGAAAGAGGCTTGATAAGTATAGATAAGTCCCTAAACCCTAATAGAACATATATGCTAACACATGGTAATTTATGCAGATTTCTACACCTACACTTTTTGCATTTTTTTTAGATCTTTGCATTATTATTTGACTTGCCATTATAATGTTGAATACAGACACCTGAACTGGTTACACATTGTTTCGATTGAATAATCATCTCAGTGGGAAATGTGTTTCATTGGAAAAATAAACCAGTTATGTGGAAAGGAAACCATTTGAAATGACCTTTTTTGGTGTTGTCTTTTAAACCCATTCATTTCAGAAAAAATAATGCCAGAGAACTCCCGGAACCTATGATGAGGAAGACTCATATGGCTGTGATTAGAGGACTGCTGAAGTGTTAATTATAAGAGAAAAAAAAGATAGTTAAATCAATACAATCTTGGTAGTGTGAGAAGAAAAGTATCATTGGTGTATGTTACAAACCTCCCAGGGAATAATACCAGATGTATCTCCAGCACTACTGTAGATGAGCATATAGGGAGCAATGATCATAACATGGTCTCCTTGAGATTATATTGCAGAGACAACTGCACTGGAGGGGTTCCACAACGTCGGTAAAGGGGTCCAGGAGGCTAGCTCAGAGAAGAGCCGAATTTCCGGTTTCAAACCCAGAAATTTAGCTCTTATGGTAAGGGCACATGCTTAGATTCGGGAACATTTAGTCACCTGCCGATAAATTGGCTCTTCTTCGGTGCGACATCTCCTCCAAACTGCCTCCCGTCGGCTAGAATCTAAATTGCCAGCAGGATGGCACTCGGACGGTGCTTCATTTTCCGAAGTCACCTGAAGTTTCCTAGTGAAGCAACTTCGGGCGACTTCAAACGAAGCACACTGATTGCCAGAATGTAAATCGCCGGCGGGAGGCAGTTCAGGGAGATTATTACCCCCCGAAGAAGAGGAGATTTGTCGCTGGGCGACTAATCTCCCCGAATCTGAGCGTGTGTCTCTGCCCTTAAAGTTACAGGAGAAGGTATTTTGCCGCCGCTGGTAACTAGCGGGACGCTGCCGTCTGAGGCAAGTTTCTCACTCTCCTCATTCACGCAGCGCCCCTGTATATAATATCTCCTACCTTTGGCACATATATTATTAAAAACGAATATGTTATCCCAAATGTTACAGTTTGGGATCCATTATCCCTGAAAGCTCTGAATTACGGAAAGGCCATCTCCCATAGACTCCAATATAATCAAATAAGCCAAATTTTAAAAAAATGATTCCCTTTTTCTCTGTTATAATAAAACAGTACATTGTATTTGATCCAAACCAAAAGTAATTAATCCTTATTGGAAGCAAAACCAGCCTATTGAGTTTATTTACTGTTTATATGATTTTCTAGTAGACTTAAGGTATAAAGATCCAAGTTCCAGAAAGATCTGTTATCCGGAAAACCCCATGTCCCAAGCATTCTGGATAACAGGTCCCATACCTGTATCTGTTTGAAACCCTGCCCCCTGCATAAGGAGGATCCTTACGAAAGGCTGTATAAATATTATCCCGGGAGGGGGGAAGATATTTAGCTTTAGAATAAGCAGCAAAAATAAATGCAAAGGAGCATCGGGTGTGTCCAAATGATACACATATTTCCAAGGAACAATACATAACGCAAATTAATATTTTTCCATTGTGTATGTTTGTTTCATTAACAAATGTTATAACATATGAGATAGACAGGGCTACCAAGAGCAGTGGAGTTAATATTCCCCACAGCTGGAAAGGGACCCTATTATCTCTGAAAGGCTTCCTCTGTGGGAGATCCAGAAACACTCGGGGGCGCATGTAGTATTGGTCGAATATCGAGGGTTAATTAACCCTCGATATTCGACTATCGAAGTTAAATCCTTCGACTTCGAATATCGAAGTCGAAGGATTTAGCGATATTCGTTCGATCAAACGATCGAACGATTAAATCCTTCGAATCTAACGATTTGAAGGATTTTAATCCATCAATCGAATGATTTTCCTTCAATCAGAAATTAGCTATAAAGCCTATGAGTTACCAGGATGAAAATTTGACCATGGAACAATCCAAGGAGGAGCTGTGAAATGTGATAGATGTACAAATGAAAGATTTCAGTGAGGCTAATAATAAGATAATTAAATGCAGCCAAGTGAAAATTACACGTATATTAATTTTCCATTGCACAATTCACCTTGAGTATAATGTGCTACATTCATATTTACACATAATTAATATTATCTTTGTAATACAGTTATGGGATCCATTATCTGGAAACCTGTTATCCAGAAAGCTCCGAATTACGGAAAGACCGTCTCCCATAGACTCCATTATAATCAAATAATCCAAATTTTTTAAAAAACATTTCCTTTTTCTCCGTAATATTAAAACAGTACCTTGTACTTAATCCAAACTAAGATATAATTAATCCTTATTGGAGGCAAAACCAGCCTATTGGGTTTATTTAATGTTTACATGATTTTCTAGTAGACTCAAGCTGTGAACATCCAAATCATGGAAAGATCCGTTATGTGGAAAACCCCAGGTCCCGAGTAGTGATGGGCGAATTTGCAAATTCCCGAAACGGCGCCAGCATCAGTTTTTTGACGGCAGCGTCCGTTTTGAGAATTTATTAGTCGGCGGCAAATCGCGCAAATTTGCGCCTGGCGAATAAATTTGCCCATCACTAGTCCTGAGTATTCTGGATAACAGGTCCCATACCTGTATATACTATTTTGCTGAACCCACCCCAAATTCAATCTTCCGGTCTCATCATATACATATATAATTGTACAATATTATCACTAACAATTTATAATACCACTAATGTATTCCATTTGCAAATAAGTCAAAATGATGATTAATGATGAATATGAATACATTTTGGCTTGGTGTGATGCAATGGTACACTGTTAATTGAGTGAATTGCAATATTGCTGCCTGTAGGAGATAGGATGTTAATTAAACAGAAATACATTTGAATAATAAAACACGTGTCCACTTTGAATATTAATGATATATTCCCTGCACTCAGAAATCATCAAAGGTTACCAATCAAGTCTAATTAAGATCATATTTATACATTTTATTTTAGCTTGACTCTGAAATATGTGCATGATTAAGCTTTCCTTATCCATTAAAAAAAAAGCAACAGAATGGCTCTTATCCAGAATACTTTGGACCTGGGCTTTTCCAGATTAAGGGTCTTTCCATAATGTGGAGTGGGGGTTTAACACTACTACAAACCAATTTTAAATTAACTCAGAGGTGAAACACCCCTTTAATCTAAATACAGAAAATAGATTACTGTAAAGTTACTCAATTGTAGTGGTTCTCTGAACACTTTTGCATAAATATTGACAGTTTTAGACTGCTAATACCAGGCTTTTGGGTCAACGGTTCTCTGAATGTCAGAATGTTATGACCCTGTGAATGTCAGAATGTTATGACCCTGTGTATACAATAAGAGGCCCATTTGGTAAAGATCACATTTTAGTTGTATGAGAGCTTTTTGGTTTTTTGAAACCACGATTACACTCTATTTCTCTAAAACCACAAATTCCTTAAAAGTTATTTAAAGGGGACCTGTCACCTTAAGAAATAATTCCAAATCCTAATTTATGATGTTAGTCTAGCAAAATACATTTCACTTACACTATAAAAATTAATGAAATCTTGTGTTTATTAGTCTTGGAATTCACAATCACAGTAGACAGGCAGGTGCCATTTTGAAGATGCTGTTATTAAGGCAGGCTCTGCACCATCCTGTTTCCTTCTCAACTAAAACATGCTCTTGTCACCCCCATTCTGAAAAAACCCTCTATTGATCCCTCCAATCTTGACAACCTCCGACCTATCTCTCTGCTACCTTTCATCTCTAAACTACTTGAGCGCCTAGTCTACAACCGACTTACCTCATTCCTCTCTGACAATAACCTGCTGGACCCCCTACAATCTGGTTTTAAGTCACAACACTCCACGGAAACTGCCCTGACTCGACTAACTAATGACCTTTTAACCGCTAAAGCCAACAATCATTTCTCACTACTAATACTGCTTGACCTCTCAGCCGCATTTGACACTGTAGATCACCCTCTCCTCCTCCAGTCCCTCCAGTCGCTTGGCCTTCGTGACACAGCCCTGTCCTGGTTCTCTTCTTACATCACCAATCGTTCCTTCAGTGTCTCCTACAATGGAGTATCATCTTCTCCCCTACCTCTTTCTGTTGGAGTTCCTTAAGGCTCTGTCCTGGGACCATTACTATTCTCCCTCTATACTTCCTCCCTTGGCAAATTAATAAATTCGTATGGTTTCCACTACCACCTCTATGCTGACGATACTCAGATCTATGTCTCATCTCCTGATCCCAACCCAGAACTCCTAACTCGCGTCTCCTCCTGCCTGTCCGCTATCTCTACCTGGATGTCGCAACGCTACCTTAAATTAAACCTCTCTAAAACTAAAATGGTTCTCTTTCCTCCAAGCAACACCAGTAGCATCCCCGAAGTATCCATCATAGTTAACAATTCCACTATCACCCCCTCTCCCCAGGCCCGGTGCCTTGGGGTTATCCTAGATTCTGCCCTGTCATTCACTCCTCATATCCAGTCACTTATTAAATCATGTCACTTCCACCTAAGGAACATATCCAAAATACGATCATTTATCACCCAAGACGCTGCCAAAATTCTTATTCACTCTCTCATCATATCGCGTCTAGACTACTGTAACTCTCTTTTAATTGGCCTCCCCCTCCAGAGACTGTCACCTCTCCAGTCCATAATGAACACTGCTGCAAGGCTCATACACCTCAGCAACCGCTCCTCCTCTGCCTCGCCATTCTGTCAATCCCTGCACTGGCTTCCGTTACCTTTCAGAATCAAATTCAAATTAATGACACTGACTTTCAAAGCACTTCACAACTCTGCTCCACCCTACATCTCTGAACTCATCTCTATATACTCACCCACTCGCTTACTACGCTCCTCTACTGACCTGCTACTCAACTCTTCTCTCATTACCTCCTCACATGCTCGCATTCAAGACTTTGGAAGGGCTGCACCCCTCCTCTGGAACGCTCTCCCACGATCTGTCTGACTTTCTCCCAACCTTTCTGCTTTCAAAAAATCTCTGAAAACGCACTTCTTTCGAGAAGCCTACCCTCACTCTGCTTAACTACCAAACGCAACACCACATACAACACCACATTTCTCACCCACTTACTTCGATCTTGCCCACTCCCACACCTTGTGTATTACTCCCTTCCCTTTAGACTGTATGCCTATGCATAGGGCCTTCCTCACCTCTTTGTACCTGTATTGATTGTGATGTTTGTTACTCCATACATTCTATGTATGTAATTCATGTGATGTAGTTGTATAATCACAGTTACTTTACAGTGCTACGCAATATGTTGGCGCTATATAAATACATGTTAATAATCAAAATCTTGTTTATGTGCCAGAACGGGGCACCTGATACCCATGTCTATGCATTGGATACACAATTAGATGGTTAGGAATCTGAGGAGTGCAGTGAAATCTAGGAAGTGCAGAATAGAAAATGAAAGTAATATCCTGCCACGCCCCTATGGCTAAGGCATAGAGGAGGGGCAAGTGATATGTGATTGACACCTGAGACTTTTAGAAGAGCTAATAACTGGAATGGATGTTTTAATAACAAAAATAATGTGGGTTTCATGTTTCATTTGTAAAGGACTTTTATTGTACAGCTTTTTATGTCTGGGTCCGCTTTAAAGATCCAAAAATAAAAAGTATGAATAAAAAAAGCACTGATCAATGTTCTAAAAAAAAGGATATCTCTAAAACCACCAAAGATTTGAGTCTTTCAGACAATTACTAGCGAAAAAAACAGCTCCCATTGATTTCTATAGGACCGCAGCTACTTTTACTTGGAGAAGTTTTGTATTAGAGTTTTTGTGGTTTATACACTTAATAAATCAATTTCTGGAGTTTTAGATACATTATACGGTCTTTGAGAAAAATAGAAATCCGCATATTAGTAAATTAACCCCTTATTGTATAGTCAGTTAGTAGCCATTTGACATGAGCATTGCTGACTGGTATTAGCAGTCTAAAACTGCAATATGTTATAATATGTTTCAAACAAATGTCACTTTCTGACATGACTGATGGGTGTTAAGTTCAATAGGAAACACTTAAATGAAGACACCCCAAGTTTAGGTAGTAGACCTACATTGCATAGCTTGTTAATGTTTAATGCATGTTTACAAATCAACAACATAATTCCAATCAAAATTCCAATTTGACTGCAAATGTTTTCAGAAGCTAGATGTGTTACTTATTATAATATATCTTTATTTTGCGTGAATGTTGGCTCCATAGGGACCACTGAGCCACGATGCATTTTTGTCTGTAAATCGTGGTTCTTTCATTAACTAAAGAGATCACTGCAGAGTGAGTTATACTTTTTCTTCTTCTTTCTCATATACATCTAATTTGCAGCTTTGTTTTTCTCAAGTTTTAAAAAGCAAGTGCCAAACTATCTTTGTTTTCATTTACAGACCAACACCTTTTCCATTAGAATCCTAATTTAATCAGTTTGCAAAGTACTGTGAATCATAAGTGCCTTTATTTATACAGCTGAGCTACGGTGACAGATACTGTCTTGCTGCCAGCTTAATAGGAACTCGTGGAACCTTCTTTGCTAACAGAAATACCCTGTCTATATACATGGATAAATGGTGTATAAAATATAATCTTGTATTTTCAGCTGTATTACTTGGTTCTGATAATGATATTTTTACATATATTTAGTTTGTGGCCCCCTTTGCATTTTTTTCAGGTACCCTTAGCAGAAAATATACATTTAGGGGGTTATTTATCAAAGTCTATAAATAAATCCGAGAACCGACGCGTCTGCACCCGACAGTCGTGTCCCTTCGGATCAATGCTGCAACACCATCCGACAATGCTATTACTTACCTTATTTCTGTCGCATCCGACGTGATGCCTGCGTTTTTGAGCAGTGCGTCGGATTGTGCGAAAATTGTCCATGTAGTCCTACCCTTAGGGCAGAGAAACACGCTCAGATTTGGGGAGATTAGTTGCACAGCAACAAATATCCTCTTCTTCGGGGGCGACTAATCTCCCCGAACTGCCTCCCAGTCCCACCGGCTAGAATGTAAATCTAAATCGCCTTCATTTTCTGAAGTCGCCCGAATTTGCCTCACGAGGAAACTTTCCGACGACTTCGGAAAATGAAGCGATCCGAGTGCCATCCCGCCGGCGATTTAGATTCTAGCCGGCGGGAGGCAGTTCGGGGAGATTAGTCACCCCTTAGAAGATGTGATTTATCGCCAGGCAACTAAATCTTCCCAAATCTGAGTGTGTGTCGCTGCCCTTAAAGGGGAAAACTATTTATTCATAGAAAAAAAATCAAATCATGATTTATTAAATCCCCGATGGTGTTAAAAGTCCAAGTAAAAAAGTACTCCCAAAGATATCCTGATTTGTGCTTGGTTTCCGAAATGTTGCGGTATTTAGGCATCAAATCTGAAAAAGTTGCAGATTCAGATTTTTTTGTGGGGGGTGGGATGCGGCATTTTGAATTCTCCAGCTATTTCTAATAAACTTTATTTCCCAACAAATAGGCTACGGTCACAAAAAAATGTTTCTCCTCCTGCGCTTGTCCTGTTTCTACTGTGTATGCCTGTTTGCAGATAAGGAGTGGATTTCAGTGTGAAAATGCATTTACATGCGTGGTAGGATATTGCAGCTTTTGTCACCAATACACAAATAACTTCTTCTCAAAATTGGCCAGGTTCTCCAGCTCCAGCTCCTGGAAAAAAGCCAGAATTCTGATTGGACAAACTTCCTATTGAACCCAAGGACAGTGGACATTCCAGAGACCTAGGAGTTCTTCTGTGCAAGGGACTTGGTGCTGCTATAGAAAAAGAAAGAAACCAATTGCAGCAAGGTAATGTGGAGTGCTAAATATAATATTTTGGGATTCATAATTCCCCTTTAATTCGATAAAAACTAAATACAAAGGATATCTCTGGAAACAGGTCAAGTCTATTTATGTTCTTGCATTGTTTTTCTTTTTGTTATATGTTTCTGGCAAAGTGAGGTATACATAAATGTTTTTCTAGTTTTTTAGCCACTGGAGGCCGAAATGATCATTGGCGACACAAGCCAAAGAAATTTCACGCAATCGCCAGCCGAGAGTATTTGCTTTCCAATCAAGAAGAAATTAAATAAAAGGGCTGAATATGGCCGAATCCGGTGCCAGTACATTTGTGACGGTTTCGATGCAAGCATATTGAAATGTAATACCTAGCCAACAGAATGAATCTGCATTATGTTTTAATTAACAAAAAGAACATTTTGTTGTTTTTTAATAGCTTTTTATACTTTATCCATTGGGGGAAAAAATTAAAAAATTGTGACTTTCAAATCAAATCAAATGCGATTGTATATACAGACATGGGACCTGTTATCCAGAATGTTCAGGACCTGAGGTTTTCTGAATAACCGATCCTTCCGTAATTTGGATCTCCATACTTTAAGGGGCCCATTCATTAAGTTCGAGTGAAGTAATAGAAGAAAATAAACTTCGAATTTCGAAGTACTGTCTCTTTAAGAAAAACCGTTGACCCCCTAATTCGCCACCTAAAAGCTACCGAACTCAATGTTAGCCTAACTTTTTTTGGTCGAAGGATAATCCTTCGATCGTTGGATTAAAATCCTTCGAATCGTTCGATTAGAAGGATTTAATCGTTCGATCGAACGATTATTCCTTCAATCGTTCAATCAAAGTATTTGCGCAAATCCTTCGACTTCGATATTCGAAGTCGAAGGATTTTCATTCCCCAGTCGAATATCAAGGGTTAATTAACCCTCGATATTCGACCCTTGATGAATTTGCCCCTAAGTCTACTAGAAAATCATGTAAATATTAAATAAACCCAATAGGCTGGTTTTGCTTCCAATAAGGATTAATTATATCTTAGTTTGGATCATGTACAAGGTACTGCTTTATTTTTACAGAGAAAAAGGAAATCATTTTGGAAAATTTGGATTATTTAGATTAAAAAAGAGTGTATAGGAGGCGGTCTTTTCGTAATCCAGAGCTTTCTGTATAACAGGTTTCCGGATAACGGATCCCATACCTGTATATATTGTTTTTTTCTATCAGGTGAATCCTGTCTCAATAACAAAAAAAGAAGATATGAATAAAAAGAGAGGTGGGGTGGAGAATAATTAATAATTCCTAGTGCATGAAAACTGCAGTGTCTTATGGAAAATATTCCAAGATCTGTTCTTTGTATGGAAAGGAATCCTTTAAAAATGAAAGTCTACTATCAACCAGGACCCCATCAATATGCACATCAGCCAAAGTAACCTTGCCAAACATTTGAGATCATTTAGAAAGTGTACCAAGGATACTGTTGACGAGTAATTCATCAGAATGATTTATTATAAGTGACATTAACACTGGTTACTAATTTTGATTTGGTGTCAGACAGGATATGCATTATGTATGTAAACTATATATTGAAAAGAAAAACCCGCTGTGGTTCTTTTATGAATGCACTGCTGCTCTTGTAATTGAATCCTGTGGGCTACCTTACAACTGTCCCTTCCGAAATGACCTTTAGTTCAATTACTGTAGTTGGATGTAATACACTGATTTATTAAACACTCAATAAAAATTTCATGTGGAAGAATTGATGACCTTCCAAGATGTCTCCTCCTCCGCATATATTTCTTTGTATAAAATGATTTCATCCATTATATCTTTATAGATTCTGACATTCCAGTAGGAGAAAACATGGTGCGATGGTAGCTTGGCTGGTATATGCAAGACAATTTATTATTTTTAACATTTGTGATTGGCCTCATAAATTATTTTGAAATCACATCGTTTTTTCAGTGACATGCAACAAGTTCCAAAGCGACAGAATTGTCTGGATTCAATTTCCCACTTAAATTCCTAGGAATAAATGTATAATCCCATAGAATGTTCCCCTTAATGAGTGTCAACATGACAATACGGTATTATTAATAGACATTTATATACAGATTCATTTAATACTGTATTATTGTAGATACAATTGTCATGTTCTTACTACAGGAGAAAAGGTAAGACTAATGATAATGGAGAAATAATGGAAATAAACTCTTGCAAAGCAACAAAACAGTGGTACACAGGACTGTAATAAAATTACATGATTAATTCATGCATATAAAAATAGCATATTGAAAACGTTCATAATATGACTGTAATCCTTTTACCCAAGCATTATATGAAACAATACTATACATGCCAAAATATTAAATATAGGAGGTCAGTGTTACCCAACCAGTGGCTTATGAGGAAGATGTTGCTCACCAACCCCCTGGATATTGCTCTCAAAACAAGTGCCTATTTTTGAATTTTTTGCTCCCCAACACTTTTTAAATTTTTGTTGTTTTTTTTACATTTGAATGTTGCTCACGGGTGAAAAAGGTTGAGGTCCTCTGCTCCAGGTTATACTCCACAAGTGGTCATGGAGTAAATAAGTGGATTAAAATGAAAGTGCATTCCCTTAATTACCACTCCATATATGAATGATCTTCTGTGGGCTCCAGACTGTGGGCCGAGGAATCGAAAAAGGCATAGGAATCGAAAAAAAATGTGGAGGCTTATTTGTTAAAGGTTGGATTTTAGTAGTTTTAGAGGTTTTTGGAAACACTAAACTAAAATCACAAACTCTAAAACCATGGCTGTCAATGAATTTATTAAAAGCTCAGATTAAAAAAAACTACGAACTGAAAAAATGCACTGAATGATCCAAAAAAACAAAAAAAAAGTCTGAATACCATAAAAACCTCGAAACATTAGAGTTTTTCGGCCAATTCGTAGTGGAAAAAAAACCTGAAAACCTCTCACGTTGTGATTGGTTTAAAAATGGTCAAATAGTATCAGTGTTCCTTCCATTGATTTCTATAGGACCTCAACAACTTTAATTTGGCTAAGTTTGGCATGAAAGGCTTTCATGTTTTTTTGATAAATCTCAAATTTTTAGAGCTTTTTAAAAAAATAATAAAACACACACTTTTTGAGATTTGTGGCTAAAAACAAAATTTGAAGTCAATGGGCTAAGTCCATTTCCAATTGTAAAATCATTTAATTTGAGCTTTTATAGGCTTTCAGGTTTTTTGGTTTGAATTTGCATGAATTTGAGGATTTTGAGGTTTTGTGTTTGTTCCATTTTTTATTTGTTATATTAGGCTGTTTTAATAAATAAAAGAGAAAAATTATTATTTTGTGGTCTCTAAAACCACTAAAAGCAGATTGTTTATAAATGGACCTCCCCATGTTACTATATCCTTGGGCTGCAATACAGAAGAAAAGTTAGAACTCCCTGGAGAGGCCTGTGTACCCTTTCAGTGCTCTCTTTCTCTTTCCACTCCACACACACTGCTAATGTGTTCAAATGCTGCACCTAAAGTCTCTTGTAAAAGGTCTATTTTACAATATTATAAAAGGGGATTGATCAATGCACATTCCTTTGTCCCTTGTTTCATTATTTATTTAATATCTGTGCAAGTGCATATATTTTTAAAAACAGTGGGTTTTAGTTACAAAGTTATGATCTTAAAATTGTCAAACCACCATACCATGTCAAGGTAAACACCCATATGGGCGTCCTTATTATATACCTCCTGTCATATATTTCATAGGCTAACATCTCCCTGCATGGTTGCATTTCTACATACATGTCTGCATTTTTGTCATTCAAATCTTCCTGAAAGAACATCACTGATGGAAATGCTCCTAGTAGGATTCCCTATAGTAATTGTTTTTTTCCTATAAATAACATTAATCTGTTATTTGCATTTGTAGCCATCAAACCAAGGTCCTACTCCATAACTAAGATGAAGGCAACTAAACAATATTAAACCCTTACCATTCAAACCATGATACCATCTCTGCCTATGTGGGTGGCATCTATGACTACAAGTCATAAAGGAACACTTTCCAATCTTAATGCAGATTTTGCAAAGCTTGAATATATCTTGCAGGTGTTGATGGTGGTGGAATGGAATTATGATATGGTTTCAAATAGTTTTCATTAACATTTTGTTGTTTGTTGATAGCAATTCATTTCATGTCTGAATACACCAGGGAATGCTCATGCGCCTTGTTTTCTGCCTTCATACTTCTTAAAATTGCTTTTCTTTAACGTGGACGGAATATATCTTATAGCGCACAATAGCTATACAAAAATGAATAACAGCAAGTGTGAATATTTTATAGCAGTCAAAAGAAAAACAAACTGCCTGATATTTTAAAAGTCTTCTGAACTCAAAAAACGCACTGAAATAACATGACAGAAGGAAATGTACCCTGGGAAATGCATTTTGCACAGAAATCCTTATTTCATTTTATTCATTTTATTTGAATAAATCACCACTTGTTAATGAGTTTGGGAGCACAGTTAGAGAACATGAACCACCAAAGAGATTATTCTTTTCACAAATGTTTTGTTAACATAAGAGTAATTCCGATGCATTTATAATACTAAACATTTGTTTCAAAGAAGCCTTTTACATTCAATATAGAACTATTGGTATTAAAAATATATATTCATCTCTTTGAAGCTAAATTAAAAGCGATTTAATGAAGGGATGGGAGGTATAACCTGTAAACCTTGGATTCTCCAGAATGAATGCCAATCCTTACAGCTACCAATATATATATATATATATATGTATACATATTTATATATATAAAGAAGCATATTACACCCTGTTTTGGCATCAGCAAATAAATAAGAAAATCCTAGATAATTTTGCCAAGATAAGATCAGATGACTGCAAATTTCCATCAACCCTTTAGCATCTATTATTTTCTGGATTTCACCCAAAGTGCTTCCGATACATGTGAACCCTGGAATTCTATTAAGTTTGTTTTCGTTAATTACTGGAACAGATGTTTAAATCACAATTAAAGGTTCAAAGAATGTTAATTCTGGGACATCATGGGGGTCTAATGTAACTTTTGCATATGCCAATTTCTTTATGAATTGGGATACGGGGGGAACATGTCTAACCTATTATTCTTTTTCATGCACTGTATGCAACATGGTAGTGATATATTGTTAGTGTTTATTTGGGAGGTGACAGTGACTTCCTGTCTGCCTTCCCCTAGATGCTTAATGAAGCCAACCCTTAAATGAAATATATCCAATTTTTAAATGTGGAAATTATGCATAATACTATGTCCATCTACACAAGTATTTTTTCAAAACCTAATTATTATATTGAGATATAATAGGTTTCGCTCATCTCCAGTGAAGAAGTGTATTCTCATCAAGTGGATTTCCAATTGGCCAAAGCTTTTTCTGAGAAACATACTACAGGTATGGGACCTATTTTCCAGGATGCTTGGGACCTGGGTTTTCCAAATAACAGATGTTTCTGTAACTTGTATTTTCATACCTTAAGGGGGTTATTTATTAAAGTCCGAATGCCAAAAACTCTAAGGATTCAAGGTTTTTTTTGCTATAAAAGTCTTTATTCGAAAATCCAGCATCTCAGACTTGCCAAGGTTGTATATAAGTCAATGAGAGAAGTCCTGAAGATATCCTGATCTGCACTGGGTTTCGTGCAAAAATCTGAAGATTTCATGGTTTTCGGAGGAAAAAATTCGAAAGAATTTTCAGAGTTTTCAGATGGAAAATACTAATTTTGGGTCGCTTTTCACAATTTTTTAGCATTTTCCAAAACTGGAATTTTTCAGGAAACTTTATAGATAAACAACGGGAAATAAACCATGGGGATTTGGTCCGAGTATATTTTAGAAAATAAATGGGATAAATTCCAATTTGATAAATAACCCCCAAAGTCTTCTAGAAAATCATGTAGACATTAAATACACCCAACAGGCTGATTTTGCTTCCAATAAGGATTTATTATATCTTTGTTTGGATCAAGTGCAATGTACTGTTTTATTATTATAACGAAAAAGAAAATGATTTTTAAAAATGTTGATTATTTGAACAAAATGGAGTCTATGGGAGAGGGCCTTTCGGAACTGTCTGGATAACTGTTTTCCAGATAATGGACCCCATATCTGCACTATAAAGAATAATGATCAGAATAATGATGATCAATAAAATTGTAATTTTTGATCCGTATAAGAAATTCCTACCCTATGGGGCCAATTTATGAAAGTTTGTAGGACATTCGTTTCTATGAATTGTACTTTTTAGCACAAACACATTTTTTTGTATAATTACTTTTTTCGTAATTTAAACTGTACGCATATAAAAGTATGTAAAGATTAGCCTTGTTTGTGGTTTTAGAGGTTTTCAGAGATGAAACCTTCATTGTTGTGCACATTTTTTCTTCGTTCACTAAAGAATTGTGGTTTTAGGATTTTTTCTGCGGATATTTTAATTTGTACTTTTTATAATCGTATCTTTTAATACATTTCATGGCCTTTGTGATTTTAGAGGAATAGAGTTTAATTGTGGGTTCTAAAACCTCTAAAACCACTAAAATTCGACCTCTGATAAATAAGCCTCCATGTTTTGAAGTTTTAACAGCTCCTCATATGTCATTTTGTTGGTGTAAAACAGTTAGATATAGTATTAAAGATGTACTTGTTAGTAAACTCCATGCTATGAAACAAACAAGACTTACAGTAATTACAGTAAATGCATTAAAGTGTCCAATGTTCTGGTTGTATTACAGAGCCTGCTCAAAAGCTCAGTGTCCCAGAAAGGAATACGCCTAAGTTCTCCATCTGCATACTGCAGTACCAGCGTGCACCTACAATTATAACAGTTCTTAATAGGTTTTCTAATTCCTGTTTTCCAATATAAAAATAATAATGAATAATATAAGACAGCACTAAAGCTCTGAACATGTCACGAAACGGGAATAAATGGATTTTTTTTTCAAAAGGTTAGCTTTTGTTAATGCAATAAATAAAATGGAGTTACTACCACGCACATTAGTCATAAAAAAATTACTTTTTAAATGTTTCGTGTAAAGTGTATGTACTGAAAATGACCTTGTTTTATACCAAACACTGTATCTAGTGTAATTTCTTCTTGCAAGAATTTAGGGTATTGTGCAGAGTATTTACTGAAGGCTAGCAGACATATTGTGCTGCGCTAACTAATAATATTTTTTATACAGTATTATGAATGTAAAAACAAGACCAAGAAATAATATCCCTCCTGTATACGTAAAATATAAAGGTAAAATATATTTGAAACATGAACATTTACAAAGATAAAACTGTATGAATGACCAAGGATGTAATGGCAGACAGTTAATGGACTTTGCAGTTCAATGGTCTCTCTAGGCTGATATAGAGAAGCAATGTTCAGAACCCAATGCTGTCAGTCAAAGAGGAGCCTTGTATTTAATTCCTGCTCTGAGCAGATGTTAGGTACCTGGTGCACCCCACAGCCCAGGAAGTCCATAGCCTGCTCATGAACATACAAGGGTCATTCCAAGGGATGCCCCCATCAAACCCATCACCCTCCTTTTTTAATGTAGTGATGCCAAAGGCAGGAAGTGCCAAACTAACAAATGTGCTATGAATGAGGAAACAACCCAAGGGGTTCAGTAAATGTGATCAATCATGGGTTCTTGAGAAATGTGAAGACAATTACATTATGATGAATATTATAGCTTTTATAGTGCCTGTTTCACTAATGTTGTCTATTTTACTTTTTATTCTTATGTATAAAGATGAATGGTTGTCGGTTTCTGGCTTTGTTTGTGGTTTGTTCTTCATGCTTTCCAATCCAACGTGGTAAGACTGAATGCTCCTCTCAGAGAAAATATCAGGACCCCTTGCAATGGCCCTAAATATAATGGGCCGCTGTTTTCAGTGTTATTTCATGTTACCACATAACAGTCATTTGTACAAGAAATTCAAAAACCTTTTCATTGACCAACCTTTGATTTGGAGATGTCAGCCACTAAGTTTTTTTAACAAACATTGCCCAACCACCTACAATGAGCCATCATTGCCCTGGACCTGGATATCTCAGATATTTTATGGCTTATACTTTATTATATTTTATACTTTATTTGTAATTAAAAACTACTGTTACATTTAATTTTCCTTAAAGTTTCTCCTTATCTATGTATCGTTGTTGATAATACAATACAATATTCATCTGTATTGTTAACTCGGTCACATTGCCTGCAATTATTTGGAATATACATATATATATATATATATATATAATTTCTGTCTCATGACTCATTGAAATTTGTGTACTATAATAAATAAAGTACCCAATATAAGTATATTATAAGTTACCGAGGAGTTTCACAACCATATAAAAGCACGAGGCCAAAGGCCGAGTGTTTTTATACAGGTAATGGAACTCCGAGGTAACTCAGCAATAAAAACAGAAGAAATAACCTAGGAAAATGCAGACAAGAAGGAAAATGGATGTGATTATTTGGCCACTGAAAAGAAGGGATCTAATAAACATACCATTTATTGTGGAGAATGCATTTTCTTTTAATATGTTTGAGTGAGCTAGACCTCCCTATAAAATACTTATTAAACCAAAATTAACCACATTTGGTTTACAGTAAATACCCGGAAGATAGTATCATTTTTGAAAGAAATAAACTTTATTAATCAGTATATAACTAGCCTCATATTAATCTTTTATGGTTTGACTGAACTGCTGATAAAATGGAAATTCCCCACCCACTATTACTGAATGGAACGAAAACAGTAGCAAATTCAATCCTCTCTAAAAATAGTCTGAGCCTCTCTGTTATTCACTTTATTATAAAACTTACTTTGGTAAACATATGGAATTGTTTTATGAGTTTATTTTATGCCCTCAAGACATATGCTCCTCATAATAAGATATACAAATGTTTCATTTCTCTTGCCTCCCCTTCTTTTTATTATCCTTTTTGGTTCTGTATCCCCCTTGACAAACCCATTGAAAATTATTCTTAATTTTTTTTCCATTTTGGCAGTTGCCTGTTGGCTGATGCTACTTAATAAATATACAGCGGTATATTTCCCTTGTAAGCAAGGAACATCGTTGTGGTTCAATGGAAGTGTTGAGTTGGGTAAAAAAAAGATGTGATTTTAAGACTTTCAGGTTAGCTGGGACAACCAAAATCTTTATCAAGTGTAAGTATTCCAATATATCATGCAAAAAGGCTATCAGAAAAGCTAATATGGAAAAGAGTATTGCAGCAAGCAGTTATAAGAATCCATTTTTTTTAAAATATGTAAATGGTAAAATTAAGCAGGAAGGGGTGGGACCTTAAAATTAGAGTGGGGTCAGCTGCTTGACGAGAACAGAAAAAAAGCTGACATTCTGAGCTGTTATTTTTTTGTCTGTTTACACAAATATGGAACCAGTTAATGAAGGTTTCTTATTAGTCCTAATTCTAGCAATACAATTTATTATGCATGGTTCACAGATGAGGAAATTAAAAAAAAAGAGACTTTTCTTTTCACCACTTCAGGACTTCAATTTTGGCTGTTTTCGTGACTTCGGGTCTTTTCACCGCTTCGGGACTTAGGCTTCATTTATTTCAGTCTTTTTTCCACTTCGGGACTTCGGCTGTTCGGCATTTTTGGCACTTCCAAATTTTCGCTGTTTGGGACTTCAGAAGGAGGCAGCACAGCGTCGGTGCTGTCAAGGGGGGCCCGACTCTTTCAAAGAGTTCAGCACTGCCGGGCCCCCCTTGAGGCCCGGGCCCGGTACACTTGTACCCCCTGTGCGGCCCTGACTGGGAAACCCTCCAGGTGGTAGTTTCAGGATTCACTGTGTCCATCGGTGCAGTTCAGTTGAAAAATTATGGCACAGACGTTACTCACATGCCAAACACTGGAAATTACAGCAGTCAGACTGTGTCGAATTCATGATCAAGCACATGCATAATTTCTTACATTTTGGCAAATTGTATGCAACTGTAGTTACCACATTGCCCTTTTGTAACTGTAATGACGGCAGAATTCTAGGAAAAAAAATGCTGCATCGTGTGAATTGCGATCCAAATTGCAGTTTGCTCACTGGACTTGCCCTTATACATTTGCCCTTATAAATTCCTTGTTACTTATCCATAATAACGCTACTTGCCCATATTTGTTTTATTCCTGTTTGAGACAAAGCCTGACTTCAGCAGGAGTGGATCACCTATGGCTAAGATGACTTCAAACAGATAGTAAAACGCTCTTCTTTGTAAAAAGAGATTACACTAACCCTCCTGCATATTTGTGTCATTAACACAGTAAATTCTCTACTTTAGAAATAATATATATATATATATACTGTGCCACTTTCCCAATATAAAACTTGACTTAAAAGGAGAGCAGGCAGGATGACTAAAAACAGCATGAATTTGGCACTGGTCCCACATGCTTACACATACATTTCCCTAGGTCCCAAAGAATCCTAACAAAAGCTTTATGAGAAATATTTTCTAAAAAACACAGATATGTTTTTTTCTCTTGAAAACATGACCTCCGAGCCTTGAAACAAAGGTTTCCTTGCACTATAAACTATAATTTTATTCTCAGGCATTTTGTTCCTCTTTGGTTTTTGGTTATTAAAAGGGATAATTGTTCAGACTACATTTTGAACAAAAGCATTACTTTAATGGATGAAAGAGAGTTGAAAATGGACCCATTGTACTACATACCTGCTGCTTCATCCCTTGAAAAGAGTCTTTATTATCCTGTACCTTCTATTCAATGTGGTGTTCTTTTATTAGACTTTGATTATTTTTAGAGGCGTTATTTCTGTATGTGTGCTTGATTATGTTTCCCACTTTTAAGGTGGAACTATTGTGATAATGAAAAGTTAATATAAGCTCCAGCACACTGAAATAAGAAACTTTCTAATTACAATCAATTAAAAATTCTGTAGCGTTTATGAAAAAATCAAGTTTATCTGGTTGAATTTGTCCCGTTGCGTTTCACCGAAAAAGTTGCGAATTTCCTGAGAACTCATGAAACGTGAATTTTGACGCCTGCGTCAATTTTGATGCTGTCGTTAAAGTTAATGGGCATCCGAATAATGTTGACGCACAACGGTTTTGACGCAAGCTTCTTTTCCAACACGCGTACAAAATTGTGATGGTGCACGTAACAGTGATATAAAATGTGTATGAAACTCTAAAACTAACCTAAACTAAAACTATTTATCAGTAAGAAATTATATTGAAAATAAATAAATAAAAATATAAATATAATTATATTTATATATGTTACAAGTTTTTACAAAACTGGAAGTACTGATGTTTATTAAGCACAACAAAAATTTGATTGTAAAACTTCTGCATCTAAAAGCTTGTGAGTTCATGTAGAAGTTAATATGAGTTTTCCTAGGCAAAACGTGTTTTTCAAATTTTTAACAACTTTTGGAGTTTGTATGCCCATTGAAATTCAAGAGTAGAATATGAATTGGATGAATGTAATTTTTTTCAACAGTTTTAATTTGATCAAGTTTTTTAGGTTGTCATTTTTTTAATACAAAAGTAAACATTATAGAATATGGTAAAATGTGCTTGCACTTCTCCTACGAATGCTAAAATCCTGCATATTTACAAATTGATGTGATTGGCTAATGGTGCAAAACAATATTTGATAACCGGAATGTGCAAAGATAAAACTTTCCCTAGAATTGAGATAGACTAGGAAACTAGAGAGTAGTAGACACTAGAGGGGAAAGACAAAAAAGACAACTCTCCAAGATGACGGGGAGAATGTGTGTAGGTGCCTAGGTGGATAGGAAAAGGGATAAATATAATACTAAATAAGGGGTTAGTAAAGGTGGTCAAATGGTTTCTGTTGTGCTTCTGGATTTCCAGCATCATGTGATGCTAATTTCATTTAGTAATAAAAATAAATTCATAAATTCATAATTCAAAAGCATGTTATGCAACAGTATGATCATCCTTGAATAGTTTATTGTTTAAAGGTAATGGGCAGGTGGTGCCTGCTCATTTTTTTTGCAACAGTGTTAAAGTATTATAAAATTAGTTTTGTTCCATGAAAACAAGAGGTCATCAAAAAGAACTTTCTTTTCGCCTGTCCAACTCTGGGAGACTGCTAGTCTATTAAACTATTAGTTCATCTTTTTCAAGGAAGATTAGGATTGGCATAAAACGCCACGTGATTAGTAAACTCACACAAGGTTTCCTTAAAGGGATACTGTCATGGGAAAAATGATTTTTTTTCCAAAATGAATCAGTTAATAGTGCTGCTCCAGCAGAATTCTACACTAAAATCCATTTCTCAAAAGAGCAAACTGATTTTTTTTATATTCAATTTTGAAATCTGACATGGTGCTAGACATATTGTCAATTTCCCAGCTGCCCCAAGTCATGTGACTTGTGCTCTGATGAACTTCAATCACTCTTTACTGCTGTACTGCAAGTTGGAGTGATATCACCCCCTCCCTTCCCCCCCCAGCAGCCAAACAAAAGAACAATGGGAAGGTAACCAGATAACAGCTCCCTAACACAAGATAACAGCTGCCTGATAGATTTAAGAACAACACTCAATAGTAAAAACAAATGTCCCACTGAGACTCCTTCAGTTACACTGAGAAGGAAAAACAGCAGCCTGCCAGAAAGCATTTCTCTCCTAAAGTGCAGGCACAAGTCACATGACCAGGGGCTGCTGGGAAATTGACAAAATGTCTAGCCCCATGTCAGATTTCAAAATTGAATATAAAAAAATCTGTTTGCTTTTTTGAGAAATGGATTTCAGTGCAGAATTCTTCTGGAGTAGCACTATTAACTGATGCGTTTTGAAAACAACATGTTTTCCGATGACAGGATCCCTTTAAGAGTAGTGCAAACTGTATGATATATATTTAGGATGGAAATTTTTAAGTGTTAAATGTTTCCTTGTGACAGAATCCCTTTAAATTGCCCAATATCATATGTACAGAAATCAATTGCTTCATATTTTCTTTTCGTCCATCGTTAATGATTAATTTATACGTCTAAGAAAAATGACTGATAAAAAAAATCTCTTTGAAAATCATATCTAAAGTGTGGTCTATTATGACATCTGAGACCTATAACAAAGGATTCTAATACATTTTAGGAGAAAGTTATAGAATTTGCTGGAACAGAATCACAGTAGAAAGCCAAATTATGTTTGTTTCAGGTAGTACTTGTTCCACAGTTTTCATCTCTGCTGTAGCTATTATAAAAACAGGATTGCGCTCAAGAATTATTTCACACTTGGTTGATTGCCCTATGTTGTATCTAGAGACACTCTGATACTGTTTTCAAGTATAAATGATTCTTTTGGACAACTGAGAAATAAAAGTAACAGACAGACGTGTGTAAGATATTAGAAACGATAAATATCGTATGGGGAAGGTCCCCATAGGCTTCCTAACAATTTTCTGATCGAAGGAATATCCTTCGATCGATGCATTAAAATCCTTCGAATCGTTCGATTCGAAGGATTTAATCATTCGATTATTCCTTCGATCGTTCGATCGTAGGAATAGCGCTAAATCCTTTGACTTCAATATCCGAAGTCGAAGGATTTACATTCAGCAGTCGAATATCGAGGGTTAATTAACCCTCGATATTCGACCCTATGTAAATCTGCCCCCAGGTGATTCAGCTTCCTCACTGCAAACAGTTAGAATCTTTCCTGTTGGCTTCACTTGCCTTGCTAGATAAAAGTAGTCAGAATATGTTTTATTTTGGCAAGAATTGGTTCCTCTTAGTATTCCAAATCTAGGGTTGCCACCCAGCAGGTATTTTCCAACCTAGCTGGTAAAACACCTGCCAAGACAGGGGCCGGTATTACAAATATACCTGCAATGTAGCTGCCAATAAATCTGTAATATTGAAATTCAGACCCTGGCCCATCCCAGTAATTCTCTTATCTGTCCAGAATCCCACTCCAAACATATCGTTCCACTTTCTTTTTCTCCTTCCCAGATGCTCCTATGATGTCCTTGACATAAGAGGTCTGCCCCTCCTAAATCATGGGCTGCCCCTTTTGTTGCTGACCCCCCCCCCAACTGGGCAACTCTATCCAAATCCTATAAATACTATTTCAAATAATGTAAGGCAGTTGTATGTATCATCAAAAGAAATACACTTCTACACAACATCTGAATTTATTAAGAAATAACTTACCAAATCTCTGCTTGCGCTCCTCTTCAGAAACAGCGACAGGGCGACAGTTCATCGTTCAGTGCTCAATTTCTCCTCCCTGGCTATCTCCTATAAGGAAGGCAGGGAGGAGAAATTGAGTGCCGCACGATGGATCACCGATCGTCTTTTCTGAAGAGGAGCGCAAGCGGAGTTTCGGTAGGTTATTTCTTAATAAAGACTTAGCGACTTTAAAGTTTAAGATGTGTTGGTGTCTTTTTTTCATAGCATACTAACGTTGTTACTGGTCCTTTAACTTATATATTATTTATTCCCCCATGGGTTTGCATTGAAGGTGTATCTCTGCAGTTAGTGCATCTCAAGCGTTAGCTCTAAATATTATTTTAGAATCTGCAGACCATCATAGTTCATAGTTAAACCCTTGCTCTGCCAATGATGGTGCAGCATCGGCCACCAGCAGTTAAAGGGTTTGGTTTAAGCATGGATTAACGTTATTAATAAAACAAATTGTGTGAATGCTGTGCACATTTCCAATTTGTTTATTGTGCTGTTTGAGGAGCTATAATTTATAAAATCATATAATTATGACCACCCATGGGCATTCATTTACTCAGCAAGTAAGGCTTTTGCAGCTTCTGATTTCTATTAGTTGAATATAATTGTGCTATAACACATACTGTAAAATGTTCTGCATATACTATACTGTGTATGTTGCCCTAGTTTGCCCATATGCTTGATTTTGCTTGGTTGTGGTTTTTATTTCTTCTGACTTTCAAAAGATTTAACCTTAAAAGAAAAAATTAAGTTTACATGATACAAACTACTGCCCAGAGACACCCCCAACAACGTGGCTTCAAGTTTTTCTGCAAAGTAACAAAATACAAATGTAATGACCTTTATTTATTTATTTTAGCGATTTCTATCAGTCTAACTCAAGCAGGTTATCTGGAGCCAACTCCAGATTAATTGATCCAAAGAGTGCTGCTTGGCAATTGGCTGCAGAGATTTTGCTTTGTGATAACTCTGGCTTCATCTGTATGACAAAGCTCCTTAGGCTTAAATAATCATTTTTCCAGTTATCAATATATTGGCTAGATCTTTTGCTGTTAAAGTTATTTTGCCTCAAGAGAAAGTAAATTCCTATCTGATCCCCTGGTCCTAGTCTGGCCATCAGATTTCAATTCACATGTACAGTAATTGTCCTAATCAATAGTGATGGGCGAATTTACTTGCCGGGCGTGCATTCGCAGCGAATTCCCGCAATTCGCGAAACTGCTGTGAAAATTCGCAGCGTCCAAAAAAATGGATGTTAAAAAACGAGTTGCCGGCGCCGATTCGTGAATTTTTTGGCATTTCAATTTTTTTTAGATTTATTATACCTTGAGGCTGCAAAAAGTCTGAATCGGAAAATCTTCCATCTCAGACACTGCCGAGGTTATATATAAGTCAATGGGAGAGGTCCCTATCCTATTTGGAAGTTTCAGGGGCCGATTCATCACGCTCGAGTGAAGGATTCGAATTATAAAACTTCGAATTTCGAGTGTTTTTTTGTGCTCCTCGACTATCGTATTGGCGTAAATTCGCCTGAGTAGAATGATTCGAATATATCGAGCGCAAAAACGCTGCGAGATAGTCGAAGTACTGGATCGAGCGCAAAAACGCTGCGAATATTCGCCCATTCGATAATCGAAGTACTGTCTCTTTTAAAAATACTTTGACTGCCTACTTCGGCACCTAAAACCTACCGAATTGCTTTAAAAGCCTATGGGAAAGTCCCATAGACTTGTTTTCCAAGTTTTTGATCGAATAAAAAGGCATTCGATCGAACGAAAATCCTTCGAGCGAATATTTGATCGGGCGCCTTTTCGCCTGGCAAATATTCGCCAATTCGACTATTCGCCAGCGCGTAAATTCGCCCGAATTGCCTATTCGATTCTATTCCCCAGTCGAATTTCGAGGGATTTAGCCCCTCGAAATTCGACCATTGATACATCTGCCCCTCAGTGTTCTGCGCTGGAATTAGCCCAAAAATCTGTATATTTAGGGTTTTTTGGGCAAAAAAGCCCGAAAAAAACAAGCGATTCGGGAAAAAACTCTGAAAATTTTTTTATTGAGTTTTTCCCCAATCCAATTAAATTAGGGATGCACCGAATCCAGGATTCAGTTCGGGATTCGGCCAGGATTTGGCCTTTTTCAGCAGGATTTGGATTCGGATGAATCCTTCTGCCTGGCCGAACCGAATCCGAAACCTAATTTGCATATGCAAATTAGGGGCGGGAGGGAAATCGTGTGACATTTTGTCAAGGAAGTAAAAAATGTTTTCCCCTTCCCAACCCCTAATTTGCATATGTAAATTAGGAGTCGGATTCAGGTTCGGTATTCGGCCGAATCTTTCACAAAGGATTCGGGGGTTTGGCCTAATCGAAAATAGTGGATTCGGTGCATCCCTAGATTAAATCAAGTTTTTTAATAATAATAAATAATGTGGATCGTGGATTCTAGTTTAGTCTGACTTTTTTAATTTAAAAAATCAGATAAATTCTGATTTTGATAAATAACCCCCCATAATCTTCTGTTTTTAGATTTTCATTTGAGATTACTCATAACTCCCAAATGCCATCTGGTTCATAGGGAAATAAAGTTGATTTAACCTTGTAACTACCTTTATCCTAGTTCCAAATTGTTTCCTTAATTCACGTGTGTAAAGTGCCCCTGCCAACCTTCAATTTAAGCAAATACGTACTTTTTCTTTCATAATATAATTTTGTATTTGCTGCTGCCTGCCTTTCAGCTTCTTTGATCTTTTTCTTTTTTCACAACTTACATTTGTCTGCTATACTACAATATGTGAATTCATTCATCTTATATCAAGTTATAGAATACTTCCCCTTGTTTACATGACACCACTGAATCTACTATGCAATTCTGTGCATTTGTGTGTCAGGAACCTGCAGAATAGTCACGTCTATAGAATATCTATTTCTTTAAGTTTGCGGTGATTGAATAACTGTAAAATAAAGTCATAACATGCAGATTCTGTATTCTAACAGTTTCCTTCTTCTGTCACAATAATTTTTTTTTAATGCTTTATATAGGACTGTTGTTTTAGTTGTGAAGTCCAGAAGCACCAGAAACAGGAAGAAATTATGTGTGGCATGTCAATCAAGCAAGCAGGCAGGAAGCTGACTGTTATTTTATTATATAGTATAACGGTCACTCTTTACTCTTATGTTATACCTAATAATTCAATGAGATGAATGCTGCGTGACATTGTGCGCAGTAGGAGAAACATTGCTCCAAAATGTTGTTGCAGTGGCAAAATACAAAATGATATTCTTTTATATATTCTCTAGTGCATAGAAAGTGCATTAAAGGGCCAATGTACCCTCACAGTTTGTAGCAGAATTGCTCTTAGTCTAAGGCAGGGATCCCCAACCTTTTGAACCTGTGAGTAACATTCAGAAGTAAAAGGAGTTGGGGAGCAACACTATCATGTAAAATGTTCTTGGGCTGACAAATAAGTACTGTGATAGGGAGTTTGGTGGATTGTCAATGTACATTGAGGCTGTGTTTGGCAGCACACCTGGTTTTCATGCAACAAAAACTTATTTAAAAAAAAACTGGATTTCAAAAATAAACTCCTGCTTTGAGGTCACTGGGAACAACATCCAAGGGGTTGGACAGCAACATGTTACTCACGAGCTACTGGCTGGGGATCACTGGTCTAAGGGAGTACCTTTGGATGGTCTTATATCCTGTAAACTGTATATGTCGTGTTATTTACAGCCCAAATTAGCTAACAAAGCCCCTAATTCCATCATACCATGTGCCTTTGACCATCAGATAATGCCCTCTATTGGCCTGAGCCAATAACACCTTCAAAGAATCTCTTGGGAAATAAAGCAAAAGGCAAATAAATATTCATACTGCTTTAAACATTTCTATTAGGCAATACCCTAGGGAATTCTTTTTAAAAAAGAATGTATTCTGGTCCTTTTAATAAAGTCTTTTTCATCTGCTTTTATAAGACTGTGATTTATAGAGTTCTACAAATCAGTAAAGGTGCCACACTTACACTGAGTCGCCTTTTGAAGCGTCGGGTGCACAGCTGTGTTCCTCTCTGCCAAGGAATACATCCACAGTAAAACAATAAATCCAGCAGCACTCCGATATGTGATTCAATTGTTTATTCGTGCCATTAGCAAAGCAATGTTTCGGGCTTATAGAGTTCTACAAATACTTTTTAAGTCAAACGAGTTATAACTTTAGGTCACAACACCACATTGTTTTTCCTCGTCACTGTACCCAGATACCACTGTTATTTATGTGTTGTTGTTACTTTGTCCTTCCCTTGTCTTTATTGTTTTATGTATTGCATTTAAGAGCATGCTGTACAACATGTGTTAGCAATATTATATGAGTTATCAGCAGATGTTGTATGTACAGTAGCCTTGAATAATTTTCTCTTCTTCATAGTTCATTTACAACTTGCCGTGTCCTAAGGAGCATTGGGTGCTCCGGTACATAAAAGTGCACTCGCGTGTGCATAGGGGGCGGCGCTAGGACCACGTTGCTGCTGCTAGGACCATGGGAGGGGCGCACACGCAAAGAGTCCGGTGCTGGCCTCGTGGCTCTGCTCACATATATCTGGCCCTGGTCGTTTACTAAGCATTAGGGGGTCATTATACATGATAGGGTTCAGGGTCAGCTCAGACCTACTTCCTGCACTAATCTTTCTGCCGCAATCTCCCTTTTTCAGGCAGGTTGAGGCAAAAACAAAGCCCACGCGCATGTGCGCATTTGTGGCGTGGCTGGAGAACTAGCGTTGTGGCCGGAGGCCCCCAGTCATATAAAAAAAGTCAGATCAAACTAGAATCCATGATTTCACCTTATTGATTATTTAAAAAGCACGATTTAATTGGATTGGGGGAAGACTCAATTTTTTGGGGGGTTTTTTCCCAAAAAGCCAGAATCTTTTGGATTTTTGAACGAAAAGTCCAAAATAGTTTAATTTTCGGGCTAATTCCAGTGCAGACCACTAGGGATGCACCGAATCCACTATTTTATATTTGGCCAAACCTTCGAATCATCTGCGAAAGTTTCGGCCGAATACCGGACCGAATCCTAATTTGCATATGCAAACTAGGGGTGAGAAGGGGAAAACATTTTTTATTCCTTTTTTGTGACAAAAAGACACGTAATTTCCCTCCCTAATTTCCATATGCAAATTAGGATTCAGATGCAGAAGGATTCGGCCGAATCCTGCTGAAAAATGCCGAATCCTGGCCGAATCCCGAATGGAATCCTGGATTCGGTGCATCCCTACAGACCACAGAAACTTCCAAATAGGGTAGGGACCTCTCCCATTGACTTATATACAACCACGGCAGACAGATGGTAGATTTTCGGATTCAGACTTTTTGCAGCATTAAACATTTTTTTAAAAAAATAAATAAAACTTAGTTTTGCACCAAAAAGCCAGACAAGACTTTAGTAAATAACCCCCTCAATAAACTCAATATGTATTTATGCAGCTTCCATTAAGTACAAGATACTGTTTTATTATTATTATTATTATTATTATTATTATTATTATTATTATTATTATTATTATTATTATTATTATTATTATTATTATAGAAAAAATGAAGCCATTAAAGAAATATTAATTGTTTGCTTCATATGGATTCTTGGGGAATGACCTTCCTGTATTTTGTATGGGATCCGTTATCAGGAAACCCGTTATCCAGAAAGCTCCGAATTACTGAATGGCCAATTCCCGTAGACTCCATTTTATCCACATAATCCACATTTTTAAATTTTTTTCTCTGTAATAATAAAATAGTAACTTGTACGTGATCCAAACTAAGATATAATTAATCCTTACTGCAAGCAAAACCAGCCTCTTGGGTTTATTTAATGTTTACATGATTTTCTAATAAGCTAGGAAGATCTAAATTACAGAAAGATCCATTATCCGGAAAACCCCAGGTCCTGAGCATTCTAGATAAAAGGTCCCCTACCTGTACTAGATTAATCAGATTTCCTACTTACAGTATTTTATCCCTCATACTTAAAAGAGGTACCATACCATTAAAAACATTTTACTATACTCATTTTTATCATTTTGCTATTCTTGTAACACACAAGTAACTGCAATACAATGTAATAATTTTAGTCTTTTTTATGTTGCTGTAGAAAAGTCATATGTATTTGGATAGGTATGTTTTCCTCTAGCATTGTGGGAGCCATACTTTCAATTTTTCCCACTTTTTTGTAGAGATGTATTTATAGAGTTGTTTTCATGTATAGGACAATGTCTTTTGAAACATTCTATATATTGCAGTAGCAGCTCGTTATCTTTTTTCTTCTTTGACTGAAACTAGAATTGAAAGTGTTAAATCTATCACTCGAGATGTCGCTTGAAATCCTCTTTTAAATGGGGTTGAGTAGCAGCCTCCTCTGGCAATGTATTTCACCCTGTCCTTAGCATAGATATTGACAGCCCTTCTCGACCTCTCAATGGAATCAATAGTTCAAAGGCTAAAAAGCTTTTTTTAGGTTGTTCTGTGTTGTAAGACAAGGAGATTTGAAGCTGCTGCTTGTAACTAATAGCAAATGGGTTTCATTCTAAAGTGAGTTTACTAGATTTCTGGCACATAGGCTCAAATATGCCTTGGAATTCTTCCTATATTGTTGTCACAGCCCAAACTTCAAAGCTGGCCATACATGGATAGATCGTTTGATGAGATCACCAAATGTGCAGATCTTTCTCCGATATGCCTACATTGAGGTTGACAATATAGAACCTGATGCCTAGGGCAAAATGATCGGCTCATACAGGGGGGCTCCTGCCATGAGGCAAGGTGAGAACTTTGCCTCAGGCGGCAGTGAGCAGCCAGTTACAAGGGCGGCAAAAAATTGCCTTTAACTTTAAGAGCTGAATTTCCGGGTTTTAAAGGGGAAGGAAAGTTGTATCCCACCTGGGTTTGCCAAATGTTAGGCCCCCCCAAATGATTGTATTTATGAAACCCTGGGCCGGTGTACCTACTGTATCAGCAGAAATCTGCTGGGGGTGCCTAATATTTGGCACCTCCAAGTGGGATATGATTTTCCTTCTCCTTTAACCCAGAAATTCAGCTCCACTAGCATAGAGAGTGCTATTGCACTTATTACACTAGCGATGCGGCTCCCCAACATGGAGCAGGAGAGAGGAGCAACAGCCCTAGGATCACCCTGGGGCTCATAATCATTGGAAAGGGTTTATAATGATTGGAATAAAGGCAGACGCAGTGGGGACTGCATCAACGAGCTGTTGAGGTCCTTTTCCCAACGGGATTTTGAAACTGTCGAAGGATCCCAAACACAGGCAGATAGACTGTCTAAATGAGTCAAATAAGCAGAATAAATATGCCCATGTATGACCACCTTTAGCCTAGAGGATGGTCATCACACTATATCTAAATTTGATTTGATCGAAACCCATTTAAATATATGAGGCATGGGTTAGATTTTTAGCTTTTAGCTCTTAGCTTCTTACCTTGGTTAGTCTTCAAAGGGGTTGTTCACTTTTCAGTTAACTTTTAGTATGATGTAGAGAGAGATATTCCGAGCCAATTTGCACTTTGTTTTCATTTTTTATTATTTGTGGTTTTTGTATTATTTATTCAGCAGCTCTTCAGTTTGCAGTTTCAGCAATCTGGTTGCTAGGGTCCAAATTACCCTAGCAATTATGCATTGATTTGAATACCAAACTAGAATATGAATAGGAGGGGGCCTGACTAGAAAGACAAGTAATGAAAAGTAGCAATAACAATACATGTGTAGCCTTACAGAGCATTTGTTTTAGAAGGGGTCAGTGACACCCATGTGAAAGTTGGAGAGAGCCAGAAAAAGAAGGCAAATAACTCAAAAACTATATAAAAAAAATATAATGAAGACCAATTGCAAAGTTGCTTAGAATTTTCTAATCTATAACATACTAAAGTGAACTTAAGGGTGAACCACCCCTTTTAAGTGATGGGATAGGGAAATGAAAGAATCACTGCTATTACTTACAGTATATCGAAAATGATATGAGAAGTAAGAAAAGTCCCATACTGTGTGTAAGGGTTTTAGGATATACACCATATTCTGTCTGGAAGCAGCTAAAGGGGATTTTAAAACAGTTCAGCCAATAGCATTCGAGTTCTCTTATGACACCCAAGAATTCACAGTGCAGCCACTTATACAGTAGGTTATTGTTCTTTAAGAGAAGGCATTCACTTGGAAAGTAATCTTTAGCATAATGTAGACAATAGAATCCCATGAATGATTTTGTGCATTTTTTCCAGTTTAGTTTAAGCTGCTACATATGAAGTTAAGCTGCCATGTCGGAAAATGAGTTAAGCAATTAGGCTATAGTTTGGATAACAGTTACAAATTGGCCTCAATGGATAATTAACTGAAAACATATTAACATGATAAAAAATCTCACCTTGCAATCAGTCTGCTTTGTGGTCACTGTAGCAATGGTGTGGGCACATGCTACAGTATGGCAACACTAGGGGAGTTATTTATTAAAGTCCAAATGCCAGAAACTCAAAAAATTCCAGTTGTTTGCTATAAAATCTGAATTTTTAGTGGAAAAAAACCTCATAATTTTCGGAATTTATTAAATCCTGAGGGTTTTAAATGTCTGAATAAAAAAGTACAAAAAGTATGTTTAAAAGATCTAACCAAGGCCCATCCTGAAAGTATATCACAGCCTATTCTGAGATGTCTAGTAGTAGCATTACATTCACTAACAAGATGGCAGTGCTCTGTGTCAATACAAATATGCTATATGAAATATTTTTATTAGCAGCATAATGTTCAAAAAGCAGGCAGACTCTAGCAAAGCTCACTACCCTGTACCTTTGTTTGGAATGTTGCCATTGCCCGGCACAGAAATGGGCATCTGATGGCAACCTGTAGAACCAATGTCTCCCACCTGACATGTGTAAAGTCATTCTCCCACTGCTTCTCAATGATATTGATTGCAGTCAGTTGGTTTTTGATCTTATATGATGCCAACACCACCTAGAGAAAAGAGCCAGGAAGAAGTAAATATTACTGGGTCTCTTATATACAGTATATAGTGGCTGTAGCTGGCTTGATTTATAGTTAAATATTAATATTTCATTAATATAGTGAAGCAGAGTGTAACGGTCGGCACACAACACCAGAACAAACACCAGGCACCCTGGTCTTGGCTCGTGATTCACCAGTAGTGTGACCGCCTTTGGGCCTCGGGAGGAGCCCTCGGCTTACTTGGATGCCACCTGGACTTAAACGAGAGGTGCAAGATGAGAGTTCTGGATAGGCAGAATGGCACGACTGTAGAGCAAAGTCTTTTGGACAGAAGGTCGTAGTACAAGGCGTTAGGCAAGAGAGTAGTCAGATCAGGCCGGGTCCAGGCAGGCAGAGAATAAATGTAGTCAGGCAGGCAAGGGTCAAACCAGGAAGTCAATCAAAGGGGTTAAGCAGAATCAAAGTCGGTAATCAGGCAGGGGTCAGGATTCAGAAGTCAGGATCGTCAAATAGCCAGGCAGGGGTCAAAACAGGAATCAGAATCAGAATAACAGAAAGCACCAGGAACAATTCCTATAACGGGCAATGAGGGTAGAGTACTATGACTTTAAATAATTTTGAATTTCGCGCCAATGCGCGCTGACGTAATGACGCCAGCGTGAATGCGCCTATAAGTTACACAGCCCTAGTTACTCAATGCGGAAGAGGACACGACACAGGAAGGAGCTCGTGGCAGGCGTCCCCGCCAAGGGGGCGGTAGGCGTCCCTGCCGTCCCCCCACTAGACCACCAGGGCAAGTACTCTTTATCACACAGAGGCTGGCTTGATACCTGCAGGTTTACCATTGACATCAAAGGGTGAAAGTGAAAGTTCACCATTTGATAAATATGCCTTTAAAAATCCCGTAGAAATGAATGGAGAGAGGCGGTATTTCACACTAGTGGACTGTGACGATCTCTGACTTCACTCTTTGATAAACATACCCCTAAATGTTGTGCAGCAAACTGTAAACAAGATTCAACATGTTTTTTCTACAACAGTGAAGTCATATGCAGTGAGAGTGCATAGAGAACATATTGGTTAACTGCATTACTTTTGTACCTGCACTCCACAAGTAATTCTTCGGTTCTTGGACAACTCTTCTGATTATTCTTCTCTGTCAAAAATCTTGCGGGGAGCACCTGGTTGTGGCCAGTTTAGGGTGAAATAATGTTTTTTCCTCTTCTACGTTATGGCCCCAACGTTGCTCACTGGAACATTCAGGGTCTTTTCAAGGCAGATAATTGCCAATAGTTTTGCAAACAAATTTTCAGATGGCGAAATGCAGAATTTTATCGCGAATCCATTCCTCCAGAAAAAATGTGCTCATCACTATACATAATTTATGCAAAGTCCACAGTACAGCAGCACACTGACAAAGTGAATCCATTGTGCTTTGGGATAGTTATTTGGCTCCAATTCAAGTAGACAAGAAATTATAACGTTTCGGGCCTCACAGGGCCCTTTATCAAGTCTATCAGGGTTGATAAAGGACCCTGTGAGGCCTGAAAAGTTGCCATTTCTTGTCTACTTGAATTGGAGCCAAATAAATAAATCACAAAGCACAACAGATTCACTTTGTCAATGTGCTGCGGTACTTTGGACTTTGTACATGATTTTCCTAAACTATGGCAGGTTGGGCAATTTACTGCAGAGCACCTGATCCCCAAGGGAGAATACACAGAGGTAGAGCACTTCATTTTTGTGTGGAACAGTTTATACATCATTTATGGACTTATTTGTTTAGAGTTCTTTGTATGTATGGATTACTTGGGTTGTTACCAACATCTGGTGCTAATTTCAATAGCCCAATTAGAACTATATTTACTGAGAAAAATGTTGACGTGTTCAATACTTATTTTCACTGCTGTGTATGCAGAGCTCACTTTCTTTTGCCACTTGGTCTAGTTCACTTTCTATTTTGTGCAAAAGAAAACCTTATTTCTTAAAAGTTTCTCTGCATTTCTTGTTTATTCATCTTTTTATTGAAAGATCAGTTTAGGCTTGGTACGTTCTGTACAGCATTAAGGATTTTACACAGATAGAACCCATCAATTTAAAAACAAATGTGATTGCTAGGCTTAAATAATTCATGCTAATTAGCTGTTTCTTACTGTGTACTATATTCCATGGTAACTCCCATGTTTGTAATTTAATGTACAGTACATTGGGTCTCTAAGTCATTGGTTTAGTGAACTTTGCCATTTTGCTGCATATGGCATACAGCAGTACATTTAATTTAATTCTATAAGAAATTTTATTAAAAACCAGAAAACACATTGTACCTGGGAAGGATCAGCCTGTAGGAATCATTAGCAAAGAAAATTCTGGGGGAATGCTGGCCTGTGATCATTGTACATAAATAGATATATCAATAGATAAAAACAAACTACTCTGACCTCTCCAATCCGACCTTGCCTGTCCACTGACTATTCTACGTTCTCCTATCCTGATTCCGGCCTGTCTGACGATTCTCTGCTTGTGCTGGCCCGGCCTGCCTGTTCCTGGTGGTGGTCTTCCTTCCAGTATCCTTGTGAGACGATTGTGCTCCTTTGCTCGAAGCTTTGCTCCTCTCTCAAATAAAACCTGGCGGCATCGATTAGCCGAGGGCTCCTCCCGAGGTGAAAGGCGGCAGTTAGAGGCAGAAGTGAGAGCCGAGACCAGGCAGCTTAGCTTTGGTTCTGGATATATTCATAAAGTCTGATTTTATAAAAAAAAAAACTTTTACTATAAACCCTTATTCTTTACTAGGTATCTGCAGGTGCATCCTGCCTCCTCTTCCCACTTACATCATGTTTGAGGAAGACAACCTATAGAACCTGTAGACCTGGCTGGTCAATGACCCATTACTTGGCTTGACAGGAGTCATCAGTCATCTGTGTTTCAAATTTAGTACTTATTTCAGGCACAGAGTTTAATAAAAACACTCGTGAAAAGAACATCCCGTTTATTTATTTTTTTGTCAAAAACACCAAACTGAGCCTGTATGATATGTTTCATGTTTTGTGTTAAACATAAATATGGTAGCCCTCTGGCATTTACTATTTTCATCAACACAATTCTTTATTTACTGCATTTTTTAAAAGTAATATAAATGTGTCAAGAATATATTTGATATTTGCATTTATAAATTCTCTTTGTCCATACATTTTGAATTATCATACATCCCTAATTAATTTGCTTCACTGTGACCAGCTGACTCCTTTATCACCAACCAGTTCTGAGTACAACTGACAGTTTATTTGGGAATTTTAATAATGACCATTAAAGCTCTGATCATAAAATGCCTCTCGTCTTATTAAATTGCAATTAAGATCACTGTTGATTTCATTCGCTGAAGACACATATTTGTTTGACTTTGTAAACGAAAGAGCTTTGGTAATTAAGATAGAATTTCTAATCTGGTTTTTAATTTAAAGTGATATTCTTGAAAAAAGTCTTTCTGCAGTTCATTATATAATCCTTTACAATAATTCTGTATAAATATAATGTCTGTCTTCAAAAACAATAAAAATTATCAGCGGTACCATTTGTAATAGTTGCACATGATAATCAATGCAATATAATAATAATAATAATAATAATAATAATAATAATAAAATATTATATCCATTAAAGGAGTGGATCATATTTATGTTAACTTTTAGTATGTTATAGAATACCTAATTCTAAGCAACTTTTCAATTGGTCTTCATTATTTTTTTCTAGATTTTTTTTAATTGTTTGTCTTGTTCAATCTTTCAAATGGGGGTGGGAATTTGTCACTGACCCATCTAAAAAACAAATGCTCTGTAGAGCTACACGCACATACAGTATGTATTGTTATTGTTACTTTTTATAAGGTTTTTTTCTGACTCTTTCCAGCTGTCATATGGGGGTCACTGACCCCATCTAAAAAACAAATGCTCCGTAAGGCTACAAATGTATTGTTATTGATACTGGAGAGCTGCTGAAAAAAAGGTAAATAACTCAAACCCAAAATTATAGAAAATGGAAAAGAATACCAAATTGTTTCAGATTTTGTAACAAATTTGGCAACTGCTGAAGACAAATGAAGTTTAAAGGATGGCTGTCAAAATCCAAGGTCCAAGGACACATAGGAGGGGGTGGCCCCACAGAAAAAGAAACACGTATGGAAACTTCTGCCTTGAGCCTTCGTTGCAGCACACACAGTAACTCAGATGGGTTTTATGGGGGTGGGGGGGTGCCTGCTGCTCCCCAGTAGTTAAGTCAGTAGTTATGCAGGCTTAGATTCCAAACAAAATAGAACATGGGCACACTCAACATACTGCTTCTGCAAACATTCTATTGAAAAATACTTCTTTTATTAATGAGATCCCAGCAAACGTTTCGGGGACGTGCCCCTTCATCCAGTGCTACTGTTCCCGAAACGTTTGCTGGGATCTCAATAATAAAAGAAGTTTTTTTCAAAAGAATGTTTGCAGAAGCAGGAGTGTGCCCATGTTCTATTTTGTTTGGAATCTAAGAAGGCTTTTTGTTTGCAGCAGGGCCTACGTGGAGCACCTCCAGTGAGTTATAAAGTTTTTGTTCACACGAAACAAGTCTTTGCGGGGAATGAGTTTAAAAGTTTGGATGTTATGCAGGCTTAGTAGTGTGGATATAAAAACACATAAGGCCTCTAGTTATTCTGCATTTTGCCACTGCAAATGTATTCACGAAACTGCAGCAAAAATTCACCCATTGACTTTAATGCATTTGGACATAAAAGTTCCCAAGACAAATTTGCCGCTGAGACAAAAAAGTCACCATAAGAAAAAAACGCCTATTGACTTTAATGCATCTAGGGCATGGGTGCCCAAAAGGTAAATCGGGATCTACCAGTAGACCTTTAGCTAGTGATCAGTAGATCTCAAGACACTGTCAGCAAACAGCTTGTCTCAATCACTGTAACGTACTAGTTAGTTGGACCCTTTGGTGATTGCAGGTACACACAGATGCACAGAGCACCCCAGTGGGTTCCGGTGTTCACCTACACCTTGGGCTTTCTGCTGCGGAACTGAACAAGGGATTGTGCAAAAGTAGTAACAAGTCCATAGCAAGGTACCGACAAGGATTAGGCAAAAGCGTAGTCGAACGTCAGGCAAAGGGATCAAGGCAGGCGGCAGGAATCAAAGTAAAGAAGTCAGGCAGAAGTCAAAAACCAGGAACTCAAACACGATAATAACGCTTCGGCAGGATCAGTAAACTGAAGCCAGCTTGTGCACTCTCAAAATGGAGGACTGGGCTTTTAAAGTTGTTTTTGCGCCAAGAATTTGAATTCTGCACCATTTTGTGATGTTATGACGCTCGTCTTCAAGCGCCAGCATCACTTTGGCACCCGCACAAGAAGAGAGACGTGCAGGGAGGTTAAGAGACGGAGAGAATCTCCCGGCGCGTCTCACAATCACCCTCCTTTTTCATGCTTTTCATTCAGAAATGTATTATGTGGTTTGTTACATAAAACAATATTTTCTCATAAATTAATATAATATTGAATAAATACTTTCCATGGAACAGAATGCTAACAATGTTTTTATGGATGTAGATCCCAATGGGACTTTCACTTAAAGTAGACCTCACAGAAGTAAACTATGGGTACTCCTGGTCTAGGGGGTTATCAAAGTCCGAATTTATCTCAATATTTTCTGCTACACACTCCGTTTAAATCCACTCGGATTTTTCATCCGATTTTCACTCTTTTTTCAGATTTTTCACCAGAAAACTCAGATTTTTGCCCGAAAACTTCGGGGTATTGCACGAAACCCAGCACACATCAAAAAATCATTGGGACATCTCCCACTGACTTATATGCAACCTTGACAGGTCTGAGATGCCGGATTTTCAGACTCTAACTTTTCCATCCTTTGGGTTTAATAAATTTTGAAAAATTCGTGATTTTTTAAAAGTCTGATTTTATTAAAAAAAATTATGAGTTTTTTGTGATTTTTGCATTCTGAGTGTAATAAAAATACCTTCTCCTGGTGGTCTAGTGAGGGGACGGCAGGGACGCCTGCCGCCCCCTCGACGGGGACGCCCGTCGCGCCGCTCTGTTGTTCCTGTGCCGGCTCCTGTGCGCGCGCGCATGCGCACTTCTGATTTAAAGGCGCATGCGCGCTGACGTAATGACGTCAGCGCGAGAGGCGCCAAATTCAAAAGTATTAAAGGGGCATTCCCATAGTTAGCATTGCCCGTGATAGGATTTGTTCTTGGTGCTTTAGCTGTTGCTATTCTGTGTGAATCTGTTCCTGATTATCTGTTTTGACCCTTTGCCTGCCTGTTTGACTATTCTGATCTCTGGAACCTGACCCTTGCCTGAAACCGACCTTGACTCTGCTTAATCCTCCTGTTTGATGTTCCGGTTTGACCTCTGCCTGTTATTTGACTCCGATTCTGCCTCAACCCATCTGATTGATCACCTGGTTTTGACCCTTTGCCTTCCTGACGATTCTGTTATCCGCCTGCCTCGATCCAGCCTGTCTGACCATCCGCTTGCCTTGACCTTTTGTACCGTGACCTTCGGCCTAAAGACTCTGCTATACAGCCGTGCCCCTTTGCCAGCCAGAACATCTCGCCTTGCACCCCTTGTTAAGTCCAGGTGGCACCCAAGTAAGCTGAGGGCTCCTCCCGAAGCCCAACGGTGGTCACACTACTGGTGAAGCCGAGCCGAGACCAGGGTGCTTGGCATTTGTTCTGGTATCGGGTGCCGGCCGTGACACTGAGTTTAGTAAATAACCCCCTTAGAGTGAGAAAGAGTTGTGCTTAAAATGTTGACACCCATTGACTTCAGTGCATTTAGTTTTTGCTGTTTTGCTATTTTTCGCTGTTTCCATGAAATTCTGCAGAGTTTAACAATTTCTTTGGTGAAAAGGAACAGATTCGCTCAACACTAAAGGCCTCATTTGCAAGCAAAAGTGCGTGTGAAAAGTGAAATTTCAGAAGCAAGCCAACATGTTTTACCCTACACTGCAGAGTTCTTTTTATCCACAATTCCAGTGTAATTGCTAACACAGGGTGGTGGTGGACCAGCTGCAATAGTTGCCAGCACAAACAATCGCATATTGGGCTAAATATGTGGGGAGCATCTAAATGATGAATGTCCAATTCTTTGAGTGCAAATATGTTGCATTTATTGATGCAGCTGTGGGAACCCTGCAGCTCCAGAGTGTCCTTGTGTCAAGAGAGATTTATGAATGTGATATTAAAAGTTTGAAATATTTTAAAAGTTGCAAAGTAGGTGCTGGGTGAATTTCATTTCTCTGATGAGAAGGCAGAGTGAATAATATTTCTATTAAGTTTGAAAATTTGATTTGAATATGGTTGATTCAATACGTGTCATATACCAAAAACAATAGATTTGATGTATCTCTATAATGCACAAATATACTGCATAAACTGTCTGAATATCTGCCTGCACTACATCACTTATTAGAGAAAATGTCATTTATATAATAGTATTCCTCTGTTTGCTTTTCATTTCATGGGTTATCAGTGGCAAAAGCCAATGCTTTTAGAAAGAATGAGTCAATATGTGTGGGTGTTTGCATATTTCTTATATCTGAGCTTGTTCTCTTGTAGAATGGTCTTAGTCAGATGCAGTATTTTTGTCCTTGTTGTCTATAAATGTGAATGAGAAAAAAAACTTCATTTTTGCTATTTAGCAGAAAAGACCAATTCAGGACAACCTGAAAGTCTTCAAGTTTTTTAAAAAATGGTAAAATTAAGTCTGTCTAAATGTCCACGCATGTTTCTCTCTTATTAATATCTAGTTAGTGTAAAAAAGCTTTTTGGGTATCTGTTGGCAATTAAAAAAAGTCTAGTCAGATATTATTTTTCTTTTATTTTTACATATTGCTTTGCATCAGTGACTTGTAGTCCTCAGGACATTAAGAAATAAATAAAGTGGCATAAAAATGATTTAGACACCTAAAAAGGGTAAACATTTAAAAAATTGTGCCTAATGTTAGAACAGTGCAATATACAACAGTTAAAATGGATACTATCACGGGAAAATGTTTTTTTTCTTTTTCAAAACACAATAGTGCTGCTCCAGCAGACTTCTGCACTGAAATCCATTTTTTAAAAAAGCAAACTGATTTTTTTATATTTAATTTTGAAATCTGACATGGGGATATACATATTGTCACTTTCCCAGGAGCTCACAGTCATGTGACTTGTGCTCTGATAAACTTCAGTCACTCTTTACTTCTGTACTGCAAATTTGAGTTGATATCACTCCTAGAAAATCATGTAAACATTAAATAAACCCAATAGGCTGGTGTTGCTTCCAATAAGGATTAATTACATCTTTAGTTTGGATCAAGTACAAGGTACTGTTTAAAAAGAAAAATGAAATCATTTTTAAAAATTTGGATTATTTGGATAAAATGGAGTCTATGAGAGATTGCCTTTCTGTAATTCGGAGCTTTCTGGATAACGGATTTTCGGATAACAGTACCTATTAGATTTAAGGCATGCTGGGAGTTGTAGTCCAGCAACACTAGGGTTGTATTCTTACAACAAAATTGCTAAATAATGCTTTTTCAAAACAGCCAGTAGCTGCAAAAAAAAAATGCAAAATAACCCTCCAATGAGATTCCACCTGATCTGTTTAAATCTAGTTCTTTGTTCCTGCCATTGTTGAATTCACTTGCATTTATGATTACGTTTTTGGCAGTAGCATTGTCATAGTAAATATTCTTGTATCTCTAATTTTTATATAGAGATCTAGGGGGCACTGTTTGGTTGCGTATAGATTCCCGTTAAGGCACTGTAAGCATTGGAGCCTTAGCTGGAGAAAAGCCAACTACTACTACTACTACTACTGCAACATTTCAGCAGTGCATGCAGAGTACATTCTGCGAAGAATAGAAAGGGACAGGATTAGTTCTTCTTTCAATAACAATTATGTTTACAAATATACAGTATTTAAAAGCTGTAAAAAATTTTAGTGAAACACAGTGTAATGTAAAGGTGCTTAGAACAGCTTTTCAGTCGGATACCTATCATTATTACATGCCTGTCATCTGCAGTAACAGCTGTCAACAGTATGTGGTTCTGTAAGTGATTGGCTGGAGCATTTTGTCATAGACTGGTCATATTTGGTTTATTTTCTAATATAAAAAATGCTTGTTCTTGTCATAGCAAGACCTCAGCAATATTAAACAATAAAATACAGACTCTCCATGTTAAACATTTGGTACTGTAGGCCAGGGGTCAACAACCGCTAGACTGCGGATACTCCTGAACTGGGCCACCGAGACCGGCCACAATCAATGTGGCGTGCTCAAATTGGATGCCGGCGCATGCAAACTGCTGGACCACCCCAACCCCACCTCAAAAGATTTTGCTTTTGCACCAGTTCCCGGTCCAAAAAAGATTGGAGTCCGCTGCTGTAGACTTCTTCATTCATGTTCATTTATGTCTATCTACACATAAATCTTACCCAAGGTAAAGGATGGTCCATTTGATCTTATGGCCTGCATGCTGTTATTGAATTTCCGGGTATTTTGTATATAAGGGCTCCCTGTACAAAAATTTCATATAGAATAAGAACTAAATCAATACTGCTTAGCTTTGTATGACATCAACATATAAAACACTAAAATATATCCATGAAATACTGTTTAACTAGCTAATGCTAACATAAAATGCAAACCTTTACTATCATACTGTAAACTTTGGGGCAGATTTATCAAGGGTCGAATTTCGAGGGTTAATAAACCCTCGAAGTTAAATCCTTTGAATAAAAAATCGTTTGATCAAACAATAAAATCCTTCGAATTGAACGTTTCAAATGATTTTAAGCGATCGTTCAAAGGATTTTTAGGTCCCCATAGGCTAACATTACACCTCGGTAGGTTTAAAGTGGCGAAGTATGAAGTTGAAGTATTTTTTAAAGAGACAGTACTTCGACTATCGAACGGTCGAATAGTTGAACGATTTTTACTTCGAATCGCTTGAATCATTTGATTCGATCAAATTTGACCGATTCGATGGTTGAAGTACCCAAAAAAATACTTAGAAATTCTAATTTTTTTACATTCGAATTATTCACTCGAGCTTAGTAAATCTGCAGTATGTACATTTTAGCATAACCACCTGCTTCAATTAAACATCAAGAAAAATTGATGTCAGGCTCAAAAGTAAACATGGCAAAGAAAATATAACTATGAAAATGTAGGTCTGACCTCTTCAGCATCACATGTATATTTCAAGCAAATAATTGCAGTTTATTTGATTGAGAGCAAGGTTATTTAGGAGAAATGAGTCATAATGGCAAGTGTAGGCATTTGCTTAGGTTTATTAAACCATAAGATCACCATATTGCTAAAGGGCTAAATTATTTTAGTGTTATACAATTATTTTTGTTCTGTAGCTTTTACTCCACATGCCATCGTCATTTATCTGCAGGCTTAAATACTCCTTCAAAGCTATAGTTATAATCTGCAATCCTAGTTTTGTATTGTAACTTCTATTGGAAAAGTTTCTTCAGGGATACTGAGTATATTAATCAGTAGTAACACTGCGGGATGCAATAACAATAGGAAAACAATATTGTGTGCTAGTTGGCGGCCGTGATATTTACCAAACTACTTAACGTTCCTTAACGTTTACTAAACGAATAAATCAAAAATTTAGGTTACTGCTTGTGCACATGGAGAAACGGAATCATGTTCATAAGTAAGATTGTTGTACATTTTTACAATTCTGTGTACAAACATATTCTGCAAAGTTGTCTCTGTACAATAAGCAAATAGTGGGCAATAGACAAATAAATATAGTTTCAAATGAAGTGACTTTGTTTCATATCAGTCAATATAAATGGCATGAGCTTTGTTTTACTAGGTTCACTGTCAACCTCCAGTAATGATTAATAATCAAAATAACCTAAAAAGAGGGAGTGCAATAGTGATGTACAGGTCAGGAAAAACTCAACCCGCACCCAACCCTAGCCCACAAAACCTTAACCCGCACCAAACCCTTACCTGCAAAATGTTGCCATTTTAGAATGCATGCCCCCTCTGGTTAAAAGTCAGGGAATTGTTGGAAATTTAGGAGCAGTATACTCCCACACCCAACCCTAACCCGCAATGGTTGGCCAAATTTCAACCTGAACCCACCCAACTGGCAGTAAACCGTAGGTCACCACAGGTTTTGAGTCAACCCGCATGTCACTCAATAGAGCGCCAATGTGGCCAAGTACAGTTAGAGGCAGTATACCCCCTTTTTCAGCATACTGTACATTCTGCAAATAGGACTAAACATGGCAAATGGAGAAATTGAAGCTACTCAATGTTTGTTCTTTGAGAGGTAGATTATAAACTGTCCATTATCCCAGGAACCAAACATGGAGTAGCTGCAGTTTTTGTGTAATTAAAACAGTAGGCATAAAAGTATGTTTAGCCCAAGCTGTATTCATTGAATTTATATTGAAGGAGGGGTATTCTGCTTTTTTAACAATACAAAATAAGTGGTAAAGTATTACAAGCTACTCACACGGTTACACTCCCTTTTGCTGGATCAATAACAATAATCATCCCAACAAGGATTGATGTTCATGGACCAAAGATCCCACACCAGTTCTTCACCTCAATTTTCATTTAACCAATGAAAACAATTTCATTTAGATTCTTACTTTATACATTTTATGGAACCCTTGCTCTAAAAATAAGATTTCCATGCAAATGTATTATTTAGGGGCACATTTACTTAGCTCGAGTGAATGATTAGAATAAAAAATACTTCGAATTTCTAACTTTTTTTTGGCTACTTCGACCATCGAATTGGCTTCTTCGACCTTTGATTACTACTTCGAATCGAACGATTCGAACTAAAAATCATTTGCCTATTCGACCATTCGATAATCTAAGTACTGTCTCTTTAAAAAAAACTTCGACCCCCTACTTCGCCAACTAAAACCTATCGAACATCAATGTTAGCCTATGGGGAAGGTCCCCATAGGCTTTCCTGTAAATTTGGGATCGAAGGAAAATCGTTTGATCGATGGATTAAAATCCTTCGAATCATTCGTTTGATCAAACGATTTTTCCTACGATCGATTGAACGAATGAAATGTGGTAAATCCTTCGACTTCGATATTCAAAGTCGAAGGATTTTACTTCGACCCATAGTAAATGTGCCCCATGATGTATACTTTGTTTTTAAAATTTAAGAAAATATTATTCTGAGCCCAAATCCAAAGAAATTAGCAATGATGTCAGTGTAGATTGATGCACAATCAGGGCTGGATTTACATATTGGGTGCCCCTAGGCCCACTGCCGTTCGTCGCCCCTGTCCCCCCCTTTATTCATGCAAATTTTCATCATCAATGGGGATTGGTGCAAGGGAAATTTAAAAAATGATTGTATCTCCAACACATCCCCAGTGTTTTTGAACCAATGTGGGTGTGGTTGGGCAGCATGCCGCCCCCCAAAAATCCTGCCACCCTAGGCCTAGGTGGCCTTTCCACAAATCTGGGCCTGTGCACAATGATCTTGTTTTTCTAAAACTTCAATTAAAAAAAACCAAAATAATAGCAGAACATTCTTTTTTTTAAAAGGATACGTATTCAGCTAGAAATGGAAGATATACTGTATATATGCTGGCTTTTTGTAGTAGACATTATTAAGACTGAACTCACTTGACTGACATTTGTTTAGATGAAAGTGTCTAAATAGGCCATTGAAAGAAATGTCATTCATAAAAATCATTTTGTTGTTATTGTTGCACAGGATTATATATTTAGGCTTCTTCGCAGTTAGCAGAAAGTAGTTTGGCATGCAGCAGTTGTAAGAATAAATATCTGTAGAAAAACATTTAGCAGCCATATACTGGAAGTATATTACTGTAAAACTATTAAGAAATTGTGAAATTTGATAAATCATCTACTCATAGTTGAGTCTACAATCATTTTTTAGAATATACTGTAATAAAAATATTCACTTTTTTGAAATTTACAATCAAATTATATTTTAAATTTAGATCATAATTATTATGCTCACTTTTTAATTTTTTTATTGTTTATAGATTCGTTAATAAGAATTATTTTATATTAATCTGAAAATTAAAAATAGGGTTTACATGCCCTTTATATTGAGGTAATAGCCTGGCAAAATTTAGAGCAGGTCTATGGTTTATTCTGCCGAGATAGACTGCATATATATTTTTGTTAACAAAAAACATTTCAGTCTCACCTCTGTTCCACAGTGGTGCTCATTTATGAACATTGGGCAAATTTGCCCATGGGCAGTTACCTATAGCAACCAATCAGTGATTAGCTTTTTACAGCCAGCTGCAAGTAGAACAATGAATGCAGCAATCTGATTGGTTGCCATAGGTTACTGCCCATGGGCAAATTTGCCTAGTGTTGATAAATGACCCCCACTGAATATCACAAACGGACTGCAGAGGATTCCATTTGCCTATATTCATGCAGAACTCATCATACTGCATTCATCCGAAGCAAAAAATATATACTGTGATTAAGGGGTGTACCCGAAACTCGTTATGCCTCCATTCTGATTGTAAAATCTGATTGGCTGTTGTTGGTCCCTCCCACTTTTCCTATCCTGAATCCATAGTCACCTAGTGACAAACTGCAGCTGCAAAGTTCGGTGACCCTAGCTTTGAAAGTGTGAAAAAGGCAGAAGTTTTCTCTTAAAATAAATGAGTGAGATTGTTTGATTGGCTGTGTGTGGCTCCTCCCACTTTTGTGTAACCTTGAAACTGTACTCAGCAGTGACAAAATGTGCAAAGTTTGGGGCCCTGGTCTAAACAATGTGAGAATGACAGCATTTTAAATGTAAAACAATACAAATCAATGGGGGAAATCTGATTGGCTTGTTGACCTTGACTAACTCTGCAAAGAGTGGAGACCCTGCCATTAATTCGGAGAAAAAGGCAGCAGTTTAAATTATAACCAATGACATTTTATGAGTGAAATCTGATTGCTTGTTGGTGACTCTTTTCTAAGCCTTAAAATGCTAAAATTTGAATTGAAACTTTGATAAATGTGCCCTATATGTACAGACCACATTGATTTTGAATTTAAACCAACTAAGGGTAAACATAAAAGGCAGAGATACTGTAGTATTAACATATGGATGGTGGGTCTGACTGAGCATGATTGGACTCAATAAATACGTTTTTCTCAATTGTACTTAAATATTCATGCCATTATTTTCTGAAAACTCGAATAGTCAGGATTTATTAAAAAAAGAATGTGAAAAGTCACCAAAAAAAACTTAGTACAAGTAAAAGCTGGTTATATCTTTTAGAAGTTAATAGCACTAGTGTCAAGCGATGGTATTAATATTCCCAATTTATTATAAAACATTCAAGATTTTCACCACATTGACAATGAATGGAACAATATAATTCTCTCTGGTGTGTGACAGTTTTTGCAAGTAAAAAACACAAACGCGAATTTTCTTAAAGGGGTTGTTCACCTTTGTGTTAGCTTTTAGTATGATGTTGACAGTGGTACTCTGGGACAATCTGCAATTGGTTTTATTTTTTTATTATTTGTGGTTTTTGAGTTATTTAACTTTTTATGAAGCTGCTCTACAGTTTGTTTCAGCAGTCTGGTTGCTAGGGTCCAAATTACCCTAGCAAACATACAATGATTTGAATAAGAGACTGGAATATGAATAGGAGAGGCCTGAAGTGAAGATGAATAGTAAAAAGTAACAATAGCAATAAAATCGTAGCCTAAAGGTATATATACACTATAAGATCTGCTCATTTGGTGAGGTCGCCAAACAAGCAGATTTTTTCTCGATATGCCCACCAAAGGCAGGAAAATATTGGGCTAATCCAATCGTTTGGCCCTAGGGCCAAATGATCAGATTAAAAACAATGGGAATGGCCACCGATGGGATGAAGACTGCATCAACTAGCTGAAGTCCTTGATTGCGGAGAAATTCAAGGACCGAATCAGCAGCTAAAATCTGCTATGCTATGGCCACCTTTACAGACTATTTGTTTTTAGATGGAGTCAGTGACCCTCATTTGAAAACTGGAAAGAGTCAGAAAAAGTGAAAAAAATTTAAAAACTATAAAACAAAAAGAATGAATACCATTTAAAAAGTTGCTTACAATAGGCAATTCTATAACATAAAAAACTTAACTCAAAGGTTTAGAGCAATGATCCCCAACCAGTAGCTCGTGAGCAACATGTTGCTGTCCGACCCCTTGGAGGTTGCTTTCAGTGTCCTCAAAGCAGGTGCTTGTTTTTGAATTCCTGGTTTGGAAGCAAGTTTTAATTGCATAAAAACTAAGTTTAGTGCCAAGTAGTCTGCCAGTCCACATAGGGGCTACCAATCACAGTCCTTATTTGGCACCCCAAGGGTCCTTTTCATGCATGTGTTGCTCCCCAACTCTTTTTACATTTGAATGTGGCAATGGAGAGACTGTGACAGTAGCTGCCTGGGTAATGGATGCTGATTTGAAAGGGGGCTTGTGAGGTGCTTGCACTGTGAATAGTGCTGGGAGCTGTGCCCTGAGGAATAAAGCAGGTTTGTCATGCTTAGCTACTGAGGATTGAATCATTGTGGATGCCTGACCCATCTGTGTCCCCTGGCGAGTGTTCTACCTGAGGGAAGGTATTGAAAGGCTCCAGCATCTGTCCCCTGTTTGAGAACAGGTGTTGTTTGTGTTCCATGCTAATTGTGAGCAATTACTTCTGTCCAAAAGGAGAGGTATTTGGCCAGGTAGCGCTACCAGGGAAAAGTATAAAAGTAAATGTTAAGATCTCACAACATTTCAAAGGCAACTGACGAATGGGCACACCCCCAAAACATTGTGTGTTCACTTGGTATAATAAGGAGCTAGTCCCCATTTAAAGATCCTTGTGTGCCGGCAATTCTTTTTACCCATTGTATTAAAGCAGACAAGGGTCTTCAGGAGGTTTTACCATATTCTGAAGATTAATTGGGTAATTGGCTTTTTCATATGCCTTCTGAAAATGCTCCAATAATATGGCACTATGGGCCAATGAGATATTAGAAAATGTTAAAGGAATAGTTTAGTGTGAAAATAAAAACTGGGTAAATAGATAGGCTGTGCAAAATAAAAAATGTTTCTAATATAGTTAGTTAGCCAAAAATGTAATATATAAAGGCTGGAGTGAACAGATGTCTAATAAAACAGCCAGAATCCAACTTCCTGCTTTTCAGCTCAATAACTCTGAGCTAGTCAGCGACTTGAAGGGGGACCACATGGGACATATCTGTTCAGTGAGTTTGTAATTGACCCTCAGCATTCAGCTCAGATTCAAAAGCAACAGATATGACCCATGTGGCCCCCCCTCAAGTCTCTGATGGATCAGGGAATACACTATGGGGCACATTTACTTAGGGTCGAATATCGAGGGTTAATTAACCTTCGATATTCGAATGTCGAAGTTAAATCCTTCAACTTCGAATATCGAAGTTGAAGGATTTAGCGCTATTCATTCGATTGAATGATCGAAGGAATAATCCATTGATCGAACGATTTTCCTTCAATCACAAATTTGTTAGAAAGCCTATGGGGACCTTTACTAACATTGAGGTTCGAATCATTCGATTCTAAGTCGTAGTCGAAGGTTGAAGTAGCCAATTCGATGGTCGAAGTAGCCAAAAAAATACTTCGAAATTCGAAGTATTTTTTATTCTATTCCTTCACTCAAGCTAAGTAAATGTGCTCCTGTATATTTACTATTTACTATAATCTGAAAATGTCTCAATATTTTTTCCACTTTAACCCCCTAAATGTAAATCCCTATTCAGCTTAGTGATCCCTACACTACAGGCCAGTCTGAGGGGAGAGCTACCCCCTTTGCTTTTCCTGGTCAGAGCACAGACTGCTCTTGCTCTATCTGCCTCATTTTCCTAAGAAGTGCTATAACAGAGAACTACTCCGTCCTGACTACTCCTAATTCATGGGATACCTGTATTCCCAACTTCACTAAGAGCCACGCCACCCATGAGTCTAAAATTCCAGGCTCCGAGCAACATCCACTCTCTCTCCTTAAGTGAAAGGCAAAAGAAGAAGATCCAACCTCTGCCCATCACAACACTGAAGTGTGACAGGAAGTAGTCATCTGCGTCTGATCCAATGACACACATTGCACTGTATGCTAATAACTCAATCTGGATACATTATCTTCCGCCCAGCAACCAGAGAATAAGGAAGTGTAGGGATTTAAAGCCACTGGGGAACATTAACCCTATGGGTCACTACAGAATGTTCTGTTTACACAAAAAAACTGCAGGATGCCAAATGCCACTCTGTGTAGGTAGGGAAAATAAATAAGGACTTCACCTGCCTAATAAATAAAGGATATATTTTTAGCCACTTACATTTGTCATTGATTCGCAATTTTATAGGCAGCTATTTATGATTTTCCTTTTAATCTGCCTTCCCTGACTTCTGACAAACAGCCAGGCGCACATCCCTTTTAATCTTAGGAGAATTCTGTGGTGATTATCTCGCAGACAACATGAATAAATTGGGCCTCTGTGAAAGACTATTTATGGATGCAAGTAACACATAAAGTAAAATACCTTTTATGTAGGTTATGAAATTCCAGGATTCAATTAACAGGTATTGACATTTTGAGTTCACTAATGCATTGTTCTATAAAAGATTTAAAATAGCTGGTGAGAAGAAAATTATACCAGACAAACATCAAATTCAAAATAGTAGAACCAGTGCCGTCAACCTGGCCGAGTGTGCAGTGGGGGGACATGCGGAAACATTACAGCGGAACTGACATTACGCGCATGTGCTCAGTATTCCTAGAGTCAAATAAATCTCGCACACTGGATTCCGAATCGTCTGAAATCATCAAAAATCAAGGGAATGTGTCATAGTGAAGGGAGACCGGGGGTAGTGTTGCCACCTTTTCTGTTTGGGAAAAACAAGCTGGGGCAAAGCAGATGATGGATGGGATGGGATGGATGAGGCCGGGGGCCGGGCTTCTGATGTTGGGGGAGGGTCTGGTGATGTCAGGGATGGGATTATGATATCAGGGGCAGGACTGATGATGTGGTGATCGGTCATTGGTTGATCGCCATGTCATTAACTTCAACGTTCCGTCTGTCTGTCCTGGCTGTCTGGGTGAAAGACTGGACAAGTGGCAACCTTTATCGGGAGATAGATCTCAAATTCTGTTAACGCCCAATAAATTTGGAGGGTTGATAGCTCTGTTTGGTATGGGTAACTACAAATGGACAATTCTTGCACTGTTTATTGCATTACCCATATGGCTTCATACAATCAACACCAGTTTAAAATGTTCTAAAAGCTAGGTTTTGTGTGCCCCTGGGGTTCACTCATGTCAGGGCTGGAACTAGGAGCAGGCAGAAGAGGCACCTGCCTAGGGTGCTGGGCAGGTACCTTTTGAAATGTACCTTCTATCTTCTGCCTACCTCTAGTGTGCTTCAATTGCTCCTGCTGTTCCACTCTAAACTTCTTCTCAACAGCCCCCCCCCACAGTGTCGTCATTGCGCATGCACAGAGGGAGGGAGGTGGCCGGCTGGACTGCCTAGGGCAACCGAGCCTTTGATGCTGTTCAGTAATAACCCTCATTGTATGATGCAGAGCCAGGTATGTAATTTCTTCCAATAAATATGGTAACTGGGCTAACCAATCATAGCGATCCCTATCATAGTAACTATAAATACAATTCCTCAGCAAAATAAATAAATCCAGATATAAACTTGTCATGAGAGCGCTGAATAGTTAGAAATATATATAATTAACAAAGCTCTCGTGATTGGTTCTTGAAGCTCAGGCATCTCAGTTTGTTGTACTGGAATCTGGGATTAGACTACAACAGACAATGGGATCCAGACTGAGCAGATGGACAGCATTGTAAAGGGTTATAGCATTGAAGTGTTATAGCCTTGATTAGAGCATTGATGGGCAGAGAGAGAGAGAGAGAGAGATTGTCAGTCTCAGTCAGCAAACACAACATACAGTATATTAATACACAATGAATTCAGTATGTGAGGATTAATGCTATTTCTACTGACTGATTTCTTATTATTTATGAGACTATAGCTGAAGCACTATAATTTCTGCGAATGAATGTAGATATTCACAGTGCTTTTGTAACCCCACTGCACATACAGCAGCTCTCTGCAAATTTGGATTTCTCCTAAGGGTGCCCGGATGCCAGTGTCATTCATCACCCCCCACAGGATTGCGCACATATGCATCCTTCGTTTGTACCAGAGCATTAGTGCCTAGTCCCTAGTGCTCCGGAAGTAAGCACATTTCTCATGTTGCTCTTAATTTATGCTGCCCTAGGCCCTGGCTCTATGCAGACTTCCACTCATAGGTTGGTTGTTTCATCCTGAGCAGCACCAAATGCATGCCATATGAGTTCATACATTGCATGGACTTGGTGTTGTAGATATCCCAAAGGGCACAAGATAGCTCATAACAAGATATATAAATTCAGGTATATTTTACTTTTTTTCATCACATATTATACCTGGGGACAGATTTGCCAGAGGGCAAAGCAACTAATGCTGGCGAAAATGCACCAGCGTGACATCATTTAGGCACTTCGCCGATTTACTAACTGGTGCAGGCGTAACTTCGCTAGCGAAAGAGACAGACGCTATTGATCATTCACACTCTATCGCCAGGCAAATTTTTGCTCTGGCAAATGGACTTAACAAATTCACTAAGATGCAGATTTTACTGAACGTTACCTCTTTCGCCAGACTTGCCTTCGCCAGCTCAGACCAGGCTAAGTGCATAGGACTTCCTAAATTTTTAGTGGAAGTCCCAAAAAACACTACATTGTAGCTACAACTTGTGTAATGTAATGTATTTTCTGCAACCTATACGTCCATGTAACTTTATCATTTCCCGCATGCAAATTAGGCAACGCTATCGCATCTTCGCTTTGATTGCCTAAGTAACACTAGCGAAAATTCATCAGCGTTCGGCACCCTGGCCACAACTTTGCATCTTAGTGAATTAGCGTTGTCCTAGCGAATTAACGCCTGACAAAGTGTTGCGATGGCTGCGAAGCCGTCGCTGGTGAATTTTCGCCGTTTAGGGACTTTGCCCCCATGATTTATGTCTAGAATCTCAGCTGTAACACTGCATCTAGAAATACTATTCAGTGCCTCAGTATCAATATCCCTATACAGTATCATATAGTGAGGGTGCATAATATCATGTATAAACTGCATAATGTGAAATAAAAATGTGTAGGTTTGTAATCTTCAATATTATGTTAATGAATGAATGCTCTTTTATATGTAAGAGGATTGACCCTACCTACCCAATGTTTTTACTACTGACTTTCTTTTCCTTTGAACCCTTCAGAACAACATCACTTATCTGTTGCCTTGTGTCTAATTGTAATCGTATGGCCCCAGAACTTGCTATCGACTTCGAATAGCCTTATCATTTACAATACCGCATTACCCGTCTAATTGCCTAAAATGTAATTTTTTTCCCACAGGAGACATCTTCCAGCCATTCTAAAATAAGCATGTTAAAGATCATAAATTGACAGTTGTAAGATAAAATACTGCATTATTGTTATTACATCCTTAATTTGTATAACAGGTGTTCATGCATGATTCATAATATCACAGCTGCAGTGCTGAATCACAAATACCCTTGTACTACACCATGCTGACCTTTTCCATTTACAGCCCTTTGAGTGGCAGGAGGAAAATATTTTTTTACTTGAGGCAACGCCATTAAATCGTTAAATATTGGCGAGGGTGAATCAGATTTTGACAGGAGTAAAAATGTTGAGAACAGTGGGAATCCATTTCTGTCAGTAATGGTTGTGTTTATTTTTTATTTTGTACATTATTTTACATGTATAAGCCTCTGGATTGTATAAACAAGTAATTATCATACAGCTTTGCTCTGTACAAGATGTTTAGATGAGACATATTTAACGGTATAAATATTTAATATAGAAGAGGGAAAGAAAGAAAAAGAAAGAAAGATGGTTTGATATAAGCGGAGTATAAGTGAAGTAAAAAGTGCATATAATCGCATTTTAATGATAATATGACAGTATGCCTTTAAATGACTGAAAAAGTACTGATTGCCAGAGTAGAAAGAATGGCACAAGTGTTTCAATATCTAGAATGTAGTGATGCTTTTATCATGAGAACCTTTAGATATCATCCTGGACATGACAATTCCCCTTTCATATGTGGTCTGGGGGTGGCAGTTGCTCCAGGTCTCCCCTTCATCAATAGGTGCAGCATCACTTGATTCAGAATGGAAGGCAGGAAGGACATGGCTGCACCCAGAGCAACTAGATATATAGTGATTTTAATGCAATTACATTTTAAGGTGTTTTTACCTATAAACAAACTTTTAGTATGATGTGTAGAGAGTGATATTCTAAGACAATTTGCAGTTGGTTTTCATTGTTTATTATTTGCGGTTTTGAGTTATTTAGCTTTTTATTCAGCAGCTCAGCAGTTTGAAATTTCAGAATTCTGTCTGCTAGGGTCCAAATTACCCTAGCAACCATGCACTGATTTGAATAATGAACTGCAATATGATTAAGAGAGGCCCTGAATAAAAAGATGATTAATAAAATGTAGCAATAACAATAACATTGTAGCGTTACAGAGCATTTGTTTGTTTTTTTTTAGATGGGGGTCAGTGTTCCCTATTTAAAAGCTCAAAAGAGGCAAAAAAAAGATGCCAAAAATCTCCAAAATTATAAAATATAAATAATAAAGACCAATTGCAAAGTTGGTAGAAATTGCACATTCTGTAACATACTAAGATTTACTAAATTCCGAATGCAAAAATCACGAAAAATTAGATTTTTTTTTGTATACAATTGGACTTTTAAAAAATAACAAATTTTTCAGATTTATTAAACCCCAAAGATGGAAAAGTCAGAATCTGAAAATCCGGCATCTCAGACCTGTCAAGCTTGCATATAAGTCAATGGGAGATGTTCCAATGATTTTTTTTGCGCTGGGATTTTGGCAATACCCTGAAGTTTTCAGAGTTTTTGGGCAAAATTCGGAGTTTTCAGGTAAAAAAAATCCGAAAAAGAATGTGAAAATCGGATGAAAAATCCAGAAAATCTTATTTTTCACTATTGTTTTCGGATTTTTTCCAGCAAATAAAATTTTCGGGAAAGTGTATTAATAAATAAGCCTAAAAAACCCGTGCAGATTTGGTCTGAGCTTTTTTTTCAGAACATATTGAGATAAATTCGGACTTTGATAAATAACCCCCTTAAAGTAATCTCAATGGTGAACCTCTCCTTTAATGAAGGTTTTTTTATGCGCAATGGACCACAGGGAAATTTCAGGGAATGCGACTTTTCTTATGGCCATACACGAGCCCTCTGGAGTCCACTTAGTCCTGCAGTGATAAAAATTATTTTTCAGGATCCCAGCAATGACTGGGCACTTTGCAGTTGTAAGAATCTGTCAATTGTTGCCATCTACTCTGTCTTTTGTCAGTGTCGGACTGGGACACCAATGGGCCACCAAAAAACCTTAGACAATGGCCAACCAAAAAACTTTAGACCAGGGCCTCACCCTCAGTAAAATTTTCTTCCTCTCCTCACTCAACCTCTATTCTCCTAGTCTCTTTTCTTTACATACTATAATCTATTATTCTATCTATTTAACCTCTCTGTTCTCATAGAAATAGGGAATGGCCATAAAATAGGCTACGTATTTAGCTGCATGAGGGCCCACTGACACCTGGGCCCACCAGGAGTTTTCCTGACAATGTCTTTTGTTCTTGCATTTCCGAATATGCATGGCAAGAGGGAAGAGCTATAGGACAGCTAATGCTTCCAGGCACACATTTACCAAACACCCTAAACTGTAAGCAATGAAAAGTGTCGCTTATAAGTAAACATAAAATCACTAATTCAAGGAAGTCATTTCACAATGGGACTCTAACACTTTATTTGCATCCCACTAAGCCCACTGGCTATCATTAGAAGCAGAATCATAATGTGAGATTAGAGCTCACCACAGAAAAATTCTCCTACTTTCTATTTATTCCTATGGGATTTTTAGCATTGTATTAGTCAAATGGTGGTGAGCTCTAACATCATATTTTATATCGTAAATCTGGCCCTTACTGTCACACCTAGTCCAATTTAAATACAATTTTAGTATGGAGTAGAGACTGGTATTCTGAATTTTTTATTGTTTTTGCTCTATTTAGCTTTTTATTCAGTAGCTCTCTAGTTATAAATACAGCAATCTGGTTGCTAGGGTCCAAATCACCCTAGCAACCATGCATTAATTTGAATAAGAGACTGGAATATGAATAGTAGAGACAGGAATAGAAAGACGAGCAATAACCAGACATTGTAGATGGGGCAGTGACCCCCATTTGGAGGTGAAAATTAGTGGCGGAACTGCCGGGGGAGCAGGGGGTGCAATTGTACCAGGGCTGCATCCCCTGCTGGCCCTGACGGAAGTTATCGCGGGTGGTTAGGCACCTAGAAAAAAGCTTCCGGAGGGGGAGGGTAGTCTGCACCCGGGCCCGTCCCTCCGTAGTTATGTTACTGCTGGAAAGTGTCAGAAAAAGAAGGCAAACACTCAAAAACTATAAAAAATAAATAATGGAAACCAACTGCAAAGTTACTTATAATTGGCCATTCTATAACACACTATCAGGTACATTTATTCAGGGTCAAATTTCGAATTCATGTGAGTTATTTAATACTCCCTGAAATTCAATTGAATTCAAAATTCGACTTGGGGAAATGTATTAATAAAAACAATTTTTAAACTCTGACGATTTTAAATGACCCGCAAATTAGATTCAAATTTGATCAAACTGAATTCTATTTTTTTCTCCAAAAAAAACTTGAATGCCAGGAAGGCTACAAACTTCTCCAAATTTAACCCTGGACCTCTCCCATTGACTTATACAGTAATACGGCAGGTTTTAGGTGGCGAAAAGTCGAATTTGAATTCTTCAAGGGCCAGAGTATGATAAATCTCAAAAATCTAATTCACGTTTTTTAAGAAACTCGAATCGAGTTTGGATAAGTCCCTAGTCGAATTTGACATTTTTGACCATAAGAAAAATTCGAAAATTTTAATACAAATTAGAATTTTCAATTTTACCCTTAATAAATCTGCCCCTAAACTTAACTTAAGGGTAGAAGAAGTAGGCAAATAATTCAAAAACAATAAAAAAAATGAAGGCCAGCTGAAAACTTGCTTAGTATGGCTGTTCTATAACATACTAAAAGGTAAACCACCCCTTTAAGTGACTTTAGCTTGGGGCATGCAGCAAATGATATAAAACAAGTTGGAATGCAATTGGCAACTGAATAACTAGTATGGAATGCAAATTATGTTTTTTCTTGAAGAATGACAACATGAATAAGGAAAGGCAATGTGGATGTGAGAGTAAAAGAAAATTATACAGCAAAAGTACATAAAAGAGAGAAAATTGGAGCTGATAGCAGATTCTATGTTAATTGTGATTTTCTGCCAAAGCAAGTTCTTGCCTGACATTTGGACACACAGTTATTTTGTCCCTTTTATAAAAGCTTTGTGTTAAGAGGGTAGTCATTAGAGAAAAAAGCTGCATTGATTGCTAAATAACGTTGCATTTTCCATCTTCTTCAAACCTGTCAGTTCCCACACAATATTGATTGCTACTCAGTACTCATTTGCCTTTGCTGAATTGTTTCGCTGTCTGCCCAGATGTTACTTAGAACACTTTTAGCCAGTAGTATTGTAGAGAAGTTAAGGGTAGCATTTTATGAATGGAATTTGACTTGAGAAGGGGACTTTTCAATTGCCCCTTCGCTTTAAACCATCTCACTGAACCCCATTGTTATATACCTCAATGAAACACCAGGAGCCAGATATGGGATAAAATTGCCACAGCATTTATTCACATTTTACCAAATAAATAGGACCTTGCCAACTTCACACCAAGGCAATATTCAAAGTCAGAATTCCATAAGAGATTGCTACAATGCTCTGCCGTTCCTCAATGAAGACTTGAGTTTCACTTCCATGGTTGTCATTTGAGATCATCACTATGTCATTATATCCACCACTGAGTATTAGGCTACCTCTACCTACAAAGAGTATGGTCCCCAAATCTGCTACCAGCCGGATATGCATCTTCCACCATGAGAGAAGCTCAACAGCCCTGCTGTCAGTCCTGAATCTGCAGTGTGTCGATGATAGGAAATCCAAGCAGTCTGTCACCTAACACAAGCAGTAGTAGCATCTGTATCAATAAAGCCATCATGCAGTCACAGGAGAGAACCTCCTTCTCCCTCTTCTAATGTAACTGTGCAGTACTCAGGCAAGAGTTGCCAGCTGCTGTGACAAATAAAACTTAAAATACATTATCAAATATCCACTGTTTTGACCCAGAGGAAGGCAGAAAACCCAACCTGAAGCCAGAAGCCATTATGCCTCAAGAGGAGAAAAATTCCTTCCTGACCCCAATGGTGATTGGAAACATTCCCTGGATCAAGCATTTGACATTCATTTAACATGAATAATACCATGCAGCCTCTCACGTTTATACTGTATAACCGTACCAAAACCCCAATATAACATCCAGTTATTAGAAATGGTCCAATAGGATCAGCATTCCTCCCATTGACTTCTATAGAGCCTTGACAACTTGTACTTGGCAGTTTTGCATTAAAGGCTTTCATGGTTTTTTGTCACTTGATAAATCTTGAATTTTTAGAGCTTTTTAGAAATAAAGGAAAACCAAGAATGTTTCATGATTGTAGGAAAATTGCAATTTGAGTAACGGAATTCAGAAATATTAAAATCAGTGGCGGAACTACCGGGGGAGCAGGGGGTGCAATTGGGCCAGGGCCCGCCCCCCCTCAGGGGCCCCCGGCAGCTCGCGCACTGACGATTTCCGGCCGCAACGGCCGATTTTATGTAAAATATTCAGATACGGAGGGGGGCGGGGGCCCGGTGGCACATCCCGCACCAGGGCCCGCCCCCCTCCAGTTACGTTACTGATTAAAATTCCCTTTTTCTTCATATTATCACTGGAGACCTCACAAATCACTGCCTATTCTAGTTCATTCTGATAAACCCAACAAAGGACGGCACTCCGGTAAAAAAGCAGGTTTATTGCAGGTTCCTGCAGGTATACATGGCCTTACACGTTTCGGTAACACAGTCCCTTAGCCTATGAGTGAGGGACTGTGTTCCCAAAACACATAAGGCCATGAATACCTGTAGGAACCTGCAATAAACCTGCTTTTTTATAGGAGTGCCGTCCTTTGTTGGATTTGACACGTGTGCTGCCGGTGGGGACGCTGCAGACAGAGCACCCGACTACGTGAGAACAGTTTGGGGCAGTGGGATTGGAGTGGTCCCTTTTGCATGAGAGGTGTCCGTTCTGATAAACATCTCCTTTTCCACCAAAGTTGTATAATTTTTGTTTATATAAATTAGAGTAGGATGCTGGAAATCTGTTGGTTTATTAAGAAATGGGAAAATGCATTACTTACTGTCAAGTTTTCTGCTCCATATCACCTACATTGTACATGGGGTTATTACTAATTTAGGGAAGATGTGTCAGTTATGGAATAGGCAGAACTCTGAATAACTGCAAGATATACTTGAAATCCATGTTTCTCGTTGTGGAAATTGTAATCATAATATGCAATTACTCAGTGGTCATGTGCAGTCAATCTTTGCAGAGGATCACCAATTGGCAGTTATTCCAGTTCCAATACACACAACAGGGGTCAACTACAAAGACACGGGAAAGAAGTGCTAGAGCACTAATGGAAACAATTGCTTGCAGTAGGGCAGGAGGTAAGGACAGGGTTCCATTCTGAATGATGAACAGGTCAGAGGATGAGTAAGTCATGGAAGGGGACACAAATACCTGCCTTCCTATACCTTCCTCTTATGAATAAAGCAGGCAGTGTTGTATTCATGTGGGGTGGTCACATGCATCTGTGCTTAAACTAGAGTACAGAGACCTGTGGAAATTCAGGGAGAGACAAATGCAGTTTGGGAAGTAAAAAAAAAATACCAGATTTCACCCATTATTTTTGCATTTTGCACAATGCAATGACCCCTAATATGTTCCTTTTATAGTTAATAGATAATACTATAAGAAATTACATATCCTCTGAGGTTATATACTAAACTTGGGTTCAATGAACCCAACTTGCAAAGATGGAGGATTGGTTATGTATCATTGCAACAGGACTTCAGCAGGGAATTTCAGGTAATGTGAGGGCTGTTTGACATAACCAATAGCAGTGGCATAACTATAGAGGAAGCAGACCCTACAGTAACGGGGGCCCCCCAGAGAACAGGTTCTGCTTACTCTATAGCAGGGATCCCCAATCTTTTGAACTCCTGAGCAACATTCAGACCAAAATGGAGTTGGGGGGCAACACTAGCATTAAAAATGGTCTTGGGTTGCCAAATAAGTGCTGTGAATGACCATTTGGTAGCCCCTATGTGGATTGCCAATCTACACTGAGGCTCTGTTTGGCAGTACACCTGGTTTTTATACAACCAAAACTTGCCTCCAAGCCTGGAATTAACAAAATAAGCCCCTGCTTTGAGGCCACTGGGAGCAACATCCAAGGGGTTGGAGAGCAACATGTTACTCACGAGCTACTGGTTGGGGATCACTGCTCTATAGCATTAATTTTTTAAAATTAATTAAATTTAAAATTATCTTGCACATGCCTTCATGAGTATGCAGTGGGGGAAGTTATACACGATGGGCTCCTCTGAAGATTTTTTGGCGGAGGGATGCTTTTGTTACCCCACTGACCAATAGGTATTTGGAATTATACTTTCTTTGTCCTTTTATATAGTTAAAATCTAGTCAAATTGTTGCAAATGGTATACAGCACTGATGAAAATGATGTTCTTAATCTTCATCTATAATACATTAGTAACAGTTATCGTATTCCATTTCATTTACAATAAACTTACAGTCCAATCATCGGGAATTAAACAGCATTGCACAAGTAATTCGTTTTTTTTTTTCATTCAGCAAAAATATGAATTTCTTATAATTACAAAAAGGTAATAAATCTCTTTTTTCCCCTCTCATTTCCTGCCCTGCCAGGAAACAGCCTATGAGCAAAACATAGACATAGACAACATTTGTCTTGTTAACTATAACATCATTTGTCAGTTCTATAGTCCATGGTGTGTCGACAATACAGTAGATGGTAAATATTTGGCTAGATTTAAAGTGAGCTGCTGCATCAGAACAAATGAGCCTGCTCGAGAATATTTTGAGAAAAGTCCAGTTTCCCAATGCACAACGGAAATATACAGCACGCACTGCATTTCTTTTGGTTATGTTGATATAGGTATTTTATTTTATTTTTTCAAATACAGAAAGTAATACAACTATGTTTTCCTAGGAGCAGTAGCACCATAGCAACCAATAATAAGATCTCTGCCCTGTAGAGCTTACAATCTACAGTAGTACCTGTATTGCAATTGGTGATTGTTTCCTCACTATACTGATAGAACAGTAGATTTCATAAACATTGTATATGGGAGACAAGCATTTAAGATCATTTACCATCTAAATACTAGCTAAAGAATACTTTACAATCTAATTAGCATCTAAAGAACACTATAATTGCTGTTAAAGTGATACTGACACTAAAAAACTACTTTTTAAAATATGAATGTACATTAAAAGTTGCCCATAGGTCATGTTGATCGGTTTTTGAGAGGTTTGTTTTTGTAAGTAATTGTTAGTTGAAGTTTCTAAACCTGACTGTTTTGCCAACCTGACTGTCCCACCTCAGCCTGTCAGTTAAAGTTTCTAATGCTAACGGACTCCTGCTGCACAAATATGGCAGCAGCGCCGATTCGGACCTAAGCGCCGCCTGAGGCGGCTCCTGCAATGCCGCCCCCCCTCGCCGACTTACTTGTCGGGAGGGGAGGCAGGAACACTAATGCGGAGAGCGCAATTGCGCTCTCTCGCATTAGTAAAGCCGAATTTCCGGTTTAAAAAACGGAAATTCGGCTCTTAAAGGTGCAGGAGCGGCTTTTTGCCGCCCCTGGAAACCGCTTCGGCGTTGCCGCCTGAGGCGAGCATCTCAGCTCGCCTCATTGGCGGCGCGCCCCTGTATGGCAGCCCCCTCATACGGGAACATGGGGCATCAGACAGGTAATGTAAAATCATTGTGCAAATACTTTATAGCAAAGTTATAAGTAGCTTTTCAAAGGCAATATTATAATAGATGTAAAAAATAGTTTAATTTCTGGTGTCAGTATCTCTTTAAAGTACACTCCCAGTTCTCTTGAATGGGTTCTTAGCCCCAAATCACCAGCTGCCAATATCAGTCATAACAGGTTAGTGCCTTAGCTATATTTCCAGAATAAGCTAGCTAAGCAATTGGAACTGAAGTGGCTCTGCTATACAAATCAACCTGTTATGTAGTGTACTGTATACATGCAGTAATCAAGTAGCTTATGCATCATTTTTTTTTTCTTTTATGCCTCAGTCAATGAAACAGGGCTCAGTTATATAAACCCTATCTGAGAAAAAGGAAGAATCTGTAGGAGAATGACATTTCAGGTTTAACTTGATGACAGTTGTCTTTTTTAAAGGAGAACAAAAGCATCCCTTCCAACCCAGACTCCCACCAACAGACATTATCCTATAAACAAAAGCAGAGCTGCAGCAAGTACTATTGCCACCCAATGCAATACTAGTTGGCCGGGATCCCCGTGTTAGGAGACTACTTTCGGTGTGAGGTTGCAGGTTGGAGCCTATGTATGGGGTAACCAAAATAATGTTGATGAAGAGCAAAGGCCTTATGGTAGTGAGCAAACCAGATGTAATCTGAAGAAGAAAATAAAAGCCAAGTCAATACCAACCAGTGATTGAAGAGAAAACTAAAACAGTAAATAACATTAAGGGGCAGATTTATCAAGGGTCAAATTTCAAAGTCAAAAATACTTAGAAATTCGACCATCGAATTTAAATATTTCGACTTCGAATATCGAAGTCAACGTTTTTTTTTTGCGAATTGAGGTATCCTGCGGTCTAATTAAAATCATTCGATCGAACGATTCAAAGGATTTCAGCGATCGATCGAACGATTTTAAATCGACTTCCAAAAACTTAGAAAAATGTTCTAGAAGGTTCCCATAGGCTAACATAGCACTTCGTCAGGTTTAATTTGGCTAAGTATTGAAGTCAAAGTTTTTTTAAAGAGACAGTACTTGGATTATCGAATGGTCGAATATTCGAAGTAGTATCCTATTTGATGGTCAAAGTATCCAAATTATAGTAAAAATTACTTTTTTATTATATCCAAATTAAGTAAAAATTACTTTTTTTTACCTCGAAAACTCCCTCGAATTCACTCCGACCCTTGATAAATCTGCCCCAAAGTCTTTAATTGGGCAAGGATCAGGCAAAGATTAGGCAAGGTGACAAACAAGAGCAGGCGGTGGTCGAGACAAGTGGCAATCAAGCATAAGTCCATGGAGCAGGCAGAAGTTGATAAATCAATAAGTACAAGGGTTCAGAGAAGGCGAGAAAGTTGGCTGGAGCAGGAACAAGAACAGATGATGGGCAAGATCACCAAACTGATTCCAATGATCCAGCAAAGGGTGACAGAAAGGGACTGGCTTATATAGGCCCATAATGGCCAGATTATAGACACCTGGCCTTAAAGGATAACTAAAGCCTAACTGAAAAAGTAGGCTAGACATGTTGTACATTATGTTTTGGGTTTCTGTACCAGCCCAAGGCAACCACAGCCCTTTAGCAGTAAAGATCTGTGTCTCCAAAGATGCCCCAGTAGCTCCCCATCTTCTTTTCTGCTGATTCACTGCACATGCTCTGTGCTGCTGTCACTTACTGAGCCTAGGGACCCACTCACAATATACAGTACACATAGAATATAAATGTCACAACATAAGGCTGATTAGTAATTAATACGGATAATTACTACATGGCAGCACAGAAACCAGTGCAACTAGCATCAGAATTTAATAATCAGTCCTGCAGCATCAGATTATTTTACAGACAAACCTAATTTTCTGCTTGTTAATTTGCAGAGACCCCTAACCTTAGCTTATCAACAGCTATTCAGAGCCCACTGAGCATGTAAATGTCACACTTTCCAAGATGGTGACCCCTGTGACAAATTTGTCCTGGATCATTGCTACTACTGAGAAGCTGAAACTTTAGACTGGTGCAATAAGTTCAGTATGTAAAATATGGCATTTTAGCCATATTCATTTCAAGGGGTTAGTTCTCCTTTAATGTGAGGGTGAAAACAGAGAAAATAGCAAAAATAGCAGAGGCAGCAGGTGTCTATTTAGACAATCAGGAACCGTGAGCTCTAAATGCCTCCAATGGCTCGGCAGAATAGTACACATACTTCGATATTCGAAGTCAAAGGATTTTACTTTGAGGGTCGAATATCGAGGGTTAATTAAACCCTCGATATTCGACCCTTAGTAAATGTGCCCCTTAGTGTTCCTCTATAAAAAGATTTGCACAGTGGGTTGACAGACAGCATATTGAATCCTCTTTGGGTCCATATAAGCTTTAGTGATGGGTGAAAAATTGTGGAAAGGGAAAGTTCACTAACAATTTGTGAAATTTGCCCGGTTTCACGAAGAATTTGTGAAATTCGGACGTTTTCACAAAACATTCATGAAATTCTGACTTTTCACGCAAAATTGAGTAATTCGAACCTTTTCACGAAAAAATCTTGAAAATCTTGAAAATCGCAGGCGTATTTTCACTGGCAAATTTTTGCGAGAGATTTGCGAATTTATTAGCCGGTGGCGAAACACGGGAATTCGCTGTGAATTCGTGCCTGGCGAATTTATTCGCCCATCAATAATAAGCATGCATAGTTGAAGCCAATCCAAACTTGACTTCAACTTTTTAGGAATAGTATCTCATGCTGTCAAGGTCAGCATTCCTGATTGTTTTTTGGATGCTCTGTTGGGTTTCTTGTACTTAACAAACGACCCAGATAACAAAGATATCTCAAAGGGGAACTTCGCAATAAATGAAAATCTGAAGTTATTTGTAAATGTAATTACTATTGAGAGCAGTATCGATCTGGCTCTCTCACTGCATGCTCGCTTGTATTTTTGTATGATGCAAGAAAATGGAATTCTGAGTTCATTATACAGTAATTACATTGTTCAAATGATGTTCAAGTTATTTGAAAATGTTGTTGAAAGGAGCATCTGCCTGGCTATTTCTACTACTTGTTCTGACTCTTGAAACAGAAGAAACTTCAAAAATGTTAATGTGTGCATTGGAAAGTTGCTTAAAATTACATTTTCTTTTATAGTGTGGAATTAAATTTTTATCATCTGTGCATTGATGTTTGTTTTAATTATAATAACTGTATTATGCAAGGAACAATTCTAACCTTTCCCATTTACTAACAATGGAATTGGATTTTTTTTCCACGAATCTCGAAAAATCAAGTAAAATTTGTCGAGATCCTATAGAAGTCAATAGGAGCTGCGCTGATCGGATTAGAAATCTTTAAATCAATTCGGACATTGGTATTTTTTAGTGCATTGTTCAGCGCTTTTTTGTTTGTTGGTACTTTTTATATTTCGATCTTTTCATAAATTCAATTGATTTAGAATAGAGTCTAGTCATGGTTTTAAAAATCTCTAATAAATAAGCCTCCACGAGTAATAAGCGGGTAAAGGATCTATTATACAGAATGCTCGGAACCAGGGATCTTTCTGTAATTTGGATCACTATACCTTAAATCTACTTTAAAAATAATTTAAACATTAAATAAAGCAGAAAGGATTGTTTTGTTACCAGTATGGATTCATGCAGTTTAGTTTTCATCACCTACAAAATACTATTTTATTATTACAGAGAAACATAAATGGACAGTATGGGAGATGGCCTTGCTGTATTTCGTCAGTATCTGGATAAGGGATTTTATACCTGTACTAAGATGGGGAGGCACATTTATAAACATTCTAATATTAGTGGTGTTATATTATGAATACTTTTAGTATGATGTAGAGAGTGATTTACTGTGACAATTTGCAATTGGTTTTCATTTTTTATTATTTGTGTTTTTTGAGTTATTTAGCATTTTATTCAGCAGCTCTCCAGTTTGCAATTTCAGGAATCTGGTTGCTATGGTCCAAATTACCCTAGAAACAATGCACTGAATCGAATAAAAGACTAGAATATGAATACGAGAACTCTGAGTTATTAAAAGTAATGGTAACAATACATTTGTAGCCCTACAGAGGATTTTTTTTTTTAGATGAGGTCAGTGACCCCCATTGGAAAGCTGGAAAGGGTCAGAAGAAAGTAAATAATTAAAAAACTGTAACAAAGAACAACTGTAACAAATAAAAAATGAAAGCCAATTGAAATGTTGCTTAGAATTGGCAATTCTATAACATACTGAACGTTAACCCCTGGTAACTTGTGGGGCAAGTTCTGCAAGCCAGCCCAAACATAAGGGCAAATTTACCAAAGAGAGAAGTGACTAATCAAAATTCGCCAGCGTGACGTGATTTCGGTACTTTGCCTATTTACTAACGGTCACTGGCTTAACTTTGCTAGCGAAGGAGAAAGACTCTGCGCTCCGGTAAATGGACGTAATACGCAAATTCACTAAGATGCGGATTTTACTGAACGTTACCTCTTGCGCCAGACTGGACACATGGACACATACGTCCATTCAACTTTAACTTCCCGCCGTATGCAAATAGCGTAACTTTGCTTCGCTTGCTGCAGTAACTCTAGCGCAACTTCCACCAGCGTTCAGAGCCCTGGACGCAACCTTGGATTTTAGTGAATGGATTTAGTTAATTTGCCCCATAATGTAGCTCCTGTGATATAGAAATACCCACTGCCTTTGGAAGGAGCGAGAAGACAAATATCATTAACAGGAATGGCAGATATTTGTCACTCCTGTTTATTCTTTACATGCATTTCAAATTCCCGGTCGGGGAAATTCCCGGTCGGTCACTAACTTGCATACTTCCCAACTGTCCCATTTTGAGCCGGACAAGCCCTCTTTTTACAGCTCAACCCGCAGTCCTGCATTTGTACTGGAAAGTCCCGATTTCTCTGCAATGAACAGCCAAAAAAGATACAATGTTTCAAACTTAATTGGCTCCTGGCAGAGAGCCCAGAATAGATTCTTAAGATACATTTGTAATAGTTTTGTCCCTTGGGAGAAGTTAGACTCACAGCTTAAAGGGCAATTCACCTTCATTAGTAAAACTGTTATAAAACATAAAAACTACAGAAATGTGTTCAAACTTTCATAACCTGGCAAAGTTTGTAAAATGGCCATGGTAATTAGGGGGTGTGGCAACAAAAATGGGTGTGGTCAAAACATGTTTGTCCCTCTTTCCGTTTCCAGAATGTTGGGAAGTATGAACTTGTACGTTCTAATTTTTATTGTTAGTGTAATTTCCAAGATGTATCCCTGGAACCCATTAGGTGGCAGCATTATCAAATCAAGTATCAGGTTTCCTTAAGGTTGCAACCTTTGTGGAGGGGTAATGATGTGTGGGGCTGGCTGGTGATTTTAGGGGAGGAAATATGTGGCAGTGGCCAGTAGTGATGGGTGAATTGATTCCCAAGCCGTGAATTCCCGCGATTTGCTGCCGGCGAATAAATTCACGAAACCGCCGCGACAATTCGCCGGCGTCAAAAAAATGGATGCTGGCATCAAAAACCGACGCTGGCATCAAAAACGAGAAAACGCCGTTTTGAGAATTTTTTGGTGAAACGCCCCAAATTCACCCATCACTAGTGGCCATTGACATTTGGGTATGAGCCTGATGTTTTAGGGGCAATAATGTTTCAATGGAATTTGTCCATGCAGGAAGTTTTGACCTGGGCAGCCCCTTGGGAAAAAAACACTTTCTAGTTCAAAAGCAGACAGAGGCCAACCCATAATTAGCTTGATTGCCTCCAGGTAGGTGCTTTCAGGTAGGTGCTGCCAAAAATAAATATTCTGATCAAGTAAAAAGCCGCACCACAAGCTCAGAGTCAGTTCAGTTGTATATATTGTTAACTACTTATTCAGCATATGTACATATATCAAATCAAATTAAGGAAAGAATCACTTACATAAGCAAGTGAAGAAAGAAAGAAAGAAAGAAAGAAAGAAAGAAAGAAAGAAAGAAAGAAAGAAAGAAAGAAAGAAAAAGAAAAAAAGAAAGAAAGAAAGAAAGAAAGAAAGAAAGAAAGAAAGAAAGAGAAAGAAAGAAAGAAATGTGGTAGGTTTTATGTGGTTTATTGAATACTGATCTAAGATGTTTTAGAAAGGTCAATAAACTGCTGTTCCATCACTGTCGATGTAGGTGAGAGGTCAGATTATTTCTAATAACTTGCCCATCTCACCATAAAATCGATAAAGCTTTGAACCCCTTATTAGACCACAGAAAACACAGGACCATAGCATATCCAATATAAAAGCCTTTACAAATAGATTTATTCTCCTATTCCTTTTCGGAAAATCTTACACTACAACATTTAATTATGTATGTAAAGTTAAATATTTTATTTAACCAGAAATAATTCACAGGTTTGTTTGATGATTTTTTTACCTTGCATCATGCTACATTAAATTGAGAATAAGAGAAATGTGCTTTTTATAGTGAGCACCTTAAGCTAAATTATTGGCTCCCAGCTGCATGTTTTCCAGGTGATGGGTCCACGGAAGCCACTCCAGCTCTCCCTCATATCTCGTATCCAGGAGATGGTCCCTGGTCGATTCCATTGCTCTGATCCAGTTCACTTTTGCAATCAATGTCTGTATTTGTGGTTGTTTTCAATGTGCTGATGATAAAGATCTTGCTGCTGTAAGAATGTGAGTTGCTAGTTTGCGAGACTGCCTTGAGTGTACAGCTCTCATTTTCATACCTAATAGAAATGTGTGAGGGTTTGCTTGTATAGTGCAATGTGAAACCTCCTAGAGCAGGGTCGCTATTGTTTTACAGAATTTCTGGACTACTATAAGTCCACCATGTGTGTATAAAAGATCCCCTTTTCCCCACAACCTCTAAAGCAGGATGTGAGATTTGGATTGCCACTGAGTTTGCTGATGCGAGAGGGAGAATAGTACCACCAAAATATGATTTTATAGGCTCGTTCGCTAAAGACTGCACATACAGATGTATTCTAACCGTGTCCCAGATGTTTGACCAGGTCTTTTCTGATATGGTCAAGATGTAATAGTTGTTGTTTAGTTGTGATGTCGATCACTAGGCAAGAGTATAATAGTGAGAGTAGGTGGTTAGAATAAGATTGTCTATGGCATATAGTTTCAAAGTATGTAATGGAACCTGTGTCTGAATTTTTACTGTTAGGGGGTTATTTATCAAAGTCAAGTTTATCTCAATATTTTCTGCTATAAACTCAGATCAAATCTGCACAGGTTTTTTATGCTTCTTTATTATTACATTTTCCCGAAAATTTGCTTTGCAGGAAAAAATCAGATTTTCACGATTTTTTCAGATTTATATCCACTTTTTACTATTTTTTCTGATTTTTCTATCCGATTTTCACAGTTTTCACTTTTTTCTCTGAATTTTCACCTGAAATTTCCAAAAACTTTGGGGTATTGCACGAAACCCAGCGCACTACAAAAAATCATTGAGACTTCTCCCATTGACTTATATGCAACCTCGACAGGTCTGAGATGCCGGATTTTCAGATTCTGACTTTTCCATCCTCCGGGTTTAATAAATTCCGAAACATTAGTGATTTTTTTAAAAGTCCGATTTTATTTAAAAAAATCACACATTTTTCGTGATTTTTGCATTCGGAGTTCAGTAAATAACCCCCTTACTCTTTTACTTCTTCCCAAATCTATTCTTTCCGTCCTCCTGTCTGACAGAACAGGTAAACTGTGGTGCAATATGAGGCCACTAGGTTCAATGTTCTATCCTAATTGTCTCAAAGGCTCATTGTACAAAACTATCAAAACTATGTGACAGACGACAATACTACATGACATGATTATATGTACCAATTTATTAGTATTACTAGTTGATTAACCTACTATCTTTGAAAATCAATAAAAAGGTTTATGCAAATATTCAGGGTCATTTATTGCTTATTAATTTACATAAAGTACTGGCGCTTATTGTCCCATGTACTTTGTAATGTGATTGAGGTGTAAGGCAAAGAGTACACAGTACTGAAGCATAAGGGAGCCCCTAATACAGGTATGGGACCTGTTATACAGAATGATCGGCACCTGGGGATTTCCATTAATGGTTCTTTCTGTAATTTGGATCTTGAGTCTACTAGAAAATAATGTAAACATTAAATAGACCCACTAAGCTGGTTTTGCTTCCAATTAGAATTAATTTCAATCAAGTACAAGGTACTGTTATAGTATTACAGAGATATTATTTGGATTATTTGGATAAAATAGAGTCTATGGGAGATGCAAAATCAATAGAAAAAAGAAAAAGTTTGTAGGCACACTGTCTTATAAAGTACAAACCACTATTTATGATGCCATTAAAAACAAGTGTCTGCTGTGTAATGGATGTCCATTACACAGCAGCCACTTGTTTTTAATGGCATAATAAACTGTGGATTTTACTTTATGAGACATTGTGCCTACAAACGTTTTTTTCTATCGGTTTTGCATTATTGCAGTTGGAGGAGCTCTGCATAAATTGAGACACACTGATTTCTCACTAGTCAGCCCCTTAATTTAACAAAAGAAGCAGGGGCGAGTCTGTGTATCGTTTTATGTATGTATAGGGACTTTTCCGTAATTTCAGAGTTTTTTTTGGATACCTTCCTTTGGAGTGTTTTGTCATACAGTGACTTTTTGATCTTGTCTGCTATGTTTTCTACCCACAAAGCAATTCCCCCCAAAATTCTATATTCTTTAATTATGGCTCTATAACTCTCTAATTTTCTAACAAATTATGCAGGCACAACAATGTGTGCAGGTTTGCAAATTCTGGGTGATGGCATAGAGCAGAATCTTTCAGTTTTATGTTTCATTGATTCATTTGCCATGAAGATTAGAAGGGATGACAACTCACAAACTTCCCTAGTCTGTTGTTTGTGGAACTGTAATAAAGACTTACCCTGGTGGGGTTGTTCGTGAGGGTCGGCGGACTCCAAGCGGGGACGCCCACCATGACTGTATTCTGCGACGCAGGCGCCGGTTTCCTAGGGCGCGAGCGGCTCGCCTCCTTGTGTTTTAAAGGCGCGAAATTTAAAAGTATTTAAAGGTACATTTTCCTTTTACACACTGCCCGTTTTAGGAGTTTGTTCCTGGTGCTATTTGAGCTTTGCGCTATTCTGTTTGAACCTGTTTGATTCCTGTTGTGACCCCTGCCTGGCTATTTGACGATCCTGACTTCTGAATCCTGACCCTTGCCTGATTACCAACTTTGATTCTGCTTAACCCCTCTGATACTGGTTTGACCCTTCCCTGCCTGACTATGTTTATTCTCTGCCTGCCCCGACCCGGCCTGATCTGACTACTCTATTGCCTAACGCCTTGTACTACGACCTTGTGCCCAAAGACTTTGCATACCGTTGTGCCCCTTTTGCCTGGTCAGAACCTTTCGCCTTGCACCTCACGTTATAAGACCAGGCGGCATCTGAGTAGCTGTAGGCTCCTCCCGAGGCCAAAGGCGACTGCTACAGGTGGAAGCACAAGCCAAGCACAGGGTGCTTAGCATCATTTCTGACTTAAGGGTGCCAACCGTTACAGGAACACAGTGGGCCTCATTCAGATATACCCAGTTAGTGTTATACCCTGTTAGTTAGTGCATTAGCCTCAACTAAGTTTGCCTAGGTGCAGTAACCCAGAGTAATTGTAACATATTTTATTGGAAGAGCTTTTAGGTTCATGAAACAAATTTGTCAATAAACAAAGCAGGTTACACAGAGTCCAAAACAATAACAGAAAAGGATGCTTTAAATAGGCGATTCATGTATGCTTCCTGCTGATTGGTTTCTAAAGGGGATTAAACCAGTAGACCAGTATACCAGACAACACATGTGTGGATTGGTGCAGCATGGCTGATCCAAAAAGAAGCCACAAGGCGTCGCTGTGCATATAAAAGGCTGTGATATAAAAGGAGAATGCCATGTGCTCACACATCCATCTTTATTTGGATGCAGGATGGAGTGATCATCAGCTGGGGTACTGCAATGGCAGACCTCAGGATATGGAGACACTCCATATGGCTGCTATGCCCTGGGTGGGCTCAGGGATAACTAGACTCTGATGTTCCAGAAGATTGATGCCAGATACTGGACTCTAAAGGCTTGTGCTATAGACAGTACTGGGAGCTACAGTTCAGCAAATGGATCAAGCAAGTGATGTGCTTGACTGGGAGAGTCTGGAGCCTGTAAAGGTTTTATCCTGTGGATGCCTGACAACTCTGGGTGAGACTACCCGTCTGTGTGACTCCTTTGGGGTGAGGGTTACCTGAGGAAAGGGGTAAGAAAGGATGACGATCCATCGATCTCCTATTTGGAGAAACAGGCTGTTTGTGTGCCTGCCATGTGGGAGCAAGCACTTTCCAGTGGGAAAGTATGTGGGCAGGTAGCGCTACCTAGGACTGGTACTCTTTTGGGGACATAGGACATAGAGACTCTTGGACTGACAAAATGGAGTAGTGTGGGACTTTTCCTGACAGGGAATTACCAGGACTGGACTGCTACAGGTTCCTAGGGTAGTAGGCATTTTTATAAATGAGAATGTAAAGTTTTACTTCCCCTTTAAAATTGCATAAACGTTAAATCTGTCATATAATAAAGTGTGTGATTTGTTGTCCTAATGGGACTATCTGCAGGTGTATTCACAAATCCCATTAGGTGGAGGCATTGCCAGAGAAGCATCCCCAGTACCCTTTCACCTTGCAAAGGGGACACAGGACTTGAGTTGGTAAGCAGGTACGACCTTGGCACCAGGGGGGTTGGCCAAGTGGGCATTACACACCCATGTCTGATAGCAAATTGGAACAATTTGTGGCTAACAGTTTCAAAGTCAGGATTCCATTACTTTGGGTGCTTAGATTTAAAATGACATTTGTGTATAATTCTTTTAGCACAAGCCTATTGTTGACACAAACCTCTGTGGTAACCCTGGAATTACCAGAATGCTCAGGATGGCAGAAGCTCCAGGGTTTCCAAGCATCAATAGATTACCTTACACAGGACTGACCTGAAGAGGCAGGACAGACACAATTTACGGAACTGCAAGGGGTACCTTAAATGAAAGGCATCAATTCGAGGAACATTTGTATATATTTTGGTGCAACCACCCTTTTGGTTCCAGCCATCAAAAGATCAGCATTTTCAGTCTGCATGCACATCAACGCAAATGTCCCATTTTTGCAAACAGTGTGCATTATTTTTATATTTCTGTTTTATTTAATCAGTGCTGCCCAATTTACCAGAGTTATTCAAACTTGGGACCACTGTGAAGAACATTGGTAACTTCGATAAGATCGACACAAAAAAGTATTCCCACTTTTTTTGTTAATACAACATGGGGCTAATTTTATTGTCTAACATATTTACACAGTCAGATTTAGGATCTAATCATTGTTTTTGCCAAGCTTGATAGAAATGACATTGTTGCCTTAGAAACAAATCCACAGGTGGAATGTATATTTTGCTGATTTTCCAGCTTCTGCATTTCATTTTAGCATCAATATAAGAAAAATGCTTTTCTATTGTAAGCTAATGTACTGGAATGCAATTATGATCTTTATTGTGGTGTTTTAAGCTTCTAGTTTTCAGTTCCATAATTGTTTAACAGATAATTTAAGCTCAGAAGTCAAAGAATTTCTCAGTTGTTTAAAGACAATAAATGTGATGTATAATATTTTCAATCCTAGTAAATTTAGTTCTTTAAACCATGATCATTACATGGCACATAAGCAGCTATTCCAAAGAGCCAAAGCAACACAGGCACAATTTTCAAGCATTTTTTATGTCTATTAGTATGTTTAATGTATCTGATTTAAGCCAGCCAAAAGAGTAGTTCTTTGCTCAGTCTGACCACTAGGTAGAGGACCTAATTGGCAAGATTCAATTAGCGGCACACCAAAAGGCCCTGTGCATATATATTCGCTGAGGACAACAAAGACAAATGAGTTAATGCATCCAGACTTTGTGGACTGAAGGATAAAAGTCACATGTATGATGAATATTTGAGACATGAGTGAAGAGAATTAAGTCAAAGTTTGTTTTAGCAAAGTTACAGAAATTCTAGCTTGAAGAAGACCCACAAATTATGGAATTTTATGTAGTTGGTGAAGACCACTGAAAGTGATTTCCATCTGGACAGAGATAATTTTCAGTCCACACTTTCCTGACTGTCAGAAAATTGTCCTGTCTCTGTCTTTTTTCGTCCTAAATTAACTACAGTATGTAACTATATAATTGCAGAACCATATATTCATGAACATTGTTCCAATCTCCATTGGCATATACAAGGATTCTAACAATATTATACCAAGATCATTGCACATTTTTATAGTTATGTGGCTACACAGACACAAGCTCAAATATGCCCCTCTCACTGGAATTTGTATCCAGTGCATGTTGAAAAGCATAGCCATTCCCCAGGCAGAAGTGTTTACCTGAATTAGCAAAATTGGGCATGTTCTTGTGCCTCTTAGTGCTCTTGCTCTTCTACCTGGGAGACTAGTAAATGACCCATTTGGTCTAATCACATTTTGCTATGAAGCCTATTGTAGACAGTGTTTCAAAACCATAAATTATACTTCAGTTATATACCCTGACCTTTCTAATCTTTCTCATTTCATCCAACATAAACTCATGTATTATCTTTAAATCCATGTTTCAATTTCTGTCTTACTCTTTGTTTCTGCATAAAGATACCATCTGTTTTATTGTGTTTGCAAGTAAGCCTCATGGATAATCCTTCCCTATTCAGGATGGAAGAGTTCCTCTGCAGTAAATGTGCAGTTCCGATACAGTAAATGTGGAAGAATAATAGAACTGAATTAAATGTAGCAGCATGTAGTTCTCAGCTCTCAAGGAAAGCAAATTTCGCTCTTTGTTATCGGTCACGGTGCTCCTCAGGGATGAAAACACTTGTCAGATGAAAAATTATTAACTTTGCATGTATGGATTTAAAATGGATAAATTTTCAGTGATATTTTTTTTTTTCAATTTGACAATTTTTATTGTTTTTCAGAAAACATTTAAGAGAAAGAGAGAAGAGAGAAGAGAGAAGTGGTGAGTCTCAGAAGGTGAGTAGTGAATAGAGGGGAAGGAACCAAGGGGGGGGGAGGAGGAGGGAGGAGGGAAGGGTACCGTTGATTGTCACCCGTAGGGAGGGATTCTGAGCTGCTGAAGATTATTACTTTATGTTGACTTAGAGTTGTTGTTAAGGGTCTTCGGTATCCCAGCCTTAGTGGATCTGAAACTTTAGCTTCCATTGTTTCCAAAGTTCATGGGTGATTTGGTCTGTGCAGACTTGTTTAGAGGTTGTCGCGGCGAATCTTTCATAGACAAGATTAGAGTCAATTAGATTAATTAGATGTGACTTGTTCGGAATTTCTGCGGATTTCCAATGTCTCGGTATCAATAGGCGAGCTGCTGTTAGAATGTGGAAGACTAGTTTTCTGCTCGGCGGTGCTATGTTGTCCAATCCATGATTCAGCAGTGCCATTTCTGGGTTTAAGTGTGTTGTTGAGCCGAAGATTTCCGAGAGTAGTTGATTTACTTCTTGCCAGAAAGGTTTTAAGATGTGGCACGCCCACCATATGTGTAACATATCACCTTTGGCTATGTTACAGCGCCAACATCTGTCTGAAACGTTTGGGAACATTTTGCCGAAGTACCGACGGTGTTTTATACCATCTGTAGATTATTTTCTTGTTGTTTTCTATATGGTTTGTACACTTGGTATACTTAGAAGCTATATTCGTTAAGCTGGCCCATTGTGTCGTTGTAAGTTCGAGATGGAGGTCCCTTTCCCAATGTTGGATGTGCAGTGGTTTTGTTTCGCCTAAGTCTGGTAAAATCATTTTGTAAACACTGGATAGGGCTTTCTTTTTGCCTGCTCTGAGAAAGCACAGATGCTCAAAGCGTGTTTGTGGTCTCGATAAGCTACTCATATACGGATGTAGATAGTGTCTTAATTGCAGGTATTTGTAGAAGTCTTGTTTGGGCAAGTCAAACTCCATCTGCAGCTCAGTAAATGATTTTAAAATATTGTTGGCGAGAAGATGTGAGAGGTTTGTAATGCCTAAAGCTTCCCAGGCCTTTAAGGAGAGGTTTTCAATTTCGGTTTCCAGTATTGTGATGGGAGAGTTTCTTGCCGGGAATGCATGGATATGTCTATTGGTTTTTGCTTGGTTCCATATCTTCAGGGCTGTTGTTGTCGTATGGTAGAGGGTGCTGGATTTCGTTATATGCGGCATTGTTTTGGTCCATACTAATTGTTGAAGTGTATATGGGTATATTTGTTGTTGTTCTATTTCTAGCCACTGTTTGTGGTTTGGGGGGAGGTTCCAAAGTGTGAGTTGTTCCAATATTGACGCCTTATAATAGTATTCTATACTTGGAACTCCGAAACCTCCTTCTTGTTGACTGAGTTGCATTAGGCACCGTTTGATCCTCGGTTTCTTTCCCCCCCATATAAATAAGTCTAGTGTTCTTTGGGCTTGTTGGAGGAAAGATTTAGGGATTTCTATTGGGAGAGTACGGAAGAGGTATAGTAGTTTGGGCAGCGACATCATTTTAACTGCGACTATTCGTCCCAGCCAAGATAGGTATAGTGGCTTCCATTTGTCCAGCTGTACTTGGATGTCTTTTAGAGTTTTCGGGAAGTTGTTGGAGTAAGTTTTTGCTATGGAGGTGCCTAGTTCCGTTCCCAAGTAGGTGATTGTGTCTTTCCGCCATTGGAAAGGGTAAGTTTCTCTTAGTGGGTCCTTAACGCCTTTTGGGATGTTCAGCGGTAGTGCTTGTGTTTTGGTTATATTCAGTTTGTAGTACGAGACTTGGCTGTAAACTGATAGGATGTGAGTCAAATGTTGAAGTGATGTCTCTGGGTTAGTGAGCGTTAAGAAAATGTCATCTGCAAATAATGCTAGTTTGTACTCCACTTTTCCAATAGTGATTCCTGTGATGTCTGGGAGGTCTCTAATCGTTTTAGCTAGAGGTTCCAAAATTAGATTGAAGATCAGTGGGGATAATGGACAGCCCTGTCTAGTGCCATTGGTGATATAGAGGCGTTGTGATAGAAATCCCATATTGCTAACTTGAGCTGACGGTTTTGAGTACAGTGCTAGTATTGCGTGTAGGATATGCCCTTGAAACCCGAATGCTTGAAGTGTTTTCTCCATGTATCGCCAATGCACCCTGTCAAAGGCCTTTTCTGCATCTAAAGCTAATAGCAAGGTTGGCGTTTTTTGGAGAGTGACTTTTTCTATGAGGGATAGGATTTTCCTAGTGTTGTCTGTACCTTGGCGTCCTAATGTGAAACCCGACTGATCATTGTGGATTATATGTGGTAGTATGACTTTTAGCCGATTTGCTAACACCTTCGCATATAACTTTGTGTCGCCATTAAGTAGTGAGATCGGTCGGAAGTTGGCACATTGATCCGTAGGTTTGCCTGGCTTGGGAATGGTAGATATGGTAGCCGCCAGCATTTCTTCTGGCAGTGTGCCTTGACTGTGAATATGGTTGAACAGTTGGGTTAGCTGAGGGACCAGTATTGCCTGGAACTGTTTGTAGTAAGCAGTTGTGAGTCCGTCTGGACCCGGTGCTTTTCCCAGTGGGGTTGTATTTATAGCCTCCTGTATTTCTTGTGCACGGATAGGTGAGTTTAGTAAGAGTAATTGTTCTGGCGTTATTTGTGGGAGTCTAGCTGTTGTTAAGAATGCAGTGATACTTTGCTGAGAAGGTTGTGGGGTGTCTTTGTCCCGCGCTAGATTGTACAGGGATGCATAGAATTCTGCAAATTTATCTGCGATATCTTTAGGGTTAGTTATTTTATTGTTGTCTTTATCCAATATGTGGTCTATAGTTTGGGTCTGTTGTTTCCGTTTTAGGGTGTTAGCTAGCAGCTTAGATGCTTTGTTGCCTTTCGTGTAGTGGGAGAGTTTTAGTCGTTGCATGTGATAATTAAGTTTAATGAGGTCCAGTTCGTGCAGTTTATTTCTAGTTTCTCTGATTGTTTTAGTCATTTGCCTAGTGGGTTGCAATTTGTTTCTTGTTTCTAAGTCTAGCAGCTGTTGGAGCAATTCTAGTCTATTGTTTTCCCTTAGTCTTTTGATCCTGGATCCATACTGTATGAGGCATCCCCGAATCACTGATTTGTGCGCACACCAAAGAGTGGTTTCTGAGATGTCATCACTGGTATTGAGAGCGAAGTATTCCTGCAGTGTTTGGGTACACTGACGAAGCACTTCAGTGTTAAGGAGCAAAGATTCGTTAAGCCTCCAGTGTGTAGGGGGTAAAGCAGTGTCATTCATTTTGCACTTAATGGTGACTGGTGCATGGTCAGACCATGTTATTACTCCAATCTGCGCCTGCCTTACATGTTGGAGAGAGTCTTTATCCGTAAATATATAGTCTATTCTAGAGTATTTTTCATGGGCATGGGAATAATGGGTGAAATCTCTTTCCGCGGGGTGATAAGCTCTCCAGGCATCAAAGAGGTTGTGATAAGTTAGAAGGTTTTTCAGATTGGTTGCGTGGGTGAGGGTCTCTTGTCTAGGTTTTTGGATTTTCCCTGCTTTGGTGTCCCAGTCTTGCGACAGCGGTACATTAAAGTCTCCCGCAACGATAACGGTACCTTGTTTGATTTTGTTTAAAATTCTAAAAAAGGTACGATAGAAATAGGATTGCTTAGTCGTTGGTGCATAAACTGAGGCAATGGTGTGAGTATGTCCTTGCATTTCCAATACAGCTATAGCGTATCTGCCCTGTGGATCAGTTTGTTGTTTTATAATTCGAGGGGAAATTGTGGAGTGGAACCAGATAGCGACACCCCTTTTTTTAGTGTTACCGCTCGCAAATATTTGGAGTGGGTACTGTTTGCAGTCAAGATTAGTGGGTTGCCCTGCTTTGAGATGTGTTTCCTGCAGGCAGAGGATTGTAATTCTCTCTTGTTTGGCCCAAGTCAGTAGTTGCGACCTTCTGTTTGGGCTATTAAGCCCATTAACATTCACAGTTGTTATTGAGACTGCCATTGTGAATTACAGGGGGTGTGGTGCTGTCTTGTATTACTCACAGTTCGTGATCCGGTAGAGGTTAGTTGTTGCAGTATCAGGGCAGTCTTCCTCGTTGATCCGTTGCTGTTGCCCTTACAGCGCATCGGAGTAGACAAAGCAGCAGCAATTGGTACCCTGTTAGAGAGAGGGGGAAAGGTGGTGGGGAAAGCAGAGGTGTGAAAAATAGAGAGGAAAGATAGAGTTATAAACATCCAATTCAAAACATTGGAACATATCAACATATTTACAGCAATGCAACCCGTAGCATTGCCTAGGGTGGCTTTACTCTGTGCGAGAAAGTTCTTTCTGGCTAGTAGGGTGGTACATTTGATAGCATTGGGTATCTCCACAAATAAAGCCATGTGTGGGGGGGTAGTACTGTCCATAAGAGTAGTCGGCAGGGGGGGTGATTAGTACTTGGTGGTGGTATAATCAGGTTTAAGAGGTTGAGGTTGTCCGTTGAACAGACTCACTGGGTGAGACTTGCAGTTGTATTTCAGGTATTTTCGGTTATTTCCATGTCATAGTCGGCTTGAAGCCTGTGCCTGTCGGTGGTCCTGCGGTGGCTGGGCTTGTTCACCAACCACTCCTGCGGTATTTTGGCTGGTTTAGAGGCTGTTTGTTGTGGCAAGTCTTGTTGGGGCAATAGTTGCCATTGTTTCAGCAGCTGTACCCCCTGTTGTGGTGTATGCAGGACGTAAGGAGTGTCCTTGTACATAACTCTCAGTTTGACTGGGAACAGCCACCTGTATGAGATTCCTGCTTCTCTCAGGGCTGTCGTTGTGATATGGAATTCCTTGCGCTTCTTCATAGTATGTGCCGAGAGGTCAGGATAGCATTGTAGCATGGAATATTTTTCGGGAATTGCTTGCTTGTCCCGGAATGCCTTTAACGTAAGTTCTTTAATATGGAAGAAATGCATCCTCAGTATCACCTCCCTGGGAGTGGTGGGAGGGGCATTTCTGTTTTTTGGCAGTCTATGGGCTCTGTCAATAAGGAGGAGATCACTGTTTTCCTCCGGGAAGATTTCTTGGAGCATGTCATGAAGATACTGATGTAGTTCCTCCATTTTTACTTGCTCAGATATCCCTCTCAGCCTGAGATTATTCCTCCTATTTCTGTCCTCTATATCTGCCATTTTGTCACTTATCTGTTGCAGCTCTGACTCTAAAGCTGTATTTGAGTCAATAAGGTCATTATGCGAGCTCACTAGCTCCGCCATTTTATTTTCTAGATGGTTAGTGCGGTCACCTATCTGCTGGACCTCCCTGTGGAGCTCTGCGATCGCCCCTCTCAAGTCTGCCTGGAGGTCAGTGCGGAGTGTGGTAAGGAGACCTTTAAGAATGGGAAGCGTAATGGCTTGTGGGGAACTAGCGCTCGCCTGCGGGTGTACCATTGTACTTGCCTCGTCATCTGTGCGCGTGGGGCTGCTTTCCCCACAGCCGCCGCCATCTTGGGAAGACAGGCCTGCTTCTTGCTGCGCACCCGATTTGGGGTAAAACGCCGTCATTTTTTGTGGGGAAGGTTTCTTCCGGAGCTTCCCCATGGTCAGCAGACAGGTATCGATGGTTCACTAGCTGTGAATGGCAGCAAATAGCGCTTAAACCTGCGTTTGTTAAAGTCCCCCTGCACGGAGCTCTTTAGATTGCTTCCTGCCGCATCGAGCGTTGGCTCCGCCCCCCCAAATTTTCAGTGATATTATTGTATTAGTAATGTGACTTGAATTTGATCCAACTACTTAAATAAAGGGTACAATAGAGATTATGCTGCTATGTAAAAAAACTGATTCGATAGGCAAGGACAATGCCCCCTATTTGCCAGCCTTGGTGAGAGAATGTCATAAAATTTGTTAAGTAAAAAAAATGCAATGCAAATAAGACATTCCTTTTTGGGAAAATAATATAACTTTTGTAAATTACTGTATTTAGCTAAGTCACCATCCAGTGGAAGATATAGAAAGGAAGTAGATATTTTTGAGCTAATAGAGACGGCATCTAAAAGTAGGCTTTGAAAATGTGCTTTGCTCAGTTAAAATTCGCTGTCTTGTAAAGAGTATCACATTGTGCAATATAAATCCTTTTTATTTCTGCATTTTCCCCCTCATATCCGATTATTATCAAATTCTAATCTCTTAGTAGCCTTTGACAGTTCTGAAAAGCCCGAAATTGTTGACATCCTATCTTTTTGGTTTATCAGCTTCTCATTACCTAGTTTCTAAAATGACGTGTTGTTATTATTACTTACTTATTACTTACTAGCTTCTTGAAGGCAAATTAATACTTTACTGTCCCAGGCCAGGGCTTCTGTGGCCTCAACCACAAATCCGGGCTGTGTGTGCTCATTGCCCAAAGTAGTGAACATATTTCATACAGTAAAACTTATAACCTCTACTTTCCTGAGTCTAGACCCTAAGCAACCTTTATAATTTATTATAAATAAGTATATTATAGAGGATTATTTCTGCTGTTAATGTTTATTGCAGCTTTTATATGAATTGTGTGATGGCATGTTCCAAAATGGTTTCATTTTGAGATCACACCTCAACCACAGGTTCCTTGATCCTTGACCTGGACCTAGAGATTTTGAGGTGGATGATCCACTAACCGCAATGGTATCGCCATCAGACATCAGAAAAGAGAAAAAGGGCTCTCTCCACCTCCTTGGGCAATATAGCCTCATTGTTAGCTACGTCTCTAGCTACTGGAGATGTCAACATAGAAAGATTCCTGGATTGGCTCTCAAACCAATGCAGCGTGATCTTCTCTAGGGGACACCAAAGACCATGAGATAATGGAGCAATTCAAAGTCTTATTGCAACGGGAACTTTCTAAAACATATTACATCTAAAATTTATTTTCAAATACAAGAATTGGGTTAGCGTATAAATGTGGTGGAACATAAAAGGGATGACGTTGTGAAGGTATTGTATGCACATACAGAAAATTATACAACTACTATCGCACTCCTTTTTTTTTTTTCTTTATTCATTTATATGTGTTATATGTATAATGTTTTCTTTTATTTGGTTATTTTATTATGGATATGTCTGAGGCATTAACATATATGTTGTATCATTTCTACCTGAAATGGTGTCATATAATCTGCTGATGATGTTGGAAGTTATGTATATTGTATTCTATTTCTCAAGTGTGATGATGATTATTGACGGGAATAATGTAATTCAAATAAAAATCAATTGAAACAGAATTGTGTGATGAGGGAAGTTCTGTATGTATTTTATGTAACAGTGGTAGAAGTATTTTTCTTTCAGGCATACATGGTATGGTCAGGGTATAGAAGCAGAGTAGAGTGAGTGGCTTTTCAAGAGTTCTATATTTAGTGATAAGATTATGAGTAAGCCTGTGTTCCACCAAGGGGCAAGTAGGCGTATGACGAAGAACAAAACAGATGAGGCACCATTCCCCCATTTAGTATGGTGCTCTTGCTTATTGTAGATTGAACAGAAGAAATATAAGACGTTATCAGACCTCATTTACTTATCCCCTGGACCCAAGTCCAAGGGGCCCATTCACTAAGCTCGAGTGAAGGATTCGAATGAAAAATACTTCGAAATTTGGAAGTATTTTTTGGGTACTTCGACCATCGAATGGGCTACTTCGACCTTCGACTACGACCTTCGACTTCGATTCGAACGATTCGAACGAAAAATCGTTCGACTATTCGACCATTCGATAGTCGAAGTACTTTCCCTTTAAAAAAAACTTCGACCCCCTACTTCGGCAGATAAAACCTACCGAAGTCAATGTTAGCCTATGGGGAAGGTCCCCATAGGCTTGCTAAACTTTTTTTGATCGAAGGATTTTCCTTCGATCGTTGGATTAAAATCCTTCGAATCGTTTGATTCGAAGGATTTAATCGTTCGATCGATCGAACGAACGTTTAGCGCTAAATCCTTCGACTTCGATATTCGAAGTCGAAGGATTTCAATTCGAGGGTCGAATTTCGAAGTATTTTTTACTTCGAAATTCGACCCTTAGTGAATCTGCCCCCAAGTGTGCAGCCAGTGCTTTTCACTAGCTAAAGCCTTACTCATTCCATCTCCTACCAAAACACATTATTTTAGCAGTGAAAAACTTGGCTGAGTTAATGTGTAAATGAAGATTATAACATCCAAAAATTCATACTTAAAATTCAACAGCAGACACCTATCACCAAAGCCAACCAAATGAGATAAAAATGGAACTCCATGATGCTAAACCAATAGGCCAAAATGTTTGCAGTCTGCGGAGAAAATGCATTAAAAGGGAAAATGTTTTTACTGACTAGTTTGTATGGTTGCCTTTGTTAATGGTGGTTAGGTCACAGTTCTATAGCAGTGTTTCATTTAACCTTCTCTAAGTTCAACAATGTTTCTTGTTTGTATATACCGTACATCATCTTACATTTGTTCTTCCCTTTCTTTATTCATTGATATCGTATTATTATCATCCCTCTGCAATTTCTTCTCTTTTCAAAAGGGAATCTTAGCCTTTCCTATCAGTGGCTTTCGCTTCAGTATGCATGAATCAGTTGTTTACTCCAGGATGGTTCCAACTTTACTTTGATATACATTGTCTAAATAGAGTTGCACTTTGTATTGATTTCTCTGAGGGCACAAAGTCTTAAAAAAAATTGTCATCTCGGTATTTCAGAAACATAGCACTGTGTCCTCTTTGCAGAAAAGAATTGTGAGCTGTCTTATTGCTGCCGAATTCTATCATTTTGCTGTATTCTAAAATATATCAAAGGGAAATGATGACAGGAAATATCAGCAAGCTTTTCTTTTATTCCCAAAAGACATGGAAAGAAATAAAATATTGTGTTGGCAAAAATATATGATTCCAAATACATTTCTATTTATTATACCAGTTGACAAAAATATAGAATACTGTACCCACTTGGCTTATACATGCATAGTTTACATATTTGCCTTTATTTTGTAATGGAAGCCATGTTCACAATATACTGTATAATGAATGTCCAAGCACCTCGATATCCACTTAATTTATGTAGCTTCCTTAGGGTAGTCCACACCATAAAACAAAGCTTACATAAGAAATCTTGGAGAAAGCACAAAATGTACATAGTGTAGTGATTTGTGGGCCTACCACAACTATGGTGTTAGCTCCCTGCACCCTTTAATTGTGTACAATACACCTTAATAAATCTGCCCCCTATTAATATTTAATGCTGTAATATTATAAGTGGAGGATTATTTATGGAAGGTTGAATTTTAGTGGTTTTAAACCCCATGGGGCTCATTTACTTAGTTCGAGTGAAGGAATAGAGGAAAAAAGTTTGAATTTCAAATCGTTGAATATGGCTACTTCGACCATCGAATGGGCTACTTCGACCTTCGACTTCGAATCGAACGATTCGAACTAAAAATCGTTCGACTATTCGACCATTCGATAGTCGAAGTACTGTCTCTTTAAAAAATTCTTAGACCCCCTAGTTCGCCACCTAAAACCGACCAAGGCCAATGTTAGCCTACGGGGAAGGTCCCCATAGGCTTCCTAACAATTTCCTGATCGAAGAAATATTCTTCGATCGATGGATTAAAATCCTTCGAATAGTTCGATTCGAAGGATTTAATCGTTCGATCGAACAATTATTCCTTCGATCGTTCGATCGTAGGAATATCGGTAAATCCTTCGACTTCGATAGTCGAAGGATTTTACTTCGACGGTCGAATATCGAGGGTTAAGTAACCCTCGATATTCGACCCTAGGTAAATGTGCCCCCATGTGTTAACCTCACAAACTCTAAAAGCACAATTGTCATAGAATTTATAAAAAGATCCAAATTTAAAAAGTAAGCACAAAAAAAGCACTGAACGATGCGCTAAAAAGACAAATACCTCAAAAACCACTAAAAGTTCAAGTTTTTCTGACAAATCCTAGCGAAAAAAAATGTGAAAACCTCTAAAAGTCAGATTTGATTTAAAGCAGTCCAATAAGATCAGTACAGCTCCCAATGACTTCTATAGCACCTCTGCAAAGTTTTGCATTAGAGATTTTTGTGGTTTTTACCTAATAAATTTAAAATTTTTGGAGATTTTAAGAAATATAGGAAAATAAGTGGAAAAAATACTATTCGATTATTAGTAAGTGTCATGAAACTGGACATGTTAAAATAAATGATGATAGATTTATTTTTACTTCAATGCATGTTTTTTGCACATTGGGCCTCTTTTATCAAAATTCTAATTTTTAAATGTTTTTGTTTTCTTTCTACTTTGAAAAACTCGCAATTCCATAAAACTATAATAATAGCTTATTTACAAAATCATAATAAATATACCACAAGCTAATAGTTCAAATGGTCAATAGTTGACTCATCTTTTTCAATGGATTTATAAATTAGTAACATTTGAATAACATAAACCTCATACATTTTGTCTAGGACAGCTACCATTTTTGTGCTTTTTGCACTTAATGTTAAAACATGATCAAAAAGCACGATTTCTAGTGCAAAATAATTATTTAAACTATGATAAATCAACCCCTAAAACTCATGAATTTGAAATGGAGTTTTCAAGACTAGAATTTTATAGATTTATTTAGAGCGAAAAACATTTAAAAACTCAGCATCCGAGCTGCTGAGTTTATGTAACAGTTAAAAGGGGAATATAATTCAAAATCGTAAGTGATGTTTAAAATGGCTTTTTGCAAATGTTTAGTGCTACTCGCAATGTAAAATCATTCACTGGTGAATATTATATCGCTTAGCAAAGGTTAGTGTTTACACCTATATTTTGACGCAAAATACGATTTGCAATTGTGGATTTTTATTACATACACTACAAAATGTTTGGAAAAGCCATTTGGTCGGAAACTTTGCAAGGAGGTCAAGGTCTGTATTGGTCAAAAAAGACGCATACATGGTCGCTAAAATTGTAAATGGTCTTGGTCTTTTGTCTGTTTTTTGTTGTTTGCTGTAGTTTGGGAAGATAAATGATTTGTTTATGGAGCGACCTGATATTATATTTAAGGAGGGTGAATAGTCCCTCACTATAGTAATTAACATGAGTGGGGAAGAGAGTCCAGCTATGCATGATCAATTGTAAATTAAAGAATTAAAGAAAAAAATTCATTGTTTTTTTAATAGTATTTTTATACCTTGACTCAAAACTATAGATTCAATAACATTACAGTAACTCACTGCAATATGTCTCGCCCACTACAACAGTATCACCTTCTCAATCTATAGTGAAGGTAAGTATTGGGTGGGGGTTCAGGGTGTGACACCAAAACAAACATTTATTATTCAACTAGTAGCTCAGAGGGTGAACATAAAGCAGGCCAAGGCTACAGGAAGCTACTGATAAATAATGCCCCGTCCTTCAAATACTTTTATCCAGATAACCAAGAGGAGTACAGATTGCACATAGGTAACTCCTGTCTGATGCTACAGAGCTAGTTATTACATTCTGATGCTAATTTTGCTGGTTTCTGAGCCAATTCGTGTACCAATAATCTGATTTATATAAGGTCATTTATTTTATATGTATATTCAGTATATTGTGCGTCTGCCCCTTTGCTCAGTAAGTGACAGCAGCACAGAGCATGTGCAGTGAATCAGCAGAAAAGAAGATGGGGAGCTACTGGGGCATCTTTGGAGACACAGATCTTCCCTGCTAAATGGTTGTTGTTGCCTTGAGCTCATAAAGAAGCCGACAACATAATGTACTGTACATTTCTGCCTTACTTCTTTAGTTAAGCTTAAGTTCCCTTTTAAACTAACTCTGCTTTCCACAGTGGGTGGGGCACAATAACATGGCAGAGAGAATGACTCCAAAGTTATGGAGCAGTTGCATACTTTGGTCTTTAAGTAAATAACAACTATTCACATTACAACTGTTTGCATTTTATTTTTTTAAATGTATTAACATAAGTTTTCTCGGTTAGTATTTTTTTAAAGTGGACCTGTCACCCAGACACAAAAATCGGTATAATAAAAGTCCTTTTCAAATTAAACATGAAATCCAATTTCTATTTTTTATTAAAGCATTCATAAGATCATTTAAAAATCTCAGCTGTCAATCAAATATTGTCTGCCACTCCTCTATGCCCTGGGCATAGAGGCGGGGCAGAAATTACTTTCACTTTCCATTCAGCACTTACTAGATGTCACTGCTCTCCACACATTCCCCCGTTCTCTTTACCATTTAATTGTTTAGCCAGGGCATGGGGATGGACATCAAGTCCCCCATTCTGGTGTGCAAACAAGATTGTGAGATGATACAAGGCTTGCCTTAATAACCGTGTCCACAAAATGGCTGCTGCCTGCTTGCTATAATTTGAAATTCCCAGACTGAAGAAAGAAAGACTCAATTAAATTATATAGTGTAATAAAAGTTAATTTTGCTTGACTAATATTATAAAATAGGATTTTGAAAAAAAAAATTGGGTGACAGGTCCCCTTTAAGCTAAACGAAACCAAATTAAATCCAATATTATCTGTAACAAATCAGATCTGAAACTCCATCTACGTGTACATTTGCACTGCCTTAAATTAAAATTATGTTTTTATGCTGATTTGTTCCTTTAGAGTGTGTACATGTTATCTCATTTGATTATGTTCCTTCAGCTCTCAGTCATTTTGTTTTAAAAGCCTCTTCTAAATGTTACAAATTATACCCTTCTTTCAAGTATATCTATATTTAGTACTCTGTGCAGGCATATACTGTAGATATATCGTTGCTGATTGCCAAGGAGAGTTCACGTCAAGATCTAAGTAAAAATTGCCTTTATTTGCATTTTCTAAAATCTAGGAGATGGCAGAAGAATTAAAAATGATTCCATCTTGACATTGGCATTACATAGGGATATATTTATCAGAGTGAAGTTAGAGAGGACCACAGTTTGCTAGAGTGAAATTCTCTAACAAATAACCGCTAAAGGAATTTAAAATGGTGCAAAATGCGTTAGCAGGGAGGAGCCAAGGGGTTATGGGCAATGAGATACCTCAGCTGTTTGGTATGACTGGTGCTATAAACTGGATTTTTAAATATGCTCCAAGTACATATTTTATAGTATAAATAGAAACAGATACTTGTGTCAATGATTATAGATTATGATGACCTGTTTCTATCAGGGCAGTCTAATCTCTCTGTGTCTTTATGTATCCCTTGTTTGTTAACATATTCTTTTTATGTCTCCTTTTTGTTTTATATCGTTATAAATGCTCTGATTCTATTCCATGTGTGTTTCTTACTGCAGGAAATCTATTCCGTGTCTGTGATGGAAAGCAAGCGTGCCTAGTTTAAAGGTTAAAATTAATACATCACATTAACCTGTTATCCAGAATTTTAGGGACCTGGGGCTTTCCGGGTAAGGGGACTTTCCATTATTTGGATCTTCATATATATATAGTCTACTATATAAATCATTAAAACATTAAATAAACTCAATAGAATTTTTTGCCTCCAATAAGGGTTTTAGTTGGGATCAAGTACAAGGTACTGTTTAGCGATGAGTATAATTTTTTTGTTAGGTTTGCTGCAAAAAAGATGCCCATAGACTCCCGCGGGTGAAAAAAAAGTCATGCGTCAAAAAAAATTTGTCACCCCTAGACTTCAATGCACTTAGCAAATTTTTCATCATTTAGCGACTTTTCGGTGAAACGAGTCAGATTCGCCCATCACTAGACTAGGTTTTGTTATTACAGAAAAAAAGAAAATCTGTGTTAAAATTTCATATTATTTGATTTAAATTAGAATTCGGTTCTGGATTCGGCCAAGATTTGGCCTTTTTCAGCAGGGTTGTGCCTGGCAGGTTTAATTTGGCGAAGTATTGAAGTCGAAGTTTTTTTTAAAGAGACAGTACTTCGATTATCGAATGGACGAATATTCGAACAATTTTACTTCAAATCAAAGTCAAAGTAAATTTGAAGTCGTAGTATTCTATTCGATGGTCGAAGTATCCAAAAAATGACTTTGAATTACGAAATTTTTTACTTCGAAAATTACCTCGAATACACTTCGACCCTTGATAAATCTGCCCCTTAAGGTATGATGATCCAAATTACTGAAAGATCCCTTATCTGGAAAACCCCAGGTCCCAAGTATTCTGGATAACAGGTTCCATACCTGTACAAGTCATTAAGCCAAGAAGGCTTTTATGTGGCGCTAAAACTGACTTCCTAAGCACCCAACCCATTTATTCTCTTTCAGCCAGTAAATGTAGGTGGGAGTTCATGCAGCCAGAGTGCAAAATTACTCCATATACTTATAACCCTATTTGGCACCACATGTATAGGATGTTTAAAATTAATATCTTACCATACACAGGTCCTGAATACCTTTGCTAAATTAAAAGGGTACTGGAAATTTCTCTCAATGGCAGTGCCTCCACCTAGTGGGATCCGGGAATACACCTGTGGGTAACCCCACTAGGAAACAATAAATTAACCACACAGTTTGAGTACAACAAATAGAAGGAAAATGGCAAAATGCAATTACACAATAGCAATATCAATAACCCCTGCCCTGAGGATACCGAGTGGCAGTCCAACCCTTGCCCAGTCTTTACCAAGCACAGTCCCTTGCCCTCAAGAGCTCTTAATCTTTGACCAGGTAGCGCTACCTGCCCCAAATACCTCTCCTGATGGACAGAGGTAGTTGCATGTAGCAGGCACTTGAACAACACCTGCTCTCAAACAGGGGACACACGCTGGAGACTTTCAATTCCCACACCACCGGTAGTCACACAGATGGATAAGGCATCCACAGAGCCTTAGTCCTCATGCTGGGCTCCGAAGTTATCCTAGCTGAGCTTGAAAAACCTGCTTAATTCTTAAGGACCCAGCTTCCAGCACTATCTGAAGTGCATCACTGTGACCAGGCAGCCCTTTTACACATTCTCTCCACTGCCTCTGAGCTTCAGACTATCCATAATCGAGTTCCCAATGCTTGGGCCTCGTCCCCCAAGGGCCCATCCACCCCTGGGCTCTGCATCCGCATGCCCTCCACCCTGGAGTTAAAAATGCACAGAGAGTGAGCAAATGGCAACTCTGCTTTTTATACATCTTGCACAACAGCGCCACCTTCTGGTAAAATCTGGCAGGGCTCATTGCACATGGGACAAAGGACCAACTCCCCCTCCCAGATCCAATTTAGGTCCAACACTTATCTGGCCACAGCAACGGATTTCCAACCATGTGGGGATTTTCAGACGATAGGGGACTTTAACCCTATCGACCACTGCATACTTTATATTATTTAAAGGTCAAATTATGTTTCAGAGGCCAATTAAAAATATATTAGGAAAATTTGCTCAAATTTGACAAAATAATTACTAAATACTTCTGAAGTCCACATGAAAGCATTTGGTTTTTCATTAAACACATTGACATACCAATCAGTTACCAATTAATTATAGAGACATTTGCAGCTGGCCACTTCCCTCTGCTGCCAGCCATGCCATTATAGTTCATCATTTATAGACAATCAAGTAACTGAAAGCAAAAAAAAAAAAGTACATTCTTCTAAAATAAATTATGTTTATTGAACCTACTGCACCCAATTTAAGTATAAGCCCTTCCCTGTTTTACAAATTATGCTATTAGGAATGATAAAAAAATGTATCTAAACATTTATGTATTTATGTAAACATTCATGTATTTATGTAAATTGAGTTTTTTCAGTATAAACTTATGCAAAAATTAATGTATTCTGACGAACAAAGGGCAAAACGGTGCATTTTTTGCCTATGATAATAATTTTCCAGGAAAGCAGCTATATTATAAAAATAAAAAGATAAATACGTAATTTTTTTTTGTACGTGATCACTATATAACAAATATATAATGTATATTCGTACATAGAAATTCAACATTAAAGGATAGGAAATAGTATGAATAAATATAGAGTACAGGCTATAAGAACATAAAGAAAAAAAGCACAATGACAAACTATAGAATAAACCAGGCTTAAAACATTAATTTAAATTAAAGATTAAAGAGTGCAATTAAATGTATTGACTGTACATAACACACTGCTGGTGACATTCGCACAGCAGTGAACACTCAGCTTTGTGAATAAAATTGTTTCAAACAGTGCACTAAATTCATTATTTTGGAGAAGAGGAGAGTTCATTATAGAACCAATTTAAGAATCTGATAGAAGTCAGAATATAGGTCCAAGGAAACTCTTTGTCTGTATGACGGCAGGATCTATTCCTTTCTCTTCTGTATCTTTGAAGTTGTTAATTTAATCAGTAGAATAATACCAGTCATATACAATAGTTACATTCAGTTTCATAAAACACTTTAAACATGTAGAAATGCTGAAAAAGTATTCAAGTACAGGTATAGGATCCCTTAATAGGAAACTCAATATCAAGAAAGCTCCAAATTACGGAATGGCTGTCTCCCATAGACTCCATTTTATCCAAATAATCCACATTTTTAAAAATTGATTTCCTTTTTCTCTGTAATAATAAAACAGTAGCTTGTACTTGATCCCAACTTAGTCATAATTAATCCATAGTGGAAGCAAAACCAGCCTATTGGGTTTATTTAATTTTTAAATGAATTTCCAGTAGACTTAAGGCATGAAGACCCAAATTACAGAAAGATCAGTTATCTGGAAAACCCCACGTCCCGAGCATTCTGGATAACAGGTCCCATACCTGTACAATAAAACTACCTACAGGATTACCCAGAGTTCTTACAGATATGTCCTTCAATGGGATATTTTCAGACAATGAATCCTGGTGCATTTTATTCATTCAATTCATTGAATTTATTCATTCAATAACTTCATCAATTTAGTTAGGAAAGCCTATATTGTAGACAGAGTTTGTGAATTTTTAAATGACAGTAAATCATTACAGAAATATATTAGTCAAGTAGATATTGGTATTACTATATGTAATGTGTATGTATTATGTGAACTTATAATAGTTCTTATTTCCACACAATTCTCTCTTCTTCGCATGTATTTAATGCAACGCTAAGACACACTGCTCCACCTTAATGTATAACTATAGAAGTGACAAGGGTACTGCTATAAGTCAATACACAAAAAATTTAGGGGCAGATTTAATAAAGGGCAAACTGGCCGTTGCTAGCGACAATTTGCCCTCCATAAAGACATTGCCAATTAACGTAACTTCACACCCTATTGCCAGGCGACTTTTTTCTTGTCACTCCACAAATTCATTAAAGTGCAAATTTTACAGAACGTTTCGATTTCGCCAGAGTTTCCTTTGCCACCTTAGACCAGGTGAAGTGATAAAATGAAGCTACATCCTCCTCAATCTTATGTCAGTGACATTATATCTTGTATGCCCCGAAAGTCATAGTGGCGCAAAGTGTGGCAAAGCAGTCGCTGGCAAATATTTTCTCTTTAGTGAATATGCCGCTCAGTTGGTAAGTCTAAAACTTTTAAAAAACATTTTAAAAAACCAAGATTGTCTACTTATAAAGATCCAACTATAAAAAGCACAAACAAATAAAAATGAGGAATAAATCATGAAACAAAAATGAAAACCTCAAAAGCCTTGTTTGCTGGCAACTAAAAATGTAGGGACCTGTAGGGTTAATGCTCCTACAGTCTAAACCACATGGTGGAAATCCCCTGCCTGTGCAGCTAAAGGGTCTCCTAGAGTCTTGGGAGGGGCTGGAGCCTTGTCCCTGTGCAGCATGTCTGGCAGATACCGGAGGGTTTCACAAGGTGTCGCTGCTGCACCACTTTGGATATATAGGAGAGCCATGTGCTCACAGCCAGTCCTGTTTTCACTTTCACCGAGAGAGGATGGACAGAGACTATTGCAAAGATGTTGGGGCAGGATCCCCTGGATGGCTGGGGTGCGGCAGCCCCAAGCCAGGGAGCTAGAGCGGGAGGGTCTGAAGCTCCTAAATGCAAAACCTGGACTTTGTGTGCTAACGCTGTAGTTTATGAGGTGACGAGTGAATGGAAAATGGCTTGTAGATGTGCATGCTATTACGGAGGCCAAGATTTTGAAATCTATATTTGTTAAAAAATATTCCACTGAAATAATACAGGCCTGGAGGTTTGTTTGATTTTTTTTTAATTCCATGATAGTTGCATTCAGTATGTCTTTTTGTTGTGTTGTAAAAGATGGACCTGCTGAAAAAGATCATTTGTAATTTTAAGACAAAACTCTGGCTCTTTATAAGAATTTTCAGTGTTCAGTGTTGAGATACGGCTTTTGAATGAGGCCCATTTATGGGTGTTGTACTTGTTTTACAATGGACTTTGGTTATGGTGGTTTTGCCAAAATAGCTAAATGCCTTCTACGTTTATTACTACATCTCTGTTTTGTAGTGAAGTGAAAGGTTGCTTTACCTCAGTGTACTGTTGGAGTGACTGTGGCATTTTATGTGGAGATGTACTTGCGTAGAAAGAGAAGTGTATCTATACAGGTACTACAGGTATGGGATCCAGTATCTGGAAACCCATTATCCAGAAAGCTCCAGATTACAGAAAGGCAATCTCCTTTAGGCTCCATTATATCCAAAATAATCCAAATTTTAAAAATGATTTCCTTTTTCTCTCCTTTGTACTTGTTTCAAACTAAGATATAAATAATCATAATTGAAAGCAGAACCAGCTTATTGACCAGGGGCAGCTGGGAAATTGACAAAATGTCTAGCCCCATGTCAGATTTCAAAATTGAATGTAAAAAAATCTGTTTGCTCTTTTGAGAAATGGATTTCAGTGCAGAAGTCTGCTGGAGTAGCACTATTAACTGATGCGTTTTGAAAAAAACATGTTTTCTGATGACAGGATCCCTTTAATCATATTATACACAGGGGAGGAGGAAACATATAGATTTAAGGGTATGTCTTATATGACTTAGCTTTTTTCACATATGAGCGACATCCTTGCCAGGGCAGGCACAAGGTAGTTTGGCACCCTAGGCAAGAGCTTCACTCAGTGCCCCCTGTCCTGCATTACAATTTCCCTCCTTACCATGATGGTTTTTAAATAAAGAGAGCAAGAAAGTGTACAACATTTTTTCATTTATATTACTGCTCCCTATACCTCTACCAGCAAGCTCAGCAGCCATTCATCATACAGCCCTCCTGTAGCCATCATATTGCCCCCAATCTTTACCTGTGCCAGCAGCAGCCAAAAATAAATCTGATCACATCATATTGCTCCCAAGTATTTATGTACCTGTAATCCAAATCTGTACCTGGCTGTGTCAGCAGGAAGCTTCACACTTTACAGTAATAGAAAGAATGTCTTCAGTTCAGTGCAACTGTGCAAGGCTGAGAGCAGCAAGTGCGAGCAACACCAAGCCGCCAGCTCTCTGCTTCTCTCTGTCACCCAACACATCAGTGACGTCATTGACGTCACGCTGCACCGCACAGAAAGAGCTATTACTTGCCGGCAAAAGGGAGATGGTAAAGGAGATGGATTTCACCCAACTGACCATGATTACTGAAACAAATTATTAAATAAAAGCTTGAAAAAAATGAAAAAAAATCCCCTTAAAGTGCGCCCCTCAATGATTGCGCCCTGGACAGCCGCCTACTCTGCCTACCCCTAGTTCCGGCCCTGATCCCTGCAGTGAGCACCAACCATTTGGTTTTTTGGTGTGCTATTAATATGGACATGGTCTTGCGGTAACATGGGTGTGGTTTCAAGTGGGTGTGGTCTAAAAACAGGGAGTGGCTAACACTGGCTTCCGTTATCGGCCCTCTACCATGTAGATTAGAAAAATTCCAGCCCTCTGTACCATACAAGTTGGACAGCACTGTTATAGAATATCCAATTCTAAGAAACTTTTCAATTGGTCTTCATTATTTATTTTTTAAAGTTTTTATTATTTGCCTTCTTCTTCTGACCCATTTCCAGCTTTCAAATGGGGGTTACTGACCCATCTAAATACAAATGCTTGGTAAGGCTACAAAGGTATTATTATTGCTACTTTATGTTACTCCTCTTTCTACTCAGGCCCTCTCCTATTTTGGCCCTAGCAGCCAGACTGCTGAAATTGCAAACTGGAGAGCGGCTAAATAAAAAGCTAAATAACTCAAAAACCACAAATAATCAAAATGAAAATCAACTGCAAATTTCCTTAAAGGGCATGTAAAGTCTAAAATAGAATAAAGCTAGAAATGCTGTATTTTTTATACTAAATATAAACATGAACTTACTGCACCACAAGCCTAATCAAACAAATGATTTATGTTTTCAAAGTTGGCTACAGGGGGTCAGCATCTTGTAACTTTGTTATACATCTTTGCAAGACTAAGACTGTGCACATGCTCAGTGTGGTCTGGGCTGCTTAGGCATAAACAAAGCTGCTTGAGTTCTGCATGGCTGGGAAGTAAGGCTCCCCCTGCTGTTCATAAGTATGATTGTTTCCCTGCTCAGCAGTTAGGGACCATCTGACAATTCCTATCCACAGCAGTAAATGAAGGGAGAATTTCACTGCATACAGTCAGGTTTCCTCTAACAACGGTACATATTTTTAATTAAAGTATATTGGAGATAGGTTTCTTTTTCATTAAAGAAAGTAAAAATGGGTTTGTTTTTTTTTCGCCTTTACATGCCCTTTAAGAATATCACTCTCTACATCATACAGCATAAGTCATGGTAATAAAATACTTGAGGTTGAAGGGTAACTCTTTCAAGTGCTAAATAGTCAGAACATAAAAATAGATTTATCATATATACACTGGGAACATATGGGCTTAGTTAATTAGCTACCTATCCATGTTAAAAAGCCTTTCTAATTCACTTACTGTCAAAAGTCTGTGATGAATCACTGAAGTCATTCAGTAGCAGAAAATGTATATTCCTAGGCATAATTACAAGCTTGTACATGGTGTTGATCAAAATTTCTCCAGATAATATGTTTCACTGGACATAAATTACTGTTAAAAATACACCCCTGAATCAAGATTGTTCCAACAGTAAACCATGTGAAATGTATATTTCTGACTTTTCTGGATAGTTGCTTTCTGCATAATAAAATCCATACTTGTATTTATTCTTACAAAAACATAAGCCAAAACATGAAATCTCATGTGACTACTTACCCTAAACAGTGGTCTTTGATGGGATAGATAGGGGAAGCTTCTTTATACAGGTAAATAAATGAATGAACTCATGTAGAAATTACCTATTTATACTACCTAGCAATATTAGACAACCTTCCCCAAACACACACAATGATATACTAACATGCATGCACATTGGCTACTTGTTATATGATACGCAAGGAAAGAAAAGCTCAATGGAACTGTCAGTAAATGGTCACTACTTAGTGGGTTAAAATCCAAATACTATCTGGCTGCTAGGTCTAAATTACCATAACAACCATGCATTGATTTGAATAAGAGACTGGAATATGAATAAGAGAAGGCCTGAATAGAAATAAAGCCTCAATAACAATAACTTTGTAGCCTTACAGGGCATTTGTTTTTTAGATGGGGTCAGTGACTATAAAAATGTAAACCCTAAAAATGTTAGTGCTGCAAGTAAAGCTTGTTTCTGCCTCTGCAGTTATAGAACTGAATGTAACTAATTATGAAATATCTGTTGGTCCTCTTCCAGCATTGATAAAGTGAAGTTGTTCTCTGTGTCACTGAAAGTTGATGTTTAACTGTCAGATGCAGAGAACAATCCAATGCCATAAATCAACTGTGACACGTGGAAGCACATTTCCTCGGACAATTAAAGGTGGAAGATTGCACGCAGTGAATACTGTTACACTATAAATTTTAAATATACTAGCTTTCAGCAGTTTATGGTGTGGAGCAGTTGTCTGTGCTTTTGAGAATATGTGTCTGTATGTATATTTATTTTTATGTGTGTATATGTTCTCTGCATATTTGCAAAAGAGTATCTGTAACTAGTGATGGGCGAATTTATTCGCCAGGGGCAAATTTGCGGCAAATCTCCATATTTCACTGTCGCCGAATAAATTAGCAAAATTGCGGTGAACATGTCAGTGACAATCAAAGGCACTCATTGACTTTAATTCGCATGAAATTGTTGCTGGCGTCAAAAAAAATGTACAAATTTTTCGGTGAAGCAAAACAGGAGAAATTCGCCCATCACTATCTGTAACAACTACAAAGACAGTAACACAGGTGATGGTTAGCAATATGTGTCAGCTATAAGAAACCTGACAAGCAACTGTCATAAAACAACATAGAACAAATATACGAGGATAGGTGGACATTTGATGGTATGTAGGGGAGGTATGAATATGTGTCTCTCCTCTGTTTTGTTCTGAGAAATGAGGGGGGAGGAGTCCTCACCCCTGTGAGCTGACAGGAAGGAAGTGCTGCACAGGAAGTGCTGGGAGAGAGAAGCAGCAGAGGGAAACCACTGTGTGTGGAAAGTTAGTAGGGAACCCCAGTGGCAGAAAAGCATGCTCTGTTTAGCGTGTGAAAGGAAAGGGGGTCCTTGTCAGGGCTTTAAAGCGAAAAGTGTGTTCTTCTCAGGCACAAGCCTGACAAGTATAATGGTCACCACATAAAAAACACCACAGTATTTCAGCATGAAAAATGACACTACAACTGTATCAAAACCTGCACTTTTTAAGCTTTACAAACCTGAAAGCCTGAATTTAAAAAACCCTGTTATGAAGCGCACAAAACCTGAACCGGGAGCAATGGTCTTAGTAGTGCTGGGCATATTAAGGAGTGGTTTCAAGCACTTCAGAATTAAAGGTGTGGTTCACCTTTAGGTTAACTTTTAATATGTTATTAAATGTCTAATTGTAAGCAATTTTTAATTTGGCCTTCATTATTTTATTTTTTTTTTCAGTTTTTGAATTATTTGCTTTCTTCTTTTGACTCTTTCCAGCTTTCAATGGGGGTCACAGACCCCATCTACAAAACAAATGCTCTGTAAGGCTACAAATGTATTGTTATTGCTACTTTTTTATTAATCATCTTTCTATTCAGGCTTCTCCTATTCAAATCCCAGGCTCTCATTAAAAATGCATGTTTCATATGGTAATTTGGACCCTAGCAACCAGATTGCTGAAATTGAAAACTGGAGAGGTGATGAATAAAAAGTGAAATAGCTAAGAAAACACCAATAATAAAAAATGAAAACCAATTGCACTTTGTCCCAGAATATCACTCTCTACATCATATTCAAAGTTCATTTGAAGATGAACAACCCTTTTAAGTCAAATGCCTTAGATCAGGTGTCCCCAACCTTATTTTACCCATAAGCCACAATCAATTGGGGAGCAACACATGCAACACAAAATAAGTTTCTGGGGGTGACACATAAGGGCTGTGGCTGGCTATTGGTCTGTGCACTGGCAACCTAAAGGAGGCTCTGTTTGTTATTACATACAACCAAAACTTGCCTCCAAGTCAATAATTTAATAATAAGCACCTGTGTTGAGGGAACTGGGAGCAACATCCAAGGGGTTGGTGACTAACATGTTGCTCACAAGCTACTGGTTGGGGATCACTGCCCCAATCTTACCATCACTGAACACTTGTGGGTTGACGAGGTGCATAAAGTGCAAACCATATATACTGTATATATATATTTATATCCCTTCTTCAAAGTAATTAGGTGTTTTCCCTTTTCGAAGAATGGTATTAATTTCAACTGTGGACAGTTCAGGGTTTTTTGACAGTGTTCACTGGAAAAACAAATTTGAGTATCTTCTTTCAAAATAAGTTAGGACAAGAGGCAATATGACACTTAACATATAGCAGAAAAGGAAACATCAGGATAAGAAAATGTTTGTTAAGTAGGGGTTCAAGGACATAGGTTTGGTGGTCCCCAAGATATAGGTTAAGGTTGGCGGATGTTTTTTTCAGCAAGGAAATAGGGAGATTGGACACATGAGATTGTAAGAAAGACCAGGACTATAGATATAACTGCTCATTTACTAGCACAACTTCTTCTGCAGTCTTCCAAAAATCTGCATTCTCCATAAAAAAGGCATTTGCATCCAAAGATGCTTCTTACATTCTGCTTCCTGTTGCAAATTGTGCATAAGTGTACTTGCTCCTAAAGTATTGGAGCAGATGCCGTTTTGAAACTGAACTCTTTAAATAACAATATCCTGACGTCGATGATTTTTAGTTCAATTGAGTCTAATTTGCATCAATGTGCATGTGCAATGGAGGATATTTTACAACATCGGACACTATTGCCTCAAATGCATCTCCAACTCAAGCTCACTATTACATTACATTAATTTTATTACATTGTTGGAAAAAAAATATGGTTATGCTCTCAAAATTGTACTTTACAAACTGCACTTGTGCAACTAAAAGAGCATAAAGCATATTTTAATGAGCATCAGCAGAAAGAGGATCCTGGGTACCAAAAGAGTTGATGATTTTGCTGAAATGAGTCCTTTGAACCTGAATGGGAGTTCAAGGGGTGGATTCATCTTGGAAAGGGTCCTTTTAGCCAGCTGAGCCAGAAATTTTACTTTATGCTGGGATGTTCTTCATCTTCCAAACACTTTGAATACATTTTTTTTCATCCCTGTCTGTTCCTAGCTTTTACGACAGTCTGAGCTGTGAAGTGAAGTGGACTCTCTGTAAGTGATTGTTCCAGGGCCCCAAAAGAGTGTTCTAAAGAATGTGACTAGCAACAGTCTCCTCTCTCAGAATGGTAAGAATACTACTAGCTAATCACTTGGCCTCTACTTGGCCTCTACTACCAACATAGGATTGTAGGATTGGATAATTCATTGAAGAACTGATGATCTACAGCGTCAATTACTTGGCAGATGGACATTTATCAGATGCTTAAATCAGTACTTTAGGAAAATGTTATCTTCTTATCTTCTTACAATTAACTAGGTCATGGTTAACATGGGGCGTAGTACATACTCGGGCCACGGGCGGGTTCGGGCTGAAGTTTAGCCTCCATTCTCTCCAACCGCAGCCTTCTGCTGCCCCACCTCTACAGAATGCCCGCCCCTTTTGTGACATCACAGCGAGGCAGGCACGGATATATAAAGAGGGGAGTTCACTGGGTTAGGTTCGGGAGCGGATTTTTCTCAACCTGCATATCACTAGTATGCTGTGTATGCTAGGACACCTTAATAGTCATTTATTATACCTGTAATTAGTGGACCATCAGGCTGAATTTGGCTCAGGGGTCTCTCCAGTAGTTCATTGTAAAACTGTATTTGCTTTGGAAATATCCCCATAAAATAACCAAGCTACACTTATATTCTAAATAACTTTCAAAATCATTTCATTCTGTTTATTGATTAGCAATAATGTGTTCAAGTGTATCTTGTAAATTTCAAGTTTGCATTTTCTGTAAGTAATACAGTACACGGGTTGTTTTTGTTATTTGACTCTAGATAATGCCTTTCCTGCCTCTATTTGTAAAGTGAAATTAGAATTAGTTTTAATAGCTTTCACAAGGGTCAACTAGAGGGTGTACAGAGGATTATCACATTATAAATTGTTGTTTTATAATATTCAATAACACATCTTAACTGGAATGTTCATAAAAAGAAAAACATTAATTCAGCAGAGAGAGGAGCAATTTAACCACATTTAAGTCTCCTGTTGCAGATGCTTATGTTTTTAAAAGGAAATAACCGAGAATTCAAATTTATATATTTATGGAGAGCAGTTGAAGACATTACATTTTTATACAGCATTTAGTTGTAGTACTACTACTATAGAAAGTTACTTTGCACACCACAGCATTAATACAGACACTAAGGATGCAAATAAGTGGTTTAATAAAGCATATAATTACAACAGTGTTTAAATACGAAGGGCCTGCCACATTATAAGTGATCCAGATAGATTTAAGTTAAGGGCATCACAAGAGTAGAGGGTATGGTCAGACTACCATGGAGAAGGGTTCGGAGAAAATAAGGAAAGTGGAGAGAGAGAAGTTATTAAGAAGAAGGCAAATAAAAGAGAATAACAGACCACCATTTGTTACAACATACTCCCTACAGTCAGGCCTGGTGAAGAATATAATACCTAAACACTGGAATATATAGAGCATGCCTACAGATGGATAGGAACACTGTGGGTTTCTTAGCCACCAATTATTTTTAAGAGGATAGAATGTGAAAGATCGTCTAATACATGCTTTGAGAGATTCCCAAAGAAACAGGGTACATGGTTACCAGGAACCAAAGGCATGTATAGGTGTGGACGGTGTGAATTGCAATTTTGAAATAAGAAGCAATCGTTTTTCACACCCTAGGACAGGAAAACATTTTTACCTATCTGAATTTATCAACTGTAAAACTGTTAAGTCAACGGGAGAGGTCCAGGGATCAATTTGGAGTTGTTAGCAGTCTTCCTGACATTCATGTTTTTTTTGTAGAAAAAAACTTGAATCCAGTTTTTTTGAGTCAATCTAATCTAATTTATCCGAGTTATAAAAATTCAATTTTTTAAAATAAATTTCAATTGGTCAAATCTCTAATTTTATGGGAGTTTAGGTGAGTTTTTAAAACGCGAGTGAATTTGAAAATCGATAAGTGTGCCTCTAATTGTTGATTACTCTATATGGAATATTCATATGGTGAAGATGGACTTGTTGGAGAGAAATAAAGAATGATGTATCATTATATATTACACCCAGAGTATACCGTGTAGGGTGATTTTTTTTTATTTTGTATGCATTTTACTCTCTGCACTTTACATTCATTTTGGATGCACCCTTTTTAGTGTGACTAGTATTATAGATATATATATTTAACACTTTATATGACTACTGTATCTGTATTGTGCTTTTAATCTCCATCTATGTTATGTAGGATATTTGTCATACTATGTCTCCTCTCACATGAGAGATATTAGCTGTCCTATATTGCTTTGATATATGAATAGGGGTGTCAGATAGGGTAAAGGTCCAATAGCTGGCGCATGGGAAAAAAAGATATGTAGAACTGGCACGTGTGCAGTGTAATAGAGGAGACAGGGAAGCCATTTTTGTTTTGGGAATAGTACTGCAGAAGAAATGTAGGCGAAAGTGACTTTCTGTAGTTTGGAGTATTTTCTGGCTCTATATGGGTAAGAGCCTTGACTCTTGCACCCTTTGTTAAATTTGTATAAAGGGAGTGCCCTTTATTAATTGCTGTTTTCTATAATCGAGTACTATGATCATAACTAATCATGATGAGTGCTCTTCTGAGTCAATAAAAAGAATGGCCCCAGACAAATAATTGTTCAGCAGTAAACACTGGAATATATAGAATATGAGGTATGTATGTATGTATGTATAACTTTATTTGTAAAGCGCTGTTAAGGAGCCGCAGCGCTGTACAATGCATAAAAGTACAATATATATAATAGTATACATGGGGGAGACAAATCACATAATAAATATATACAGAATCATAGGACAAAGAGCTTAAGTGCTATGTGGTAAGAGACATGGGGGGAAATTTACTAAAGGGCGAAGTGGCTAACGTGACGTCATTTCAGCACTTCGCAGATTTACTAACGGTAGCTGGCGTAATTTCGCCAAAGAGATAGACTCTGGCGCAACTTCGCACTTCAGCGAATTTTCTGTCTGGCGAAAGAGCATTACTACGCAAATTCACTAAGTTTTTGATTTTACTGACCTGTCGCCAGACTTGCCTTCGCCACCTCAGACTAGGTGAAGTGCAATAGAGTAGATAGGAGTTCCTCAAAAAAAAGTTGAACATTTTTCTAGGTCTCAAAAAACGCTGGCGTTTTTTCCTATTTAAAGGGTGTTAGACTGAAAAAGATCGTAGATTTTTTTTGGGGTACCCTCCTTCCCCCCTACATTTGCTAACATATGGCACCTAAACTATACTGTGGGCACATGTGTAGGGCATTATAACAACTCTGGCCTCTGGTTCCCTGGCCTTGTGTAGTATAATGTATTTGCTGCAGCATATACGTCCATTGTACTTTAACTGCACGCTGTATGCTAGCGTAATTTCGAACTGCTGAGTGTAATTTCGCTGGCGTAATTTCGCCAGCGTTCGGTACCCTGTGCGCAACTTCGGATCTTCGTGAATTAACGTTGTCCAGGCAAATTTACACCTGGTGAAGTGTTGTGATGTGCGCGAAGCCATTGCTGGCGAATTTTCAGCGGTTAGTGAATTTGCCCCATGGTGGGAAGGAGGTCCCTGCCCCGTAGAGCTTACAGTCTAAGGTATAGGAGTTCTCTCACATTCCATTTCCTGTTGTTCTGGAGGAAAGTGATGTACATGGGGTTTGTGGCCAGCAGGTTTATCTTTAATGGTACCCAGAGCCAGAGCCATTTGCTTTGCTTTTAATTTTTTGCTTTTAGTGGTAAACAGTCCTGTACTGTAATTATTACTTTGCCGTAGATATTGCAGTTTCTCTTTGATTTTCATTCCTGAAAGCAGGTCAGTGAAGACAATCCTGTACAAGAAAAGAGGACTGTTGTATTTATGATTTTTATTAATGCCTCTTATAATAGCTAATTTTCTTTTACCAAAAATTCCAATGCCACTGAGCAAAGCTGAACACAGGAGCGGGTCTACCATGCTGAGAAAGTTTGAGGAGCTTCTGAACAATCACAGAGGCAGGTATCTTCACAGTCTTATTGGTTCTGTAGCATTTGGCTGAGAATCAGCCCTGTGCATATGGTACATTATATATATTAGTATGCCAGTCTCTGATGTTTTTTGAGTCTACTTTTAAGCTTATTTTTCTTTTCTAAAACGACATGGCAAAAAAAAATGCATGCATGCAAATAGGTATTTAATTTTTGCCTTCATGACACGCGTTTATTTAGCTGCCTCTGGCAAACTTTTATAATACAAAAAAGTCAGTACTTCTTGTTCTTTTGCAATGTGGTAGGAACAGAATAGAAATTAAGTGACTAACAGAACAGTTCCTACGAGAATGAATGCTCTGGAATAAATGTTATACATTCATATGTATAATAATAATAATAATAATAAGGCTTTTCAGCAGTGTGAAACACACCAGTTTCATGCATAACTAATAAACACACAAAAAAATAACATAAAGACATGAATGAATTGGTGGCAAGATGGCCTTTGGAGAAGAATAGAGTAAGAACACTATTTAAATTCACAATCCTTTTTGCAGTGGAAGATGAATGACTACCGTAATTCAAGGAATGGAATTGTTTGTATATAGGAAAGATTATTGAATATATTTTGACTGTTACCAACTTCTGTTAAAGAGATCAACTCTCTCAACACATTTGAGTTACCCTTATCGCTTGGTTTCCCATAATGGTAAGATCCTGTAGAATGCTAACAACATTTACATCTTTCTATGGTTTGAGAAGAATCCATGTCAATCTCTCTAGTTTCACACCAGTTCTTAGTACTACTTTGGGAAGCCTTATCTTTTTGCTGCATGGTGTTATACTAAAAGCACTATCATTAAATATCTATATACCAAAAGGGCACTTGCCCAGAGTTCTCCCTCTGTCTCTAATTCAGTGAAATACACATTTGGGCAGATTTATTAAGATTCAAATTGAAAATTCAAATTTTCGAATTTTTTTTATGGTCTAAACTGTTAAATTCGACTAGTGAATTATCCAAACTCGATTTGAATTTTTAAAAAAAATCAAATTAAATTTTCAAGATTTATCAAACTCTGACCATTTAAAAATTTTAAATTTGACTATTCCCCACCTAAAACTTGCCGATTCATGTATAAGTCAATGGGAGGTGTTCAGTAACCAATATGAAGATGTTTGTAGCCTTTTTCGGAAAAAAATTGATTTTGAGTTTGGTAGAATTTGATTAGAATTCAATTCGAGTTTTCGGGTCAGTAAAATTCGTCCGAGTTTAAGATATTCGATTTTTTTTTGTAAATGACCCGCCAATTTCCAGTGTATTTGAATTTAATCGATTTTTAAAAAACTTACATGAATTCAATATTCGAGTCTTGATAAATGTGCCTCCCCATGTAAGGTAGCGTTTCATCCACTCATTAGGGTGCAATTTCTCAGAAGCATTCAATCATCTAGGGTGTTATTTTACTACATCTCTATACCTTGAAAAATGTTTCATATTGTAAATGAGCCCTTTTTGTTCCAAAGCTTTAGATGTGTATTTAGTGGTGCTGGTAACAAAAATGTAACAATTTAGAATTACCGGAATAAATCTGTAGTCACAAATCAATGACAAGTGCCAGGCTCTAATTTAAGAACATTAAAAGGAGCTTTGAAAATGTTATTATGTACAATAAAAAGGTTTCTGGTACAAGCTAAACAAATTACTTTGTGTTCCAGTTTCATTACATTCCCTTTCATTACCATGAGTACAGATGAGCTTTGAATTCAGGTCATGGCTGTAAAGTAATTTTTCACTTATTCGGGCTCACCTTTTTTCCTAATCCATTTTATTTGACTTTTTGATTACACATAGAAAAAGTCCAAAAGTAACATTGTAGAACTATTTGTGTTTTGATATTAAGTTGTGAGATAATTGTAGATTTTAAGTGGAAACTTGTGCTGTTCTTTTTTGGCATGTCAAGGAACTGCAAGTTCTTCCCAGGACTCCTGAACTTAATCAAGGGCCAAAGCCGCCAGCACCTCTTTAATTGCAATGACAGACTCCTCATTTACATTAAGGGGCAGATTTACTATGGGTTGAATATTGAGGGTTAATTAACCCTCGATATTCGACCATCAAAGTTAAATCCTTCGACTTAGAATATCGAAGTCGAAGGATTTACCGCAATTCATTCCATTGAAGGATCAAAGGAAAAATCGTTCAATCGAACGATTAAATCCTTCGAATCGAATGATTCGAAGTCACAGTCGAAGGTCAAAGTAGCCAATTCGATGGTCGAAGTAGCCAAAAAAATACTTCGAAATTCGAAGTATATTTTATTCTACTCCTTCACTTGAGCTTAGTAAATGTGCCCCTAAGTGAAAATAAATTGGAATTTGTGTTTTTTTCTACTTCCAATAAACTCACAATTTAAACAAACTCAAATATTTGCTTATTTGTGAAAAAATCTGAATATATAAAAATGTAATTAACTACTAGAATACCTCAAATATGTATTCTACTCATCATTTTCAGTGGATCTGTAAATGTGAATCTTCTGTTCTAAAAACTTTAAAAAAAACTAAATAAAATGGAATTTATAGATTTTTGTGATAAATTAATGAAACATAAAAATTTGAAAACATAAAAATTATTTTTAGCATAAAAAAAGTTGAATCATGGTAAAAAAAAAACGTAAAAATTATTTTTAGCATAAATAAGTTGAATCTTGGTAAAAAAAATAAAAATTTAATGTTGATAAGTCAGCCCCTAAATCTTAATTATAGGCAGAGACAGAAATGATTGCCTCATCTTACAAGTAGATTGAGCTAGAGCTTTTTTCATGATAAATAGTTTGTCTTTTTGTATTGTAACTTCATATAGCTGTACATAAGAGCTCATTATTGCACACTGAGTACCTTGTGACAGGGGTCCAAAATGAAGGCAAAGAAGGGTGGAAGATGATGGTGAATGCTTATTTGCTGCCTTGAAAAATTGTAGAAAATGTAAGAGTTACTGTTAGGATAATGTTTAAGCATATCTGTGACTTTGTTGCGAGTTTTGTTTTTGGACAAAAAAGGGGTAGAGAAACCATTTTCTTTGTAAAGGATAAAATATGAAAGCTTCTTTTTCCAGACAATAACTACAAAATAAGGGTAAATAAGGATCTCTGCAAAATAGTCAGTAATGTGTAATGTAATGAAAATGTGTATTGTATGCTGACCCTCACAAGAGGGGTCCGATTCATCAAGGGTCGAATATCGAGGGTTAATTAACCCTCAATATTGGACTGGGAATTAAAGTTAAAGTTGAAGGATTTTAACGCAAATAGTTCGATCGAACGATCGAAGGAATAATCGTTCGATCGAACACTTAAATCCTTCGAATCGTTCGATTCGAAGGATTTTAATCCAACGATCGAAGGATTATCCTTCGACCAAAAAAATTTAGGAAAGCCTATGGGGACCTTGAATTCGGTAGCTTTTAGATGGCGAACTAGGGGGTCGAAGTTTTTTCTTAAAGAGACAGTACTTCGACTATCGAATAGTTGAATAGTCGAACGATTTTTAGTTCGAATCCTTCGATTCAAAGTTGAAGTAGCCCATTCGATGGTCGAAGTAGCCCAAAAAACACTTCGAAATTCGAAGTTTTTTTACTTTGAATCCTTCACTCGAAGTTAGTGAATCGGTCCCATAATATGTACAGTGTGTGCTGTTCTAGCATGTTTAATAGCCATGATTTTGGTTTCTGTCTTGAAACGGTGTTATACTCTATCCGTGCCAGATCTTTTTGAATACTTATGTAGGGACCCATAGGGTTAATGTGTCGCTATGGCTTTATTTCCCTATCCCTTCCCTAGTTACTGGGCAAAAGCTAATGTATCTAGTTTGAGTAATTTGCATAGTTGTGCTATTGGCCAGGAGGTGCTGTGACCACACTTTGGTATAGTGAGTGTGAAGGGGTGGATCTTCCTCTTTGGCTGCTGGTGTCCTGATCAACTGGCTGTTCCCATTAAGCCTGGGTACAACAAGGCCCAGTAGTGTGGGCCCAAGAGAGACCTGGTTGTCTAGTGTATGAGTCGGAGAGCAGGGAACCCCATGAATGAGATTAGCTAAACAGGGTTAGTTCTGTCATAGACTCTCTAGGAGAGTAAGGTAGAGAGGACAGATAGTGAGAGCAGCTGGAGCTCCATCGAGGATTGTAGCAGGGAGTAGCTTCCCAAGGCTTTTGAATTTCCTAGAGTGAAGGGGCCACAGTGGATAGGGTGTCAGGATTAGAATGTGTCGGTGGGAGCCGGACCACTTTGAGGTATAGTGCAGAAGAAATGGATGTACTACTTGACTACCTTTCCTGATGAGACTCACTGTTCTCTGCTGTGTCATGTAACCTGTTTCAGCCTGCTGTGTGGCATTGTGTATGCCTTAACTTCTGTAAGTAAACCCTGGGCTCATTTGTCTTGTGCAATTAACCTATTTGTTTGGTTCATCACAAGAATCTCCCGGCGCCCATTATTTCTATTTGGTGTAGCATAGTAGCGTGAGAGTTGTAGTTATACTACTCCACCTGGGAAATCTTCCATGTCTTGAAGGCTACAAGTAACCCATGCTCCCACAACTAGCTGGACATTAACCCCTTTTTGGTCTGCCTAGTCAGATTAACATTAGACTTCTAAGCTGAGGGAGCTGCTTCATTGAAATCAGAATCCTTCCCAACATGGAATTCTTGATGAGCAAACAAATCCTTTGAAGAATAATGATATGGTCACCTGTTTTACCTGGTGACTTATTTGATTTTTATGGTGTCAGATACATATATTCTGGCTTCATATGCAAACTTGAAACACAGTGTAGCCTTCCTATCATTCAACTGCCAACTTCATATTTTGAATATGTTTTAATGTGTTTTTATAAAAAGTGGCACAAAACTGAATTTACTAGCCATCTTAAGGGTACAGTTGCCGAGACAGTGGCAAACTCTCACCGTGGTGTTACATTGCAGTTCTTTATTTATAAGTCATAGACTGTTTTCTGCAATTTATTGTGCTGAACAAACATGTCAATGAAATGATTAAAGAATAAGGAAACAGTTGAATGTACAATATATAGTAAACTGCAGATAAAGAATCTAATTCAACCGACCTTCAACTCTCCAAGCACTATTCATATAAAAGTTGATTATATCAATTGTGTTTTGTGTGACATTGGCCAAGTAAACAAATCTGCATTATCGCTGCAGCAAAATATTTTATAATAACTGTAAATATACAACTAGAAATTGAAGAATCAAGAAGAAGCAATGGTATTTGCATTTATCATAACAAATTTTTAATTTGAGCACCTGCAGGACTGGCAACATTAGTGGATTGTTGGCCCTAAAACAAAAGCCCAAACGATGTTACATGAAATTAGGGTTGCTACTATCCACCTTTAAATCTAGATTAGGGATGGGCGGAAATGACGCCCATAGACTTGTATGGCGTTGTGTGAAAAAACGAGTGTCAAAAAAAAATCACTGCGCGACAAAAATATTTTTGATGCCCATAGTCTTTAATGGGCGTCAGCGTTATTTTGTTGCCAGCAAATTTTTGGCGAAACGAAACGGGTCAAATTCGCCCATCCCTAATCTAGATATATAAAAACCCATTCTAAAAGGTAAGCTATTAGAAATAAATTTAGATCCATTCTACATGCCCTCTTCCTACATGCAGTCTATATAGTGTATGTTTCTATTTAACATACATGAGAAAACACAAGCGAATGAAGAAAATTCCCCCAAGCACCTGAGCATCATTTAACCCATTTAACTCATTTAGATGTTATATTTGTGGTGTCTATGGGAAGACAAGCATTTACTGTGAGTATGAGTGAATACACGGTTACACCCAGTGCAGGGGTGCTTTAATATGTATGCAATTAGTTATGTTTTCATGCAGGACCCTTATCGTTTACTAAAAAATCAATGGATTATAAATCCTACCTATAAATAGGATATCTTTTCCTTTTAAGCTTTAGCTGTATGAGTTGTAGGGAAGTTTATGGACACATTTGTGAATATTTCAGAGTTCTCCTTAACATGGGATCATCTTTTAATACAGCATCATTGCCCTTTAATCCAACGTGCTAAATATTTTAAGGCACTAGATTTGTACTAGATGTACTTGAATTTGTTTTATTACTGTGCTATTTACTTCACTCAAAACAAGAAACCCTGCATTGAACCAGCACTCACCAAATGTATTTTTAGCAAGCAATGTCTGTGTCCTTATCCTTTGACTACTTACATGTCATGCTCTCTAATTCCTTCATGCTCAGCTACGTGCAATACATCTGTGACATTTTGATTATTTTTATTTTTTGACATAAAAGTAAATGCCTTTTGCTCTGCAAGTATTTACAATTGATGTGTTTTCTTTTTATCTAAGATGTACCATCTGGATGTGCAACTGGAAAAGCTAGCATCTAGGAAAAAGACATTTGCTGAGATGAAAAACACCTTATATTTTTTTAGTTTAGTGTATGAATTAACAGATTTACTTTACATTCAAAACTTTGCATATTTCTTACCAATAATGGACCAGATTCAATTCAATGAGAAAAAATGTTTATCATTTCAAAAGTCATGGACGAGATTTAATTTTGGGTGCAATTCAAAGAAGTCTATAGGAAAAAAACTGGAACTGAATTTGGAGATATATATTATAGTCAGGTGATCCCACTGGTGTCTAATAAAAGGGCAGCCAAGTTTGGGAGTTTTACTTTGAAAACAGCTAGTAAGTTGCAGGTAAATCTTAGTCCCTTTGTAAAATGTATAATGAAGCAATAGAATTCTTAAAGCAATGAGGCTGTGAATGTGTGTAAAAACAACTATGGGGCAAATTCACTAACCTGCGCAGTTGCACTAGCGCAGGCTTTGCCACACTTTGCCAGGCGAAGTTTCGCCAGGGCGCCGCTAATTTACTAACATCCAAAGTTGTGCTCAGGGAGGCGAAAGGTAGCGAAGTTGCGCTAGCGTTAATTCATCAAGCAAATCGAAGTTACACTAGCAATGCCTAAGTTGCATACGGCGCCAAGTTAAAGTACAATGGACGGATGTGTAGCAGTAAATACAATACACTACGCAAGCCTGGGAAAGCTTCATAAAAAAAAATAGAGTTGTTATTTTGCCCTATACATGAGCCCACTGTATAGTTTAGGTGCCATATGTTAGGAAATGTGGGGGAAAGAGGCTACCCCCAAAAAAATTTACGATCTTTTTCAGCCTATCACCCTTAAAAAAGGAAAAGACGCCAGCGTTTTTTGGGACTTAGAAAAAATTTTTAACTTTTTTTGAAGCAATCCCTATCTACTCTATTGCACTTCGACTGGTCTCAGGTGGCGAAGGCAAGTCTGCCGCAAGAGGTAAAGTTAGTGAATTAGCGTAGTTAGGTAAGGCGTAAGGGTGCGAAGTAGCCCTAGAGTAGGTCCACTTCGCTAGCGAATTTACGCCGTTAGTAAATCGGCGAAGTAACGAAATGACGTCACACTGGCGAATTTGTGCTATCGCTAGCCACTTCGCGCTTTAGTGAATTTGCCCCTATAACTTTTTGAGATTTATTATACTCCAAAGCTGCTAAAAGTCAGAATCCTAAAATACTACATCTCAAACCTGCAGAGGTCATGTATAGCAGATGTCCCTTTTACAACTGATAATCTGAAAAAGTGCTTGAATCGAAGGGGGTTATTTATCAAAATCCGAAAAGTTCTCTATTTTCCGAAAACTACTCCTACCAAATCTGTACGAACTTTCCCCCCGCTATTTATCAATCCCATTTAGCGAGAAACATCTGCCCTTGGATCAGTGACGTAACTAGAGGGGGGCGGGCCCTGGCACGGGACGCGCTGCCGGGCCCCCCTCCATGCACCCGGAACCGCCCGGGAATCGTGGCGCGTGAGCTGCCAGGGGGGCCCTGAGGGGGTGCAGGCCCTGGCCCAATCGCACCCCCTGCTCCCACGGTAGTTACGCCACTGCCCCCCCGGTAGTTACGCCATTGCCTTGGATACAGATCTGCCCTGTATTATAGTGTCATGTAGGGACAGCAGAAGCTCAAATTGAACATAGGATAGTCCATATAAGCATTCATTAACACTGCCACTAGCAACACATGAGCAGGTAATTTTCATCAGTTTATTCCCAGTTAGAAAATAGAACTGAATATTTAGTTACCATGGACAACTGCTCAAAAGCAATTTAGCACATATCTTAGTAAATCAGAAAGAACTAAAGGGTGATTTATGTTTTGGTGCCTAGTAATGCAGAGAGAGAGAGAGCTTTTGAAACCCTAGCTTCATATCTATAGCTTCCACATTTCTTCAACTGGCAAAGCTAGGACATTAATGCCAAAATGGGGATAGAGAAATCTATACATGGCATCATCCCTTTCCATTATGTCCTCTACCTTATTTATAATTTGCCACATTGGTGCCCCTGCATCTCCAAAAGAGCCCACAACATTTCAAGATGGTATTATTGTTGGCATGTGTGTTATTAATTATGCAAAAAGGCTGCTTTTTTGTAATGTCCAAATGACATGAGTCTTGTCTAGAGTTCTGTGCTACAACCAGTATAAGAGGGGGTTCTAGGATTAATTGGACGCTATATGGCACAGGCATCCTGAATCATAAATGAGCACCACAACAGTTTATAGTGCCTGAACGTATACCACCTCACTCTTGTGTTTTCACCCTGTAATAGAGATACGAAGAGATATGATTGCTCATTTGATATCCATCTCTTCACAGACTTCAAAAGGTAAAGGGTAATTGCATTGGAGCTTCAGATGCTATTTCAGCCAGCAGTGAATCAGATTTTGGACTAAAATTTATCAAAAGTGTTTTTCTATCACAGGGATAAAGTACTACCACTACATAAAACTGGGAAACGCAAGAAAAAGGCATATTTATTTCCAAGTGCAACTACACTAACAAACTGTAATTTGCTTTGAAAGGTGAATCAAAGTTATACGAAATAGAAACAATCTATCTGTTCAAAGAAACAATCATAGTGCTACCTATATACATTAGACTGATGGAGTGCTCTCAGTCTAAATCTCATGGCGAATATTTTTCTATACTGTATAAGATTAATATTTGTATTTCTTTCCTAATAGAGAGAACTCTTTACAACAAACTGCCAATAATTAAGCAACTACAATTCAGTAACAGACATGTTTATTAACTGGGTAATATATTTGAGAAAGTGTTGTGTTTTCTTGAGTTCTAGCATGTTTTGGGCTTACTGTTGGTTCGGGCCCCACTTTGCTTATAACAAACTAACAAATGTATGCAAAAGCACCTTGTTCTTAATCCTAGCTATGGTATAATTAATCTTTATTGGAGGCAAACCATAGGGTTTATTTAGTATGTTAAATTATTACATTATTTTTATTAGACAAAGTATTGAGTAGATAAATTATGTAAAGACCCCTTATCCGGACAACCCCAGGTCTTGAGTATTCTGGATAACAGGTCCCATACCTGTAATGGCAGATAACACATTATGGGGCCCATTCACTAAGTTCGAGTGAAGGAATAGAGGAAAAATAGTTCGAATTTCGAATGTTTTTTTTGGCTACTTCGACCATGGAATTGGCTACTTCGAACTTCGACTACGACCTTCGACTTCGATTCGAACTAAAAATCGTTCCAATATTCGACCATTCGATATTCGAAGTACTGTCTCTTTAAAAATTTCTTTGACCCCCTACTTCGCCACCTAAAACCTACAATAGGCTTCCTAACAATTTTCTGATCGAAGGATAATCCTTCGATCGATGGATTAAAATCCTGCGAATCGTTCGATTCGAAGGATTTAATCGTTCGATCGAATGATTATTCCGAATTGCACAAAATCCTTTGACTTCGATATTCGAAGTCAAAGGATTTTAATTCGGCAGTCGAATATCGAGGGTTAATTAACCCTCGATATTCGACCCTTGATACATCTGCCCCTTTGTGTTATAATAATGGATTTTGTACTCTATGGGGGAAAATTCGCCAGCGTGACGTCATTTTGGCACTTTGCCGATTTACTAATGGTAGCTGGCGTAATTTCGCCAAGGAGATAAACTCTGGCGCAACTTCGCACTCTAACGCCAGGCGAATATTCGGTCTGGCGAAAGAGTGTTATTCGCAAATTCACTACGTTTTTGATTTTACTGACCGTTACCTCTATCGCCAGACTTGCCTTCGCCACCTCAGACCAGGGGAAGTGCAATAGAGTAGATAGGAGTGCCTCAAAAAAAAGTTGAAAATTTTTCTAAGTCCCAAAAAACACTGGCGTTTTTTCCTATTTAAAGGGTGATAGACTGAAAAAGATTGTACATTTTTTTGGGGGGTACTCTCCTTCCCCCTACATTTGCTAACATATGGCACCTAAACTATACTGTGGGCACATGTGTAGGGCATTATAACAACTTTATATAATTTTAGTTCCCGAGCCTTGTGTCGTGTAATGTATTTGCTGCAGCATATACGCTAGCGTAACTTCGAACTGCTGAGAGTAATTTCGCCAGCGTTCGGTACCCTGTGCGCAACTTCGGATCTTTGTGAATTAGCGTTGTCGAGGCGAATTTTCGCCTGGCGAAGTGCTGCGATGTGCACGAAGCCAGCGCTGACGAATTTTCGCCGGTTATTGAATTTGCCCCTATGTTTGTGACAAAAATGAATCTCCATAACACAATCCAGGTAATTGCAACCACTGCGTTCTTTTCAAGCCAGTTGCTTTAAAACAACAGTCTATGATTTTAATAAAATAAAGCATTAAAATGTCAATAGTGCTATAGCTTAAACAATAAGCAGGGAATTGGTGGCTCTTGGTCAGTGAGCCCCGGGTGCTTTTGTTCTGTTACATGCCATTTTAGACTATAGGACAAAACCTGAGATGACAAGCCTATTAGATGTAGTGTCTGTTATAGCTGTTTATATTTAAACATTATATATAACTCTTTTAGATCCATTTATGCATACAATACAAATGGAGTCATTTTTTAATATGTATTCATGTTTTTATTGGATGCTGTGTATATAAAAATTAATTAGAGTGTTTTTAATTTATATTTATAGAAAAACTATACTTTTTCTCTGTAATATAATCTCCAGTGATGTCCCACATTAAAGACTTTTGTATTACCTTTATCCCCGCCAGACGGATTATATTGTAGGAAGAAGGGCATGACTGAGGAGAATGCTGCACTTTCCATTCAATATTGACCAGCCACCTACTGGACCGGAAGCCTTTTCCCTTAAAACAGAATTGTGCAGCTATGGTTTTTGGTCCATCTAAAATATCAATTTGTTATTTTATACAAATGTATTTTAAGTTATAATATGATAATATTTTGTGTCCACATCTAACAAATAATACCGTTTAAATGTAATTATTCATGTTGTTGTTGCTCAGCAACCATTTTGCGCTTTTGCGATTTTCCATAAAGTAAGTATAATTAGCACTGAGAGTGTATTTTGTTAGCATATAAAGGCATACTTAGACTGTGGTTTTTTTTTTTTGTAATAATTGAAATAATTATTGCTACCCTGGCTAAGCACACAAGGCTTTTGGTTTATGTTTGATAAACTGTGCAGTGGGGATTTTAATCAGAAACTCACTTCAGTATTACAATAACAAAAACAATATATTTACTAATAGCTATAATGCAGTATAAATTAAATTTTGCAGGATTTAAGGTTCAGTGTAACTGGATCAATCATTTTATTTCCAATTAAGTTTAGTCAATGTTGGGTTGCTACCCGTCCAGTTTTGACCTGGACAGCCGTGTTTTTAGAAGGGCTACCCGGGTCAAGACAGTCTGCCTGGTTTTCCAAATAAAGAACAACTGGACAATATCCCCCTTGATTGACATGGTGATCAACCAATCGCTCATTGTCATATCATATCCCCACGTCACTCGCCTGTCCCTTTGCATTACTGACTCGCCACTGTGATGTCACTGCCCCCCCCTGCCTGGATCGTTGGCCACAGAAAGGTTTCACCCATAGCTGGGCAGCATGCGGCCCCTGAAATTCTACAACCCTAGGCCTGGGCCTTTGTGGTCCTGCCACAAATCCAGGCCTGTATGTGCCAAAATGAGGATCTGAGTAAGGTGCACAATTCAAATTAAAGGGCAGATGAAACAAAGGAAAGTTGGAAATAGCACCTGCGTTAAGGATTAAAATTTTGGAGTGCTGACGTTATTTAAGGATTACCATGCCAGGAATGTAGCAATTCACACCCCTATTAATACCAGCAAAATGTGAAAGAACTGTAACGCCCTCTTGGTGACCCCCCTGGTGCCAGGGTTGTGCATTCTTATTTCTTAACAATGCAGGTCCTGAGTCCCCTTTGCTAAGTGAAAGGGTACTGGGAATTTCCTCTCATGGGAGTGCCTCCACCTAATGGGATCCGGGAATACACCTGTGGGTGGCTCCATTAGGAAACATTCAAACGCACACAGTGCTGTATAACAAATATAACTTTATATAAGATTTAAAGGCTAAGTAAAACATTTCAGTCAAATATATGAATTCACATTATATAAATGATCCACTATCCTGGGAAACCTGCTGCAGTCCCATCCTGGCACCTCCCTGCCAGGCAAAGTCCTGCATTCCTCTTTTGGCAGATAAAGAGTCTCAGTCCCTCTTCCCCAAAGAGCTTTATTGTCCCCAGGTAGCGCTACCTGCCCAAAATACCTCTCCGGCTGGACAGAGGTAATTTGCTCCCATGTGGCAGGCACACAGGCAGGGGATTTCCACCATGTGGTTTCAGACCGTAGGGGAATTAACAAAATGGGTCCGTACAGAACCTTTGTCTATGAAGGTTTTTACTCATCCAGGTCAGACTGGAGTGGAGATAAGTCCAAAGAAATAAATGTGTAGCCTTACAGAGCATTTGATTTCTAGATGTGGTCAATGACCCGTATTTGAAAGCTGGAAGAGTCTGAAGGAAAAGTCAAATAATTAAAAAAAACTAAAAATAAATAAATAATGAAGACAATTGAAAAGTTGGTAAGAGTTGGTAAGAGTTGGCCATTCTATAACATACTAAAAGTTAACTTATACGGTAAACTACCCCTTTTAATACCTTTGTAACTAATTTCAAAAACATTGTTAAGGAAAGATACTTTTAAGCAGACTGATTGGGTCTGATTAATGGAAGACAGCTTGCTCTAATCATTTAATGACTAATTTTGCAAATAGCAAGTCATTTGTTCTTTATATTCTAACTGAATTAGACCAATAAAACAAGACATACCTCTCAGACATAAATTCCGGCTTATTTGGTAGCATGGTGTAAATTTAATGGAAGATCAAGGGGCAGATTCACTAACGGGCGAATTTTCGCCAGCGACCAATTCGCACAACTCGCACTATTTCGCCAGGTGCAAATTTGCTACTACTACGCTAATTTACTAATATGCAAAGTTGCGTCCTGGGTGCCGAATACTGGCTTCTTTTCGCTAGCATTACTTTGGCAGTGCAAGCATTTCAAAGAGAAGATGCACTAGCGAACATTCACTAGTGATTGTACGCTTAGGTCAATTTGAATAGGGCGGATAATTTAAAGTTGTATGGAGGTCTTTATTAGAGATGTTGGTGCAAATGTCCAAGGAACCTTAATAAAGACAAAAGAGTTAATATAATGCCCTACAAATGAGCCCACTGTAAAATGAATGCTCCATATGTTCTCAAATGTCTGGGGAAAAATGTTAAGCCAAAAAAGTTTAAGTTAGGACTTTTGCAGGCAATCCCGCTTAAAAAAAAAAGGAAAAGTCGCCAGCGTTCTTTAAACTTTTATGCATTTTCAGCAGACAGGATATGATGTAACTGACATCAGATTAAGGAAGATCTAGTTTCTTTTTAGAGGTGGTCTGAGGTGGCGAAGTCAACTCTGGCGAAAGAGGTAACGTTCAGTAAAATCCGCAAATTCTTTACTGAATTTGCGGATCAACAACCATCCGACTGAGCCAAAAGTCGCCTGACGATAAAGTGCGAATGAACAGTCCTGTTTGCTAGCAAATTGTTGTCTGTGCCTGTTAGTGAATTAGCGATGGCCCTGCGGATTGGATTTCTGGCGAAAAGTCGCTAGCGTTAGCCACTTCGCCCTTTAGTGAATCTGCCCCCAGCCCTTTAGTGAATCTGGGGTTACACAAGTATGTTATCTATATCAAAACTAGGGATGTAGCGAACGTCGGAAAAAAAGTTCGCGAACATATTCGCGAACTTGCGCAAAAACGCGAGCGGTTCGCGAACGGTTCGCGAACCCCATAGACTTCAATGGGAAGGCGAACTTTAACATCTAGAAAAGACATTTCTGGCCAGAAAAATGATTTTAAAGTTGTTTAAAGGGTGCAACGACCTGGACAGTGGCATGCCAGAGGGGGATCAAGGGCAAAAATGTATCTGAAAAATCTGCCTGTTATTGCAGCAGTCAGCAGATGAGATCAGAAGCAGGACAGCTGCCCACTGCAGCTACATACAGAGCACTGCAGTAGAAGGTAGATTACTAGCCAGCAAAGCTACCTAAGCTTAAATGTCCCTCAAACCCCTGCAGACTTCTGTCCCTCCAATAACAGAGCAGTATCAAAACGATTACTAGCCAGCAAACTTTCAACTGTCCCTGAAATCACTAACAGGCAGCAGCTCTCTCCCTACACTATCTCTTCAGCACACACAGGCAGAGTGAAAAAACGCTGCAGGGCTTCGGTTTTTATAGGGAAGGGGAGTGGTCCAGGGGAGAGCTTCCTGATTGGCTGCCATGTACCTGCTGGTCTGGGGTGAGAGGGCAAAAAAAAGCGCCAACAATGGCGAACCCAAAATGGCGAACGTCGCGCGACGTTCGCGAACTTCCGGCGAGCGCGAACACCCGATGTTCGCGCGAACAAGTTCGCCGGCGAACAGTTCGCGACATCTCTAATCAAAACACCTGTATTGGGTTTTTGCTTGAAAGCAAATACAGTATAGGAGTAGAGATGTCGCGAACTGTTCGCCGGCGAACTTGTTCGCGCGAACATCGGGTGTTCGCGCTCGCCGGAAGTTCGCGAACGTCGCGCGACGTTCGCCATTTTGGGTTCGCCATTGTTGGCGCTTTTTTTTGCCCTCTCACCCCAGACCAGCAGGTACATGGCAGCCAATCAGGAAGCTCTCCCCTGGACCACTCCCCTTCCCTATAAAAACCGAAGCCCTGCAGCGTTTTTTCACTCTGCCTGTGTGTGCTGAAGAGATAGTGTAGGGAGAGAGCTGCTGCCTGTTAGTGATTTCAGGGACAGTTGAAAGTTTGCTGGCTAGTAATCGTTTTGATACTGCTCTGTTATTGGAGGGACAGAAGTCTGCAGGGGTTTGAGGGACATTTAAGCTTAGGTAGCTTTGCTGGCTAGTAATCTACCTTCTACTGCAGTGCTCTGTATGTAGCTGCAGTGGGCAGCTGTCCTGCTTCTGATCTCATCTGCTGACTGCTGCAATAACAGTAGTCCTTGTAAGGACTGCTTTTATTTATTTTTTTGTTGTTTTACTACTACTACTACTACTACTACTATAAGAGCCCAGTGCTATTAGTCTAGCAGTGTTGGGGAGTGGGACTGGTGTGCTAATCTGCTGCTCCTAGTAGTTCAGCAGCACCAACTTTAATTTTTTTTTTTAATATTCATTTTTTTTTATTTTACTTTTTTTTATTTTACTACCGCTGTAGTAGTGTATAAGTTGACCTTTTAGGCATTATTTGCCCTGTAGGCATTATTTGCACAGTGTTTTCTTCAACCCGCCATCTAGCTGTGTGACCTTGTTCACATTCTGTCTAAATATCCATAATATTACCGTCTCCAGAAAAAACACCGGAGTGACTTTTTTCAAGCAGCCATAATATATTTTACGTAATCCGTATCCACCGCTGTAGTAGTGTATACGTTGACCTTGTAGGCATTATTTGCACAGTGTTTTCTTCAACCCGCCACCTAGCTGTGTGACCTTGTTCACATTCTGTCTAAATATCCATAATATTACCGTCTCCAGAAAAAACACCGGAGTGACTTTTTTCAAGCAGCCATAATATATTTTACGTAATCCGTATCCACCGCTGTAGTAGTGTATACGTTGACCTTGTAGGCATTATTTGCACAGTGTTTTCTTCAACCCGCCATCTAGCTGTGTGACCTTGTTCACATTCTGTCTAAATATCCATAATATTACCGTCTCCAGAAAAAACACCGGAGTGACTTTTTTCAAGCAGCCATAATATATTTTACGTAATCCGTATCCACCGCTGTAGTAGTGTATACGTTGACCTTGTAGGCATTATTTGCACAGTGTTTTCTTCAACCCGCCACCTAGCTGTGTGACCTTGTTCACATTCTGTCTAAATATCCATAATATTACCGTCTCCAGAAAAAACACCGGAGTGACTTTTTTCAAGCAGCCATAATATATTTTACGTAATCCGTATCCACCGCTGTAGTAGTGTATACGTTGACCTTGTAGGCATTATTTGCACAGTGTTTTCTTCAACCCGCCATCTAGCTGTGTGACCTTGTTCACATTCTGTCTAAATATCCATAATATTACCGTCTCCAGAAAAAACACCGGAGTGACTTTTTTCAAGCAGCCATAATATATTTTACGTAATCCGTATCCACCGCTGTAGTAGTGTATACGTTGACCTTGTAGGCATTATTTGCACAGTGTTTTCTTCAACCCGCCATCTAGCTGTGTGACCTTGTTCACATTCTGTCTAAATATCCATAATATTACCGTCTCCAGAAAAAACACCGGAGTCACTTTTTTCAAGCAGCATTCATATATTTTACGTAATCCGTATCCACCGCTGTAGTAGTGTATACGTTGGCCTTGTAGGCATTATTTGCACACTGTTTTCTTCAACCCGCCATCGAGCTGTGTGACCTTGTTCCCATTCTGTCTAAATATCCATAATATTACCGTCTCCAGAAAAAACACCGGAGTCACTTTTTTCAAGCAGCATTCATATATTTTACGTAATCCGTATCCACCGCTGTAGTAGTGTATACGTTGGCCTTGTAGGCATTATTTGCACACTGTTTTCTTCAACCCGCCATCGAGCTGTGTGACCTTGTTCCCATTCTGTCTAAATATCCATAATATTACCGTCTCCAGAAAAAACACCGGAGTCACTTTTTTCAAGCAGCATTCATATATTTTACGTAATCCGTATCCACCGCTGTAGTAGTGTATACGTTGGCCTTGTAGGCATTATTTGCAGAGTGTTTTCTTCAACCCGCCATCGAGCTGTGTGAGCTTGTTCACATTTTGTCTAAATATTGATAATATTATCGTCTCTAGAAAAACCACTTGAGTTACTTTTTTTCAAGCAGCATTCATATATTTTACGTAATCCGTATCCACCGCTGTAGTAGTGTATACGTTGACCTTGTAGGCATTATTTGCACACTGTTTTCTTCAACCCGCCATCGAGCTGTGTGACCTTGTTCCCATTCTGTCTAAATATCCATAATATTACCGTCTCCAGAAAAAACACCGGAGTCACTTTTTTCAAGCAGCATTCATATATTTTACGTAATCCGTATCCACCGCTGTAGTAGTGTATACGTTGGCCTTGTAGGCATTATTTGCAGAGTGTTTTCTTCAACCCGCCATCGAGCTGTGTGAGCTTGTTCACATTTTGTCTAAATATTGATAATATTATCGTCTCTAGAAAAACCACTTGAGTTACTTTTTTTCAAGCAGCATTCATATATTTTACGTAATCCGTATCCACCGCTGTAGTAGTGTATACGTTGACCTTGTAGGCATTATTTGCACACTGTTTTCTTCAACCCGCCATCGAGCTGTGTGACCTTGTTCCCATTCTGTCTAAATATCCATAATATTACCGTCTCCAGAAAAAACACCGGAGTCACTTTTTTCAAGCAGCATTCATATATTTTACGTAATCCGTATCCACCGCTGTAGTAGTGTATACGTTGGCCTTGTAGGCATTATTTGCACACTGTTTTCTTCAACCCGCCATCGAGCTGTGTGACCTTGTTCCCATTCTGTCTAAATATCCATAATATTACCGTCTCCAGAAAAAACACCGGAGTCACTTTTTTCAAGCAGCATTCATATATTTTACGTAATCCGTATCCACCGCTGTAGTAGTGTATACGTTGACCTTGTAGGCATTATTTGCACACTGTTTTCTTCAACCCGCCATCGAGCTGTGTGAGCTTGTTCACATTTTGTCTAAATATTGATAATATTATCGTCTCTAGAAAAACCACTTGAGTTACTTTTTTTCAAGCAGCATTCATATATTTTACGTAATCCGTATCCACCGCTGTAGTAGTGTATACGTTGACCTTGTAGGCATTATTTGCACACTGTTTTCTTCAACCCGCCATCGAGCTGTGTGACCTTGTTCACATTTTGTCTAAATATTGATAATATTATCGTCTCTAGAAAAACCACTTGAGTTACTTTTTTTCAAGCAGCATTCATATATTTTACGTAATCCGTATCCACCGCTGTAGTAGTGTATACGTTGACTTTGTAGGCATTATTTGCACAGTGTTTTCTTCAACCCGCCATCTAGCTGTGTGTATTATCGTTTCCAGAAAAACCAACTGAGTTTTTGTTGTTGTTGTTGTTTTTTTAAAAATAATGCCAGGCAAAGGCAGGCCGCCACGCAGAGGCCGTGCTAGGGGCCGTGCTGCTATGCAATCCTGTGGCCCTAGCAAATTGCCCAGTTTTAAAAAGCCAATGACCCTGAACTCCCAAAATGCTGAAGAGGTAGTTGACTGGCTTACACAGCACACCCCATCCTCTACCGTTTCTAACTTTACCACAACATCCTCCTCATCCTCCACTGCTATGGCCACCCCACGTAACACTTCCTCCACCACCGGTGCCCCTTCTTCACTGGGGTCAGAGGAGTTATTTTCCAATGAGTTTCTTGAACTGAGTAATGCGCAACCATTATTGCCAGAAGAAGATGAAGGAGATGAGGACCTTACACCAGATTTAATTCTGGCAGAGAACACGATAGAGATGGACATAATGAGTGATGAGGAGGAGGTCCCCGCTGCTGCTTCCTTCTGTGATGTGTCAGAAGAAATTGATGCATCTGAGGAGAATGATGATGAGGAGATTGATGTTTTGTGGGTGCCTAGTAGAAGAGAGCAAGAGGAGGGTAGTTCAGATGGAGAGACGGAGAGTCAGAGAGGCAGTAGGAGAATAAGACTTAGAAGAAGCAGGGAGGACAGCCCGCAGGGATCAGCAGGGCAACAACATGTATCGGCACCTGTGTTCAGCCGGCCAACGCACCCGCCATTGCCGCCAATACCGCCAACTCCGCCAACTTCTACTGTTACCGCCAGATCGCACACTTCCAAAAAGTCAGCAGTGTGGGATTTTTTTAATGTGTGTGCCTCTGACAAAAGCATTGTAATTTGCAATGAGTGCAGTCAGAAACTGAGCCTTGGTAAGCCCAACAGCCACATAGGTACAACTTCTATGCGAAGGCACATGAGCGGCAAGCACAAAGCACTTTGGGAGCAACACCTCAAAGGCAACAGGCAAACTAAAAGCCACACTCCTTCTGGTCCAGCATCTTACTGCTCTACCTCTGCTCTCCTTGACCCGTCTGAACCACCCTCCACTCCGCCTTCCACCTTGACCACCTGTTCCCATTCCCAGTCATCTGCCACCAGCCAAGTTTCTGTGAAGGCCATGTTTGAGCGTAAGAAGCCAATGTCTGACTGTCACCCCCTTGCCCGGCGTCTGACAGCTGGCTTGTCTGCACTCTTAGCCCGCCAGCTTTTACCATACCAGCTGGTGGACTCTGAGGCCTTCCGCAAATTTGTAGCAATTGGGACACCGCAGTGGAAGGTACCCAGCCGCAATTTTTTTTCTAAAAAGGGAATACCACACCTGTACCAACATGTGCAGAGCCAAGTTACCGCATCTCTGTCACTTAGTGTTGGGCCAAAGGTCCATATGACTACTGACGCATGGTCCTCCAAGCATGGTCAGGGCAGGTATGTCACCTACACTGCCCACTGGGTGAACTTGGTAATGGCTGGGAAGCAGGGAATGGGTAGCTCAACAACAACAGTGGAGTTGGTGTCACCGCCACGGATTGCACGCGGTTCTGCCACCACCTCTACTCCTCCATCGCTCTCTACCTCGTCTTCTTCTTCTTCTTACTCTGCTGCTGGGTCCTCCTTCTCCTCCTCCACACCTGTGCACCCCCAGCTCCCCCTAGGCTATTCGACGTGCCAGGTACGCCGTTGTCACGCTGTCTTGGGGATGACGTGCCTGGAAAGCAAAAACCATACCGGATCTGTACTCCTGTCATCTCTGCAGTCACAGGCCGATCGGTGGCTGACCCCACACCAACTGCAGATCGGAAAAGTGGTGTGTGACAATGGAAGCAATCTGTTGGCAGCGTTGAGACTAGGCAATTTAACACATGTGCCCTGCATGGCACATGTGTTAAATTTAATAGTCCAACGTTTTGTCTCCAAGTACCCAGGATTCCAGGACGTTCTCACCCAGTCCAGAAAGGTGTCGGCCCATTTCAGACGTTCCTACACAGCCATGGCACGCCTTGCTGACATTCAGCAGCGCTACAACATGCCAGTCAGGCGTTTGATTTCTGACAGCCAGACTCGCTGGAATTCAACGCTCCTTATGTTGGAACGTCTGCTGCAACAACAAAGGGCCGTCAACGAGTACCTTTTTGAACTGGGTGGTAGGACTGGATCTGCACAGCTGGGGATTTTTTTCCCCCGTTACTGGGTGCTTATGCGCGATGCCTGCAGGCTCATGCGACCTTTTGAAGAGGTGACAAATATGGTCAGTCGCACCGAAGGCACCATCAGCGACCTAATACCCTTCGCTTTCTTCCTGGAGCGTGCCGTGCGACGAGTGACAGATGAGGCTGTAGACCAGCGTGACGAGGAGCTGGAAGCGCACGATTTCTGGTCGGAATCACCAGAACGAACCCAGGCACCTGCTGCAACGCAGGGAGAGGTGCCAGAAGTGGAGTCAGAGGAGGAAGGTGGCTTTGTGGAGGAGGAGGAGGAGGACCAACAGGAGCAGGCTTCCCAGGGGGCTAGTGGTGACCTTTTGGGGACCCCTGGTCTTGTACGTGGCTGGGGGGAGGAGACCGTGGATGATGCAGTCCTTGATAATGAGGAAGCGGAGATGGATAGCTCTGCATCCAACCTTGTGAGAATGGGGTCTTTTATGCTGTCATGCCTGTTGAAGGACCCCCGTATCAAGAGGCTTAAGGAGAAGGACCTGTACTGGGTCGCAACGCTACTAGACCCTCGGTACAAGCATAAAGTGTCAGAAATGTTACCAACATACCACAAGTCCGAAAAGATGCGGCATTTACAAACCAGCCTGCAAAACATGTTGTACAATGCTTTTAAGGGTGATGTCACTTCAGGAACTCATCAACATTCCAGGGGCAGAGGTGCCAGTAATCCTGCCACGAGCACACCTGCAAGGACAAAGCCCTTTGGCCAGTCTGTAACGTCAGACATGCAAATGTTTTTCTGTCCAAGGCAGCGCCACAACCCTTCTGGATCCACCCTCAAAGAACGCCTCGACCGGCAGGTAGCGGACTACCTGGCATTAACTGCAGATATCGACACTCTGAGGAGCGATGAACCCCTGGACTACTGGGTGCGCAGGCTTGATCTGTGGCCAGAGCTGTCACAATTTGCCATGAACCTCTTGTCTTGCCCAGCCTCAAGTGTGCTCTCAGAAAGGACCTTCAGTGCAGCAGGAGGGATTGTAACTGAGAAGAGAACTCGCCTAGGTCACAAAAGTGTCGATTACCTGACCTTTATTAAAATGAATGAGGGGTGGATCTCGGAGGGTTACTGCACGCCGGAAGACTTGTTCTGACTTCTATGCAGCTGTCCTTCTCTTCAAGCCTCATGACTCCACACACAGCTGTCCTTTAGCGTCCTCCTCCTCCCTCCGCCACCGTTACAAACTAGGGTGCAAACCCTACTGGTTTAATTTTTTCTGGCCTCTGTGCTTCAGTGGCTGCAACCAAAAAAACTGGGCAAACAATGTCTACAAGGTCAACGTATGGCAAAAAATGACTATTTTCAGCATTTATATGGCATATTTTTTCTGGCAACTGTGCTTCAGTGGCTGCATCCAAAAAAATGCATATTTTCTGCATTTATATGGCATAATTTTTCTGGCCTCTGTGCTTCAGTGGCTGCAACCAAAAAAATGCATATTTTCTGCATTTATATGGCATAATTTTTCTGGCCTCTGTGCTTCAGTGGCTGCAACCAAAAAAATTTATATTTTCAGCATTTATATGGCATAATTTTTCTGGCAACTGTGCTTCAGTGGCTGCGACCAAAAAAATGACTATTTTCAGCATTTATATGGCATATTTTTTCTGGCCTCTGTGCTTCAGTGGCTGCGGCCAAAAAAACTGGGCAAACAATGCCTACAAGGTCAACGACGTTGACCTTGTAGGCATTGTTTGCCCAGTTTTTTTGGCCGCAGCCACTGAAGCACAGAGGCCAGAAAAAATATGCCATATAAATGCTGAAAATAGTCATTTTTTGCCATACGTTGACTCAACGTATATGGCAAAAAATGACTATTTTCAGCATTTATATGGCATATTTTTTCTGGCAACTGTGCTTCAGTGGCTGCGACCAAAAAAATGCATATTTTCTGCATTTATATGGCATAATTTTTCTGGCCTCTGTGCTTCAGTGGCTGCAACCAAAAAAATTTATATTTTCAGCATTTATATGGCATAATTTTTCTGTCAACTGTGCTTCAGTGGCTGCGACCAAAAAAATGCATGTTTTCTGCATTTATATGGCATAATTTTTCTGGCCTCTGTGCTTCAGTGGCTGCAACCAAAAAAGTTTATATTTTCAGCATTTATATGGCATAATTTTTCTGTCAACTGTGCTTCAGTGGCTGCGACCAAAAAAATGCATATTTTCTGCATTTATATGGCATAATTTTTCTGGCCTCTGTGCTTCAGTGGCTGCAACCAAAAAAATTTATATTTTCAGCATTTATATGGCATAATTTTTCTGGCAACTGTGCTTCAGTGGCTGCGTCCAAAAAAAACTGGGCAAACAATGTCTACAAGGTCAACGTATGGCGAAAAATGACTATTTTCAGCATTTATATGGCATATTTTTTCTGGCAACTGTGCTTCAGTGGCTGCGTCCAAAAAAACTGGGCAAACAATGCCTACAAGGTCAACGTATGGCAGTTGTTTAAAGAGAACAGCAGATTACTAGCCAGCAAAGCTACCTAAGCTAAAATGTCCCTCAAATCCCTGCAGACTTCTGTCCCTCCAATACAGAGCAGTATCAAGCAGATTACTAGCCAGCAAACTTACTATCATCTGTCCCTGAAATCACTAACAGCTCTCCCCCTACACTATCTCTTCCAAGCACACACAGGCAGATTTTTCAGATACATTTTTGCCCTTGATCCCCCTCTGGCATGCCACTGTCCAGGTCGTTGCACCCTTTAAACAACTTTAAAATCATTTTTCTGGCCAGAAATGTCTTTTCTAGATGTTAAAGTTCGCCTTCCCATTGAAGTCTATGGGGTTCGCGAACCGTTCGCGAACCGCTCGCGTTTTTGCGCAAGTTCGCGAATATGTTCGCGAACTTTTTTTCCGACGTTCGCTACATCCCTATATAGGAGTGATTGTTATGTTTTACAAGACCTAGATCAAAGTGCAGGTTTTATTCCTTGCTTTCAGAAGAACATTATCCTTGAGCACCATGTCAAGATTATAGTCATAAAGGAAAAGATGGTGGTGGCAAAGTCTTGTATCTTTAGCCCTTCTTTCTCAACTGCATTGTGTAAAAAAGAACAAACAGAGCAAAGCAATGCTGTCTGTCATACTTTTCCTTTTTTTATATTATGCATTTTCTCAGTTCAAATATATTTTGATATTTTCTGTTCTTTACTAGTGTCACAAGTTTAACTTTTATTGCTGTTTCTTTTGTTTCTTTATGTGGAGTATGGAATAACCTATCTCCAACCTATGGGAGGAATACAAGTGTGAGATGAACCAGCAGCCAGACATATATCTATACCTATTCTACTGCCATTCACTCAAGGGACTGAAACCATTGTAGGATAAAGGTCATCTTTTCAGTGGTATTTCTCAGCAGTTATATAAATATTTCAATATTGATTGACTCTCAGTCTACAATGATAGGTCGCTTCTGCATTCTGTCAAACAAAAAGCTCTGGAACTGCTGGCAATAACACAAACATTCAATATTTATAGGTTTCCAAAGACAAAGTTGCAGTTCTTGATGAAAAGCAGCTGCTCGAACGAAGCTCGTCTTGTCTCTATCAAGACTTATACCACGAGCTTTATGACTTCCCCGCACTTAATGATGCAGATATTTTATCGCACTGATTTGTGTGAAAGAAGGGCCCTGCCTTGCAGTACTGAAACATTATACAGTGTGTCTGCTCAAGTCAGAAAGCAAATGTAGTGGTGACTGGAAGAAAAAATGGTAATGTAAAAAATGTAATTTGAAACAAGCGAATATCTATCTAAAATGTATACATACAGTATATATATTTGCATATATATATGTGTATATATACATTACAGCTATTTTTATATATATATAAACATACACATTTATATATATATATATGAATCATACTACGTTTGATCAGTGGCTTAACTAGAGTGCGCTGGGCCCCCCTGCAAAAAAAATCTTCAGAGGGGCCCAGTGCACTCCAATCCCCGCCCTCCCATGCATTTCCAGCCCTGTCTACTTACTACCCTGACTCCACCCACTCTCAGCCCAGACACCACCCACTCCACGTCCAACTCCGCCCACTCTCTGCGCTCTGCTTCCCCGCCACAGGTAAGGGGGGTTCTTGTTAGCTATAGGAGTCTGTTTCCTCTATAGTTACGCCACTGCATTAACCTAGGGGTAGAACTGCTACTGTTGGCACAAAAGCCATACCTACATGAGGACCTGGGAACACATTCAATTTATTGTGCCCACTCAGCTCTAAATATGGGAAGTTAATTTTAAGAATGCTCATTATTAAAGGAACAGTAACGTCAAAAAATAAAAGTGTTTTAAAGTAATGAAAATATAATGCAGTGTTGCCCTGCACTGGTAAAACTGTGCTGTGTTTGCTTCAGAAACACTACTATTGTTTATATAAATAAGCTGCTGTGTAGCCATGGGGGCAGCCATTCAAAGGAGAAAAGGCTCAGGTTACACATCAGATAGCAAATAAGCTCTGTCTGTGTAATGGTATTATCTGTTATCCATTAATTAACCTGTGCCATATAGCCGTTTTTCAATTTCCGCCATTGCTCCACAGCAGCTTGTTTATATGAACTAGAGTAGTGTTTCTGAAGCAAACAGATCAGTTATACCAGTGCAGGGCAACAGTACATGATATTTTCATTACTTTAAATCACTTACATTTTTTGACGTTATTGTTCCTTTAAGGGCAAGTACACCCCAAATGCTTGAAAACTATACCCCCAAAACGAATACTTAAGCAACAGATAGTTTATATCATATTAAGTAGCATAGTAAAGATATTTAATGCATGTAGTTGCTGCAATGTTTCTATAACTTACATTATATTTTGCCCCTCCGACTGGTCCCCTGCGTTTCCTCACAGCGCGACCCAGCGCACAGCATCAGATCAAGTAGTTCTGCCCTAAATGATGTAAATCAAGGTGGCCTGCAGAGCATTAATATCAGATTTATTTGATATAGGAATACCCAGCATCACATATAATTCCACATAATATCAACACATTTATTAGCACCCATTAGGTAAAGATTTCTGCATTAAACCCAATTACAGACATATTATTCTGTACCTTAAGCAGATTTGTTGTTTGTTTCATAAACAGCTGAATAGCTCCCATGGCCAGAAAATGTAGCATTTGAAAAAAGATCTACAGAACAGAATACTGGGCTCTCAATTGCACTTCATTTGCACCACTACCATCCACCAAATGTGTGAATAAATTTAAAACTGTACAATTTATGGCCTTAGGGTAGAACTACATGGACGACTTCTATGTGTTTTCGGTGGATCCGACGCGCTGCGCCAGAACGCAGGTGTCAAATCGGAGGTAAGCAATAGCAATGTCGGATGGAGTCGCAGCGTTCAACTGGTTCATCTGTATCTTACCTTATTTTCCGTTGCATCCGATTTGATGCCTGCATTTTGGCGCAGCTTGTCGGATCCACCGAAAATGCATAGAAGTCGTCCATGTAGTTCCACCCTCTCTCAGTTGGAGCTATTTTATGGCAAATACAGCCCCATGCTGCTAATTGTTTCAGAATTATACAGAGCAGTCATTTTTTAAATGGCAATTGACAGGATTTGGATAAAATTGAGTCTATAGGAGATGGCCATTCGGTAATTTGGAGCTTTCTGGATAATGGGTTTCCAGATAATGGATCCCTTACCTGTGTGTGTGTGTGTGTGTGTGTGTGTGTGTGTGTGTATATATATATATATATATATATATATATATATAAGATAACACTCTCTTGTATCACATAGTTAGGCGTAGTTAGGCATGTCAGCGTACAAACTTTGTAACTACAAGTGTCTCTTATTACAAAATTTTACCATTAAGCTGTGCAAAATAAATTTCAAAATAAGTTAATTTGTGTAGTATTTATATCAAGCCACACCTTTGTGCACCCAATAAAAAGGGATGCGCTGCATTCTAGTGTGTTTTATATATATACTTATGGGATCTGTTATCCGGAAACCCTTTATCCATAAATCTCTGAATTACGGACAGGCCATCTCCATAGACTCCATTATAATCAAACAATCCAAATTTTTAAATATGATCTGCCTTTTCTCTGTAATAATAAAACAGTACAGGTATTGTATCTATTGTCCAGAATGCTCCAAATTTGCTTGAACAAAAGCAATGATAAAATTAATATTTGCAAGGTTTTGTGTCCATAAAAGGAAATGGAAGATCAATCAATAGAAAGCCCCTCGTAAAGTATTCTTGTTTTTCACGTGCATCGATACGATCACCTCTGCCACAGAAACAATGATAAAGGGCTTTGTTGAATGTAAGAATTCTCATCTGCAGTTGCAGCCTTTCCAAGTAGTTCAGATAGGAAGATTCATCAGAAGAGGATATTGTTCAGCTGAATTCAATCCATTTTCTAAAGCAATTTCACGGCTGAATCTCAATTACAAGATCTCTTCAGCAGTGATAAACTCTAATATAGAAAGAAATACAGTAGATGATCCTTTATTTAAAGGAAAAAGATCATCGACACTTTCATAGAAAGGTTCGGTAAAACATGAGGTTAGAGTTTAACTAGCACAGAGAATCTTATGGATACACATATTTTGCGTATATTACAGAAAATCTTATGGATACACATATTTTGTGTATATTACAGAGAATCTTAGAGAATCTTATGGATACACATATTGGTGAGTATTAATATAAATGGGGCTGCACTTCATTTTGCCATTGTTCAAATAGTATTAATATTAAACAGACTAAGGTATTCCTTGAACTAATCTTCTTTTACATAGGACATAAGAGTAGCTATGTTCGAACAATGACCAAGCAATATTATATAATTATTATAATTATATAATATTATATCATTCAGAATTGGTGATCATAATGTTACTTTAAATGGGAGCAAACTAGAGATTCAACCACATATAAAAATACTGTATGTCATTTGTTTTCTTATACTGAAGAAAGCTTTCATTTTTTATACATAATACATTCATACATATTTATGTTTGTAACTGAATTATCAAAAAAAAAAAAAAACAATTATAATAAATTAAGGTGCCTATTCAAGATTGTTTTTCTTTGTTCCAAAAGCCAGTTTGGGTAAAATTACAGAAATTGCAGGGGATTTTCGACTCAAACCCCAGCGTCAGTTAGGAAACTCATGTAGTTTGTTCTTGCCCTAAAGCAGGAGCTATCGGAAAAAAGGCCTCTTAATGTTCTTTAAAAGTTATTTTGGGAAATTGTGTTTTTTTTGGGAATTCAGTTACAAGCATAAGGGCAAGGCCAGACGTGGCGTTTTTATGTTCCGTTTTTAAGAAAGCTCCATTGGGCGTAAATATGACACTGAAACCAACACGCAACCGACAACATGATTGTCAATACGCGACGTATATGCAGTATTTATCTTGCGAGAATTTGGACGCCATATTTACGTAAAGTATGGTTTCAAACGTGCAGATCCCATAGAATCTATTGATTTGGTAGTTTGTTGACATATTGGCATTTCTGCTGAAAAACGCCAATACTGGCGTCCCATGGTGGATTTTGACTTGCAAGCGTCATGTGCGAATTGCCAAAGTGCGTTTTTCATTAGTTTTACGCTCAACAGAGCTTTTTTAAAAACGCAACGTAAAAACGACACGGCTGGCCTTGCCCTGAATGTGTATAAAAATTAGATCTCAAGATTGCTTACAGTATGTCAAAAAGACAAGCAATCTTAAAGGAAAACTATATCCCCCAAACAATGTAGGTCTCTATAAAAAAATATTGCATAAAACAGCTCATATGTAAAACCCTGCTTCATATAAATAAACCATTTTCATAATAATATACTTTTCTAGTAGTATGTGCCATTGGGTAATCATAAATAGAAATCTGCCATTTTAAAAAATAAGGGCCGCCCCCTGGGATCGTACGATTCACTGTACTCACAAACATACCAAACAAAACATTCTTGTTAGGTCACATGAGCCAATTAACAGACAGAGTTCTGTCTTTTGCTTCCACACTTCTTCCTGTTACAGTTAGAGTTGTAGTATTTCTGGTCAGGTGATCTCTGAGGCAGAACACAGACCATCACGAAATGGTGGTTCAAGACAAGAGATGTAAAAGGGCAATATTTACTTAAATATATATACCAGTTTGGTAAGATTCTTTAATATGCCACTTAATATGATGTAAAGTATCTGTTGCTTAAGTGTTCAATTTAGGGGTATAGTTTTCCTTTAAAAAGGCCGCTTAAAATGTAAACTATACCAATTAAAACATGTCAATGGGAAGTGTATCTTTAGCATTTTGGCAAGTTAAAAATTGTGAGTGGTCAATGGCATGATTGAAAGCCAAATTGTGAAATATATGTCAAACTTTTTTTTTTGTTAAATAAAAACTTTGAGTGACAAAAAAAAAATTGTGAGTGGTCTTTTATGTGCTTTGGCTCTTATTGTGGGTTTTCAGCTTGCTTGTAATGTCATGGAAAAATGTCACATTCCCACTATATTTCCTATGGCTTTATGCTATCCAGATGAACTCATTTATGATTTTTTTTAAATAAATAAATATATGAGGAAATTCAAGGGTGGAAAATACAAATCAAATATATTTGCATTTTTTTTTTCTTGAATTGCAGAAAGACATGACCTGGAATTTTAATACATTTGCCCACTCCATTTATTGTCCACAGGTCTGCCACCATAAATTATAATGCACATGGGCAAATTCTTTACTCTTCCCATACACTCCATATACAGTATATATACACTATATAGTATATACTGTATATAATTATTTTTGCTGATAGTAAGGGGGTTATATCAATATCAAAATCCTACATTTTCTCACTATTTTCTGAAAACCCCTATGACCACATCCGCACAGACGTCCCCCCCTATTTATCAATACATTTTCAGGAGAATTTCTTGTGCAGGAAAAGACAATAAAACTATTTTAAAAAATCCGAATTGTACAAATATTTCAGATTTGACACCAGAAAACTCTGATTATCGGATTATTGTCCTGCCATTAACTTTTACATGAACTTGGCAGGTCTGAGTTGGAGCACTTTATTATTCAGACTTTTAATACGATCAGGGTTTAATAAATCATGAACAAATCGAGTTTTTATATCTACGAAAAAATTGTGTTTTCCCCTTTAAAAGTCCGATCAAAAAAATAGGACTTTAAAAAATAACCTCCTATATATAAAACAAAGTTTACTATAAGAAAAAAGCTAAAGTTTGCAAAGTTAAATAATACGAAGGGGACAACATCCTTTGCAAAACGTTTTTTTTTTTCTTTTTTACTTTTTTTGGAAGAGGAGAAGCAATGAGAAAATGTAATGGACTTGTATAGAGGAATAATTCTTCCTTGACAGTGCAGGACACATCTAAAATGTTTGCTGTAGCAGAAAGGGGATATATGGATTAAGGGAAGATCACTGGAACATGAAGGAGAAAGAAATGATAAATTGACTGCTATAAGTCACACGTTAAAGGGGAGAAGTGGTAGGTTGGCCAATTGAGATGTCCAGAGGATATCTGCAGTAATCATGAAGCTTAAGTCACTATAAAAATCCTTTACCATTTCGGCAGGGATATCAATTTTCTATAAAATAGTCAGGTTGTTGAACCAGAAATATTAAGTCGTTGGGATATTAGGTTTAAGTCAGCTCAGAGTCAACCTAATAGTGCATGCATTTGTATTTTAAATGGACCTGTCACCCAGACACAAAAAGCTGTATAATAAAAGTCATTTTTTCTATTTTTTATTAAAGCATTTATAGCTGTTGTAAGCTCATTTGAACATCTCAGCAGTCAATCAAATATTGTCTGCCCCTCCTTTATGCCCTGGTCATGGAGGCGGGGCAGACAATTACTTTCACTTTCCATTCAGCACTTCCTAGAAATTGCTGCTCTCCCCACATTGCCCCGTTCTCTTCACTGTTTAATTGTGTAACCAGGGCATGGGGGATCGACATCAGGTCCCCCATTCTGGTGCACAAACAAGATTCTGAGATGATGCAAGGCTTGTCTTAATAACAGTGTCCACAAAATGGCTCCTGCCTGCTTGCTATAATTATGAGTTCCCAGACTGAAGGAAACAAGATTCAAATAATTTATATAGTGTAATTAAAAGTTCGTTTTGCTTGACTGATGTGATAAAATAGGATTATGAATAATTTTTTTGGGTGACGGGTCCCCCTTTAATTAGTATAGTTGACTTCATTTTGTACTTGTTCATGAGTGGTCAAGTGTCAACAGTCCTTTTAGTTTGATAATCTTATGCATTGTGGACAGATTGTATTCACATATAATGCACAACATTTTCAAGCAAATGGGGGATTACTAACAAATAATAAATAAATGGGTCGTCTTTCATGTTGCTCTTCTCTGGCAGACACCACTCAGCTTTATCCATAAATACCATTTCTGTTCCTGCACCATTTAAACACCGGTGTAACTATAGAGGAAGCAGACTTCTCAGTCGTGGGGGGGGGCGGGAAAAAGGGGGGCCTGGACTGCAGGGTCTATTTCCTCTATAGCGTTGAAATCCCCCTTCCCACCACTTTCTTTTTCTTTAAATAGACGCGATTGTGCCTTAATGAGTGTGTGAGTGGCAGGGGAGGTGTGCGCGCAGGAGTCCCTATGCGTGTCGTGCCCTCCGAATATTTTTCTGGTGGGGTCTCGTCACGCTGTTTTTATGCCCCTTATTTTTAAAGTGGAGCTAATAAATGTAGAAGATTTTATTGAATTCTCTATATGGAGGGATTTGGATATGCTCCAAAAATGGCATATGATTTTTGTTGAAGATACATATATGATTGTGCTATTTGGGAGGGGAAAAGTTGTATGGGTTTAATTTGTAAAAGAGACATAGATCTATCAGGAAGAGATAGACAAGTCTCAAAGGTCTATTCATTGAAGGTCAAATTTTTGTGGTTTTAGAGGTTTTTGAAACCAAAAATAAACTCACAAACTCTAAAACCGCGAATGTCATGAAATTTATTTGAATATAAAAAGTGTGAACAAAAAAAAAAGCAACAACAATTAGCTAAAAAATGAAAAATACCTTAAAAACCTCTAAAAATTTTCCAATAAGATCAGTGAATCTCCCACTGACTTCTATAGGACCTTGACAACTTTTACTTGGCAAACGTTAGCATTAGAGGCTTTCATGGTTCTCAAATTTTTTAGAGCTTTTAAGAAATAAAGGAAAACCATGAATTTTCCATAATTCGTGGAAAAAACGCAATTTGATTTGTTGTTAGTAAATAGGCCCCTCGGTGTCTCACAACAGTTGCAAAAACTCCAAAGAAAACAAGGAGAGGCACATATAGGTTCAGCTTCAAGTGAATTGAATTTCACCTCAAATACTGTATTTTTGGTTTAGCGATGCAATAAAGAAAGAATGTAAGTTGCAAGCTTTCAGAGAAAGGGAACTAAAGTTATTAAGGTGATAGGAGATGTTTGACTACTTTAAGCAGATATTATTAATGTGTATAAATAAAACTAAGGTTAGTACAAGCATTTTTCAAGGGGACTCTATTCCCAGATTGATATAAGTCATACAAGGTCATCCCTTGTGGAAGAAAGAAATTTTAATCAATGGTAAAGGACAAAAAAAAAAACCTTACAAATCAGGTTAAGTCCATCTCAGCAGCTACACCAAGGGGTCTATTTAGCACACTGTGTAGAAAAATGGTGTAAAAAGTGGTGTAAGATAAATGCCACATGATTTTTGCCGTTAATTTATGCCTATATATAGAAAGTCATTAAAGTCAACAGGAACAATAAGGCACAAAGTAAATTTCAAAAAAATATTGATAAAGTTTGTTAAGGGGTCCTATGCTGTATTTTGTCACTGTTGTTTTTACACAGCATAAAATATACACCAAGTAATCTTGTTTGCACTTACTTTTTCTTATTTTTCACTTTAATACAGGTAACTTGTACAGCATAAACTGCTTTCCCACAACCTACACTTACTTTAGCCCCTGCTCCTAGTGGTGTCCAGCCCTCTCCCTAGATATGGAGCATGTGCAGTCCTTCATTACCTTTGTTGTATACCCATTGCGATCTGAATTTATTGTTTTCTTGATTTTAGTTTGAACATGCCATATTATTCATCCCCTGTGCCATCCAGAACCACATTGGTTTTGCTAAGAACAAACACAAGTTGCAGAGATCAGTCCCCCCTGCCATCTTGGCTACATCACTTGTAGAAATCACTGGCCGAGAAAGTGGCTGTGAAGGACACGGCCTGTGTCTGCATCTTTGGCAATGTCTTTAGATAAATTCCAGAAATTATTAGATGAGTTAAGCTGCTGAGGGTGCCCAAATGTATTAATCTAAGCTGCTAATACAGTGCTATATCGGGAAAAAGAAGAATACTTCTTTCCACTATTGTTGCTTTCTTCTGGGTCTACATTAATTGGGTCTATGGGGCAAATTTACTAAAGGGCAAAGTGACTAACGCTGGTGAAAATTTGCCAGCGTGACATCATTTCGGTACTTCGCTGATTTACTAACGGTCGCTCGCATAACTTCGCTAGCGAAGGACTTCACACCCTTACACCAGGCAAATTTGCACTCTGGCAAATGGACGTAACTACACAAATTCACTAAGATGCAGATTTAACTGAACGTTAATTCTTGCGCCAGACTTGCCTTCGCCACCTCAGACCAGGCGAAGTGCAATAGAGTAGATAGGAGTTCTCAAAAAATAGTTGAAAATATATCTAAGTCCCAAAAAACGCTGGCATCTTTTCCTTTTTCAGGGTGATGGGCTGGAAAAGAGAGTACATTTTTTTTGGGGTAACCGGCTTCCCCCCTACATTTCCTAACATATGGTACCTAAACTATACACTGGGCTCATGTGTAGGGCAATATAACAACTCTTTTTTCTTTTATTAAGGTTCCCTGGGCTTGTGTAGTGTAATGTATTTGCTGCAAATATACGTCCATTGAACCTTAACTTCCTGCTGTATGCGAAATAGCCAATGCTAGTGCAACTTTGCTTCAATTGGCGCAGTAACGTTAGTGAAACTTTGCCAGCGTTTGGCGCCCTGGACGCAACTTCAGATTTTAGTGAATCTGCGCCTGGCGAAGTGTTGTGCTGTGAGCAAAGCCGTCGCTGGCGAATTTTCGGAGGTTAGTGAATTTGTCCCGATGAATGGCTAAGTTTGATGATGCTGTTTTATATTTAGTTATGACTTTATCTTTCTTGGTGTGGACCTTTATTTGATCTTTTATAGATCTTTACTAGACCATTTCTAGACTTTATAGTAAGTTAGTGCTGTCTACAAGGGAATGATGAGGGTTGTATGTGATGTGAAGGCATTTAATGGAACTGTGCTAATATCATGTGTCCAGTTGTTGCCTTAATTAGGTTAGGAATATTATGTATAGATTAAAGTAACCACGTTTCAGTTACAAATGTAAAAGGTACTATTAGCATATTGGCTAGATAATGGTGTAGGTGCAGACACAGCCAAACAACATGTGCACCTTGTACAGGAGCACTATGTCAACTATTTAGTATTTAGTAAAAGTAAAAAATTCCCAGTAGCTTAACTATAGAGGAAGCAGACCCCATGGTCGCGGGGGATGGGGGGTTTGGACCATTCTGCTACCTGCGAGCTGGGATGGAGGACGTTGGTAGCTTGGAGACTGGGTAGATATCGCTGTGCACGAGCCCCTTTGAAGATTTTTTTGTGGGGGGGTGGCCCACACTAGGTACTCCACTGGAAATGGCACTCGATTCTAATACAGTGTAGGGGCAAGGGCTGCAATGAGAGCTGGAGTGCTAGCAAACTATGAGATAGAAGGAATCTGTCTCTGTTCGCTGAGCCGAAAAAATTTGCTTAATAATTTTGAAGCGCATTGAATTTTTAAGAGCGCAACCATTTTTACACTCGTGACTTTTTTGTCCAAATGCAATAAAATCATTGGGCTTACAATTTTTAGTTGCACAACTTTTTTGTTGCAGCATATTTTTTCGTGGCAAATTTTTGCAGCAGTTTCGCGGAAAAATTTGCAGATGGGGAAGTGAGGAAATTCGCCACTAATAGATGCCTGCTGAATAAATTTGCCCATCACTAGAAATATACAGTTGTGACTGCTGCCAGATATATTTAAAGGAATAGAAAAATGCATGGCTGTGTCTTTTCTTTCAAAAAATAGCAGTTCTGTCCTGCATTAGTGACTAAAAAAAACTAGTAAGGCCAAATAAAAAAAAACACTATTAATTTAAAAGTGTAATCTTACAAAAAAAACATCTTTATTAGGTTTAAGAAAAGAAAAAATCCCTTATCAGATTTATTGAGAATTTAACCAGGAATTCAAATAGTTGGGTTAAGAGATATGATATCCCTTTTCATTAGCTATGTCCCTATTAAGTAGAAATACAATTTAAAACAACAGGAACAGGAAGTTCACAAGAGTTTTCATTTTGTATCTTTTTATAATTGCAATCATTGTAGTGTTGAGAGCTGTGTTTATTATCCACACAGTTGGAATATGTATCCAATTAAGTTTAGGAGGACATATGCATGTACAAATGGAATATTGTCTGAAGAACCCTTGTGTATTGATTAACGTAGGTAAAATGAGCAGACAATTGCAAACTCAATTAAGGGAACGTCAATTAAATATTTAATTAGGAAGCTTTAGTACACCCTAGGTCCAATACTGTAAGTAAATGAGCTACATGTGTAAACAGAACAGATGAGCTAGCAGTTCCACAGAAAGAATTAATCAGATGACTATCTATTTCCTTTGCAACATATTTTCTTCATCTGCATAAAATTTGTTGTCATTTTGATTTCATTTGTTTAATATGAAAATCAAATAAAATATTTTAAACAGATGACTATCTATTAAAATGCATGATTTATAGGTGGTTTTAATTATCCGCTAATTCAATCACTTGTGCTCTGTCTTGTGTTCAACTTGCAAAACAACATTTCTATATGACTTTGTAAATATGCATCATGCTATTTTGGGATACACTTGACTCTAACACACAAGGCTGGGGCTTCACTATGTGGAAGGTATGAAGGAAAGGTGTAGTTGAGCTACAACTCACTAAGGCTACTGTGTTAAAATAAAAGAATAAGGACACCAGAAGGTTCTTGCAGCAAACAAACAGAACAACTTTTATTTGCTAAAGACAAATGATCCACAGGGTTAATAAAATTCCCAGAGACAACGTATTGCAGATGGTAAATATACCAGCACAGTTCAAGGAAACACAGCACACTGTGACACTTTGTGGGACAACTAGGAAAAGTTTGAGGTGCACCTCTAGGTGGGAATGCCCTTCATGTTCTGAATCCCATAGAGAGGAAAAGATCGATAAGGGAGAATAAATCTAAGCTCAAGTCCCAGTCCAACTGTGGTCCCTAGACTTTAGGCAAACTTAGAGACTAGGGGAGAGCTACTGCTGACTACAATCCTTGTTGGAGCACAGGCTGCTCGTTCTAATTAAACTCTCTCTCACTTTCGTAGAAAGTGCTATTAAAGAGTTAACCTGCCATTTGCTAAGCCTCATTGGTGGGGTCCCTGTTCCCCGACTTTCACTAGAGGTTGAGGTCCCTCTAGGGCAGAACAGATTTACTGGGCCTTGTTGATCCCAGGTAGGGTCAGACTGGAGGGCTGTACTCACACAGATGCATATAAGCGCGAACGCAGGTTGGGACGCAGCATGTTGCATTTTACCTGCGTTCGGCGATTATGCGCGTCTGTGTGAATACAGCCCCCTTTAAAAGAATTAAGTGTGTCTACTCCTGCGCCCCCCTGCGGCTGAACGGAACTAAACAGAACGAAGGGGAGTGCAGGTAAAAACGCTCATGTGTAAGAGCCCTAAGAGAAAGCTACTCCTGACTACAGTCCTTATAGGAGCACAGGCTGCTTGTTCTAATTACCTATCTCGCACTTTCTTAGAAAGTGCTATAAAAGAATTAACTTGTCATTGGCTTGCTGAGGTGCCTGCTGAGGTGCCTGCTCCCTGACTTTCACTAGAGGTACAGGTCCCTCTAGGGCAGAACTGGACCTTGTTGATCCCAGGCTCAATGGAACAGATCTAGTTGGGTCAGCAACTGACAGCCAAAAGAGAAAGATCTACCCCTAAACAGGCACTATGTTAAAGCATGGCAGGAAGTGGTCATAGGCCTTTAGGCCAATAACAAAAATATATAAAGATACACGGGCATCTGCCCAGCAACTATGGAGATAAGGATTGTAGAGACTTTAAGCCCTAGGAAGTTAGTAAACCTATATGCCCCTACATATGATTCATTTGATATAGTTTTATTCAAGAAGGAAAATGTTGGGGGACTAGTACAACAAACCTGCAGTTACTAACAGGTCCATTGAAGGTGTAAAGCACCAAGCCCACTTCCAGCTGATGGACAAGCACAGTGTGACAACAAGCTAAAAACTAGACCGCATACATTTTGGAAGGCAGTGCTGTAATGTTGCTGCAGTACCTGTTGGAGAAACGATAGCAGGTAGGTTTTATGTTTTTTTTTTTATTTCACATGTGCTTTTTTACTTCATAAAAGAAAATGATTGACATTATTAATTCCAATAATTATGAATAAAACTGCCAAAAAACAGTCTTTTATGCCATGACATGCCACTTTAATATTGAACAACTGAATTACAATGAATAATGTTAAACAGCCAAACCATCTTGAATCACCTGACAACAATATCCCACATTATAATCAGCTATTGACCAAAACGATCTTTCAGGTTTTATACTGAAATATTTGAAGGGGAAGTAAAGTCTAAAATAGAATAAGGCTAGAAATGCTGTATTTTGTATACTAAATATAAACATGAACTTACTGCACCACAAGCCTAATCAAACAAATAATTTATGCTTTCGTCGGCTACATGGGGTCACCATCTTGTAACTTTGTTAAACATCTTTGCAAGACTAAGACTGTGCACATGCTCAGTGTGGTCTGGGCTCCTTAGGGATCGTCATAAACAAAGCTGCTTGAGTTCTGCATGGCTGGGAAGTAAGGCGGGGGCTCCCCCTGCTGTTCATAAGTATGATTGTTTCCCTGCTCAGCAGTTAGGGACCGTCTGACAATTCCTATCCACAGCAGTAAATGAAGGGAGAATTTCACTGCATACAGTCAGGTTTCTTATAAAAACTGTACACATTTTTTAATTAAAGTATACTGGAGATAGGTTTCTTTTTCATTAAAGAATGTAAAAATGGGATTTTATTTTTTTGCCTTTACATGCCCTTTTCCAAAAAGCCTACCTGGGCACACTCAGGGATATCAGTAAAAGTCATTCATATACGGCATTCATGTAACACAGCCGCCTGAAAGATGTTTAGGGGTCAGTTCAGTTCACTGTTTACATTTGTGAGTTGCCAAACCAGTGGCTAAGCAATTTCCCAAGAGTGTCTTTCAATTCAATGACTACAAAAGCTCCAAAGATTGTATAAATCACACAAAAGCATCTTTTTAAAAGAAACATCTGAAAAAAATAAAATAACCTGGTGCCCCATAAAGACACAAACAATGAAAGAGAAGTAGTGGGAGAACTTGTCAGTGCAATTGGTTTTCTTTTCTTATTATGTGTTTATTGAGTTTATTATTATTGTGTTTCGGTTATTTAGCTTTTTGTTCAGCTGCTCTCCAGTTTGGAATTTTAGCAAGTAACTGGTTGCTAGGGTAAAAAAAATGACCCTAGTAACTAAACAGTATTTTGAGTCAGAGACTGGAATATTAATAGGAGAGGGCCTGAAAAGAAAGATGGGTAATACAAATTACAATAACAGTATAACTGTGGCTTCACAGAGCAATAGATTTTCAACTACCGGGGTCAGTGACCCCTGTTTGAAAGCTGGAAAGAGTCAGAAAAAGGCAAATACTACTACTAACATACTAAAAGATTAGCTCTCCCCTGAAGATGGGGTCAAAAGGGTCTCTTTTTCCCATAAAGCTTAGTCTTGATAAAAGGCACTAAAGTCCTCTCCATCAGTGTCTATAAACCACTGTTTATGTTTTCCTTGGCAAGAGTTAGAAGCCAAAACACGTTTACATTAGCCACATCAAAACAATTACATTCCGCGGGAGACCAGCAATTCTGCATATTATTTTGGCTCAAGGTCAAATTTAAAGATGTGACTTTATTATAGGTGTCTTTTATTTCATTACATACACAGTTGGAATTGGAAAGATCATATTCCAAAAAATAAGCTCTTCTTTGAAGTTTCCACAACGTTGTTTGATTGCATCAAACTTGTTTATCGGGAAAGTGTGATTTTTTTTCTGACATTATTTAATACATTCTTTGTGAAATGAATGGTTAGGTAAGAAGAAGTCAGTTTTTATTAGCAGATACCACAGGACCAGAAAGAAGTACAAGAGGCATAAGATGAACACAGGAAAAAGAGAAACAGGTTTGTACACAGACATTAGATATGGATCATTAATATCCTATAAACACCAGTAGAAAATGTGTCAAAACCTGCAGTGTAAGAAATTACCATATGTTAAAAGTTTATGTATTTTAAAATAAATTGATATAAGGTGATATAATGGTATCGGTCATGACCAAATATTTAAAATGCCAGAATGGTGGTACAGTGCACTACTGGGGTTTTGGGATTAATACAATAACTTGTGATGAAATGGTGCAGCATACCACTCTCAGGTCCAGTCACACTAACTAATCTAACTAACAATTAGCTGATCGGATTGGAGACACTAAAAAGGTATGTTGTCTCCCCCCCACCCCGTCAGACCAGTAGACGAGTTCAGGTGGTAATGGGTCAGTTACCCAAAAGTAGAGTTCTGCCACTAAAATATAACTTTTATTCATAAATTACGGGTATGGGACCTGTTATACAGAATGCTTGGGACCTAGGGTTTGCCGGTACAGAATGTTAAATTGATCATATCAGTATCTTTGTTTTTACAGTTAGATGAAGCTTATATTACATTTTTATTTTTGCAATAGAACCCCTTTTAATGTGCTGTGTAGCCATGGGGGCAGCCATTCAAGCACAGGATACACAGTAGATAGATAAGTTCTGAAGAATCATATTGTATATTACAGAGCTTATATGTTATCTGTTGTGTATCCTGTGACTTTTCTCCTTTTTCAGCTTTTGAATGGCTGCCCCCATGGCTACACAGCAGCTTGTTTATATAAACTATTGTAGAGTTTCTGACGCAAACACACCAGTTTTACTAGTGCAACTCTATAATACATTATATTACATTATATACTTTTTTTGGTGTTACTGTTCATTTAAGGAGAATATAGCATAAGCAGTATCATACTGATGGGTCCTGATTTCTTTACTAAGGGCCTGCTATTTCTCCATTACAAACATATACTTGGCAAAGGGGCTAGGATCGCCCCTGGCTACACTGAAAAGCTTAAAGCATGTCTTTCCATTAAAAGCATTAAAGCATTCTTTTGCATTAAAATAGGCAAATATAATTTGTACCATACCATATTGTACATTGCCACTACTGCATGCAGAGTTGTTGTTTGTGGCTTGTTGCTTGGTTCCAGATGTGTGCCTAAACCTTGACAATGACTATGCAAAACAAATAGGAGAGTCATACAACACATCAAGGGTAGAAACACAATATGCAGACTGAGTTTGGTCAGGTAACCCCAGTATCTACAAGCTGCAACTTATATTTGTTAAGAAATAGCCCAATACCCTGGTTAAGCAAAAATCAAACATTATTGGTATTGCCTTTTACAGAAGCAGAAGCTTGTAACAGACAAGCAGTAATGTTGTTGGGTCAGCTTCTAGGAGATTTTGGAAAACCATTATATGAGGACAACAAAGAATGTTTTAAGCTTCCAACAGTGAAAAGATTAGAAGCAAGCACAGTGATGTTAGACAATATTATCAATCTTGGCAACCTTGCAAAACTAGTGGATCGTATACTGTCCTTCATCGGAGATGTAACCTGGGATTACAGTAGAAAAGATTTCCTACTCTCTCAGTGTAAGCTCTCCAACTGTCATGGTGAAGGCAACGTTGCATGATTACACACCAGTGATTTATTTTGATTGATTACCAAGATATTTCCAGGTTCTTGTGTGTGTCATACTCTGCCTGCCCTATGATCCTTGTGAGTGTGCCATACTCAGCCTGCCCTATGCTCTCTGTGTGTGCCATACTCTGCCTGCTCTATGCTCCTTTTCTGTGCCATACACTACCTGCCCTATTCTGCACCCTGTGTGATGGCCTGGTAGAGTTTGTTAGCATTTTGAAATTGCTGTTAGGGGCCCCTAAGGTGTTTAAGCATCTGCTGGGGGGGGGGTTGTGTTATCAATAGGAGAGGAGGCGGCATATGGATTTAAGGGTATGTTTCTGGTATATTTAAGGGTAGGATATTTTTCACATATAAGAGATATCCCTGCAGTGAGCACCAACCATTTGTTTTATTTTTTGTTTTTGTGTGGACATGGTCTTAAAAGTTCGTGAGATCATATGGGTGTGGTTTAAGTGGGTGTGGTTTAAAAGGGGGAGTGGTCAACATTGACCCTCCACCACGTAGGCCAGAAAAATACCGACCCTGGGTATCACAGAAGTTGGACACCACTACCTTATGAAATAGGCCTCCACGTCTCAATGCAGGAGAATGAGAAGATATTGGTATGGCTAGGGAGTGGGATAATATGTCAGAGCTAAAGGCTTTTTCTGCTGCACTCTGTACCTCTGCATGGGTTAGACAACAGAGAAGTAGTGTTAATTATAGAATTTGAAAGTACAAATTATTATTGGGACATCCTTGGACATACAGTTCTTCCCATACGTTCTGTAGGTAACTGTCACTTCATGCATTGCAATCTAATTCCTCATTCCCTTCCTGGTTGGAAAGGTGTAAATTAGGTATAGTGAAGAATAAAAGAACATCTATTTATATTAAGGCAACCATACCTCAAGGACTGAAAAGATGACTCAATTAGCTGCACCACTAGATCATTCTAACATAATGGCATTCAGAATCCAAACTAAATACGAGAAATAATTCATCAACTTTTAAAAGGCTGGACATTGTGTTAATTTACTAAAAATAAATGATCAGAGAATAGGTAAATGAGCATATAATTTTATAAAGTAATAAAGGGAAATTGTCTACAATGTGCCAGAACAAATTAGAATGTGGGGTTTTATCAGCCAGTGTCAGATATCAATTGCATTCTCATACCCCATTCTGTGAATTAATTAAAAGGAGAAGGTTTCCCCTGCGGCAGGATGAGATATAGGGAAAGTACAAGGCTTATCCCTTCAAGTAAGTCTTAAGACTTTCCAAATGGCTGAGCCAAGTAACTACTTAACTAAACAGTTTAAAAAAATTCCGCAGATAATTATCTTTATCATCATCATCATCAAGAATGTATGGCATTAGACCCCATTTTGAAATTCATATTAAAGAATAAAACACTAGAATAGTGAATAGAATAGAACACAAATAGACTTGTAAATCAGATTTAATTTGGTGTTTTTGCAGCAGTAAGGTATTCCTATGTGACCCCCATATTCAGTGTTGAACTGGCCCACCAGGATACCAGGAAAACTCCCGGTGGGCGTAGGTGTCAGTGGGACCTCTTGCTTCTAACCATTTAGCCTTTTTCATGGTCAGAGAATAGTAAGTAAACATAAAAGACTAGGAGAATAAAGAGATTGAATGAGGAGAGGAGGAATAATAGCTTGGAAAGTAGCCCACGGTCTAAGGTTTTCTGGTGGGCTCCTGGCATCCCAGTCCGACACTGCATATATTTTCTGTATAATTAGAGCAAATCATTGAAACTGTTGGCAGCCGTGATAATACAATGTAGAGTAGTGTATCCACTTTATAGAAAGGGCATAAAGATACTATTATACACAGTACACATATGTACACGTATGAAGACTAGAGAACACGTCAGTTTATTCCCCTATATAAATGTCAGTCTGACACATCGATAACACTGAACAGCAAATATTCCCTACAGAGAGATTTACTGTTTCCTGTTGTTGAAAGTGTAATCAATGCAATACTTTGTTCTAAACACTTTCTACAAGAGGTTTATGAATAATTTGACAAGGCTAATCGTGTGAATATGGAGAATGCAATGCATAAATACTATATTGAACTCATTAATTGGAAATCAATTATTTACGGGTACTTCCCAGTACAAATATGCCAACGAGATTTGTAAACATTATTCAGTTCAATCAGCCTTTTCGTTTTGTAAAAAGGTCAGCGTCTTTTGCACAACGAGATTCCTGAAGGCAAATATATATCACGGGATGGGGTAATGCGTCTTTATCCTCCGTTTGCTTCTGAAACATTTAGGGGGCCCATTAACTTAGCTCGAGTGAAGAAATAGAGGGGGAAAAAAAACGAATTTCGATTTTTTTTGGCTACTTCGACCATCGAATGGGCTACTTCGACCTTCGACTAGGACTACGAATCAAACGATTCAAACTAAAAATCATTCGACTATTCGATAGTCGAAGTACTGTCTCTTTAAGAAAAAAATTCAACCCCCTAGTTCGCCACCTAAAAGCTACCGAAGTCAATGTTAGCCTATGGGGGAGGTCCCCATAGGCTTAACAATCTTGGATCGATGGATTAAAATCGATATTTCGTTCGATTGTTCGATCGAACGAATATCGCTAAATCCTTCAACTTCGATATTCAAAGTCGAAGGATTTAACTTGGACAGTCGAATATCGAGGGTTAATTAACCCTCGATATTCGAACTTAAGTAAATTTGCCCCTTACTCTATTTTTTAACTCGTCTTTTTGACTGTTGCTTTACTTTACCCAAACATTGCTGGACAGCTTCTGCCATACACCAGCATTATTAGAATGATAGGAGATTTATACTTTAGGGTTGGTTTTTAAAGGGTTTGTTCACCTTTGATTTAACTTTTAGTATGATGTAGAGTGTGATAATCTGAGACAATTTGCAACTGATGTTCATTTTCTATTATTTATGTTTTTCAGTTATTTAGCTTTTTATTCAGCAGCTCTCTAGTTTGCCACGTTAGCAATCTAGTTTATTCAGCAGCTCTCTAGTTTGTCATATTAGCAGTCTAGTTTATTCAGCAGCTCTCTAGTTTGTTATGTTAGTAGTCTAGTTGCTAGGGTTCAAATTAGCCCATCAATTATGCATTTATTTACTGTAAATAAGAGGCTGTGATATAAATAGGAGAGGGTCTGAATAGAAAGATAAGTAATAAAAGATTTGAGCAGAGCATTTGGTTTTTTAGATGGGGTCAGTGACCCCACTTTTAAAAGCTGGAAGGAGTGAGAATAAATAGGCAAATAGTAAAAAAAACTATAAAAAATAAATGATAAAGACTAGTTGAAAAGTTGCTTAGAATTTGCCATTCTATAACATACTGAAAGTTAACTTAAAGGTGAACATCCCTGATTTTCCAAGCTAGTAGCCTAGTGCCTCTACTGTGCACAACTGACTACCTGGTCATTGCTAGAGGCATTAAGTATATTTCTTTTGGCTTTGCACAACTGAGCTGCATAATATTCACTCTTCTGATATTTGCTTTCAGTATAATATTGTCAAGCAGCAAATCTGACACTAATCTGTTTCATTACAGCATGATGACTGCCATAATTCTCATTAGAAAATCCTCTGTCATATGCAATTATGCTTGAAATCGCTATATTTGAAAGCTAGGGGACACAATGGGAGATTATCAAGAAAGTCTTAGGTGCCAAATTCTGAAAGGGGACTTAAGTAGGGCTCTCCAACACTCATCATCCCTACTAGTATTATGTTAGTCATGTTGTTGTTATTGAGCATGATGAGATTACTATCTGGCCTGATCACATAATATCATTCCCAAGCTCACTAATGCTCTCGTGGCTCAGTGGATTCCTGCCAACAATTTTCCAGTATCTAAAGCCTTCCCAGAAGACTAAAAGGAGCTGTAATAAATTAGTAACTAATCAAGAAAGGATTGCACACTCAATTTACAAAAATTATATAATATATTTATTACATAAGAAAAAAGGGAAAAAAAATAAAAATTTACAAAAAATATCAAAATCAAAAGTGAGCCCAACCCGTTTCGACCATATTGGTCTTTTTCTGTTATTTGTGCGAGGAAGACCAATATGGTCGAAACGCGTTGGGCTCACTTTTGATTTTGATATTTTTGTAAATTTCAATTTTTTCCCTTTTTTTCCTTTTTTTCTTATGTAATAAATATATTGCATAATTTTTGTAAATTGAGTGTGCAATCCTTTCTTGATTAGTTACATGTTAGATTTGGAGACCCACATGGGGAGCCTCCCGATGGATTAGCACCTCGTATTATCATTTTAAGGGTGTGCGCCCTCTTCTCTAACTTTTAGCTGTAATATATTAGGGTAGACCAGTTGAAAATATGACTGTTTTTCTTCTTGCTCTACTGTGCACCTGTTCAAAGAAAGAAGAAGCAGGAAAGGATCCCGGGCCGGTGCAGTTTTCTACTAACAATCACTGGATAGTGCCTAACACTTGATTCCCTCCTGGTGATTTAGACTTTCCTTTTCTAGTTTCCTTTTTCCCCGTCCTTCCAAAGCCATCTTCCAATGAGAATCCCACCTAATTCGTGTGATTTGGGCTCCATGTTCCTTGTTCCTGTAATTAGAGTTGGAAGTATTAAGCACAGTTTCCCTGCACTAAACAGGCTTTTCCTTTATCCCCGTGTCTTACTGCAGTGTAATATAATGAAGATTAGTGATGGGTGAATTTATTCCGAATTCCTGAGATTCGCCGCCTGCAAATAAATTTCCGAAACCGCAGCGGTCAAAAAACAGACGCCAGCGTAAAAAACAAACGGACGCCAGAATCAAAAACGGACGCCCGTGTCAAAAACGAGACGCCGGCGCAGTTTCACAAATTTTCCGCCATTTTGCAAATTTTCTGCCGTTTCTTGAATTTCGCGGGAAATTCGCGAATTTTTCAATGAAGAAAAACGCACCAAATTTGCCCATCATTAATGAAGACATAATAATCTTGTATTTCAGATTGTGGAAGTTATTCAACATTAGGGATGCACCGAATCCAACATTCGGTTCGGGATTCGAACAGGATTCGGCCTTTTTCAGCAGGATTCAGATTCTGCCGAATCCTTCTGCCTGGCCGAACTGAATCCTAATTTGCATGTGCATATTAGGGGCGGAGAAGGAAATCATGTGACTTTTTGTCACAAAACAAGGAAGTGAAAAAAATTCCCATTCCACCCCTAATTTGCATATACAAATTACGATTTGGTTCGGTACTCGGACAAATCTTTCTGAAGGATTCAGGGGTTTGGCCGAATCCAAAATATTGGATTCAGTGCATCCATATTCAGCATACATTGTGTTTGTAGATTGATCAACCTGCATAGAGGGGCAGAACTTAAAGTTCCAGGGCCCCCAGTAAAAAAAAATATATATTATATGTACCCCTACAACTTGTGCAGCTTGATTGAACTTCAATCCCCCCCCCCCAGATAACTTGTATGACTCACAAAGATAGGAGGGAGTATTGTAATAGAAGTACTTTGTAGGTCCCATATATTGTGGGGCTAAAACAAACTGTGTAACAAATAAAGCTAGATATAGAATTGTATGTGCTTTTGGAGTGCTTCTCTCTGCTTTTCTATTTAGCTCCCTCATAGTTACACCATTGACTGTATACAACCCTGCATGATATAGCTTAGATATAATAACAGGTCCAGTCCCTTACACAAAACAAGATATATATATTATACATATTACACGCACATATATATATATTTATTCTGCACTCGGTTCAGCCTCAGACTTCAGTTTTTCATGAATATATTAATGGAAATTCAGCCTGCAATGACAGTACCATTACTGGACACCCACACACTCACGTGTGACTCACCTTTTCAAGAAATATGCTAAGGTTTCTCATTTAAGGCTTTTATACAGGGCAACATCATTTCTACCTGTTGTGTTTTTGTCTTCAGTTTAGTTCCATGGCATTTGTATGAGATGCATTTAGAACACTTGACAAAGGGTTTTCATGAGAAGTTTTTTTGTATGTGTGTGTCTCAAAAACAATATTGGCAAGATCATTTAATAAGTCTGCTATAAGCCTCAAATAATAGACAGTAATTATGCATTCTACTGAGACTTTTGTACAGGACATAGTAATCTATTTATAATCTACTAAAATCTAAAGCACAGACAGTTAATTAGTTCAACTTGCATAGCTACTTACATAGTTAAGTTGGGTTGAAAAAAGGTCAAAGTCCATCAAGTTCAACCCCTCCCAATGAACCCCCAGTATATATATCCACATACTAAAATCTAAACCTAAGATCTAAAACTTTCAACACAGACAGTTAATTTACTGACCAAATTAGGTAACAATAGTAAGGATGATTAAAAGTAAAAGAAGATTAAAGTGTCCACGCTCATAAAGATCCATCTGTTTAGTGACCTCCCCGATTTGGTGACTTGGATACCGATTGGGCAGGCTGTCAGATTATTTTTAGGAGCTGAGCCTGAGACTTATATCAGCCTGTGTATGTCCAGCATCAGACTATTTCAATATATGCTGCTGAGTGGTGCAACAAGTGTCAGCTTTGATCTATTTAGTGCTTGTAACCCATTACGATCTATCCAAGAAAAATTGTTCGTTTCAAAACACATGTGTAGAGCTGAATTGTCAAATATACAGGAAGAAACAATAGAATTCTACCTGTATCTGATGATTCAGCACTAACAATGGCCGATGTTCCAGTGCCTTCAAAGGAGCCAGATCAAAATTTTCTGCTTGTACCGATTGACGAGCCGACCAATATCCAAGTCTTCTGCCGATATCCATCAGCTTGTCTCCCACTATACACACATTGAATATTGTACGAATATTAGTTGTGTACAATAGTACTATGGATACCCTAAGTCTGAGATCAGCACAGACTGCAAGTAAGCAAGGTGTAACGGTCGGCACCCAACACCAGAACAAATGCCAAGCACCCTTGTCTCAGCTTGTGCTTCACCTTTAGTGTGACCGCCTTTGGCCTCGGGAGGAGCCCTCAGCTACTTGGATGCCACCAGGACTCACCTTCCAAACACTTTTTTCAATTTAGTTGTTTTTAGATTGTTCCCTAGAAATAAAGGCTTTTTTCAATTACTTTCCATTATTTATTTTTTAAGTTTTTTCCAAAATCTAAGTTTAAATTTGAATGTTCCTGTCTCTGATGTTTGAGTCTATAGAAGAAATTCCAGTGGCACACTGAATGCTGAAAAAAGTGTTAAGTTTATTCACCCAAATACATACAGACAAGGGCAACGTTTCGGACCACTCGGGCCCTTTGTCAAGCCTGGTGTAACAATCATGTAATCAACCTTTTAAAGTGTGAGGAAGGGGTGTGGATAGAGTCTCCTCCCCTTCCCTTCCCTTCCTAATAAGTGACATCACCACACAGGTGATCATATTAAAACATTTAAAGTGCGATCCAAGTCCATGAAGCTTCAAAGTCCAAAGTTCATTGTGATCATAAAGCAAAGTGAAAGTAACCTTAGTGAATCATAAACCTGTTAATACACATTAAAATCATTTTAAAATCATTGATGTAGAGCATATTGGAAAAAATCTTTTTTTGAAAAAACTATTTTGAAAAATATTGAAAAAATCCTTTGAACAATTTTTGAGAAATGCTTGAAAAAATCTTGTAATATAAAGGTTATAAATATTATTTACCTGAGACGCCAGAGTGACCCATTCCACATACTGTACTCAGCACCTTCCTGAGACACATGTTAGTATGTTGGTAATGATGTCAGCACTCAGTGTGTTTAATACTAGTAACCTTAAAAGAAAAGAAAAGAGAGACAAAAATTAGTATATATATATCTTTACATGATTCTTAATTCCACACCATATCAGACTGTATGTAAAGGACTTAGTCACCTACCGAAACATAAACATAGCAGGTGTGTATTCCCTATTAAGACCCCTGGGCCATATAGTGTCCAACTTGTGGATCCATTGCATTTCAAGCTTTTTGAGCATCATAAGTCTATCTCCACCCCTTCTTGGTTCGTCCACAGAGTCAATGATCTGAAATTTGAGTTGGCTTACAGAGTGCCTAGCTGCATGAAAGTGTGCTGGGACTGGCAGTGCCGTGAGTTCTCTGCGGATAGTGGATTTGTGCTTACAAATACGGTCACGGATTTTTTTGTGTGGTTTCGCCTATATAAAGCAGACCACAAGGGCACTTTAACAAATAAATCACATATGTTGACTCACAGGTGTAATAGTTCCTTATTGGGTATTTTTTACCTGAGTGAGGATGGAAGAATGAGTTGCCCTTTATAACAGAATTACATTGTACACAGTGTAAACACGGGAATGTGCCGAATTTTGGATTTTGTAAGAACCGTTGTTTATGGCCCTTTGCGCTTCCAATGTCTGCCCTGACCAATTGGTCTTTTAAACTTTTACCACGTTTGTATGATAATAGTGGCTTATCTTGGAAAGCTGCAATGTCTGGATGGCATGACTGTAGCAAGTGCCAATGTTTACGAATGATATTGCCAACTTGTCTGCTGGCAGTAGTATAATTACTGACAAAGGCCAATCTTTCATTCTGCCTATTATCCCTTTTGACAGGAGTCAGTAATTCCTCCCTGCTTCTATTTTGTAGTTTGTTCAGGTTAGACTTCAACACCTCTTCTGGATAGTCCCTTTGTTTGAAACGGTCTGTCATCTCAATCTCACCTCTTTTGTAATCATCCTCCTTGCTCACAATCCGTTTCAATCTCATATATTGAGTTAAAGGTAAAGAAGCTTTAAGTGAGTCAGGATGGAAGCTGCTGTAATGTAAGAGGTTATTTCTATCCGTTTCCTTCCTGAACAGATTTGTATCTAACACAGGACCATTTCTGATGATTTGGACATCCAGAAAATTGAGAGACATCTTATCAAAAACACTTGTGAATTCCAATGTTACCTCCATGCCATTTAGAAATGTATGAAATTCACGTAAACTCTCCAATGTGTCATCCCAGATGACCAAAAGGTCATCTATATAGCGTAGGTATAACATACAATGCTGTAGGTACAATGGGTGTTTATATACCTTAGTCTCCTCTAAGTGGGCCATATACAAATTCGCATAAGTAGGAGCGACATTACTGCCCATGGCAGTGCCGCGTTGTTGTATATAAAAGGAATGCTCAAAGAGGAAATAATTCTGGTGAAGCACAATCTCTAGTAAATCTACCAGGAATAGTTTTTGTGGGGCGGTAAACTCAGTAGTGTCCAAATGGTGACGAATAGCATTAACACCAGACTCGTGCGAAATAGATGTATAAAGGCTGGCCACATCAAAACTAACCAAAAATATCTCATGATCTGGGAGGATTATGTCACTGAGTTTGTTAAGTAAATGCGTTGTATCCTTAACAAAAGATTTGGTGTTCTGCACCAGAGGTTGTAACATAGTGTCAAGGTAAATGGCAATGGGGCTCAATACTGAATCAGTTCCAGCAACTATCGGGCGGCCCGGGGGTTTCTCCAAATTCTTATGAATCTTTGGTAAAGTGTACAACACTGGTGTTATTGGATTATCCTTTATCAAGTAATTTTTAAGATCCTCATCAATAATGCCATCATCCAGTGCTTCGTATACTTTGGTCATTATACACTGTTGAATAGAGGAGAGGGGACTTGAATTTACCTTTGTGTACACATCTGTCTGTGACAGTTGGGCAGAGATCTCTTCTCTATAGTATTGTTTATTCATAACTACCAGGGCACCCCCTTTATCTGCTGGTTTTATAATAATGTCCTGATTATTCATCAGCTCTGTAAGACACGCCTTTTCTTGGTGATTCAAATTAGATTTGTGACCTAACATAGGATTACGTATAACTTTGCGTTTTAGTTTTTCAACATCACTGGAGACAAGTTTTACATTTGCTTCTATTACATTATCAGATGTTGGAGGAATAAAGGTACTTTTATTACGTAAGCCAGATGCCTTAAGTGATAACTGCGAATGGCCAAGTCCGGCGTTGCTATGGGTACCTGGTTGTATAGCAACGGGCATTTTTGAAAAATAACTCTTTAACCTTAAATTCCGAAAAAACCTTTGCAGATCAATGTCCAAGTTAAAGGTATCACATGTAAAGGTGGGGCAAAATGAGAGGCCTTTTTGTAAGACAGACATTTGTTGGGTAGACAATATACAGTTATAAATATTATATACTAACGTTGTTTGTGGTGTTTGAGTCTGGCAGCTCAGTAATTCAGGCGCAGACTCTGCACTGTTACAATTTTGCAACATTTAGTTGATACATTTCTCAGCAGCATCTCTGGAGTATTTACAACTATTGTATCAATTCTAACAGCTGCCTGTAATGAAAAGGCCTGTTCAAAATAGTTTTTTTGGCATGGGGGTCCATTAGATTTCGATTTCAATTACCCTAACCCTAGCCTGTATAGACTGCTCTTTGAGTGCCTGCTCTACATCTATATACTGTAATTGGATCCGCTCCCCTCGATGAAGGCTCAGGGCAGTGTATCTGGGCTTTTTTCAGTATCTGGTGAGTTATGTGAACTATTTATTAACCTTCCTTATATCCTTCATTAGTAAAATCTGGTGTATATAATTCATTCTAAACCAATTTTTCAGTCGAAAAGCTAATTTCCAGACATAATCTGGGACCCCCAAGCACCATGTGCTGATACTCACAGTCATAAGAAAGTTTTTGTGCAAAACCAGAGGTGATTTATAAGAACCACTTCTGGATAAAAAAAAGAATTGTTAGAGATCACCAATAGTAATGGATACACCAGTACATTCACAGTCAATCAAAGCCAAAGTCAGTCATCATGGGCCACAAAAATAAAAAAGGTTTTATTGAGTGTGGTGAATAGTTTCCTTGTAGCATCTGTAAAAATATAACCAATCAATAATACTCAGTTCAAAAGCAACTAAACGCTATTATGAAACTCTGGTATCTAACAATATGAGGGGAGGACAAAAAGACCATTTTGCATGTCAAGGTTAAAGAACATGTGAGAAATATAAAGAACCATGGCATAGTTAAATTGGGTTGAAAAAATACAATGTCCATCAAGTTCAACCCCTCCAAATGAAAACCCAGCATCCATACACACACCCCTCCCTACTTTTACATAAATTATATATACCCATATCTATACTAACTATAGAGCTTAGTATCACAATAGCCTTTGATATTATGTCTGTCCAAAAAATCATCCAAGCCCCTCTTAAAGGCATTAACTGAATCAGCATCACAACATCACCCGGCAGTGCATTCCACAACCTCACTGTCCTGACTGTGAAGAACCCTCTACGTTGCTTCAAATGAAAGTTCTTTTCTTCTAGTCTGAAGGGGAGGCCTCTGGTACAGTGATCCACTTTATGGGTAAAAAGGTCCCCTGCTATTTGTCTATAATGTCCTCTAATGTACTTGTAAAGTGTAATCATGTCCCCTCGCCTCTTTTTTAGAGAAAACAACCCCAACCTTGACAGTCTACCCTCATAATGTAAGTCTTCCATCCCTCTAACCAATTTAGTTGCAATTAGTCTCTGCACTCTCTCCAGCTCATTTATATCCCTCTTAAGGACTGGGGTCCATAATTATGTTTTCATCCCTTGAGTTAATGCCCTTTTTTATGCAAGACAGAACTTTATTTGCTTTAGTAGCCACAGAATGACACTGTCCAGAACTAGACAACTTGTTATCTACAAAAACCCCTAGATCCTTCTCATTTAAGGAAACTCCCAACACACAGCCATTTAGTGTATAACTTGCATTTATATTATCTTTACCAAAGTGCATAACCTTGCATTTATCAACATTGAACCTCATTTTCCAGTTTGCTGCCCAGTTTCCCAACTTAGACAAATCACTCTGCAAAGTGTCAGCATCCTGCATGGAACCTATAGTTCTGTACAATTTAGTGTGGAAACATTTCAAAACATTTCAAAAAGAAGCAGAAATGGGATCTGCCGGTACTGCACTTATGGGTAGATCATTTCTTCACAGGGAGAAGAGGGGACAGCAATGCCTGCCTAGGGAATTATTAGTCATTGTCATTAGAATCGTTTTCTAGGGGTTTCAAATTAAAATGTTCTATTAACGTAACTGTTCTGTTTTGTGTCATCAAAAAATTCACAAAACTACAAAAAAATTCACAAAAGGGCGAAAAATTCACAAAATGCATTGGTCAATAGGCAACAAAATGTATTATATGCATTTTTATGCACTTGACTTTTTTTCTCATTCCAAATGCATTAAAGTCAATGGGCTTTTTTTCTTATGGTGACTTTTTTGTCTCTGCGACAATTTTGTCTTTTTGCCGCAGTTTCTCCAAAAAAATTGTAGTTGGTGAAATGCGGAATATCCCTGTGAAAAAATGTGTTCATCACTACTTTCCATTTATTTTATGCAATATGTGCAAATTTAAGGAAACATAAAAAAAGTTACAGAATGACAAATTTTATTGAAGGGTAAGCCAGACAGGAGTAACTGTCTATACTACAACTTAGTAGACCTTGAGAAAGTGGTTGTAAGAACTAAACCCATTGTATTCTAACAACACTTTATCTGTTATCTGCCCTATTTAGTTTGATTGGCTGCCCCCATGGCTATATAGCAGCTTATTTACTGTGTATATCATAAACTATATTCAGGGTCGGACTGGGCCGGCGGGACACCGCGAAAAAATCCGGTGGGCCCTGGTCCTCATGGGCCCCTGTCGGCCCAAACCTGCTGCCCAATCGGACGAAAGTAGAAAAAATAATCTTTGCGGTGCAGTGCAATCATTTCGCACATGCGTGCAACATGCTGGTTTTTGCGCATGCGCACGCCGTGATGTTTTTTCCGCATGAGTGCAGGGCTCCCGAGGTTTGGAACCCAGTGGGCCCCGAATGCACCAGTCTGACCCTGACTATATTAATTTTTCTGAAGCAAACATGCAATTTTATTGGTGCAAGGTAACATTATATAACATAAAAATATATGTTCCTTTACGAATCCAGAAATGATGATACTAAGAAGACGAAAGTGGATCGCTCCGTTGTGCTCACTGGTATAATCCCGGGCATGTGCAGTTTTCTGCTGATAGGAGCACTGGCCTGGGGTTTCAGGCAAGTAAATACAATCACTTGGGGGTGCCTAACATTTGGCACCCCCAAGTGCACGATGCCTTTACTTCTCCTTTAAAGAAATAAACATGTAATGTACTGTTTTGCTGCACTGGTACAACCAGTGTATTTGCTTAAGAAACTCTGCAATAGTTTATATTAACAAGCTGCTGTGTAGCCACGGGGGCAGCCATTCAAGCACAGGATACACAGTAGATAAGCTCTCTAGTATACAATGAGCTTCTTCAGAACATATCTGTTATCTACTGTGTATCCTAAGCTTGAATGGCTGCCCCCATGGCTACACAGCAGCTTATTTATATAAACTATAGTAGTGTTTCTGAAGCAAATACACCAGTTTAACAGTATTACCTGTACAGGGCAACGCTGCATTATATTGTTATTCCTTTAAAACACTTTCATTTTTTGGTGTTAGTGTTCCTTTAAAATAATAGGGTCTAACAGAAGTTTTGCAGTCCATATTCTGTACTATTAAATTATGTGTACAAAACAGTAATCAAATTAATATGCTGCTTATAAAACATCATCAATAAGCTGTTCAGTACATAATGAACGATACGCCTTAATATAGTTAGTATTTTCCAAACACACCTAATCTAATCTAAGATCACTTTCACCTAATTACTAACAAGGTTTCCCAAGCAATATGCCATGGGTGACAGTTTATTAATACGTTCAGCAAATCGGATATTATCCATAACTGCACATGCACTGGTTATAAGGATTCACAGCTACAGATAATCTGTTTGAAGTGTTCCCATAATTCATGTTCATTAATCAATCATGAAGGAATTATGGGCTCATAAATGCTAATTCTAAAGCAAATGAAATATTGCGCAGGTCATAAAATCAGATTCAGCAGCTTATAGAAGATGACATTTTGCAAAGAGAAGTTAATCATATTAATGTACTTAATAATGTGCACATTCTATATTCGGCGTATATTAACTGTGATTTGATGAGACTGGTTTAACTGTTTACCTGACAGTGACGTGTGCTGACACTGTAGAATCTATATTTCTGTATATTACTGTAGCAAAACACCCTATAATATTAAAGGGACAGATATATATTTGTAGCCCCTACGTTTTAGAAAACACAATGTTTTCAAAAAAAAAATTTTTGAGGCTTATTTTGGCCTAGAACCCCACTCTACAAAACTAGGTAAATATGTGGGTAAGATCATAAACCTACATTGGCCAATGTATGCATGAATTCAGATGGCCCCAGAACTAAACTAGGACCACATTGACAGGTAGAGATCCCACCAGTAAAGTCATGGGGCAAATGCAGGGGTGTTACTACAGAAGAAGTAGACCCTGTGGCTGCAGGGGGGCCCAGGAGGTATAGAGGCCCCATGAGGCGATAATGTATACACATTTTGAATAAATATTGGTAAAACCGGTCAACCTCAGGGGGCCTGAGAAATAATTTGCGGTGGGGCCCAGTAATATCTAGCTACACCACTGGGCAAATGGTCAGATCATATTGCAGATGTCCAACTGATAGGCCTGTAAGGTAGTTGAAAGGAAAGAATCACCAGACACACAACAGCAAGTGAAGCGGGGACCCCTGCGTGTTTATTCAAGCCTTGTCTCTTTTCCAGACACCAAGCTAATTGATTGGACAGGCTGGGGACTCAGGAAACCTTGCTGTGAGGTAGTTGGCCAGAGTTAGCTAAGGTAGCCCATATGTGGAAGTGAGAACCCAATAAATGACAGTGAGAACCCAAAGCTCCAACAGACGGCTAGCAGATTTTAACTGAAATTGGTTTGTTGCCTGATACATGTGTGACCTTCAATTTTCAATTTGCTAATAAATTTGTGGTTCCAGCCTGTCATTTATCTGCTGGGGAACAAAAGTGCAAGGAATCCAATCGACACATTTCTGCGAAGCAAAGATTATCTGGAAAGGAAGAAAGTAAAGACAATCATTTTTACCATTCTATTCTGTTTGTGTCGTGTGACATTCCCCCGGGAATATAGTGCGCATTCTATCTTTCAATGCCATGTTTTAAGACTGGATGATTGTTATATTAAATATATTTAATATATTAAGTGAAGAAATGCTATTTACTTAGAGCTGACAATGGATGAGTGCCAAAATTATTTAGGTGGTATGTGTATTAATGCAGATACTGATCTTAGTTATGCAGTGGTATATAATAAATACTCTTATAATATGCAGTTACATGGAACAAAAATGCAGTTTTAATTCAACAGTATAAATGAAAGTGTTCTCACCCAAACAGGTTCTGCTAAAGAATACCACTGGTGGAAATGCAGATCCTCATCTCAGAAACATAAGCAAAATGTTATAAAAACACCAATGGACTATGTTACGGAATCGCTGACACAGATGAATAGCAGCTTGAATGTCTGCTGGCATATCCATAATCAGAAGCAATTAAGAGATGACCTGTTTCAAAGCAAACATCTTATTTTTGGTTTTATGCAGGCACATCAACTTAAATGATGAAATGAATTAAAAGACAATGGGGCTCAGTTATCAACCCTGGGCAGATTTGCCCATGGGCAGTTACCTATAGCAACCAATCAGTGATTAGCTTTTTAAAGCCAGCTGCAAGTCTTTGCGGTATCTTCCTGTGCGCACAATTTATTATAAGCACTGCGACAGCTGATACGCAGTTTCACACGTCGCACCTGTCTGTGTCTACATTAGCGCACAAATTGCACTGTTAAGGTATCGTGCACTACATTATTAAATACTCGCATGCGCTGGGCAAATGTAAGGCCACTGCGCTCTTTTTAGTGCTGCGCTGCGTTAATAAATGAGCCCCAATGGGAGCTGCGCTGATCTTATTGGACTGCTTTTATTCAATTTCGACTTTTAGAGGTTTTTAGATTTTTTTGCTAGTAATTGTCCAAAAAACTAGAGTTTAGTCGTGGTTTCAAAAACCTCAAAAACCACTAAAATCCAACCTCTAATAAATAAGCCTCCACGTCTCACTTATATATAATAATCCAATACTGTATTGAGTAGGTATAAGGTGACCACTGTTAAAGGGGAGGTTCACCTTTACGTTAACTTTTAGTATGTTATAGAATGACCAATTCTAAGTAACTTTTTAATTGGTCTTGATTTTTTTTTATTTATAGTTTTTAAGTTACTTGCCTTCTAATTCAGCTTTCAAGTTGGGTTCCCTGACCCCATCTAAAAACAAAAGCTCTGTACAGCTACAAATGTATTGTTATTGCTACTTTTTATTACTGATTGTTCTATTCAGGCCTCTCCTATTCATATTCCAGTCTCTTATTCAAGTCAATGCATGGTTGCTAGGGGAATTTGTACCTGAAATGAACCTGCTGAAATGAAAGAAAATCTAAAATAACTCACAAATAACAAAAAAATTAAAACCAATCGCAAGTATCTTGGAATATCACTTTCTACTTCCTACTAAAAAGTTAACTCAAAGGTGAACAACCCATTTAATGATGGTTTTGGGTGCTCATGCCCCAGACCTTTAGCAAGGGGAGTTGTACTTGACCATTATGAAAACACACTGGCACTGGTCCGGACAAGATACAGTTAAACACAAGTTTCATCTATTATGTTTAAAGGGAACCTGGCACCCTAAGAAATAATTCTAAATTCTTCTCAATCATTTTAGTTGAGCAAAAAAAACTTTACTTACACTATATTTATTATTTAAATTTTGTTTCCTTCAGTCTTGGAATTACACAATCACAGCAGAGTCAGGTGCCATTTTGTGGCCACTTTTATTAAGACAAATTAAATATCACCCCAAAATCTTGTTTTTGCACCAGAATGGGGGACCTAATGCCCATACGCAGTGCCCTACACAATTATAGAGCGTGAGGAGGGAGGGGGAATGTGTGGAGTGCAGAGACATGTACGAAGTGCTGAATGGAAAGTGAAAGTAACTGACTGCCCCACCTCTATGCCTCAGGCATAGAGATGGGGCAGGTAATTTTTGATTGACAGCTCAAATATAAAAACCCTTTTATAACAGGTATGGATATTTTAATGAAAAAAAAGAATTTAGGTTCCATGTCTGATATGCAAAGGACTTTCATTATACAGCTTTTTCTGTATAGACCACAGGTCTGATTTAAGAGAATTGCAGTATATTTAACATATTTACATAATCACAAAAGTAGCCTATACTGAGTCTGCAGAGGGATGACCAGATACATGGTGGTGTGTAGCACATTATACATTTTTCTGCAGGTTAATACTTTTGAACTTGGCCCAGGGAGAAACATAGTGACTAAATTCATATTGACAACCCAAGGGAGCTCACCTTTCCTAGTTCCTTTAAAGAAATACCCCCTAACTACACTAAGAGAATCTATGTAAACTCTAAGGAATGTAGCATATAAGGGCAAATTCACTAAGCACCGAAGCGGCTAAGGCTAGCGTCAATTCGCTAGCGTTGGGCATTTTCGTTACTTCGCAAATTCACTATACCTGGCGAATTTGCGCAACGGACATAACTACGCAATTTCACTAACACGCGCATTGTTCTGAACGCTACCTTTTACGTTAGACTTCCTTCGCCACCTCAGACCAGGCGAAGCGCAATAGAGTAGATAGGGATTGCTTCAAAAAAAGTTCACATTTTTTCTAAGTCCCATAAAACGCTGACGTTTTTTCTATATTATGGGTAATAGGCTGAAAAAGATCGAAATTTTTTTTGGGGCTCCCCTCCTTCCCCCCTACATTTCCTAACTCATGACAACTTAACTATACAGTGGGCATATGTGTAGGGCAAAATAAAAATTTTATTTGATGTTTTGAAGGTTTCCCAGGCATTTGTAGTGCTGCTACATATTCCTCCATTAAAATTTGAATTTGGCGCCGTATGCAAATTAACCATCGCTAGCGTAACTTCGCTTTGCTTAGCGAATCAACTTCGCAACCTTACGCTACCCCTGAGCGCAACTTCGGATTTTAGTGAATTTGCGGAGCGCTAGCGAAACTACGCCTGGCGAAGTGTTGCGAAGTGCGGCGAAGTTACGCCTGGCGCAACTACGAATCTTAGTGAATTTGCCCCATAGTATGTGAGCCTACACTCAACTTCAGGGACTTGTTAAGGGTAAACTAATTGGAATAGCAGTAGCAGGGTTTGCTAACCACTGATCGTTTCACTATTGTTTCAATATTTAAACTGCCCCTATATAATTATAGTTTTAGAAAAATGTGTTATAGCTATGATTGACAGAGTGGGCAAAATGGATGGCTATTAAAGACATTTGTATTTCTGTATCCTATTCTATTTCTTGCTCCCAACCTGACCCCAGATCTATATACTTGTATTTTTCATTGCCATAGTGACTATTACTCCTAGGGATGGGTGAGTGACTGAAATTGCTCACTCTGTCATTGTGAGCTGTTAATAAACAATGTGCATTATGCTTTCTACATTTATATTGCTTCATTCATGCTGTGTTGCAGTTAGAAAAGATGTGATTAAATTTAGCATAATAAAACACATTCTATGCTCTCATATTTACAGTGTGCAACTGGATCCAGTTTCAGTGAGTGCATTTATCTGCCAAATTTCACTATCTGATAGATAGGGTCTTCTATTAAAATTTACTTTGCAATGGTAAATTACTGATTGGTTACATAGTTAAATCGGGTTGAAAAAATTAAGTTCATTCAGCTCAACCCCTTCAAATGAAACCCAGTGAGAAAAAAAAACTATAATATACCAATATCTATTCTAATGATAGATTATAGAATAACAATAGCCTTGGATATTATGCTTGGCCAAGAAATCATCCAAGCCACTCTTAAAGGAAATAAAGTGGACCTGTCACCCAGACACAAAAATCTGTATAATAAAAGTCATTTTCAAATTAAACATGAAATCCAATTTCTATTTTTTATTAAAGCATTCATAGCTGCTGTAAGCTCATTTAAAAATCTCAGCTGTCAATCAAATATTGTCTGCCCCTCCTCTATGCGCATAGAGGCAGGACAGATAATTACTTTCACTTTCCATTCAGCACTTCCTACATGTCACTGCTCTCCACATATTCCCCCGTTCTCTTTACCATTTAAATGTGTAGACAGGGCAATAACCCTCGATATTCGAACCTCAAAGTAAAATCCTTCGACTTTGAATATCAAAGTCGAAGGATTTACCTCATTTCGTTCGATTCGAAGGATTTTAATCTATCGATCTAACGATTTTCCTTCGATCAAAAAAAGCAAGGAAAGCTTATTGGGACCTTCCCCATAGGCTAACATTGGTGCTCGGTAGGTTTTAGGTGGCAAAGTAGGTAGTCGAAGTTTTTTTTAAAGAGACAGTACTTCGACTATGGAATGGTCGAATAGTCAAACGTTTTTTAGTTCGAAACGTTCAATTCGAAGTCGTAGTCGAAGGTCGAAGTAGCCAATTCGATGGTCGAAGTAGCCAAAAAAAAACTTCGAAATTCGAAGTATATTTTATTGTAATCCTTCACTCGAGCTAAGTAAATGTGCCCCTAGGTGTTGGTCTCTGAATGAACTGAAGCATAAATTTCCAACTGAAGAGCAAAGTACCAAACACCTCATGCTTTGTATATTTAATATATTAGTATGAATTTAACTATGTGAGAAAATCAACATTTTGGTTGGTTCCTTCATTACCTCCACCTTTATTCAGGATATGCATTAATAACAATGATACTAATAACAATGTGTTACATGCCCTAAAAATTGAAGGCTTTTCTTACTCTGCTCTGCAATATTTCTAAATTCAGTCACTGAATATTTAGCTGCAGATAGAATAAGTTCTGCCTCCGACACTGGAATAGAAATAGGAAGTTTGCTAAAAGAGAAGCAAAATTATAATATAAAATACCCACTTCCTTCAACAGATAATGAAAAAGGCAAAGCAGAACTCAAATGATTCGGCACAACAAAATGAAAGTTGAAATTTAAAATGCATAGAACATTTCTATTCTTTGAAGCACATAGGGGAAACTGATGGAAAATAATTGTTCTCTTAAAATGTTATTTTTTATAAAGACAGCTCGAAGAAAACGCCATCAGTATCTCAGTAACCCTCTGCCCCTGCTCCTCTTAAAATATAAAGTCATTTTTAAATGCATTAAATGGAATCTATGGGGAGAGATTGTAACATCAGAGACTATTTATATAACTTTTTCTACCCCTGAATGGATATAATATATTGAAAGTACATATTCTAAAGTGCTTGGGAAGCTAATTATCCCTTAGTATAATATTACTCCAGGAAAATCATCACAGCTGCATATCTCTAGCCATTGTTGTGATTTGGATGTGCCGAGTTTATTGCACAAGTGAATATGGACTTCCAAATATTTAAACAGTAATAACATGTGGGAACTTTAAACTTCGCACGTCCTATTGATAACAATAGTTACAGTAGATATTACCTCCTCAATGTAAAACTTTGCTTAATGGCACCCATGCTGCTACTTTTCTTGGGCAAAATGCTGCTACTATTCTTTGAACGAAAGCAAATCTATGTTTTAAATTAGTTAATAGGGACCTAACTAGAAAAAAGGACTAACACATCTGGTAACATCTGCCCATGGGGATGAATTGCTAGGATTAGTATCTTGAGGACACTTGTAAGGACATTGCAGATGAGAAGAAAATTGTTGACCTTTTACAGATGGTCCAGCTGTTTTAGGCACATGACCTTTTTTTTCCATTTTTATTGGGTTCAGTTTATTCTTAACTCTTTTTTTCTTTAGCCTGCAGCATTGGACAGCTAAAAAGTAGTTATAGCATTTTGGTTTTGGCTGCATGGTAAAAGGTTGCAAAATTAATAGTATAATGGGTAGACCGGTGTATTATTTAAGGTCTGGTTAATAAATAAATGTTATAATGGGTATACCAATAAATTGGATTAATGTCATTATTTCAAGTCTTTCAAAGTATGGCCCTATTTATTTTAAATATTGTTAATTGACTATTGCATAAGGGCTGCATCCTCAAGTGTAGTGAGCAAAGTACGATTTAAAGCATAGCCACATATTTTTTCCCATAATGCAAAGTTTTTCCCCCAGAATTTCCATGTTGTTGTGGTCACAAGGGGGCCTTTGCATTTGGCATGATTTGGGCCAATACTTAAAAATCAAAATGAATGCAATTGGGCCTGCACTTTGTTGCAAATTGAACCCCATTGCACTGTATATTTTTAGGCCAGGTTGATGTCATTTCTGGTGTTTAGTATGTGAGTTATGCAGTGTAACATATTTTTAGGTGGAAGTGCTCTTTGTTCATGTCTTGTTCTGGACTTGATTCAGAACAAGGGGCGGGAGAGACTGAGCAATGGTGAGCACAACTATTTGGACGTGCTATGAGCACTTTTTGGCACAAGGACTTGACAGGAACACAACGGCCCTTGCGTTTTTAAATGAGCCCTATAGTGGTTACTATATAGGATGCTTATAAAAATGGTAGCAAGTAACTACCTCTGTCCATCAGGAGAGGTATTTGGGGCAGTTAGCGCTACCTGGGGAAAGTTTAAGAGCTCTTGGGGGGGAAAGGAAGGTGACTCTCTTTATCCACCCAGAGTGGAGTGTGGGATGGTGCTTCAGAATAGACTATTTCTTGGTTGGACTTACCACATGGGTTCCCCAGGGCAGGGGATTGTTGCTATATTATATGTGATTGCATTTTATATTAAGTTCATCTTTCTTTATTGCAACCGGTGTGTTCAATTATTTGTTCTTACTGGGGCCAGCCGTAGGTGTATGCCCAGAAGTGGAGGCACTGCCATTGAAATAAATTCCCAGTATCCCTTTATTTAGCAAAAGGGTTTCAGGGCCTGTGTATGGTAAGATATTAATGATGTACAGTAGAACCCCCATTTTTCAGGGGACCAGAAAAAATTGTGTAAAATCCAAGAAAATTTAAAATCAGGTAAATGTATTACGTATAATATATATGTGGGACCACAAAACAACAATGTAAAATTAGGTAAAATTTTAAATCAGGGGATGTAAAATTGAGGTTCCACTGTATATCATATAATACGTGTGGTGTGAAAATAGGGTTATACCTCCAAAAGTCCCAATTGATAGGATCGACAACTTTTACTTGGCAAAATTTTGCCTTAGAGGTTTTTGTGGTTTTTACACTTGATAAATCTAGAATTTTTAGAGCATTTTAGAAATACAGGAAAATGACTAATGAAAAAAATCGTAATTCGATTGTAAATGGGCCTCATAGTGTTAGTTTACTGACCTTTATTTTGAAGTCAATATTTGGTTACAGTATATTTGATGATTTTTGCAGCTGTGGCAAATATTTTTAAAGTCTGTCTGGTATAATTTCTAGTGTTCAGCGTGTGAGTGCCGTGTGCATCCTTTTCTTTTGGCACAACTGTGTTGCGCCAATTGACACAGTGGGACATATTTACTAAAGAGCGAAGCTCGATTTTTTTGTAAAAATTCACAAAAATGAAAACTATTGTATCAATTCCTTGCCTTTAATGAGACTCAAGAATTCTGCTCAGCAGGGAAAGGGATAACAAATGTGTCAATGTAATGTAATTTAGAACAGTTTACAGGGTCGGCGACCCCCTCCGAGAGCTTATTTAGAAGGTGAAAAATTAAACTTTACACTTCAATATTAGAAAAATAGTCACAAATAGAAAGTGATTGGGAAAAAGTCTTTATTTCTGGTGAACTAGCTGAAACCAAATGAACTGAAAAAAATGCTTGAAGGTGAACAACTCCTGTAAAGTCAATGGGTGTTCTTTCTTATGGTGCCTTGTTTATCTCTGTGTCAATTTTGTCTTGGTGACTTTTTTATCGCAGCAAAATTTTTTGTGGCAGATTTTTCACAAACATATTTGTAGATGGTAAAGTACAGAATTTCACCACGCATTTATGCCTCCTGAAAAAAATGTGCTTATAACTATTAATTATATTTCCCTAACCCTGCTAATGGTCAGTTTGCTGTGCCCAGTATTTTCAACAGTACAGCAGTACACCTGTGATAGGGTTCTTCTCTGTACCTTATGATCACTGCAGAGAAGAAGTAAAACTGTTCAGACCTTCAAGCTGAGAGCCCACTGCTCTCAAGGAGGACGAGCTCCACAGTTTGGAAAGCAATGCACTATGGGAACCCTGAAATTACCTGCAGGTCCAGATTGACAGTAATGCCAGGTGTATATATAGGTATGTGTAGTTGAACTGCAGACTTTCAGCTTTAATTCAGTGGGTTGAACAAAAAGATTGTTAGTAACTAAAGCCTTTTTTTACAGTCACTTCTTGTGTCTGGAAAGCTGAGACTAACAGACCTGGAAATGGGTCTGCTCTGTTAACAACAGGTTTAGGACAGAGCTCTCCATAATCAGACTGAACAAGAGTCACAAAGATGAAAACAGTTATTGACTATAAAAATATTTTTACAGACATGGGTATTGCACAATTCTTACAAATGTATTCCTTATTTACAGCTTTGATGGCGACCATTGCCTCCGTCTCCACGTGTTTTGCAAGAAATACCTGGGAAACAGAATGCTCCTTTACTCTCAATTAATTCTTTTATAAAAAGATAAATATCACTCAGGCTGGGAAGGTACTTACCTTTCCCAAAGTTCCTTTCCCAAGCTACTGGCATCATTTAACGCCCTTTATAATAGCACAAGGGCTCTTGGGAATTTTGGCTGGCTTGAGAAGTGCTGCAAAATAAAACCAGATTCTATCATCTTTATGCAGTGCATTTGTTCCCTAGAATCGCACGCATTGTAGACACAAATTGTAGACTGTTTTCTAGGGAATATTTCAGGACCTTGTTTGAGCTTTGGCTAAACTAAACCAAACAAAGTTATTTAATGGCTGCAATCAGAAGAGGCTGGCTGAGATTTGTAGTTCAGTAACAGTAAGGGGCAGATTTATCCAGGGTTGAATTTTGAAGTAGAAAATTCGACCATCGAATTGCAATGCTTCGACTTTGAATATCGAAGTCAAAGTTTTTTTACATCGAATTTGGCCACTTGCGGTAGAAGTAAAATCGTTCGATCGAACGATGAAGTCCTTCGAATTGAACAATTCGAAGGATTTCATCCATCGATCGAACGATTTTTCTTCGACTTCAAAAAACGTACAAACATGCTCTAGAAGGTCCCTATAGGCTAACATAGCACTTCGGCAGGTTTAATTTGGCAAAGTATTGAAATCGAAGTTTTTTTAAAGAGACAGTACTTCGATTATCGAATGGACGAATATTCAAACTATTTTACTTCTAATCGAATTCGAAGTCGAAGGCGTAGTATCCTATTCGATGGTCGAAGTATCCAAAAAATTACTTCGAATTACTTCGCTGCAGCACCTCTTTGTTGCAAAAAGTCACAACTTGAATTTATTGGGTCAAACAACCGGGCAATGTTTGGGGCTTACTCTTGCCCTTTCACAGTCCACTGACATAGTCCACTGACTATTGGATATTTACTGCAATACTTATATACATAGTAATAGAACACCAAGGCTTCCATTATAGTGCAAATATACAATACTGGTATAATAATCAAATTATTGAGCTCCAAGCAGTAGGTTTTGCTGGGCAATATAAGTAAAAGTCTGTACCTTGAGGCAGCTTAAGGTATTCCATATGTTTGGCCTTGGATGTTTCTTCTTTATAGATGGATGTTTATGTGCCCTCTCTGCTTCATAAACTTGATGAGGTGTCGCTGCACATAATGCAACATCTCTTTCATGGGGCAGATCTGCTAGAGGATGTTCCATGGGTTTCCACCTTTTTTGGGAAGAGCTGCAAATATTAAATAAATAAATAAAGTCCAATTTGTGGTTTGAGCTTTAACAAATATCAAAGAAGGCACTGAAGATAGTGACATGTGACATTTACAAGAAAGCAGTTGTTCCTTAGATACTGTACCTAGAGTTGTATTTGGTTCTTCATCTATTTTATTTGCTACACCTTGCCTTGAATCTTCCTTTGTTATAGGATAAAGAGTATGTCCATCACATTCTGGTTCATTAAATTGATGCTCAGGCTGTTGGGGTTTGGTATAAACTGATAAAAAAAAATGATATAGATATAAAATGACTAGACATGAAGTATGATCTACATATTATATTGACAATGACTGTGGTCACAGATAAGTGCTTATGAATTCATAGGTATTTTTGCTCATTTAATTCATGTCTCCATAGAGTTAATAGAAATTCATCCAGGTCTGTGCTCCTAAACCCAGTGCAGAAACCTGTTTTTGAGTACCGGCAGGATCATCTTAAGGGGAACTACATGGAAAAATTATTATCTTGTTTAAAATATTAGGCATTGTTATTTATTTGTTTTTTGTGCTATGATCCTACATTTCTTAGAGCTCTGTCTTCTCTCTCAAATCACTGCCAATTCACTATTAAAGATGCTTACAAGCTAACCAATCACAGTTTGCCTCCTTCTAATAAAAAACTACAGCTCTGTTATGACTCTTTTATCCTCTGCTTGTGATTCGCTGCTATCTATTGAGTGGGGCAAGTAAACTGTGTGACCTTACTCTTCCCATGTCATCCTCAATCCAGTTGCACATTAAGTAGAGGTGATTGAGGTGCTTCAGGCACTTATGAGCTGAGTACTGAGATCTAGGGGGCGGATGTGTGACCATTAGGCTCATTTCCTCCCTGAACCCTGGCCCTAGCTTGGATGCATAAGATGGGACCTTCCGGTTCAAGACTGGTGTCCAAAAGCCTTTTGACTGTAAGGCATTAGGATAAAGAAATTCACTTATATTTTGCAGAGTGGGTAGTCTGAAGAACCAGGTGGTCTTCCTAAGGCTTATGGTGAGGGTAATCCCTTGGTAGTAGCTTGGGGGTCAGGGAACGTTTTGCCGAATGGCTGGCTTTAGCTTTTTTTTTTTTAAAAGGAGCTGTTATTCACCTTTTGCACTTTTTGTTTTCACACTTTTGTGCACTGGGTATTTTTATTTGAACCATTCCTCTAACTAGCATCAATACAACAAAAATGAAGCACTTTGTACAGCAGGACTTTGTTATACTGTCAAGCAATGTCTCAAAGCTATGTGGTCACATTTTTCACTTTGTGCTCCTCCTTCCCAACATTGCATGTCAAGAAAGGTAAAGAGCAAAACAATGAACCATGGACGTGCTGTGCAGTCTCCTGTCAGGCTGTAGCCCCCCAATTGGACAGTTCAGTTCATAGCTACAGTATTGGGGTACAGTAAATGCGGCAATTCTGCACTACTGAGGAACTCAAACAATTGCCCCCCCGTGTTAACTTCAGTCTTAGTTCTTCGATTATAAAATACTGTCAAGTAGAAATTTCACTAAATGGTGTTCTTTTTTAACACTTAAAAATGTTTTACGTACTTTAGTAATAAAATGTTCAAGGCCCTAAGCAGTGTTTCCATTCATGCTGTGCCTGCAATTACTGTACAAAAAGGATGCTCACTGCGATCAAGTTCGAGTTTATAAAATGATAAGGCTTTCAAAATGCCATCCTCTTGGCTTCAGATAAGTACATTTATAAAAGCACCATGTGAAAGTTTTTTTTTTTTTGATAACATCAAAGCTCTTCTCTGTCCCTACTAGCACAGACACTTTGTTGTGTTTTTAACCCCGTGAATTTATGCCGCTTCCTTATTATCTGCACAGTAGTCTACAAAATGACTTCAAACTTAAGAAAGTACCTCCATGTAGTGTCATCTCTTTAGCTATATACCGTTATTCCCTTTCAATATACTTTCAACTACAAAACAAATATAATGTGAATGGGGGGATGAGTCTACTCTGCAGCCGTAGTGGTACAAGTTGAATTTAGACTGTTTCAGATTGCAGATACCACAGTGGGAGGGTCTTACTGGAAACGGGTGGGTTTTTTTTGTAAGGCTAGATGTTGCTGGCCTGGTCTGGAATAGATGTTGGGAGGTATATACTTACCACCTACTGTTTGTCCCCAAAGGCATTCTTTGCCCTCTAGCCATTTGCAAGAGTGTAGACAATGATCGGGAGTTAAGGAGGTTCTGGTGCTTACAGGCCTGAAAGATTCCCCTATAAAAAACCCCAAGCATATAAAACCCAGAAGAGCATAGAGCAAGGTGTCTCTGAAAAGCTCAAAGTGTTAGGACTGGAATTCCATAAGTGAATCCCGGCCTTTGTGCCAATGCCCCTTTGCATGCCTGAAAGATATTTTCAAGGTGTGTTTACTAAGAAGTAAAGGTAAGTGAAAAATTTGCTCTGGCATTCTGCAAGTAGGAGCAAACTCCATGCAAATGAAAGAAAGATACCCCTGTAAAACAAGTGAAGGCATGTAGCTGAAACAATTCTACCAGGGCCGGAACTAGGGGTAGGCAGAGTAGGCACGTATCAAATCCAAAAGTGTGGGAGCGCAATTCCAGGGCCACAAATCGGTTGCATTAGTTTTTCAGTAAAATCACTTTTATTTGTACATCGTTAAAAAGAAGAATTACACAGAGTAGGCACGTGCCTAGGGTGCAAAGCTGGGGGGGCGCCAATCACGTACCTGCTCTGTCGCCTACCCCGTGTCCGGTCCCGTCTCTCCCGACTGCCACTGGTATCTTTCATGTAAATGAGCTTCTGCGCATGCGCGCACGCCATTTTGTGCATGCGCACAGGAGCAAATTTTCGTGCATGGGCAATGCAGCAAAGTTTCACACATGCACAGTCAAGTGTGCAATGAGCCGGCGCAGTGGGCCGACAGGTTGCCTAGGGCGCCAGGCCGGGTTGGCCCGGGTCTGAATTCTACCCCCATTTTGTATGAGTATGTAAGTACGTATATAGATCTATTTTACAATGTGCCATTGTGATTGGATTAGTGGAAGAGTTTATATGCCGAGAACTTCCCACACCAGTCAGTTGAACTGAAGAAGCTGCTCGGATGAGTAGTGAAACGTCTTCAATGATTCCTCAGCAAGTGCAGTTGTTTTTAGATTTACCTATACTAGATATACCATGACCTGGATGAATGAAAATCTTCATAGTCATATACCCATAGAAACATTATTAGTCATTTTGGATTAGATAACCTCTTTGTGAAATATGTGGAGTATAAGAAGAAGGATTTTAGCTATTATGGAAAGCTTGTCTCACATTCATTTAGTTCTGCTAAGCTCCCTAAAAGGGCTCCATAGGGTTAAAGTGCCCCTATGGCTTTAATTCCCTACACTTCCTGATCTTCCTGATCTCCATGCATTTGCTGGGCAGATGTCCATGTAGCTAGTTGTAATTTATATATCCCAGTTATTGGCCAGGAGGTGCTGTGACCACTTCCTGTCACATTTTGGTATAGTGAGTGAGAAGGGGTGGATATTCCTGTTTGGTTTCTGGTTGCTAATCCAGCTGGATGTTTCCAGGGACCTTGGGTACAGCAAGGCCCAGTAAAGCCTGTTTGCCTTAGAGGGACCAGTAACTTTAGTATGGAAGTTGGGGAGCAGGGACCCCGTGAATGAGGCAGGAATATAATTGTTATAGGCTCTCTAGGAGAGTAAGGCAGAGAGGTAAGAGAGAAAGATCAGCTGTGTGCTTCATAAAGGAGGTGTAGCAGTGAGTAGCTTCCCAGGCTGTAAGATTTGCCTACAGTGAAGGGACACAGTGGGTAGGGTCTTTAGTTTCTCCTTCCTGACCACTCCACTGGGTGAGATACAGACCACGTGTGAGTTATTTCTGCCTGGAGGTGATGTACTGCCTTGACTACAGCCTCAGGGAATGTACCTGCATCTACTTCTGATATACTGTCTGAGTGTTGTGCCTATATATTCTGCAAATGCCTCTTTATTGATGTAAGTAACCTGTGGATCTTTTGTCTTTGAGAAATAAAGTTATTATGTTCTGTTTGATTTGCAAAAACCTCCTGGCACCCATTTCTTTATTGATTAAAGGGCAGTAGACTGTGGGAGTTGTAGTTGCACAACACCGCACCTTCATTTCTGTGTGTGTGTGTAAATGACACATCCTTAAAGGGATACTGTCATGGGAAAACGTTTTTTTCAAAACGCATCAGTTAATAGTGTTGCTCCAGCAGACTTCTGCAGCAGAGCAAACTCATTTTTTTATATTCAATTTTGAAATCTGACATGGGGCTAGATATTTTGTCAGTTTCCCAGCTGCCCCAAGGCATGTGACTTGTGCCTGCACTTTAGGATGGAACTTTTTTCTGCCAGGTTCTTATTTCTAGCCCCATGTCAGATTTCAAAATGGAGTATAAAAAAATCTGTTTGCTCTTTTTAAAAATGGATTTCAGTGCAGAAGTCTGCTGGAGCAGCACTATTAACTGATGCGTTTTGAAAAAAAACATGTTTTCCCATGGCAGTATCCCTTTAATATAAAGCAAACTGAGTCACACATGGGGCCAACACAAAGTAACACTAATCAAGCTTCCCTAATGATCAGAGCTCATCAGTTTAATATGACAACCCATATTGTGTAGTACAGTATGTATAAAAACCAACTGCTTAACCTTAGTCCAAATATTTTTAAAAATATGAGCAAGTATAGGTTAACTTTATGACCAAGTCCTTCTGCAATCGACAATATGCATAACTGTAGTAATTCTGAGAGAGGCTGTACTGTGCTCAAGATGGTGAAGACCTGGACAGATAGACAGTTTCCAGGACAAATGGATGGATACACGTGAATGGCCACTTTTTTTATTTCACACCCCAAAAATTCTCAACCAGATAAAGTAAAGAAAAGCTGCATTTTTTCACTTTCTCATATGCCAACATGGTGATTATTTTTTTGGATAGGACAGATCATCTGGGATGTGGTGGAAGTGTAGGATGATCTATTGAAACCAATCGCAAACTGGCATACATCCACAGATGGTCACGTAGTATAGTCAAAATCAGTAAAACTGCCTGAACAATCGGGGTATTTATGGCCATCTTTAGGGTGGAAACTGGTAAGGGAATTGAAAAAAAAAATTATAAAATGTACACATTCCAGGTCTCTGATTTCTAAAGCAAACAGAAAAATGCACACGCAGATCAAATAGTTTTTGAAAAGGAAAGATAGTCCATATTGATGGGGCCTACAGAATAAATAAATATTTTGAACACAATTTCAGGAATTTTAATTGTTGGCAGGAAAACCAACAGTCTTGTCCTGATTCTTTAAATTTACACAAACTTTGGAAGTCTGTTTAAACAAACCAGAATTTATTAGTATACAAGTGATACAATCTGGGGACTTTCTTACTTCAAGTTAGAATGTCAAGATGTGAAGAACACTTAAGAGATTGTTTACACAATCCTACTCTGATATTTTGTTAAAATGCAGGACATTCACCAGCAAACTTTTTTGAGAAAATGTATATAGATACATAAATAAGTTCCAGTACATAACTGCCTACTTGCCTAGATTAAAAGAACAGTAACACACACAACAAAATGAAAGTGCTTTAAAGGAATGACAATGTAATGTACGGTTGTGCTGCACTGGTAAAACAGGTGTGTTTGCTTCAGAAACACTACTATAGTTTATATATATACAAGCTGCTGTGTAGCCATGGCGGCAGCCATTCCAGCACAGGGTACACCGTAGATAACAGATAAGATGTATAGGATACAATGGGATTCTACAGAACTTATCTATCTGTTATTGACGGTTTATCCTGTGCTTGAATGACTGTCCGCATGGCTACACAGCAGCTTGTTCATATAAACTCTAGTTGTGTTTCGGAAGCAAATACACCAGTTTTACCAGTGCAGGGAAACAGTGCATTATATTGTCATTCCTTTAATACACTTTAATTTTTTGGTGTTAGCGTGTATTGATTAATCGGCAAATATATGTGTGCAAAGCAAATGATCTTCTTCACATTTAGACATTTTGGTTCAAGCATCTAGTCAGGCCCCTTAGCTGATAACAAGGTTTCAGATAAATGAAAACAACTGTAACAATCACGTTATCAGGAACCTTGCACAGTGATAAGTACCTTCAGATGCACAGGTGGACCCTGTGCAGGGCTGGTCCTATCAAATGTGGGGCCCAATTGGGACCATGTTGGCGGGGCCCCTAGACAAAGTGTTGCTGGCTACTGACACACCAAGTATTTAGGAAAATAAGGGCATACAGGCACAAAATAGAAAGGAAAGGGGCAGACAAGGTAACATAATAGGGGCACACAGGGTAAGAGAGAGAGGGAGGAAATAGGAGAGTGGACTGGGCCAATAAGTTTGGGGCTGGGCCGATTCAGCTTGGGAGCAGGCTTGGTTAGATTGGGGGCAGGCAGGGCCTATCAAGGTTGGAGGGAAGCTGGGCCTATGAGAGTTGGGGGCAGGCTAGACCTATGGATTTGGGGATGGGCTGGACTCTCAAAGTTGGGGGCAGGTCAGGCAGCATCATGTGCTGAGGGAAATATTATCTGTGCTGCCCTGTGGTGCGGGGCCCCCCAGAGGTGCGGGGCCCAATTGGGCCCAATTGGTCCAATTGGCCTAAGGCCGGCCCTGACCCTGTGGATTCCGGTGTTCACCGACACCCTTTTGGCGCCCCGGGCTTTCTGCTGCGGAAGCTAACAAGGAAGTGCGTAACAAATAAGTAACATAAGCGAGGTACCAGCAAGGATTTAGAGAAGACGTAATAAGAGTCAGACGAAGAGTTCAAGGCAGGCGGCAAGAATCGCAGTCAAGGGTCGGGCAGGAGTCAAAACCAGGATATCAGAAGATAAAATAAACGCTTGAGCAGGAACAGATAAACTGAAGCCAGCTTGGGCATTCTCAAAATGGTGGACTGGCCTTTTAAGGATGATTCAGTGCCAAAAATCAAATCTGGCGCCCCTCTGTGACGTCATGACACTCAGCGTCATGATAAAGGCGTCAAGACGCTCAGCGTCAAACGCCAGCATCACAGGAGCCAGGAACCCGGAAGTGTGCGCCTCGCAACCAACGTTCTTGGAGAGACGCACCGGTAGGTAAGAGACTGCCACAATCTCCCGACACGTCTTACAATACCTCCCCTTCAGGAGTACCCTCTGGGAACTCCCAAAATTTGTCTGGAAACTTCTTGTGAAAGGTCCAGATCAGACGAGGAACATGAGTGTCAGCAGCTCTTACCCAAGATCTCTCTTCAGGTCCAAAACCCCTCCAATGGACCAAATATTGGATCTTGCCTCTCACCTTCCTGGAATCCAGAATCTCCTGAACCTCGACTTTTGGTGATCATGAAGAATGATGGGAGCAGAAGGAGGTTGATCAACCGAAAAAAATTGTTTCTGACAAAAGGCTTGAGCAAGTAAACATGAAAAGAATTGGAGATATTCATTGTAGAAGTAAGTTCTAAACGAAAAGACACAGAATTAACCTCCTTAATCATGAAGGGTCCCACATAACGAGGTCCAAACTTGGGAGAGGGTAGACGAAGTTAAATCACGAACAATAGCATCTGCTGCAGGAATCTCCATCTTGAAAACCTCAGGTGGAAGGGCAGAAGGATTGTAGCTGAACACAGTGAAGAATGGAGAAGATCCCAATGAGTCATGTTATAAGTTATTGTGGCAAACTCAGCCCAGGGAAGAAAATCAACCCAATCAACCTGGTTTCGAGAGATAAAGCATCGTAAAAACTGCTCCAAGATTTGATTGATCCTTTGAGTCTGACCATTGCTTTCAGGATGATAAGCCGAGGAAAATTTTAATTTGATTCCCAAATGTTTAGAAAAAGCAAGCCAAAATCTGGATACAATCTGTACCCCCCCCCCCGATGCGACACACTGGACTGTGGGACAACATGCAAACGTAAAATCTCCTTAACGAAAACTTAAGCCAAGCCAACAGCAGAGGGAAATTTCTTCAGAGTGATAAAATGAGCCATCTTAGAGAATCTGTCAACGACGACAAGAATAGTAGTCATATCCGAAGACTTTGGCAAATCCACGATAAAGTCCATGGCAACATCGAGCCAGGGTTGAGTGGGTAAGGGTTGGAGAAGGCCACACAGTAAGGATCGAGGACACGTCTGTTGTGCAGGCAGAGACAAAGAGTCTAACATCTTTGGCCAATGAAGGCCACCAACAATACCTAGAAATAAAGTCGTGAGTCTTCTTGATGCCAGGATGTCCGGAAATTTTAGAAGAATGGGCCCATTCAAGGACTTTAGTAACTCTTTGCTGGAGTACAAAAATCTTGCCGGGAGGGCACTCAGGAGGACGTTCCACATTAGACAGATCTGACCATGAAAGAGAAGAAGGTGCCACCACTAAATCACTGGAAATTATGGGTGCGGGTGGGATTGGATTCACCTCAATTGAAATTCAGCACGTTGAGACAGACAGCCCCAAATCCCACCTCAGAGGCATCGACCTCCAGAAAAAATGGGCACCCACAAAAGTAAAAAAAAAAAACATTGGTGGTCAGCCCCCCCCCCCTGATAAAATTAGGGGGGAAAGGTGGTCAGGGCCTCCGATAAAAAGTTTAAAAAATTGGATAGATACCCGTATAAGTCATCACTAGTGGAACTGGTAGTAGAATGCACTTGGAGGTTGCCCAGTTTTACCTATTGTTGTCTTATAATAAACATTATATATATAATATATTATGTAAACAATATATATTGTTGTCTTGTAATAAACATAAAAAATTGTCATCCAATCATTTTCCAAGACATAGAAAGCCCCTAGTTCCCCTGAATATTTCAAGGTCAGCGCATACATTCCTGTGCAATATCGCAGGCTATTTTAGTGAAGACTCAGGTGCTGCAGCCGCTTTGTGTTAAAATTAACATCTGGACTGTTTAACCTGCGCACTAAGATGTATGACATGAAGGATAAATATTCATTAAAAAAATAACAAGCAGTGCAGGGCCATAAACAGATGAAAAACAGAATATGCAGAAAATGAGATTATACCTTGCATATCTATAAAAAGAAACAGACATCTGGCACATTTTCAGAGTGAATGAACTGAAGGTGGGATTGAACTATTACTGAAACAGTAGAGCTTATTATCTGAAGAACAATTCATTTCATTACTGTTACATATAATACAACCTATTCATTAGCACTTACAAGGCAAGGACCATAGTGATAAGTGCTGTGCAAAGGGCAATACCTTCAGATGGGCAATAACGAATCTGAATATTTGTGGGCAAACAATTAGAGCTATGCAGGTTGACAAGGACCACTTACAACATACAGACAGGTCTGGATTTGTAGAGAGGCCACCAAGGCCCAGGCCTAGGGCAGCAGGATTTTAGGGGACGGCATGCTGCCCAACCACACCCACATTGATTTAGAAACACTGGGGATGCACAGGAGATATGATAATTTTTGAAATTTCCTGTATGCCAATCCCCATTGCTCCCGTCCCGATGATGAAAATTTGAGCGAATAAAAGGGATGAAACGGGGCAACGAACAACAGAGAGCCTAGGGGCTCCAGATATGTAAATTCGGCCCTGCATACAGATGTGATTCCCTCCCCGACAACCAAATCAAACCCGTCCCATTAAAGGAACAGTAACATCAATTTATTTTTCCATTTGTTAGTATAGAATGAAAAAAAAAAAGAGCAATTTTAAACTGTTAAAACGCTAAGTCTTTATTAAGAAGTAGAGATGTCGCGAACTGTTCGCCGGCGAACTTGTTCGCGCGAACATCGGGTGTTCGCGCTCGCCGGAAGTTCGCGAACGTCGCGCGACGTTCGCCATTTTGGGTTCGCCATTGTTGGCGCTTTTTTTTGCCCTCTCACCCCAGACCAGCAGGTACATGGCAGCCAATCAGGAAGCTCTCCCCTGGACCACTCCCCTTCCCTATAAAAACCGAAGCCCTGCAGCGTTTTTTCACTCTGCCTGTGTGTGCTGAAGAGATAGTGTAGGGAGAGAGCTGCTGCCTGTTAGTGATTTCAGGGACAGTTGAAAGTTTGCTGGCTAGTAATCGTTTTGATACTGCTCTGTTATTGGAGGGACAGAAGTCTGCAGGGGTTTGAGGGACATTTAAGCTTAGGTAGCTTTGCTGGCTAGTAATCTACCTTCTACTGCAGTGCTCTGTATGTAGCTGCAGTGGGCAGCTGTCCTGCTTCTGATCTCATCTGCTGACTGCTGCAATAACAGTAGTCCTTGTAAGGACTGCTTTTATTTATTTTTTTGTTGTTTTACTACTACTACTACTACTACTACTATAAGAGCCCAGTGCTATTAGTCTAGCAGTGTTGGGGAGTGGGACTGGTGTGCTAATCTGCTGCTCCTAGTAGTTCAGCAGCACCAACTTTAATTTTTTTTTTTTAATATTCATTTTTTTTTTATTTTACTTTTTTTATTTTACTACCGCTGTAGTAGTGTATAAGTTGACCTTTTAGGCATTATTTGCCCTGTAGGCATTATTTGCACACTGTTTTCTTCAACCCGCCATCGAGCTGTGTGACCTTGTTCCCATTCTGTCTAAATATCCATAATATTACCGTCTCCAGAAAAAACACCGGAGTCACTTTTTTCAAGCAGCATTCATATATTTTACGTAATCCGTATCCACCGCTGTAGTAGTGTATACGTTGGCCTTGTAGGCATTATTTGCACACTGTTTTCTTCAACCCGCCATCGAGCTGTGTGACCTTGTTCCCATTCTGTCTAAATATCCATAATATTACCGTCTCCAGAAAAAACACCGGAGTCACTTTTTTCAAGCAGCATTCATATATTTTACGTAATCCGTATCCACCGCTGTAGTAGTGTATACGTTGGCCTTGTAGGCATTATTTGCACAGTGTTTTCTTCAACCCGCCATCGAGCTGTGTGAGCTTGTTCACATTTTGTCTAAATATTGATAATATTATCGTCTCTAGAAAAACCACTTGAGTTACTTTTTTTCAAGCAGCATTCATATATTTTACGTAATCCGTATCCACCGCTGTAGTAGTGTATACGTTGACCTTGTAGGCATTATTTGCACACTGTTTTCTTCTAACACTATCTCTTCCAAGCACACACAGGCAGATTTTTCAGATACATTTTTGCCCTTGATCCCCCTCTGGCATGCCACTGTCCAGGTCGTTGCACCCTTTAAACAACTTTAAAATCATTTTTCTGGCCAGAAATGTCTTTTCTAGATGTTAAAGTTCGCCTTCCCATTGAAGTCTATGGGGTTCGCGAACCGTTCGCGAACCGCTCGCATTTTTGCGCAAGTTCGCGAATATGTTCGCGAACTTTTTTTCCGACGTTCGCTACATCCCTATTAAGAAGTAACTTACCGAAACTCTGCTTGCGCTCCTCTTCAGAAAAGGCGTCAGGGTGACGATCCATCATGTGGTGCTCGATTTCTCCTCCCTGGATATCTCCTATAAGGAAGGCTGGGAGGAGAAATCGAGCACCGCACGATGGATCGCCCGATCGCTTTCTGAAGAAGAGCGCAAACGGAGTTTCGGTAAGTTATTTCTTAATGAAGACTTAGCGATTTAAAAGTTTAATTTGTCTTTGTGTTTTTTTTGTTCGTTCTACACTAACGAATTAAAAAAAAAAATTGATGTTACTGGTCCTTTAATATCTGCCCAATTTGCAGTCAGGGCTATCGGCTGGCCTAATACATGGTCTTCTGTATGACCACCTAAAAGCCTGCAGAAATCATGACAAATCACATGTAGAAAACTATATTACCAATAACAACCGATCTTCCATTTGCATTCCGTATTTAAAAGCTGTTCACATACCGATCCAGTTTTGACTAAATGGTGAGCCCCCAGCATCTGTTGCTTAGGGGTATAGTTTTCCTTTAAATCTAAAATCCATTTATCTGTTCCTGTACCTGAGAATTCCTGCATGGAATGAAAGCAGAAAAACTGAGCAATGGCTGAAAAGCAAATGAAATAAAAAATTTTGAAATGAAATTAAAAAAATATCTGTTGCATAAAATAGAGAATAATGTGTTATTGCTGGAAGGCACTTAATGCTGTACATGGTGTGGGCTTAACTAACTGCCAATTCCCGAGGCTCTGGACTCCTCCTACTCCCCAGGTTGCCCATCAGTTTCACTAAATCGAGGCACTCTATATGCAAACCAGGGCCGCCATCAGGGGGGGGCAGGGGGGACAAGTGTCCCGGGCCTGAAGGGGGGCCCTGCAGTGCTGCATTTTTGAAAGAGCCGGGCCCCCCTTACGAGCGCCCGAGCCATGCGGCCATTTCGCAGGTTACCGAATGCAGAAGTGCAGAGAAACCGAAGTCCCGAAGTGGCGAAAAGCCCCGAAGTCACAAAAACAGCCGAACTCCCGAAGCGGCAAAAAGACCCGAAGTCACGAAAACAGCCGAACTCCCGAAGCAGCAAAAAGACCCGAAGTTACGAAAACAGCCAAAATTGAAGTCCTGAAGTGGTGAAAAGACGGAAGTCGCGAAAACAGCCGAAGTCCCGAAGTGGCGAAAAGTCTCAAAGTCACGAAAACAGCCGAAATTGAGGTCCTGAAGCGGCGAAAAGACCCAAAGTCACGAAAGGAGGTGAAGTTGAAGTCCTGAAGTTTGTTTTTTTCTTTTTTTATCCCCTGGCCCCCAATGTATTATTTTAATATTCTATAGGCCCCTGCCACCAACGTTTTGGGCGCCCAATTTTTTTTGTAACTTGTAAGGGGGGCCCTGACACCAATTTTTTTTTAAAAAATTTTTTGGGGCCACTATTGTTTTGCTTTTTTTTTTAAAAAAAGTTTACATTTTTTTGGGGCCCCAATTTTTTTTTAACTTGTTAGGGGCCCTTGCCACCAATGTTTCTTTAAAAAAAATGTAAAATTTTTTTTTTGGGGTCCCAATTTTTTTTTAACAATCAATAGCTTTTTGAAACTTGTGTGTGTGTGGGGGGCTACTTTTTTAGCGCTGATGTCTGTGTGGTCTTTTAACTGTGATGTGGAGTGGTTGAGATATGAGGTGGGGCTTTGGCGTGAGTGTGGGCGGGGCCCAGGGGGCCCCAAAAATTTTGTTGTACGGGGCCCTGTGATTTCTAATGGCGGCCCTGATGCAACCAAGGAACATATTTATTTACTACATATATATTCTTTTTTTTTTTATATTTAATCATTTTACACCGTCTGTCTGGAAAATTATTTTGCAGTTAGGGTAATCCTGTGAATGTTTTTTCCCAGCACATTACTGTTAACCCGTCACTTATCACAGGTCCCGATAGTCACAACTCCCTGCAACTCCCATTAGAACGCAGGATTACTTATCACAGATGGGCCCTGGGGGTAAAAGTTGCCCTGATGACATGGGAACAGAAAGCTCATCAATGGAATGGTGAACGCTCTCAAAACCCATTAATGGGGGGTGGAGTAAAACGAAAAAAAATCACCACCCCCCTCTATTGATGATAGTTTGAGTATTGCATGTGCAGATGCATCCTTGTCCAGTGTTAATGAGCCCACACTAGAGATAAGATATGCACCTAGGCATTACATGGGATATTTTCTAAAGAAGAGCAGTTTTGGATGGGTAAGGTTTTAAAAAATAATTTTTCCTGTACTTGCATGGGGAATGTTATCAGATTAAGTCTCCAGACACAACCTGGCAGTCAGGAAGGTGCTAACAAAACTGATACCTGCCAATGTCTAAGGGGCAGATTTATCAAGGGGTCAAATTGAAAAATCTAATTTTTCAAATTTGAATTTCAAGTTAATTTTAGTGGACTTCGACTAGGCAAAGAATATCGAAATTCATCATGTACTGTCTCTTTACAAAAATCCACTTAAGACTATTGACCATCTAAAACCTGCCGAATTGCTGTCTTAGCCTATGGGGCACCTCCTACCTAGAACCTATCTGGAGTCATTCGGTGGACTTTGAAAAATCAACGTTTTCTTCTGAAAATACTTTGAATCGAATTCGATCAAATACAGCCTATTCACTCGAAGTTAAAAAATGTGATCATTTAAATAAATTTTCGGTTGGTCTTATTTTATTCGAATTTCGAGTTAATGGGAGTTTAAAAAAAAACTCCGACAGGCCTACCTGCTTGATATATTGAAAATTGGCCAAAATATTGGTTGGGCAGGTTAAGCTTGTGGATGCAGTCTTCTCCCTGAAGGCCAGTATCATCGCTTACAATATCCACAACAACACTCATCTCAAGGTGGAGATATGGAGGAAAGATCCACTGTATGAGCAGATCTTTTAATGAATGGCCACCTTTAGGGAAGAGAACTCTGCAGTTTATGGATATACAGTACTACAACTTTCCTGTTCTGTCAGTATAAGTAGTGATGGGCGAATTTGCGAAACGGCGTTTTTGACGCCGACGTTCATTTTCGCAGCCGCTTCGTGAATTTATTCGGTGGCGGCGAATTGCGCAAATTCTCCACGAATTCGCGCCTGCCGAATAAATTCACCCATCAGTAAGTATAAGTGCTTTGAATTACAAATTAGCGACCCTATAAAATGTTCTAAGTTGATACATTTGTTGTGTTTGTCCCTGCTGAGCAGAATCTCAGCCTTACTACGGAGTTCCAAACAGTCTCCAGCAGCAATAAGCACAAGAACTACTTACAGGGATGAGGAGTTGGTGATGAGAAGCAAACAAACCTCCATCACCATGTGCAATGCCTAAGGTCAACTGGGTTTGGTGTACAGTGTTAATTAAGGCCAGAACATCTTCTGAATTATTTTTCCTAATTTAAAACTAATGTCTGAATGGTTCGTTTTAGATGGTTGCCCTGGAATGAACTATTGATATCGGAGCGTTCATCGTAGGACTAAAGGTGGCCATAGACGTTATAATTACAATCTTTCTTGAAAAGATCTTTCCAAGAAAAATTCTTTGTTTCAATACACACGTGTAGCACTAACAATGGCCGATGTTCGTATGCCTTCAAAGGCGCCCTATCAAAATTTTCCGGCCAGCCTGATCAACGTGCCGACCGATATCCAAGTCGTCTGCCAATATCCGTCGGCTCATCTCCCACCATGCGTGCACCGTATATCGAATTAAAATTTGTTTCATACAATATTATCAGTGCGTCTATGGCCATCATAATATCTGTGCGTCTATGGCCAGCTTTAGGCCTTTACCACTTTGTACTTGCTGAGGCCATTGGAGTATCCAGTTGAGTCCACACAGGCAAACCTAACTTTTTCAGTGTAAGAAATCATTAGAATCAATAACCGAGGCTAATGTTCCTTCTGGTTCTCAGACTAAGAATTGGATTGGTGGTGTTTCCTATTATTAGAAATAGATTGGCACTAAAAAAGGAACAGTAACAACAAAAAATGCAGGTGTTTCAGTATAATGCTTCAGAAAGACTACTATAGTTTATATAAACAAACTGCTGTGTAGCCATGGGGGCAGCCATTCAAGCACAGGATACACAGTAGATAACAGATAAGTACTGAAGAATCGTATTGTATACTACAGAGCTTATTTGTTATCTGCTGTGTATCCTGTGACTTTTCTCCTTTTTCAGCTTTGAATGTCTGCCCCCATGGCTACACAGCAGCTTGTTTATATAAACTATAGTAGATTTTCTGACGCAAACACACCAGTTTTACTAGTACAGGGAAACACTATATTAGATTGTCATTCTTTTAAAACACTTTCATTTTTTGATGTTATTGTTCCTTTAACAACTTACTCTGATGATGAGGACGTTTTGGTGCCAATGTGTACAGAGGAGTATTAAAAAGGAATGGAAGAGCGACCTGTGTGAATATTGTCATAAGCTACACACATCCTGAGAACCAGATGAAGGACAAGTGCACTGTGCTATATTTTCATGCTTGAATCAGTATTCTTTAAAAAATTGTTCACTGTCCCCTTAAAGCTATGTGACAAAGACCTTCAACTAGAGTCCTGCATGGAACCAATTTCTAAGACCCAGACCCGACCCCGCAGCCCGAACCGCAACCTGCATAATTACCCACTTTGATCCGCTACCCGACCCGGACCCGCAACTGCCTTATCCACAACCTGACCTGCAACCTGCCAATGATGCTGCAAACCAGAAGTGACGTCATTAAAAGTGGACAGGGACAGAAACAAGTTTTGTAAAACTTTAAAACGAGTAAAATACAGACAATATTAGATAAGATAAGAAATTTAGGAGACCCGCGGGTATACCCGCACCTGAAAATCCTCCCCTCACTCCGCCGCCCGCTTTTTTTGCAGGTAACCCGCGGGTATCCGACCCGCTTCAACTAGAACTCAAAACTCACCCCTGAGAACTACTTTGTACTCTACTCAACCAAGTCTACAGTATAAGGGCTGACTGATACATGTTTAGCTTTTTCCCAATTAAAAAAAAATACATACATAAAATACATGGACTCGCAGGTCTTATAAGATTCATTATTTAGGATTTGCTTTCCCAGAATGTGGTTAAACAGCAATGCACATAAAGGTTTCCTTGGAGGTTCTAATAGACACTTCACACAATAAAATGGTAAAAGTGGTTGATTTATTATTGAATCGTGTCCTTACGGGCACAATTTGATACATGTTGTTGGCTTGAAACATAATATTTAGGAAATAAAATGCCAGTGGTTAACAACTGCCAACAACTTTCCAAAGGGAACACAAACAGAATATGTACAATAGTGTTTGCAAACGGCAACTTGTGGCATATATTTACACCAGGGGATTCATTTTTTTTCTGATTCAAAGCATGTGCTTTTATAACACTGAATTCAAACCTGAAAGTCAATGTAGTACCGTATACTGTACAGAAGCCGGGCAAGACGACAACCCTTTGCAAGGAATCCATAATGAACTAACGGCAGCATTGGGGTGCAAATTGTTATTATAGAAGCTGTGAAAATAGATTTGCCAACTGTTCAGGATGTTCTTGTAAAGTGATACACACCCAGTGTTCTATCAACGATGAACATTATACTTCTAAGGGCAGAGACACACGCTGCAATTCAGGTAGATTAGTCGCCCGGCAACAAATCTCCTCTTCTTCAGGGCGACTAATCTCCCCAAACTGCCTGCCCTGTGGCTAAAGTGTAAATCGCCGGGGAGATGGCATGCTGAGCACTTCGTTTTCCGAAGTTGCCTGAAATTTCCACGTGAAAATTGCCGGCGGGATGGCACTCGGAGCACTTCGTTTTCCAAAGTCACCCAAGGTAAGGCGACTTCGGAAAACAAAGCTCTCCAAGTGCCGTCCCTCCATCGATTTTCATTCTAGCCGGCGGGAAGGCAGTTTGGGAAGATTAGTCACCCCGAAGAAGAGGACATTTGTGGTTGGTCGACTAATCTCCCCGAATAGCAGTGTGTCTCTGCCAGTTATGCAAGAGACCTATCATAGGAAATAGTCATTCCAAGCTATTTTAAAATAATAGGGATGCACCGAATCCAGGATTCAGCCTTTTTCAGCAGGATTCGTAGTCGGCCGAATCCTTCTGCCTGGCTGAACCTAATTTGCATATGCAAATTAGGGGTGGAAGGGAAATTGCAAGACTGACAAAACAAGGAAGTAAAAAATATTTCCCCCTTCCCACCCCTAATTTGCATATGCAAATTAGGGGGAAACATTTTTCACTTCCTTGAATAGTGGATTCGGCGCATCCCTACAAATTAACCCCAGTTTATTTGTTGACCAATATTCAGGGACTGCTTGGAAAACACAAAGGGCAAATGAACTTGTCTATGGGCTTTGGCAGCACAAAACAGAGATAAGATGCTGCATGGAATCTCACACTGCCAGCAATCATTTTTTCTCTACACTCAAGTCTTGGTATTTAAAAGCAGAAGTCTTTTTTACTTATCCTGAGTAAAACAGTTGCTAATAATGGCACATTAAAGAAGCAGTATACCCCCTCAAACTGTAGTAAAATGAATGATGGGCTTTTGTTGAATATACTTTTTGCAATTGTTCCATTAAAAAAAGATTTATGGTAAGCCTTATTTTTTTTTCCCACAAAACAGGGCAAAATCTGAAGTTGAACTTAATAACCAAGCAGCTCACTAATGAGCTTCTGTTAATCTAAAGGCCTAACTAAAGCAGGGGGGACGGGTGGGGTTTGTTTATACAGAGGGCTTCTCTGTGGGCTGCTGATTTGTTTTGTGGGGTATACTGTGCCTCCTATCTGACACTAGCTATATAAGAATCCAGGGCTCATTTTATCATGCCAACTATAAACTACCTGCAGAAAGGACATAACCACACTCTCTCTTTCAGGGAACACCATGGTATTCACTACCAGAATTGGTGTCCCATCTACTTAAATAAGAGGAAAGTAGGCCATATCATTGCAGTTTTTCCGTAGATTTCTTCTGCACATTACATTGAAAAGGACATTATGCAGGTGGAAAGGGCCATTTTGGACGATGAATAAACTCAATTTAAATTACAGTGATAAGGATAATTATAAAATGTTCTCAGGCAGCTTTAACAGGAATATAAAATCAGCAGCAATATTACAAATTATGTACATGGTATAAAAACGAAGGAATAATAACAGTATTTATTTAGCGGTCCTGGTTCTTAGGCGCCTTTTCATTATAAGATGATCACTCTCCTTCTCTTTTGTATCCAGAACAATCTAAAAAAAAAGAAAAATACAGAGAGCATAAGTAAGTTTTTCTAGGAGCTAAATATCATCTCTGACAAATGCTGGCAGACGGATCATTTCAGCAAGCCATTGTTTTTAGATTAATCCTTATTCATTTAGGGAAAGATGCAGAACACCGGTACTATGTGGGAGATACACTTTCATGGAACATTTAGTTCATGTAGACAATCATATCCACTGTCAAACCTCACGTTTTATTTCCTGCAGTTTTTTTTTTTTAGATGATTAATTTCACGGTTGCAGTTACTTTGGTTAACCCCTAAATGCAAGGAAGAACCAGTGTGCCAGTGAAGAAGGTTCTAGCATTCCAGATTTCAGTTGGAACTATGTTGTATTGTCGAACAGAGAGATCAACGGCACGGATATGGTTACAGCTGTAATTCCTGGCACAGCACACAGATTGTACTGATCTAACCGGAAAGTGTATCTTACACTAAATGCCCCCCAACTGCCATATTTGAGATGCTCTATTTCTTATTCACAAAACTGTGGCCATCTCTATCCTTCATCCCTATGCAGTCGCCATACTGTATTATAATCTTCATGCTGGGGCTTTGTCAGGGACCAATAAGATGCAAGAGACAGAAGGCTGGGGATTTTGCTTGCTCTGCATGCACTAAGCCAAACACTTGATGCAGTGGCGTAACTAGATGCTACGGGGGCCCACAGCAAATTCAATTTAGGGTCCCAAAATATTGGCCTAGCCTACCAAGATATATTAAAATTGCTCATTAATTAGGGCCTCACTGGGGCCCCTACACTCCCGGGCTCCCCTGCACTGCAACTGCAGGGTCTGCTTCCTCTGTAGTTACGCCCCTGGCTTGAAGGTAGTAGTAGAAGGATGGCTACTTCCTGCACTGAGGAGTGGAAGAATATTTTAGAAATATTCATGATTAATAGCAACATTTTAAATAAAATTCCAGCCCTTCATTTGCTCGAGTTCTCCATTAGTAAGAAATGGATCATATATAATATATGTATAAGTCAATAGCTTGTATGTGTACAGTATAAACATGAATGCAAGTCACTAGTTTGCCAGGTGTTATGTACTAAAAAGGTAAGTCATTTTCCTTGTAAGCAGTGCATTTATTTAATAAGACTTTAGTATTCTACTTATTCTATTTTCTGTATTCTCCAGATTACCTCTCTTGTTATTACATGACCGTTCTTTAGCATAGTTCTTTATGTATATGAGCTTTATAATAGAGCAATGCTAGGTTTCTTATGAGGCACTCAGCACTTCACATGTAGCACTTTAGAACTGTAAACCTATGCAAAGCTTGAAATCGGCAGCATGGAAGCATTTGCTAATAGGGCATGTAATGAACAAAAAAAATACATCGACTAGTTCCAATGCCTCATTAGGATTGTGTCAGTATACTTTAAAAGAGAACTAAACCCAAAAATGCAAAAGGCATTTCCCATCTTGGATTCTGTTAAGAGTGTCTGTGACACTCACATGCTCAGTGGGCTCTGAGCAGCTGTTGAGAAGCTAAGCTTAGGGCTCGTCACTTATTATCCAGCAGAAAATGAGGTTGGTCTGTAATATAAGTTAATGTTACAGGGCTGATTATTACATTCTGATGCTAATTGGGCCGGTTTTTGGGCTTCTTTTTTCTTTTTTGATGCTTGATAAAGGGGCCTGACCCCGAAACGTTGCATTTTCTGCTAATAAACGCAAGGGATTGTCCCTGCTTGCACCTGCCCTTTGAGTGTCAGTGATTTCTTACCTACCTGTTTTTGAGCTGCCGTATACCTAATTAGGTAATTTACGAATTAGCCTTATACTGTGACATTTCTATTCTATGTGTACTGTATATTTTGAGTGGGTTCCTAAGCTCAGTAAGTGACAGCAGCACAGAGCATGTGCAGTGAATCAGCAGAAAAGAAGATGAAGAGCTACTGGGGCATCTTTGGAGACACATATCTTCCCGGCTGTGGTTGCCATGGGCTGGTACAGAAGCTCAAAACATAATGTACAACATTCTGCCCTACGTCTTTGTTAAGGTTTAGTTCTCCTATAAAAGACCCATACACATATAATTTTCAAAAAACTGACAGAACTTTTTAGCTCAGACTGAAAAATTCAGCTATGTTCCCTTTAATTAGAATGAATTAAAAAAGCATAGAAGACCACTTGCTTAAATGGGTTGTTAACCTTCCAAACACTTTTTTTCAGTAGAATGGTTTTCAGATTGTTCCACAGACTTTTTTCAGTTACCTTCCATTTTTTTTTTACAGTTTTTCCGGAATCTAAGTTTAGTAGAAGTAAACCTTTAAAATAAGTGAATGTAAAATGGATGAAGGTGTTATTCTAAGCACTTTTGTCATTTACATTCATTCATTATTTATTTGAATTCCAAGATTAAAGGATTCGTGCACTGTTACTATGAATTAATTGTTACAGCAGCGCCACCTTGTGGTCATTTTCCAACCGGTCTGACCACCAAGTAGTCCAGGAAGTTGTCAGGAGAAAGAGAGAGATTTCACTGATGTTCTTCTGATTTGAAAAAATATAAACCTTTCTCACATCTTTCCTAAGCAGAAGAGCAGCTTGCTTCTTTCTTTCTTTCCCCTTAATATCTTGGAAAAAAAACAAAATAAATAATGAATGGAAATGACAAAAGTGCTTATAATAGCAACCTTGTCAATTTTACATTCACATATTTTAAAGGTTTGCTTATCCTTTAATGTCTCTGGTGTTTGAGTCTGGCAGCTCAGTAATTCAGGTGCAGACTCTGAACTGTTACAATTGAGTTGATACATTGCTTAGCAGCATCTGAGTATTAGCAACTATTGTATCAATTCTAACAGCTGCCTGTAATGAACCCCAGAGATTCTGCTCAGCAGGGACAAACACAACAAATGTATCAACTTAGAACAGTTTACAGGGTCGGCAACTCCACCTCCCAGAGTTGCTTTAGAAGGTGGAAATATAAACTTTACACTTCAATAATAGAATAACTGTCAAAGATAGAAAAGAGAAAGTAATTGGAAAAAGTCTTAATTTCTGGTCTTAAAGAAAAGAACGGAAAAAAAAGGGTTGGAAGGAGAACAATCCCTTTAAGTAGCTCAATTTAAAATAATACAATAAAAAAAAAAAACTATAAATTATATATATATATATATATATATCATAAAAGGTGGCCCACACCTAGTCCTATAAATTATTTTTTTGTTACTATCCTCAATAATAATAATAATAATAATAATAATACTGCATTCATATCAGTCCCTTCCCCAGTGGAGTCTATGGTACCTACCATAATCAAGTAAACTTTGGAGAAGCCGCACACCACACACTCCCAAAGGTTCTTATCCTGGTGCCCAGTGATAGAGGAATCGGCCACCTCACAACAAGGGTAAGAAGAATTTCACCGGCACACAGAAGTTGCAGTAGCAGGGCAAGCCCTTGCAATTTTATTATGCAGTAGTGCAACGTTTCGGGGTCACGTCCCTTTGTCAAGCTTGACAAAGGGGCGTGACCCCGAAACGTTGCACTACTGCATAATAAAATTGCAAGGGCTTGCCCTGCTACTGCAACTCCTGTGTGCCGGTGAAATTCTTCTTACCTACCATAATCACACACATCTCACCCCCCACGCACGCACCTCCCCCCCACACACACACACAGGCACCTCTCCCCACCACACAGGCACCTCCCCCCCCACACACCTCTTCCCCCCACACACACACTCCCCCACGCACACACCTCTCCCCCCCCACACACACATGCTGAACTGTGTAACACAAAGCAGTAATATTTTAGAATTACTTATATTAGATACACTTCACACACAGGCACCTCTCCCCTACACATGCACCTCCCCCCCCACACACACACACCTCTCCCCCCACACACACACCTCTCCCCCCCACACGCACACACCTCTCCCCCCCACACACACACACCTCTCCCCCACACACACACACACCTCTCCCCCACACACACACATGCTGAACTGTGTAACACAAAGCAGTAATATTTTAGAATTACTTGTATTAGATACACTTCCTACTCACAGAATTGGCAGGGATGTCCAGCGGCACAGAAATGTCAGTAGTGTATAACTTTCTCCTGCTTTTCTTTGGCTTGTTCTCAGTCTCTGTTCTACTGATGCCGACATCCAGAGCTTTCGGGGCAGCAATTGTCTCAAGAAATTTCTTTGCTATTAATTAAAACAAAAAAAGGACAGTTTTACATGTGGCTTGGGAATTGGGGAAACATTTTTCACAACTGATGAATAAAATTCATCACAAACCAGGAGTACCTTTGGTTTGGAAAATTGAAGGTGAGCTTTGCAAAAAGTCGCCAAGTTTTTGCAGGGTTCCATCTTTTTTCCTGGAAGAAATTGTACTCGCTGTACTCGAAACGGATGGCTGCTTTCTCACGGTGCTTCTCTGGATTTTCTATAAATATGTTACATAAAAGTTTTTTTTTTTTAAATTCTTTAATTTATTTTGCAATATACCGTAAACTTAAATCATGAGCAGAAAAAGAGAAGAATTTCCAAATCAAATATGGAAAAGAGAAAAAGACTAATAAATGAAAGGACAGAGATGATAAATAATATTTCCAAAGGATAATAAGTACTTTGTTTTTTTAATACAAACACAGTCTGTATATACTTAATTAGTAAGGTGCCATAAGAACGGATGAACCATAAATGCAAAATGAATTCTGCCAGGACTGCACACTCCCTGGATATCTTGGGGACCTAATAGATAAGTGGAGGCAAGTTGTACACAAAGTTCTAGGGGAGATCAGTATAATTTTGATCCCTACAGGCATAATAAAACAAAAAAATCAGCAGTCTACCGAGTAGCTCTCTGTATAATGAGCTTTATTTTATCTTGCATGCTGCAGCTAGAGAAGGGAGGGGCTAGTTATACAGAGGCTTATAATTGGACTGCTCAATAGCTTTGATTGTGCTTGTGGGAGTCAGCAAGTAGAATGTCCAATTTCACAAGCCCTATTCATTGAACTCCTGTTAAAAAGGGGGATGTGTACTTACCCTTTAAGTCCGTAGACACAAAAAGTGATTACTGCACTAAAATAGTGACCCAGTGCTGTGCCATTATTGAAAAATTCCAGAATATATAAGGCTATACCTAAGCAAGGCAAACCACTACCAACTCTACATTTGATCTACCCCAGCTTGATCCATTTTTCAGTCCTGTCCCCTTTTTCATCTGTGAATTGGGACTTCCAGCACTGCCCCCCATGTCTAATATCCCACGGTCATCAGATAACTGGTATGTTTGAAAGCAAGCATGCTATGGATTTCTACCTGGGGTGGGGGGGTATGGTTTTTTCCCCCATAGGTTGATTTCTCCTTTAACATACACTTTTTACTATTGGAAAGCAAACATTATGTCCATTCCTTCAGTACATTTTCAGTACAACCACATCCAGTTAAGAACAGCTAGCAGGGGTCAGACTCCAATCCCAGGCATGTATGGGTATTCAGGAGCAACAATCATGTATAATGGTAAGAAGCAGGACAAATCCAGGGCAGTAACTATGACTGCAAAGTGCTTTTTATTGGGGAAAATTGTGATAGTGTCATTTTGGGGTGTGGACACAGGACACCCCTGCAGGAGAATCCACCTACAATCAATAAGGGTGAACTACAGTATATTTCTATTTGCTTGTTTGGGTATTCAGGAGCAATACAAGATCAGCTTAGTTCCTAAATACATGATGTTCTGTATAGAGAACTAAATACAAACCTTAGTTTCACTCTTATCAGTGGCAATGCTAGACTGGGAGGATGGAGTCTTTACACCTGTCCTTGCTGTGGTGTTTTTTTTATTTTCACTTTTTACAGCTTCCTACAAAACAGAGAAACAATATACAGGTATATTTGAAAGATCAGGTAACAGCTGTAGTTCACAAAGCTGTAGTGAAACTTCACCAACAAGAAAGCAGCGATTAGACATGCTTCCAAGAAGGTGCTGGGAGTTGCAGTTATTGAGGCCAAACATTTGTCTCATTTAAGCACCCAGGACCCTGCTGTAAAATCACAAAAATATAATGTTGCACAGGTGCTCATACATATAACTGTTCTTAAAGTCTTCATATTTCCCCCAGAGAAAAAGTTAGAACCTAGACAACATGGTAACCGCATATTGGGACTGAGCTTGCACAAGATTGGCTTTTATTGCCATTTTTAGCAGTAAGGTTCTAAGACGGGGATATCAACTTATACATTGTTCCTAACCTGGATGGAAGGGCTAAAAGAGGGCAACTATGATCAAAATGCGGGGATCCACCAACGATCTTTGTGGGTATCCGAAATAGGGCTAAATTTTATCACAGCGAATGGACAGCACTGAGATTTTGGCGCCTTTCCACATTTTTAAAAAGCACTATGTTGTATAGTTTTCACAGCCTCATTGCACTCCCGCTTAATGGTTTAAAAATTGGTGAGCACAACTTACCCTTGTTATAGTCTATATGGGAGCAGTGGCCAGCTCCATGTTGTAGCGCCCACTCTTTATATATAATATATATTTTATTTTTAACAATTAATTTACTAATCTCGTTAGGTAATTAAAATAAGGAATAAAAACTGGCTAATCTCTGAGTGCAAGACAGGATGAGGCGTAGTGGATACACTAGATATGTAACTAACATGCCAGAGAATAGAAAGAGAACACTGGGCTAGTCTTTTATTGCCATTTTTGGAGATACAATTAGGCAGTGATCCCCAACCAGTGGTTCTTGAACAACTTGTTGCTCTTCATGTCCTCAAAACAGGTCCTTATTTTTTAATTTCTGTCTTGGAGTGTTGGTTACGTAAAAAACAAGCGTCCACAAAAAGGCCATGAAATAGCCAATCACAGTCATTATTGGGCTCTATATGTATATTATACTTGTATACTTATATTCATTTTACACATATTAATTCTTCCTAGAGTAGTTATGTTGATTCCCTTAGTAAAAATGGAAGACATAAGGCACTATTTCCTGGCTATTTTGAGCACAATCACCATGATTTTTTCCCCTATAGTGCAGCATTTCCCTTAAGAATGTCAGTGGGCACAAGGGGTGTAGCTCCTAACAAAAATTAACCCAATTCTGTGCAAAAAGTTTTCCAAGTCTGCTTGGTGTTGAAGCCCGTGTTTGGCATTAGAGTAAGGCATGCATCTGATTCTTTGGATGCAATTGTGCTATGCCTAGTGATGCCGGACATGAAGGGGACCCTGTAGCTCAGGGGTGTCCAAACTGCGGCCCGAGGGCCAAATGCGGCCCAGGATGCATATGAATGCGGCCCAAATTGGTTCCCGAGGAAACATCATGTCGCAAAGGATATAGGAGGAGGGGGGACTCTGCCCATTGCCCAGTTAGCAATAATAATATAATAATAAGTCTATTTAATATCCAGGTGTCCCATATTCCAGTGTATAGCTCCATCTGGTTATCCAACTGGCATTGTAGTTATTTTCTGTGTATTTCCTTTACTTTTACAAATCAAACGTGTTTGTGTATTTCCTATGTGGCCCCAGACAATTTTTCTTTTTCCAATGTGGCCCTGCGAGCCAAAAGTTTGGACACCCCTGCTGTAGCTACAGAATGTTCAATGGTGGCCATAGCTCTGCATTTCCCCTGCATCAATAGGAAGCAGTGCTTGATTTGGAGTGGGATGTAGGAAGCGGAGTGAAATTATAAGCAAAGAGTACATTTTATTTCCCGTACCGTTAATCAACACACAACTGACTGCAATGAGATCTGGTCAACTGTTCTTGTGGTCGCCAATGACCCCTATGGTCTCACATATGGAGGCATGACATGATCTGCAAACTCTATATTGTTTGATAATTTCATTTAGCAAAGTGGGGTAGTCACTTTAGGTTAATGTCACAAAATATATTTTTAGGCTTCTTCCTCGGGGAAAGTGGCAGCGGCAGACGTAACTGATGCGGATCGTTTCTGATTCAGGAGATTTGAGGCAATTCCCCAAGATTTGCATTTTACATTTACCCTTAACCGTAAATGACAGACTCCATTAATAATGACAGACTCCATCAATAGACAAGATTCAGAGTTGTGTTAGTGTTTCATCATCTAAAGTTAGTAATATGAAATGTTACGATCACAAGGAGGCAAAACAAATAATGATCAACTAATACAAATGGTAGGGGCTACAGAACAGTGAGATTTTCTATTTTGTCCTGAAATGTTAAGGCAAAATTACTGACATTACTGTCCTTTAAACAAAAGTGCTTTGCAATATGTATATGGATGAAACTTTCTCAGTTAAAATAAAAGGTTTAATTTATTATGTATAGGGGCAGGATGCAAAATGCAAAAAACAATTTACCATGTTTTTTGCATTTTGAGCCCTACTCTGCATCTTAAAAATTGTTGCCGGTGCTTGCACTCCAAAAGGGAATTCAAAAACTTTCTCCATGATTACAGAACTGTCGCGTTTGACAGCACTGTATTTGAGGGCCGGAAAGAGGAATGTAAACATCCACCATCCCTAACTTGCACATCAGGCGTGTAAATGACAGCATTTCAGACTTACCTTTTGCCCTATGGTAGGCAGTATGCATTGTGCCTTTGTGCATTTCAAAATCTGTTCTGTATAAAGGGAACAGGCCTATTGGTATAAAACAGTGCAGAATATCTTTCCCTCTGTCACTGCATATTACAAGCACACTTTACACAGGTAGTGAATGACTTACCCATGGGTTATAATTTAAAAAAATTGAATATTTAAATTGCAGGACAATAGAGAAAGTGACTCACTATAATTCAATACTGTATAGTGTTCTCTTCTTTTAGCTGTACCGAGGCTTGTGTTATCTTTTCTATAAACATCATTATCCACATTTAAACATAATTCTTTGAATAGGATTAAATGTGGATGTCTCCTTTTTGCCACAATAAAGCACTAATAGATTTTTTTAACTGAACTTACACTCATATAAACAAGATAAAAAGCCAATTAAGAGCTCTGTGTAAACAAACCCCTCCCTTCCTTATAGGGGTAGTTCACCTCTGAGTTAACTTTTAGTATGATGTAGAAAGTTGTATTCTGAGACAATTTGCAATTGGTTTTCATTTTTTATTATTTGTGGTTTTTGAGTAATTAAGCGCTTTAATCAGCAACTTTCCAGTTTGCAATTTTAGCTGGTTAAAGGGTCCAGATTACCCTAGCAACAATGCACTGGTTTGAATAAAAGAATGGAATATGAATAGGAGAGGGCCTGAATAGAAAGATGAGCAAGGAATGTAGCCTTACAAAGCCTTTGAAAGCTCAAAAGAGTCAGAGGAAAAAGGCAAATAATTAAAAAAATAATGAAGACCAATTGAAAAGTTATTTTGAATTGGCCACTCTATAACATACTAAATGTTAATTGAAAGGTAAACCTAAAATGCAGCCTTTGAAAGAGCAGCTTATTGTACAGAGGGCTTATCTGCGGAATTGTAAAATGATCTGCTTTTCCTCTGCTCGGCAGAACAGAAGTGTCAGAAGTGCTGAAATTAAACTGGTTTTATTATTTCTGGTTTAGGGCAAGAAATAAAAAACAGATGTTTCTTGATTAAAAGTATAGGAAAAAGTATATTCAGCACAGGCCTATTCATTGACCTCATGTTGGAAAATGGTGTACACTGCCCATTTAAGCTTTAAAAACTGCTTCATTACAGTTTCCAAACACTTAACATACTTCACATAAAGTGAATTTTAATGCAGTATTTAAAATGAGGACCCTTGGCTTGGAACAAGAGACTAAATAAAATGTGCATGAGGCTTAGGTTTAAAGGTACAAGAACTTCTAGAACTTTAAAATTTCCCAAAAGTGTTCCGATTAATTAACTTTCACTAAAATCTACTATACACAAGGCCCAGCAATCCCTTTAATTAACTGTTGTACTTGGTCCTGGGGTTTTCTGGATAATGGATTTTTCTGTAATTTGGATCTTCATATCTTAAGTCCAATAGAAAATTAAATAAACATTAAATTAACCCAATAGGCTGGGTTTGCTTCCAATAAGGATTAATTATATCTTAGTTTGGATTAAGTACAAGGCACTGTGTTATTATTACAGAGAAAAATGGAATAATGTTTTAAATTTGGATTGTTTAGATAAAATGGAGTCTACGGGAGACAGGCTTCCCGGATAACGGGTTTCCAGATAATGGATCCCATACCTGTATGATGTCATTTATAGTCACCGTGAACCTTATAATTTCGACGGGTAAAAGGCAAAGAAGAAAATGCTCATAATAAAACAAGTGCTCAGCTAAAGAGAAACACTATACAGTTATTTATGAAAAGGATCTATGAGATGAAAGATGATTTATGGGTAACAAATTCACCTACGCCCAGCAATAAAGTCAAATACCTGACAAATGCCCCCAGATTCCGCTCTGTCTTTACATTTAATTTTCCAGCAGCTTGAGCGCATTATATTCTTGAAGGAAATTAATTAGAGACATCATTATTTCATTTGTAACATTTGCCATTGACCGCAAGATAAAATACTGTAAATTATTGCTCAAAACACCCTTATTAGATCTAATAATAAATGCAATAAAATAACGGCACAACAATTCGTACACGAAAATTGGCAAATATACAGTACAAATGTTTTCTATTAGATAAATGTTCTGAGCGATTGATTAAACATTTAATACAAGACTGCAGAGATGTAAACACAGATCAGTCTGCAGGGGCTGACAAGTTATAAATCTGCTGTCAGTTCTATAGCTTTTTTTTTTTTGGAGGCAACGTTACCGTTTGTATCTGTAGAACTTAAATGGCAATACATAACATGCCACATTAGACAAATTGCTGTTGTCAAGAGGAATCTGAAACTGTAGTTCATCAAAATGTCAGTGATATACCGAACTCAATTTATACAACAAACTGGTTTAAAAAAAACCAAAAAAAAAAAAAAACCCAGCGCAGAATGTATGAGAGTCAGCCTTGTATATAATAGGAGTCAGATATTTACATATATTAACATAAACTGTTTCTAGAACCAAAGGCAAATCACCTGTTCCGTCTCTTCACTCTTCCTTTTCCGTGCTGTCCGAGAGATTTTTACTGTTCTTGGTGAATTTTCTCCACGGTGTTTCACTTCCATTTTGTTGGGTCGCATTGGGCTGAAATTAATTTCCATCTCTGGCCTTGGGAATCTGCTGACCCTGCCAAATTCTGTAGATATTGCAGAAGAATCTAACACAGTGTCTGATCCGCCTTGTGACTGTAAAATAAAGGAATTGTAAAATATTTTTACCCCCATCAGAAAAATATTCCCATACATAAAAACATGGCACATGAACACTATCCATAATGCAATATATCTGGGGCTGGAAGTACCGGTATATCCCATAGAGTTAGACTAAGAATTCAATGACACTAAATAACAGGGTTGTGCACTCTTTACATTCTTCTTCCAGTTCTATAAAACATCACTCATAGATTCTACCCAACCTGCTTCCATTGTCTTGTTGTTAGCGAACATAATTGTGCTACTCCCCATGTTTCCCTGTTATGAATCTTAAGACTTGCACTATGCAAACTGCTGGGGTTGTGAATCGTTTTGTGATATGTTCAATATAGACTACCAGAGTTAAAAGAAAAAAAAAATAAATCAATGCAGACGGCTGATGGATGTTTCCAGTGGAAAGCCATCCCAGAATAGATGGGGCTGCTATAGATGTAAAGGTAGGACAGACTTGATTTTAAGAAGGTTTCAGAAAGACGTTGGACAGGCAGGTGTCAGATATATTTAGTATAAGGTGTATGATATGAAAGATAACAAAATAATGACAGTCATTCATGACAATCATTGCTGCAAGTGCTGACCTGACAGTCATCTGCAGAGGAGGTACTGTCCACAGAGATTTTTGTATTGTTCAGCTGTTGGTTAACCTGCTCGGGTTTATCAATACTCTCCTTCTGTTCTTCTGTTCCCTGGAGAAACAGATTCATATACAGTGAGTAGAAGCTTCCTGCTGTTAAATCTTGCCACTGACATTCCACATGTATGTTAGCTTGACGGTTGATACTTTTTTTTTCCATGAATATATTTTTGAACATTTCTCTTATAGTCTCTTATATATGAGTAGCTTTGTCTCTGCTCAACCTAACTTTCCGTTCTGTACAGTAGTACATTGCAAATTGCTGCTGAAAGCATGGGGACAGTCGGTGGAAAAAATGCTGACTTGAGAAGGATACAGATAATTAGTTATTGGGACAACAAAAAGAAAAAAATATTGACAGATTAAAACAATACAGTTTACATCTTAATGGGTTTTTTCATTCAGCATAGACAGTTCCCCTTTAAACGGACAATAAACCCAACTATAAAGCTGTCCCTTCTTTCTCTGGAAACCAATTCACCAATAAGAATTCAACTGACCAAAAATGGAAATACAGATGCAAAAGAATCACCAATTAGAATTATGATTCCCAGCACTATGCCGTCCATCTTGCTCATATCCGACATGCAGAAATGATTGTGCCATTTGTATTTTGTTATTATGTTATACTGGACATGGGAAGGAAAGACAGACTTGTTCAGTGCTGTGAAACTGTGCTTAATGTTTCCAACTCCAAATACAAGAACACGGAACCAGAATTACATAGATGCTGGGATTATCATTGGAGGATTATTTTGCACTTTAATGCTGCCGCGGGAAAAGTTCTAGTGAGCAATATTGCTGTAAAGGAGAAAGAAAGCTACCAAAGCAGTTTATTGCCAATAGATTAGCCACAATAGTGCAAGCTATAAGACTATTTATTCTGCAGAATGCTTTACCATACCTGAGTAAACAGCTCTAATAGATCTGTTTGTTTAGGATAGCAGCTGCCATATTAGCTTGGTGTGACATCACTTCCTGCCTGAGTCTCTCCCTGCTCGTTCAAAGCTCTGGGCTCAGATTACAGCAGGAAGGGGAGGAGGGAGAGAGGAGCAAACTGAGCATGCTCAATCCCTAGCGGTTTATGCTTAAAACAGGAAGTCTGATACAGAAGCCCATGTGTACACAATAGAAGGAAAGAAATTTTGTGTTTCTTTTGACAAAGGACTCAGAGCAGCATTACCTTGAGTGTTTGCTGATAAAGCTTACTTAATTGTAGCCTTTCCTTTAAGAAAACACCCTGATGTTGCAGGACTACAGCTCCCAGAATGCCTTAACCTTGATATGTTAAAGTATGCTGGGATTTGGACTCCAGCAGCAACCAAGTAAAGTGTGGTTATGCAGTTTTTAGTGTCCCTTTAAAGGTGGCCATACACGGGCCGATAAAAGCTGCCGACAGACTGTGTCGGCAGCTTATTGGCCCGTGTATGGGGGCCCCCGACGGGGGTTAAAAATCCCGTTGGATCGCAGCCGCATCTGTTCGTTGATGCGGTACCGCGATCCGACCGCCCGTTTGCGAGAGCTAGGATCCGATCGTTGGGCCCTAGGGCCCACGATCGGATCAGCCCGATATTGCCCACCTCAAGGTGGGCATATCGGAGGGAGATCCGCTCGTTTGGCGACATCGCCAAACGAGCGGATCTATCCGTGTATGGCCACCTTAAGTCAGTTTTTGTTCTTTGTCAAGTTATTCCAGCATTGTAGTACAGACTGGCACAAATTTATCAGCCGCCACTCATTACTGTATATGCATGACTGACTGCACATTTATTAGCACCCCCATCCTAGTCACAGCAAGTACTAATCTTTATAAGACGAATCGGAATAAGCATGCTATGAAACAAATGCCACATCAAGCAAATTGACAGCAGGCAGGGTTTCTCAGCTTCATCAGAGGGCTACACATCAATTATTAAAACAATAAAAGTAATTACATTTATAATAAATATATTTGCAGTACTTGTAGAGCTTGCTAATAAGCACTTCTGGCACAGTGGTATTTGGAAATTAAATGCTGATTTCAAAAGCCTAGGAAGTAGGGGCAAACAAATCTTTCAGGTTTATGTTCTTCACCATTTCAGCCACCAGAAATAATGTACTCGCTAATATAAGCATTGATAATATAGTGAATAAAGAACCCCCTCTTGTAAAATATAAGGATATTATAAGTTACCGAGGAGTTTCATGACAAGTCGCGACAGAAATGACATCAGAACTCACCGTTTATAACTGATGACATCAGAACTCACCGTTTATATGGATATAATTTACAAGATATTCATAGCTTTTGTGTTTTTATAAGGATATAATCTACAGTTTGGTCATGTCCCTATGGGACCAAACTGTAAAATACATTCTTATAAACGGCGTGTTCTGACGTCAGAACGCGCCGTTTATAGCTAAAAAGCCAGCAATTGTCATTGCCGCACTTTCACCGGAGCTCTTGCTCCAGTCTGTCGCCCTTGTGTCGAACTTCCCCCTACTTCCTTATTTCAAATGGTGAGCTCACTCGCTCCTCCTTCCCCAATCTCGCGCCCTCATACCCTCTCAATTGTTGGATTTTCCCAAACCCTGTGTCACTCTCTGGCCGTGTTCAGTCTTCCACTCCCACCCTCCATCCGTCTCGCTCCCTCTGTGCCTCTCTGATCTCACGTCAGCATCAGCCACCATCAATCAATCTCCTTCTGCCCCTCCCACCCTTGTTCTCTCTTCGTTCTTACTTAGTCTGTTGCTCCAATACGGAAACACCGAATGCAGCCGCCTCTCCTGGTATGTTGTTCACCCGTCCAAACAGGCTCTATTTAATACTCCATCCTAGCCATATACCTAGCTCAGATCTACCCGTCACATTACTTAGCCTTTACGTCTCAGCTTTTTACTTTAAAGATCTCCCCCCTCCCCTGTCAGCCCTCTACCCTCATCCTTAACCCCTCGCCTGCCTCTTGTACAATAGTTTCTGTACCCCCAGCACAAAATTTCAAGTGAAAAAAAGTGAAACTACAGGGGAACATACAGAATTTTGTCATTGTGCATATTAAAATAGAGCAAGGCAGATAGCTCCTTGAAGACACTGCATGCACACTGTAGATTATAATGAATAATGCACCCCCTACTGTAATTTATACAGATATTGGAAGTCACCTCAGAGTTATGTGACCTCTATAAAAGCACTTGGCCTGCGGCCTCGTGCTTTTATATGGTCACGTAACTCTTCGGTAACTTATAATATCTGTATAAATTACAGTAGGGGGTGCATTATCCACTATATATTTTACAGGTTTATGTATTATAATAACACCCATGAGCATGACTGCCCAAGTATCTGTAATGTAAGGAGATTCCGTATCAATATCAGTGCCTATGGAAACAGTCATGTGGTTACTTCTAACAAGCAAGTTTCTAGCAAGTTTGATAGGGCTTAATCTAAAATTCTGAAGTTAGTACTTTGTTGTTGACAGAGAAAGTGACATAATGCAATTTACATCACTCCAAGAAACAAGCTGCAGCACTCTGAATCCTGTGAAAGTGGTTTATTGTGCCAACAAACTTGTAAAAGTTTCAGGCCAACTCCCTTTCGTTGGCTCGAAACGTTGCCTAGTTTGTTGGCACAATAAACCACTTTAACAGGATTCCGAGTGCTGCGTGTATTTTTTGGAGTGGGTCCCTGGCAGGGGGACCAGCAGCTTGCACCTGAGGCTACAAGCGGTGATTTATAGTTGAGCATCGCCCGCATTTGGTTGTACTGCAGTTTACATAGTACCTACATTTCCAGCTTTAAGGTTAGTCTACAAGAAAAATGCAGCAAAGGAGGATGAAATGAAAGTTAAATATGTTGCGGATGAGCTCTGTGCAACTTCATAGGTATGAATGGCTATACACAGAGGAGGGACTGAAGAAGTTAATGAAACGATATCACTGAAACTACACCTGTTTTTTGTTTTTTTTTGACAACACACCCAGCTACTCAGACAAGAGCAATACAGCCACAAAGTTACATACATGTAGCCTACATTTTTTATTTTAGGGCTCACTTATAAAATTAATTAAAGTATGTTAGTATAAAGTATGTTATAAAATGACATATTCTTAGCTAAATAATAATAAAAAAAAACCCACAAAATTAAAAAAAAAGTAAATAAATAAATCCTGTTACAGACTGTTTCAGAACGCCACTCTCTACACCATATTAAAAGTAAAAACCTTAAGGTGAACCCTTGCAGAGAAAAGTTGTGCGTTTTTTGTTTTTTTTAATATCCCATACCTGGTTTGTTACAGTTTCATTAGCTGGCAAAGTCTTGGAGCGCTCTAAATTAGCAAGATTCTGCTGTAATTCCTTAATGGCATCTTCTCGTAAAGCAAGTAGTCGCTTTAGTTCTGCCACATCTGATGCTTCCTACAGAAAATACATTATGCCAATTAGAGAACTATCAACACTTGACAAAATGACAGCTATTTAGTTAGGAGAGGGGCAGGGTATCCACTGTGGCGTCACCACTGTCTCTGGTGAAGTTAAAGAGAGCAAATGGTCACTAAATTGATTTACCAAGTATAGGAGGTGGTTCAGGTGAACTTCCCGAACCTTCAGCTAAGGGAGCGGATCCAAACTGTAATGCAATCAGGCAGGCACTCAAAGGACCAATCCTCCAGACGTGTCAAAGAATTATGTAGTTTATTTGGTGCTTATAGCATAACTGCACAGACACTAATCTTTACACCTGTGTGGAGGATTAGTCCTTTGAGTGCCTACCTGATTGCATTACGGTCTGGTGAAGCTAACATTCAGCTTTCATTCACAGTTGTTGCCTCATAAAAAAATGCACTATATATATATATATATATATATATATATATATATATATATATATATATATATATATATATATATATATATATTTAAGACAGCGACATTTGTGCATACTTCTACTAAAAGTGCCTTACCCTTTAAACAAAACAGGGATTGTTTGTCCATATATTACAATATATTTAAGCTGTCCAACTACGTCAAAGTCGTCAGTCATCTCATATCTGGCCAGTCCTACATTCAACTTACATCTGATTCATTAATAATTCAATTGCTTCATTATACATTTTACAAAGGGACTAAGTTTTACCTGCAACTTACTTGCTGCTTTCAAAGGAAAACTCCCAAACTTGGCTGCCCTTTTATTAGACACCAGTGGGATCACCTGACTATAGCTGGGAGGGGTGGGAGCTACAACATGGAGCTGGTCACTGCTCCTGTATAAAACTATAACAAACAAGAGAAAGTTGTGCTCACCACTAATTTTTAAAACCATTAGGTGGGGGTGCAATGAGGCTGAGAACGGCTTAAGTCACAAGCCGAAACGTCGAAATAAACAACAATCTTTTTTTCACTGCAAACAAGTCCTGTGAGTGCATTGGTTTTTGAGGTGTTTTGATATATCTATCTATCTATCTATTTATATCTATATCTATATCCACACACACACATATATATATATATATATATATATATATATATATATATATATATATAAATAACTCTGCAAGTGACATTAGTAACTGCCCAAATTATACTGTACATACTAGTTTTGAAGAAAATTTTTTAGACACGTTTCAGTCATCTCTAACGACATTTTTAAACAAACAAGATTTTTTGGAGTTTTTATTTTGCCTGTATTTGCATACAGATCCATCTAGGTATGGAATCCGTTATCTGGAAACCCATTATGATTTCCTTTTTCTCTTTACTAATAAAACAATGCCTTGTATTTGATCCAAACTAAAATATAATGGATCCTTATTGGAGGCAAAAACCAGCAGAGTGTGTTTATTTGAATTTAGCATGATTTTCTTGTACACTTAAAGTATGAAGATATCCGGAAAGCCCCAAGTACTGAACATTCTGGATGACAGGTCCCATACCTGTATTAAGCAAGTGAAAGAAGTGTAGCATTTCAAGTGATTGCCAGTGGCATAGAGGGTATAAAGGTAAAATGTTAAGTTTATAGAACATATGTAAAAAAAAAAAAAAAAAACCCTTTTGGGTTTTATGTTTAATTGGAAAGGTGCTTTCATTATGTGTTTTTTTCCCTGTTTCTGGGGGACAGCAAGCTCCACTTTTAACTTTTTTCCTGCCAGCAATCTGTTTTGTTTGCAGTATGTCACTTCCTCTGCAACATCCTATGGTGTTGATGGGGAAAGGGTTAATACAAAAACGCTTCAATCCATGTACAGAATCTCTTCGTATAAGCTCATTTTCATTGTCAAGAAAGGACACTCAATTCGTATATTCAATATTCTTAGAACTCTGAATTGGAAGTATTAAATGCTGCGGTACTCTGAAACACTGGAAATAATATTTTATGTCTTACCTCCTGCGTTCTTGAGGTACTACTGTTTTTTAGGTTTTCAATTTCTTTATCTTTTTCCATGTTGCTGGAAAGCAGATTCTTGAGTTGAATTTCCAGTGCCGAAAGAAGTTGATCTCGTTCTTCCCTCCACTTCTGTAAGGTATTATCTTTTTCTGCCAATTGCTCCACTAAGTGTTCCTAACAACAAAAAAAAAAAAAGTTTATATAATCCATAAATGAAAATAATTCTAATTTCTGTTACATATTAGCTGTATACTGGTTAGAGTCTTGCTTAATAGGGCACTGCAGGTCTAATAGAAAAGCAATGTCTCAGGATCCTAAATGACTAGATTTCAATCGCAGCTTGGTGATTGGTCAAGAAAATGACAATTTAGGTTCAGATAAGGTCAGTAGTAATCCCATTTAAATGCTGTATGTGTCCTGACCATAATAAAGGAAGAAGGTATTTATAATACATCCAGGGGTACACTTTGCCTTGTTATGGGCTACCGTGACAAGTGTCGGCTACCTGTTCTCATTTTTAAAAAATATACCAAGAGCTGAAAGAAATATGAATGTTATAGGTACCATCTCTGCTTGGTGTTTGGCATAGCGTTCTCGATCCTCAGCAAATTTTCTCATCTCTTTATTCCTGTGGGTCTCAGATTCTTTAGCCTGAGCAAGAAGATTCATTTTTTCCTCTAGCCATTTCTTTCTCTCAGTGTTATACTTTTCTTCGAATTCCTGTTCAATAAATGAAGAAGACAATAAGCTATGGATTGCACATATAATATACGGTTTTGTCTCCAATGCACATGAATAGGAAATCTTAACACTCACTGCAGAAATGCAAAACCTGGTGATGTTAACAAGTGCCATAAGGGCGATCAGACTAAACACAAATAAAATAATGCTAGAGGTAAATACACATTAGACTAAGATGCTGGCAATTAATTCATTGTTTTCTACGGATTAGAAATGTGTTTTGGTACAACTGGGACTGCAACAATATATACAAATTGCATATGACCAAAAAGAATTGGCCAGAGCTGGGCAGACATATTAATATTTTTGGAAACTTTTGCTGATTTTGTCTTCTACATTCTATGCCAAATTGGGCTGATCTGAGAAGTTTCCCTCAGCCAACGACTGGATCACAATTGGCGGCTACACACATCTACCAAGCGAGAAACAAATCGAGACACTAATGTGATGCCCATCCAATGGGATTTTCAACCTGCCAGATGGATATTTGCTGGATTTGCAGCCAGATATCTATAGGGACTTCTTATTCAGTTGGCAGATAAGTAGCTAGCACAGTCTAAAGGGGCCTAAACTGCTTGTGTGTGGCCATCTTAAAGGACCAGTAATTAAAAAAAAAAAAAAAAATATATATATATATTTGTTCTAGTCTTTCGATAGGTGGCATTATTTCTAGGGATGCACCGAACCCACGATGTGTGGATTCGGCCTAACCCACAAATCCTTTGTGAACGATTCGGCGTATGCAAATTAGGGGTGGGAAGGGAAAAACTTTTTTTCTTCCTTATTTGTGACAAAAAGTCACAATTTCCCTCCGCTAATTTGCATATGCAAATTTAGGATTCGGTTCGGCCGAATCTGAATCCTGCTGAAAAAGCCCGAATCCTGGATTTGGTGCATCTCTAGTTATTTCAGAGAGCTGCTAGTTTTTGCCACCCTTTTAAGATATAATCTGCTATAAATCTTGCAGATTTGCAAATTGAACGGTGAATTGACATCACACCCAGTCTAAAATTTGTGGCTTCATTTCACACCATGTCATTCTCTAGTGGTGGTGGTGAGAGAATTTGGCAAATATTTTGGCAACAATTATAATGCAGATGTATACAGAGACATGGCATGAAAATCACTAGCGTATTTTGGAGTCTTAAGATGGCCATAGATTTTGAGATTTTTAAAAGATCCGATCATCATCGTGAGACTACGATTATCTCGGAATGATATTACGATCTTACGAATTGTCCATCAACTAAAAAGACCAATTTGCCAGGAAAACAAAGGGGAGCTGCCTGCTTGGCCCTGCAAACATAGAGAGATTGCACTGGGACCGACAAAGATTTTTTGACCTGGCCGATCAATTTCCTGACAGATGTCGGCCGAAAAATCGTAAGATGTTCGATCGTTCGAATCCCAATAACCACACGATAATTTCGAAGGATTGGTCGGACTTCACTAAATTGGTCGTTCGGCAAGAGAAATCTTTGCGTCTATGGGGACCTTTACTTTAGTTGCCCATTAGAACTAAAACTTGTTTTTAGCATTTTCCATATGCTGCAGAGTTCTTACCACACTTAGGAATGCTATATATTTCCTATAATATTCAACATACCTGCTAATTCCCATGGAGACAATACTACCATTACAGCATTTCTTTTTTTTAAAGTAAAGGATACATTTATAACCCGATACCATTAAATAGAGGATTAAGAGTTATTATATTGAAATGTAAATACAACAATAAATTCTGAAACAGAAAAACAATGGCAAGGTTAGCGATCAACTTTTTTTTTTTTCAACTGTACTTTCTTTCATCTTCACTCGGATGCAGTGTTACTCTGAATGAAAACTTGATCACTACTATAAACCGTAGGAGTCTTTCAGATGAAATTAAACCTCAGCTATGACAGCGTCTAAGCAACAGTGATCTCAAATGATATGATAAGACATATAAAGCTTGAAAAGTGGTCAGAAAGGGCACAAACTGCACTGCTGAACTAACATTTGGGGTTTGGTTAAAAAAAATATAGACCAATGACTTTTTCATTTGGAACCCTCATCAGAGGCCTGACCTTAATTCAGGGTCTTCCTTAGTTTATAACAATAGTACGAAACAGGAAAACATTTATCACTTAGCAGTGGTTCCAAGAATATCTAGTCCAGCAAATAGTTTTTCATCCTAAAACTCATCCTAATTAACCCTCAAATCTGGGCTTTCAGCTGTATCTATTACAACAGGGGTGTCCAAAAGGTAGATTGGGGATCTACCAGTAGACCTTAAGCTGGTGATCAGTAGATCTCAAGACACTTTCAGCTTGTCTATATTACCCTCATGTTTCATGCTTTTCATTCAGATATTTAAGGTTACATAAATAGTTTATTTAAATATAGCTCTATAAATTCTCTCAAATAAATTTAATATTTAAGTAATATTTTCCATGAAACACAATGCTAACAATGCTATTATGCATGTAGATCATAATGGGACAACATCACTAGAAGCAGACCTCGTATTAGTAAAGTATGAGCAGTCCTGTAGTAGAACAAACAGACTCTCACTGGTCAATGGACTTTATGGTGAGTTCCCCTTCCACCGCTCCAACCAACACAAGAGGCCCAGCCACACAGTTGGAAGTGCTTGAAGCTGCCGTAATCTTTTGGAGCAAACATAACGACTTTTTCAGTAAGAAGTTTTATTACATTTACTGCGCATTGGCGCAAACTATAAAATTAGTGGTCATTAACTATTTTCGTGTTTGCTATATTAAATTCTATTTTCGTGTTTGCTATATTAAATTCGCGCAAAGCAAAATTTGTTCACGCAAAGGCATAACTTTTCGCATAGCTGGATAGTTTTTCCGTTACCAACTTTTATTACATTTCCCCGTTAGTGTTTAGAAGGAATCAGTTTACTTCTTGCTAAGCATATCTCCCTAAAGGGAATCCAATGGATATGGCCATAATTTGATCATTATCACATTATGACCACGATCCTAATCTTTTAAGGGTTAGTCATAACATGCCAATAATATTTTAAGGGTAAAAAACAGAATAAATCAAAAAGAAAAACTACAGTGTATAGATGTTGTTTGTATCTAATATCTCCAAATAATTCATGAAGCATCTCCTTGGATCTAATGGTGCACACAAAACCTTGAAACACCCTTTTGCCTGAATGAGTAAAATAATCTGCCCTTCTTTGAGAAGATGGATGCATTTCAACAGAACTCCCAAAACACTTTTACATGTTACAATTTAGCAACATTTAGTTGATACATTTCTCAGCAGCCATTAGGGACTAGAGAACATCAAGGCATAGACATTACCCTACTTAGCAGAACAGAGGACTCCTAAAGAAGAAGGGAAATCTAACTCCAAGGGGCATATTTATTAACAAGTAAGATGGGGCAACATAACCGGTAGTGTTTATCTCCAATGTTGATAAATATGCCCGAGTGATAGGCATGCATGAGAGGCACAGCAGCGCACATGAACAAATCAAATATGTTGATTTAATTATTGTAGACGTAAAGAACACAAATCCCCAGTGAAATGAGCAGAATACTGTTTTTACAAAAATAAAACAAGAAAATGAGCACGATTGTACAGGCTAGCCCTAACCTTTATGGTAAATGGCACAAAATATACAGAAAAGAGATGTTCAATTTACGTGTACCTTTAACTGATCCTTTAACTTGGATAAATGACCCTTGTTTCTTTCTGCATTATTCATTTCATCAGCTATGACTTGTCCTTTGCAGAGATTATTCTCAAGTTCCTTACATTTACGTTTCCATTCCTCAAGATCTGCAGATAAAACAAATGCCACCGTCAGAATAAAAGTTCTGTAACAAACATCCCTGATTTTCATATACGATGACAAGGCTAGTTGCCAAGCTATCTATCCAGTACAGTTCTACTTGATTTAACAGAAAAAAGCAGAAACAACTGTATAAAATTGGATGATTCTGCATCTGTTTGCAGGCAAAAAGAGAGGCACATCACACACCTTGAGATAATTTTTCTGATTCTTTTTCTTTGGCTTCAAGTACTTGATCTTGTTCTACTTGAGTCTGTTCTTGCTCAATAAGTGTTGCTCTCATGTCTTCAATTATCTTCTCTTTTTCTTGAGCCTCTACAAACAAAAGTACAGAACGTCAAAGTCATTGCATCAAGCATCTCGCAATACTCTTTAGGCTTTAGTAACATAAAAAGTATTAGGTTAAAACGACACATGTCCATCAAAAGGCAACCTTTGAGTCACTACTATACACATTTTCACTTACCATCATTTTTAAATTTGACATATTAAACCCTAGCTGTTAGAAAGCACGAGGACACATGGTTATTATAAGCTTTTAGTAAAAGCCATAAAATGTTAATGAATATTAAAGGGGTTGTTCGCCTTCTAACACTTTTTACAGTTCAATTGGTTTAAAAGATTAACCTAAAATAAGTGAATGTAAAATTGAACAGCGTGCTATTCTAAGTACTTTTGTAATTTATGTTTTTTTTTTAATTCCAAGATATTAAGGGATACATGTGCTGTTAATATGAATTAATTTTGTTAAAAATAGCGTAACCTGCTGGTCAGTTTTCAACCTCTCTCCTAAGCAGAAAAACATCAGATCTGCCCTCTCTTTCTCCTGATAAATTCCTTGACTATTTGCTGGTTAGAATGGTTGGAAACTGACGGTGCTGTTTTAACAAAATTCATTCGTATTAACAGCACATGTTGAAATGGTTAGAAACTAACCAGCAGGTGGCGCTGTTGTTTCAAAACTCATTTACAGAACATATATCCCTTAATATCTTGGAATTAAAAAAAAAAAAGTGAATGTAAAATTGATCAGGGTGCTATTCTAAGCACTTTTGTAATTTACATTCATTATTTTAAAGGTTTACTTACCCTTTAAGATAGTTCACCAGATATGAACTTTTCTATTTTCGATTTGTAATAATGAAGCGTAAACTTTCATTTTTTCATCTAAAGCAGCTTGGAAAGGAGGGGCTGCAGACTTTGTAAACTATTCTAAATTATACATGCGTTGATTTAATTTTTATTTAAATTTTATCCATTAAATCCATGAGTTTCATTAAAGGCAGTAGTTAAAATTGATACAAAGCAGATAAAGGTATGAATCAATGTAGCAAATTGTAACAGAACAGGATCTACACCTGGATCACTGAGCTACCAGACAAACACCAGAGACAGGGACATTAAACTTTCAACTTCAATTTTAGAAAAATGGTAAAAATAAAAACATTGAAAGAGTATTTCTGGTGATCAATCTGAAAATTAAATTGAAAAAAAGTGTTTGGAAGGTGAACAACCCCTTGCATCTAGCTAAACTCCTCACTGACTTCTAATCTCATCAGTTATTTTGGATTCCATGTTTGAAGGATACAGACCAGAAACGCAATACATTAAATGGTCATAAGTATCAGTACATCCCTCTTAAAAATGTATGTCCTCAGTTAGACAGCATGCGTGCAAGGTGAGAGTTCTGAAGGAAGGTGACATGATATTTTAAGATGCCACATTCCCATTAAAGAAATGTGTTTAAAACCAACATACAAAACAAATTACCTTGACATGCTTTCTGATACAAGCTCATTACATCACCATTTTTCTCATTATCAGCAGGCTCCTGAAACAGATGCATTTTACATGATTATTTGTATGTATGTATATCTTTATATAGTTTTACCGTGTAAGCAACACTGCACACTTATTATACAGTAATATAGAACAAAGGGAACAAAGATTGCAATATAGAAAAATAATATTCCCCAGTGATCGAAAATATACACAATAATTACAAATATGGAAGGAGATGCCAGCCCAGTTAAATCTTTTCCAATATCTTTATTCTTCTATTCTATCCATTGACGTGTGCAAAGTGTATCTATACACAGCTGTAAGGGCTTACAGATACAATCTTTTAACTGCTACTAATGCATTTTACTGCAGAAATGTTAAACCCATATTTATTCAAAATGCACCAATGAATAAAGCTGGGGATTAATTTTCAACTTATATATTCAGTCCTATGAAGAGGGTAGAAGAGGAGTACTTTCAAAGTGTAGCTGAGTAAGTAGAATCATTTTGTAATTCATTGGAGCTCATTTCTCAAGTTAAACACTTGGGCAGTAACTAATCAAATGTTTAATTTCATTAAACTAAGGAACAAATTAGGGGTCGTTTATGACCACAACCACAGTTTACCCTGCAGTCAATTGCACATTAAGCTCCATTCTTTAAAAGTACTACAGTTCTTTGCACCTCTGAACGGAGTCTTTCCTGCCTGCCATTCCAAAACAAGAGCTGATGCATCTACTGATACTGGGGAACCCTGAGCTACAAGTTTAAAAATCAAAAAATACATCACACCTTTTTCAGTTGTTGAATTGTGCGTTGTTTCATTTCCAATTCACGAGACATTTGGTTCTTTAATTTTTCATATTCACTAACTTTGTTGGTTAGCAGGCGCTTTTCCTCACGCATCCCTGAGACCTGATAAGAAAAACAACATTAGGGGGCAGATTTATCAAGGGTCGAATTTCAAAGTGGAAAATACTTCGAAATTCGACCATCGAATAGAATCCTCCGACATTTGAAGTCGGAGGATTTTATTCATCTTTCGATCGTATTCCGATCGTACTTCGAATTGTACGATTCTAACGATTTTATCGTACGATTTTCCTTCGATACCCAAAAACTTGTCCCCATAGGCTAACATAGCACTTCGGCTGGTTGAAGTTTTTTTTAAAGAGACAGTACTTCGACTATTGAACGGTTGAATATTCGAACTACTTTTACTTCGAACTGAAGTCGAAGTAAATTCGAGGTCGAAGTAAATTCGAAGTCGTATCCTATTCGATGGTCGAAGTATCCAAAAAATTACTTCGCATTTCGAACTTATTGTACTTCAAAAATTCACTCGAACCTTAGTAAATCTGCCCCTAAATATAAAGCCACTCACCACCCATCTTTTCACTATGCATTTCTGAATGATTACATTTGTCTAACTAAAACATGTAAGAAAAACATGTTAAAAGATCAAGTAACTCCCTTAAAATATCTGATATCTAAGATGATTTCAGTTGGAAAAAAATATTGTAATATGGAAGTGAAAAAAAAAACCTGTAAATTAAAAGGCTTTAAATGTTATTGCTTGTTTACAAATGGACCATGGCATATTACCTACCTCTTTTTCCACCTGCTGTATTTGTTTTTTGGAATCCATTAGTTTATCTTTCAACTCCGTGCAGTCCTCTTCCTTTCTCTGGAGATCCAGCTTGAGAACTTTAAGCTCACTAGCTCGCTGTGAAAGGTCTTTTTTTAACCTTAAAACAAAAGAATAGCTGGGAATAAGAACACGTTGATTATATCCAGGATGATGCAAACAGAAGTTATTTCAAGCTCTAGAGAAGTAAATCATATCACACTATAACTATATTCATAATTCCATAAACTGTACCAACGAAAGTCCACAGATAAAAAGGAAAATCTAAAGCAAATAAGTCCAAAATAAACTGGAGATACTTTGGAATAGAGACAGGTAACTTCTGAACACCTGACGGAAGCAGCTGATAGCATGATGAACGAGACTGGCAATTACAACTTTAAAGTGGCAACACCTCTCTGTTACACATAATCTGGCTCTATTGAGTTGTACCGATCCCAAGGAAAAAAAACAAACTCGTCCTTCTGTACTTTGCTCTACATGGTGGTTGTTTGTAATGAAAAATACCAAAATAGCAAATTTTAGAATAAAAATATGTCGAGGCAGGGAATGCAAAGGAAGAGCAATTGTTCTGCCAACAAGACTTCTTATATATCCTCCATATCGTGTTACAGATTCTAGATTTACCCAATTCCCGATCTTCCAATTCTTTTGAGTTTAAAATAGCAAAATAGAAATAGTAATATTTCTTCTGATAAATTAGGCCATAACAGAGCAGATCAGACAATTAACCAAGGATAATACAAAACCTAAATTAGAACATCTGTAAAAATGTCAATATCATTAACACCTACTTGTTTCTTTTAGATCCTTTATTAAACCACGACATAGATAGTGGGGATCCACATCCAAAAAATACCCGGTACAAGTCTGACTGGAGATCTTAGCTACATTGTAAAACTACATAGCACAGTTAGCACTCACTAACAGCACACTGCAGCACATACTTACATTTCTACTTCTTTTTCTGACTGTCCTACTTGTTCCTCTTTGTCTCCATTTGCCTTTTCAGCAGCATTAAGTTTTTCTTGCAGTTCTGTGGTATTTTTTTCTAGCTGCTTCTTCTCCTCGTGCAACGTTGTTATATCCTTTTCATAAGCCTTGTATTTTGCTTGTGCCTCTTCTAAGTGCTGTTCCAGTTGAAGAGTGTCAGAGGCCTTTGCTTTGTTCTGTTCTTCTAAACATTTCAGCCTTTCACATTTTTCTTTATAAGAATCTAAAAGGCATTGCAACTCTTTAATCTGCTGCTTATTGCCATTCACTTGAGTTTTTAGCTCTTGGATCGCTTTCTCAGACTCCGCTTCTTGATTTTTTTGGTTCTCTAACAGATCAGCCCTTTCCGACAACAGGCTACGGAGATGGGCAATAAGGTCTTCCTTTTCATTCAGGTTACTGATTTGGGCATTTAATTTAGTCTGCAAATCTTCCCTTTCATTCTTAATTGTATTTATATCATTGTTTAAAGTCTCCAGTTTTTGCTCAAGTTCTTGGATCAATTGGGTTTTTTTGGTGGACTCCTGAAGAACTTCCTGGCACTTTTTCCACAATCCATCAATGGCACTGTAAAAAGTACTTTCCCTGTTAGAGCCGACTTTTGCAGGATTGGATTCATTCTGAATATTCCTCTGGTTGCAGTCCTCATCTAGATCATGTAAATCAGAAATATCTGCATTGCCTTGATTGTTCGCCCTCTTGCCAATCTCATCCAGTTTATTTTGGAGAGTTCTGATTTGTGCCACTTTGTTGGCAGAATTTAGTTTATTCTCATCAACTTCTTGCATTAGCACTTTAACTGTCCCCTCTAGGCTAATGGTATGATCTTTGCTTGCCTGCAGTTCAGAGATCAGACTGTGATTTTTGGACTTCATCTCAGTGACCTGTTCATCACTTCTAGCAAGTTTCTCTTCCAATAAAGAAACAGCATGGTTAAAATTATGGATTTGTGTTTTGTAATTTTCCATTTCTGCTCTCAGACCTTCCACTTCTTGATGAATGGCTGGCTCCTTGCTACCGTTATTGACATGTGTTTGTTTAACGGCTGTTGGATTGTGTGTGTCAATAACTTCAGCAAATTCTATGAACAGGAAAAAGGTGAACAGTTTTGTTAAAGGAGTGTACATGATTTGGAGACATGATAAAAAGGGAACCTGTGATAATCCCTGGGGATGCAGTACAATTCAGGCTGTAGGGCTATTGGGTAATACAGCGAAACATAATACAGTGAAAAACAGCACCACGCAGAATGATAGGCTAACTTGAGGAGTAGTCATATAGTAAAACATAGATAAATATATATAAATTCAAAGGATATCAGGAAAAATTGCAATATGATTATACAATTCCTTAATTTTAAAGGGGTATGATGGTCCTCTTCAGAAACGGTCGGAGATCCATCGTGCGGCGCTCGATTTCTCCTCCCTGTCTTTCTTTCTCTTATAGAAGGCAGGGAGGAGAAATCAAGTGCCGCACAATGGATCGTAGCCCTGTCGCCGTTTCTGAAGAGGAGCGCAAGCAAAGAATCGGTAAGTAATTTCTTGATAAAGACGTTGCGAATTAAAGTTAAAACTGCCTTGGTGTTTATCTTTCGTTAAGTAGAAACAAATTTTTTTTGTTGTTGCTGGTCTAACAATTTGCAACTGGTATTCCATTTTTGTTTTTGTATTATGTGGATTGATGTTTAGCAGCTCCCTAGTTTCAGCAGCAAAGTGGTTGAAAGGGTGCAAACTACCCTTAAGTTAAGGTCACACCAGACGTTTCGGGGAGATTAAGTCGCCTGCGGCGACCAATCTCCCCGAACGCCTTCCCTCACTCTTGTGCTGGCTAAAATGAAAAATCGCCAGCGCTAAGCACACGTGTTGATTAATTTTCCGAAGTCACCTGGAGTTCGGAAAACTAATCACCACGTGTGCTCATTTTAGCCAGCGCAAGAGTGAGGGAAGGCGTTTAGGGAGATTGGTCGCCGCAAAGACGAGGCGATTAGTCGACAGGCAACTAAATCTCCCTGAAACGCCCAGTGTGACCTTACCCTTAGCAGACAGGCAGTGATGTGAATGCAAGACAGGAAGATGAAAAGGAGACAACCTGAATAGAAAGATAAATAAATAGTAATAGCAATTACATTGTACTCTCACAGGAGTACATACATCCTCGCCTGCAAGCTTTAGTTACTGTAGCATTGCTATTTCTGTCTTTGGCCTTGTAATCTGCCCATTTAAGTAAAAACAGTTTACGGTCATATACTTAATCTCTCCTACGATATTTTTGGATTAAGAGTCAACTAGAACTATATTTTTCCACAAATTCAAAGCAAGCAGATTGTTTACCGTCACACTGCTCCATTTTGGGCAAAGGTTCACAAAGAGACATCACATAGCAGACCCTGACAAAGTTCAGCGACTACCACAGGCCAATGGAGGAGCAATAAAAAGAGATGGCTGCCCACCTCCGAGCTGGGAATTTGCAGGTGTCAAAATTATAATATATATATTCTTTCATAACGGTGCAAAAAGAAAAAAGTTTATTCAACGTTTTGCCCCGTTTGCAGGGCTTCTTCTAGAAGGCCCGAAAACAGGGGCTGAAACGTTGAATTTCCTTTTTGCACCATTATTTGGTTACGTTGCTCTTTATAAATACATTAAATTTATCTCTCTCTCTATCTATCTACACACACATACGAATATCGGTGAACCAGCACACCCATGTAAGGATCAAGGATTGAAAAAGGTCTTAATGAGGACTGAAACACTGTATTATGATAGGATATAAATAGATGAACAATTTTTACATGGGTGTGCTGGTTCACCGATATTCGTGGATAGATAGAGATAGATAGATAGATAGATAGATAGATAGATAGATAGATAGATAGATAGATAGATAGATATATACATATACATATATACACATATACATATATATATACACACACACACACATTTCAACCGTGCACCCCGTTTATACATTTTTGCCCTAGAGTGCGGATACTCATTGGACTGATATATATATATATACACACAAACACACCCAGGCACCTTTGAACCTAGTGACGTAAGTGCCGGCTCTCCTATAGACGGAGATATATATATATATATATATATATAAATAATATATATGGTGCCGTGGCAAACAAAGGCACAATCATATTTTTCAAAATGCAATATTAGTTCAAATATAGGCTTAAACGAAAACATACTTAAGCAGCACTGGTACTTGTCTGATAGAAATCCAACCCTTTTGGAAATAAAATGATTTTATATTATTCTTTGATTTTCCCCAACATTCTCACTTTCACCATGATATAATAACTATAGCCAATATGAAATGGCTTACACGGGAAAGACAAGAACAGCCTTCTACATACAGGTTGTTCAACGCTTGTTTTACAGATAAGAATATTTTTGCCATAATTAAACTGTAATTTAAGTGTTTGCCAAGTTGGTGTAAGTAACACAGAAAATGCAGTGCAAAATGAGCCAATATTTAAAGTAATAACTTATTGGAGTGTCATGTTTGGGGTACAGTTAACAGATTCTCAGGAACAGACTCAAAACAGAAATTCATGCAGTGTGCTATAATCTCCCCAGAGAAGTACATTGCAATTGTAAATTCATCTTGCTATACATTTGTGAAACCCACAACTGGGCTTAGCGGCAACAGATCAAAAGCACACAACTGCCTCATAGATTGGTGGTAGGTTATGAGACAGGGGAAATGGTATCTGAATGAATGTAGCCAAGAGCATGATTACATGATGTTAAAATAGCAGGTATATAGAGAAAGACAGGTTACATTTCTAATTTAAGGTTAGTCTATGTAAATGTCTACGGTTAGTCCATGCAAAAGCCAACAAGCAGACAAGTGCAGTTAAACAATGTTATAGTTGTTAATATACAAAAGGCTCATTTGTTTAATATGTTATAGGTCGCTGCGGGAGGCAATCAGAGCCACTTTTCAGCCACATGAAAAGTGATGCGTGTTCCATCAGCCATAAGACCGCTGTATAATGTACCCCTCCTTAATTTAAAGCCATGTAGCAGGAGGTAGGGATAGGGTGGTTTATAATTAGAAAAATAAGCAGACCTGTAACACAAAGATGTACTGTATATAGACATGTATATATATTTTCAATCGATAAATCCCTTAACTGCCTTGGTTGGTTCACTTTTACAGAAAAGGAGCACAAGCCTTGTCTAAAAACAAATTGGCAGCCACCCACTCCACACTGATTTTACATTTTCAAGTCATATCTACCTAACAGAAAAGCAACTGCTTTTTTTAATGGGGCACTAGATCTGATAAGACTATTTATACTTATTTAAAAGCGAGATGTGAAGAATAAAGCCCCAATAAACCTAAAATGACAGAGGTGCCAATATAAAGTGTTTTCTAACATTCATAAACTTATTCTGCCAAACCTTAGCTGGTTTGAGGTTATATTTTTCTTATATCAAATTTGCTGCAAGCTAGTTTATTTTCAGTTAGTTTAGTGTACATTAGAAAAAAAAAAAAAAAAATATATATATATATATATATATATATATATATATATATATATATATATATATATATATATATATATATATCTCTCTATATCTACTAGATAGTTCATAGCAATTAATCAGTATTAGGTTAGCGTTCCTTTATGGAGAAAGATGTTTAGTATGAACATGGAGCAGTTAATGAACACAGAAGCAGTAGAGGCAGAAGCAGAATATAGAAAATGAAATATTTTATTATGAGGAAAATGCATTAATAGTCAAATAGCTGAAACAAACTATTCCGGTGCATAAGCTATCTCCATTTTACATCATTTGATGTGGCAGACTTTCTTCTTTTAAGACGATAAAGTTTTCGATTGGCTGCATTCTGTCTCTGCATTGATACATAGGAAAATGGGTTTTTCATGCTTTGCTGCTCTGAGCAGATACCTTTCTTTGAAGGGGGCTGTTCCACAGGGTCCTGGTGGTCCTCAGGTGGACGCTTCCTGCCAGCTGCACTGTTATTCACCTTGATCATCTCTCCTTTGATGCCATTCACAGTTTTCTCCTGTATGACAAGACAAGTTATATGAGAGGAGCTCAGGACTGGAACTAAGCTTAAAGCAGAAAAGCTTTCCCCAAACCAGCTTTCTGCTCCATCGAAATGGATAAATAAAATCGAATTTTCTCAGCTCAGACACATTTAATGGACTGGAAAACTCGACTGTAATTAGATTCGAATTAAAACTCAAATCGAGTTTGGATAATTCTCAATTCGAATTTAAGAGTTTTGAGCAAAATTAAATAAATAAATCTGCCCCTTAAATCTTTTTAATCCCATTTTCCAAAAGCCTGACAGACTGTGGCTCTTGGGGTCACATAACACCCAATCATATAAGGCATTTGGCCCCCACTGCCAGAATAGTCAGGACATGCCTTAATTTACTGTATAATGTGACCACTATACATTGTCAAATATGTCTGGGGCTTCAAATACAAAAGAAAAGGTATTTAAAAAGGTGTTAAAATCCATATCTACACAAAGGTTTTACTTTGAATATAGACAAAGTCGAGTGGAAACTTTTGGCAGCTAGTCAGAAGGTGGGAGTTTACAGAGGGATCATTGGGGAAAAATAATGAGTATTTAAGAAAACAAAACAGCAAAGTATTAATAGTGGTTGGACACAATGTGCACTTACATAATCTTCACATTTAGCTTCCCAGTGCGAGACAAGATCTTTTAACCTGTCAATGGCAGATTCCTTTTGTTCGATCATACTCACAAGCTGATCAATTTGCTGCTTGTGCGAAGAGAGTTTCTTTAAGAGAAGTAAGATCAATGAAAAATATATGGCTTATTAAAAAAAATGATTAAATGTAGATCAGGACACAGTTAAATGATTGCACTGTTCTGAGAAGATAAATAAATCATCAAATCATTTGCATGGTGTTAAAATCCAAATGGAACAGATGCAACAAAATAGGCACAGGTATTGGACACGTTACCCACAATGCTTGGGACCTGCAGTTTTCTGGATAAGGGATATTTCTGTAATTTTCATCTCCATACCTTAAGTGTGCTAAAACATCATTTAAACATTAAACCCAATAAGATTGTTTTGCCTCGCATAAGGATTAATGATATCTTAGGCTCAAGTACAATGCACTGTTTTATTATTACAGAGAAAAGGGAAATCATTTAAACAAATTTGAGGAGATGGCCTTCCCATAATTTGTAGCTTTCTGGATAAAGGGCTTCTGGATAATGGATCCCATATGCATCTGTTTACCGATGACCTAACTGCTCTCTGAAATAGCTGTGCACTGGATTTATGGTTAGCCTGTCCATTTAGAGAGGGCTACATTGGCATTTATATTCTATTAGGTCTTGCTAGCAAATGGTCAAAATTACTGGATGGCTGGGGAACCCAAAAGTCTTGCCCAGTAACTGCAAACACCTTGTTGATAGAATTATCTATAAAGAAAGGACTTACTCTGTCGGCTTCCTCTAACTGAACGGTTGCTCTGCTGCATTTCTCATTCTGAAATTCCAGTTCTATAAATAAAATCAGAAGAGGGAATAAGCCAGATTTCAGCGACTAGTATTTTTTTCTATCACAGCTTTATGTAACACGACAAAACCCAACCACCACTTACAGGTTGAAATCAGAGCCTTGCCGATCTCAGTAGGAAAAGGCCATCTCAGTATTACGCATAAATAACATTGGGTTGATGCTAGGATGCAGTAGAGGCTTTGTTGTTAACTGCCTTTCTCGGTCGTCTCAGGGGGACAGAGGGAACACATGGATGTAAGTTCCACCCTACAGGAGGCTCATTGACAGAATAACTTTTTTAAGCAGGTGCTTGTTTTTCAGTATCTGGCTTGGAGGCAAGTTTTGGTTGCAGAAAAACCAGACGTACTGCCAAACAGAGCCTCCTGTAGTCCGACAGTTCATATGAGGCTACCAAGTGGCCAATCACAGCCCTTATGTTGCACGATCCAGGAACATTTTTTCATTATTGCATTGCTCCCATGATTACATTTGAATGTTGCTCATGGGTAAAAAAAGGTTGGGGACCCCCGGGTTAGAGGCTCACTCACCATGTGCTGAATGGAAGTGAACTAGAACAGCTGCCCTTTAAAGATATTTTATTCACTTGCAGGCTGGCACAGAAACTGGACTTCACTCCAAAAGTGATGCAAATAAAAATTGTTTTATTACGCAAAAAGGAACATCTCAGAGCCTTACGTATGTATGACGTTACCTCCCAAAGCTGAAGGTCTGTGGCTTGAGAACATGGACCCCCTGTTAGTATTGGTAAGTGCAACCTACTGCTCACAAGTCTACAATACTGGATATATTTTCCCTGTATCCCCATTCCCCTTGTTAGCCTTCCACTTATATGCCCTTGAGACTTTTACTCCCACTGTCAACACTGAACAACCTCATATTAACCTATTATAAATATTTAACTTCTTTCAGTGTCATATATTTTATCTTGCACGTAGACAAGTGCAAATAAGAGGACCTGCTTTCTGAAGAAGCTTGGCTTAGACTGGCCAGTTGAATTGCAGGGAAGACAGTCATTAAATGGTTTGATAGTCCTGTAAGTCAGGATAATTGGAAGAGCAATCTAAGTGTCAGAGCTAAGAGTACAGAAACCATCATCCATCAAACAGCAGCAGCAATAAACAGAAATTTTCTGCAAACTCCAGCCACAAGAAAGTACTTAGGAATCAATAAAAGAAAATGGTATGCTTGGCTTTTTATGCCATCTCAGCTCATCAAAATCACTCTTCAAATGCGAAATATTTTATATTTGCAGTGCTTATCCCTATTGCAACTGCCATAATTACACGTCTTATCCCATCTCATTATACATCCCTGCAGAAAGATTTGCAGAACTTACGTGAGGATTTCTTTTTTAGTTCTTCTTGGGTTTTTGAAAGGTCACAAGAAATTTGTTTCAGCTTTTGCTCCATCTTTGAAATGATGTCTGGAACATCAGGAATTGAAATAATTTGAACCTGGGCATCCATTGCCTGCTTCTTTATTGCCGTCAGGTCATTTTGCATGGAAATATAGAGCCCATCAATCGGTGCGTCTGTCTGTTCCACCTAAGCGTGTAGAAACAATTTGAAAATAAATACATCAGACTGAATACCATGGATGTGGACCATAAAAAAAAATAGCCCAGAAAACGAAAGCCAAGTAGCACTTGTTACACATGTAGCGATTTAGTCTGATTTAGTATTGTAATGGTTAAGGCACGTAATTTTGGTCACTTCTGGCCTAAACCACAAATGTTCATGTGATAAGGTAAAAGCTGAAAATTAGAAAGTAATTAATACTGCAAAAAATGGCATATATAGCAATATATGGCAATGAATGCAACATTTCCTTGACATTAGCATCACAATCCAAAAACAAGGTTAACATTTTCTAGTTCATACTCACTACAAATGAGCACATTAACAGCTCTCCCACCTGTGTAGCAAACATTGATGCACAACTCAGCAAAACAGATGCACACAATGAGAGCTAATACAGTAGAACCCTCATTTTATGTTTTTCATGGGACGAGGGGGGAAAAATGGTGTAAAATGTATTATACATTTAAGGGATACAGTCATGTTTTTTTTTCAGAACGCATCAATTAATAGACTTCTGCACTGAAATCCATTTTTTTCAAAGAGCAAACAGATTTTTTTTATATTGAATTTGGAAATCTGACATGGGGCTAGACATATTGTCAGTTTTCCAGCTGCCCCCCAGTCATATGACTTGTGCTCTGATAAATTTTAAGCTCCCCATAGACGCAAAGATTTCTCTTGCCGAACGACTGTTTTTTGGCGAAGTCCGGCCAATCTGTTAAGTTATCGTGCAGTTAGTGGGATTCGAACGATCGTAAATCTTACAATTTTTCGTAAGACATCTATCCGGAAATTGATCGGTCAGGTTAAAAAATCTTTATCGGCCCCAGTGCAATCTATCTATGTTTGCAGGGACAAGCAGGCAGCTACCCTTTGTTTTCCTGGTAAATGGTCTTTTTAGTTGATGGACAATTCGTACGATCGTTTCGAGATAATCGTGGTCTCACGATGACGATCGTATCTTTTAAAAATCTTTACATCTATGGCCAGCTTTAGTCACTCTTTACTGCCCCTGGTCACATGACCAGGGGCAGCTGGGAAATTGACAAAATGTCTATCCCCATGTCAGATTTCAAAACTGAATATAAAAAAAATCTGTTTGCTCTTTTGAGAAATGGATTTCAGTGCGGAAGTCTGCTGGAGTAGCTCTATTACCTGATCCGTTTTGAAAAAAACATGTTTTCTGATGACAGGATCCCTTTAAAAAGCATCCTTGTCACTTTTACATTCAATTATTTTTATGGTTACTTGTCCTTTAATAAACCCAAATGAGCCCTGACTGCAGTTTCTTAAAGGGGCTGTTCACCTTTAAATTAACTTTTAATATGATGTATAGAGTAATATTCTGAAACCATTTTCAATTCGTTTTCATTTTTTATTATTTGCGTTTTTTTTTTTTTTAGTTTCTTAGCTTTTTATTCAGCAGCTCTCCAGTTTGCATTTTCGGCAAGCCGGTCACTAGGGTCCAAATTACCCTAGCAACTAAGCACTGATTTGAATAAGAGACTAGAATATAAATAGGAGAGGGCATGAATAGAAAGAGGAGTAATAAAAAGTAGCAATAACAATAGAGCATTTGTTTTTAAGATGGGGTAAGTGCCCCCCATTTGAAAGCCGGAAAGGGTCAGAAGAAAAAAAGCAAATAACTCAAAAAGTATAACATAAATAATGAAGACCAATTGCAAAGTTGATAGGAATTGGAAATATAAAAAGTTACCTCAAAGGTGAACCACCCCTTTAAACACATAAATGTACTCATCCTCTCCAAAAACCCTGGACAGTCTTCGTTACAAGATAATAATCAAAATAAACCAGGCCAGGCACCCCTATTACTTTCTCTCCCATGCGAAGTGGTAGAATGTAACACAATCTAGTCTACATATAAAGGCAGGCAGAGCCTTCAATCCATCAAGAACAGATTATTAGAGTTTGTGTCCCCTAAAAGAAAACGTAGCATCAGAAAGTTGGATGCATGATGGAGGCACAAATACACAGCAAAAGGTTTTACAGCAAGCAGTTTCCCCATGCACAATATATAAAGCACTCCCACAAAACCAAAGCAGATACGAGTACTTTTAATCATACGAGGACCTCTCAGATCCAATTAATATTTCACAAACTGGCAGCTAAGGTTAATATATGTCAAGGGAAGATTTTTTTTCTTCTTTACTCCGTAGCATTAAAAGTAAAATCTGTGAAAGGATTTGATAAGGCTTCCATTATGTCCCACGCTACCTCCAATAATAATTATGAGCATATATGAAAAATCTCTCAGCGGAACACATCAGACAAATGACATCTTAATGTGCTTTAGGTTACTGCTGTCGTATAACAATAGCGCATCAAAAGGACAAAATAATTGATTCGACCCGACACACAAAAAATTTAAGTGCAGAATGACAAAGGAAGCATGATAAAAAATAAATTATTTTCTGAGGGGTGCGATTATCCTTAGAAGAGAAGCTATAGGTCATATTCACCTTGTTACAAAATGTTACATCTTGTTACAAATCCACATTAGTTACAATAAGATGTTTCACTAAGGTGTGAGTGCCTTTTAAAACAACTTCTTTCTGCCATGTGTCACCAATCTTAAAGGACAAGGAAAGGCAAAAAAAAAAAAAGGAAATCCCATTTTTACTTTCTTTAATGAAAAAGAAACCTTTCTCCAATATACTTTAATTATAAAATGTGTACCGTTTGTATAAGAAACCTGACTGTATGCAGTGAAATTCTCCCTTCATTTACTGCTGTGGATAGCAATTGTCAGATGGTCCCTAACTGCTGAGCAGGGAAACAATCATACTTATGAACAGCAGGGAGACCTTACTTACCAAGCATGCAGAATTCAAGCAGCTTTGTTTATCCCTAAGCAGCCCAGACCACACTGAGCATGTGCAGGGTCAGGCAAAGACGTTTAACAAGGTAACAAGATGACAGCCCCCTGTGGCCAACTTTGAAAGCAGAAATCTTTTTATGTTTATGTTTAGTATACAAAATACAGCATTTCTAGCCTTATTCTATTTTAGTTTCCTTGTCCTTTAAAGTGGGAACGGCTAAAATTATCTCCCATAAACTACAAAGAAAAAGGAAAGAATATACCAAGTACTTTGTCTATAGAAAAGAAATTGACTTAAAGGGGTGGTTTACATTAGTATTATGTAGAGCATGATATTCTGAGACAATTTGCAATTGGTTTTAATTGTATTTTTAAATTTAAATGTTTATTTAGCATCTTTCCCATTTGCAATTTCAGCCACCTGGTAGCTAGAGTCCAAATGACCCTAGCAACCATGCAATGATTTGAATAAGAGACTGGAATATGAATAAGAGAGGGTCTGAATAGAAAGAGGAGTAATAAAGTAGCAGTAACTATACATTTGTAGCCTTACAGAGCATTTGTTTTTTTACATGGACTCAGTGTTTTGAGAGCTGGAAAGAGTTAGAAGAGGAAAGCAAATCATTAAAAAGCTATAAAAAAAACAATTGAAAAATTACTTAGAACTGGCCATTTTATAGCATACTAAAAATTAACTTTAAGGGGCAGATTTATCAAAGGACGAAGTGAATTTTCGAATTAAAAACCTTCGAATTTTGAAGTAATTTTGGGTACTTTGACCATCGAATAGGCCAAATTAGAAAATTCGACCACTCGAAAATCCAATTAAAAAAATTGACTCCGACACTTCGCCACCTTAAACCTTGCCGAATTGCTGTTTAGCCTATGGGGTACCTCCTGGAACCTGAGGCTTTTGGGCGAATTTTGAGAAGTCAATTTTTTTTTTTTTAAATCCTTCAATCGTACGATTTTACTACAATCATCCTTCGATCAAATACTGCAGTTTTCGATGGAAAAAATACTTTTGACTATCGAAGTACTCAAATTCGATGGTCGAATTTCAAAGTTTTTTTTTTAACTTCGAAATTCTGATCCTTGATAAATATGCCTCTAAAGGTGAACAACCCCTTTAAGCCTGTAAATCGCAAGTGCTAGCAACCAGTTTTTATTTATTCTGCAGGTTTAATAGAACTTACAGGGTCAATTTCTCTGCAAACTGCCCTTCCTACCTTTTGCTGCTTATTTCAGGCAGCTTGTGATATCAGGCCATGATTCCACAGGAATGCTCACTAGCAACTTTTATTATATGAAGCACATGGGAAGAAGTTGTATTTTAAATATCACAATTCTCCCAGAGAGGACCTGAATAGTAAAACCGTGCCATATAGAATGACCTACACTGTGGGGCCGACTCACTAAGGGTGGAATATCGAGGGTTAATTAACCCTCGATATTCGACTAGGAATTAAAATCCTTCGACTTCGAATATCGAAGTCGAAGGATTTAGTGCGGATAGTTTGATCGAACGATCGAAGGATAATTCCTTCGATCGAACGATAAAATCCTTCGATTCGATGGATTTTAATCCAACTATTGAAGGAATATCCTTCGATCAAAAAAAGTTAGGCAAGCCTATGGGGACCTTCCCCATAGGCTAACATTGACTTCGGTAGCTTTTAGATGGCGAACTAGGGGATCGAAGTTTTTTTTAAAAAGACAGTACTTCGACTATCGAATGGTCGAATGATTTTTACTACGAATCCTTCGATTCAAAGTCGTAGGTCGAAGTAGCCCAAAAAAAACGTCGAAAGTCAAAGTTTTTTACCTTCGAATCCTTCACTCGAAGTTAGTGAATCGGCCCCTATGTGAAAAGTCTTAACGGTAGAGAAATGAAAGAACATTACCGTAATATTTCTGCACTACATAGAAATGATGAATGAAGAGACAGTTCAGATAACCATTTCAGCACATGGAAGAACTGCACTGGGGTATTAATACAGTCCTACCCTTACAGGTATGCACAGCCCCCTAATTTCAAAACATTGGTTTGAAGAACATACATCTGATCGGTCTGGATGCACATGCAAGTCTGCACATATCTTTTACATGATAAGAGCAAAAGGAAAGACAAGGGAGCAGTCACAGACCTTGTGAATCTTCTTCCTGCTGTGCTAACACGTGAGAAAACGCTCCCGACACGTACAGCCTTCAAGTAGATATATTGAACAAGGAGCACCAGCAGTCATTAAAAACCATATTTTATTGATTCTTCATTAAAAAGACAAGCAGGACATGTCAAGGCAAGCATGCCTTGGGATACATGTCCTGCTTGTCTTTTTAATGAAGAATCAATAAAATATGGATTTTAATGACTGCTGGTGCTCCGTGTTCAATATATCTACATATCTTTTACATGCAATGGCCATCTTAACATCCTCATCAACAATGCCTCGTGTATATGCGCTTTGATCCAGTAGAAGTATATTGAATCAACATAGACTGGATCATACAGCAAGTATTTGAATAAATGATTTAACTAAGGCTATTAACCAGGTTGAAACAAACTGCAGCTTTTGGTCAGATCATACAAGTCCAGTCGCACATTTGAGAACGGAATGTATTACAGGATTCTAACAGATTTCTATTCTAGGCAATCTAGAACAGAAATATAAGGGAGAATGATGCATGTAGTCTGAAGTCCTAGTGAGAATAGTTACAATAAATTATACTTAAATAAATTAAAATTTTGAGGGGAATAAAATGTACCTGGTCTGTTGTACGGTCTCTATTTTCAGCTTCTTCTCCTTCATCCGGATCCTTAGAACATTTTCTCACCAAATCTTGGAAAATTTCTATTCTTTCATCACATCGATCCTCCATCAACTCCTTTTCTTTTTCCAAGCGTTCACTAAAGCACAAACAGAAATGCAAAATGTAAGATTGATACTTCATTTAATTTATAATACTCGGTGCTTCTCTCCATATGATTCAAGCCAGGTATACCCGTGTAATTGTGTTTAATACAAGGAATCCACTTGCTATTCTTTTGTCTAGGAAATAAAAGTGTTGCTCAGTACCCACCTTTACCATTATCAAAAGCCATGCGTGTCTTAGCCTTAAAGGAGAAATCAATCTGAGGGGAAAAAACCCCATACCACCCACTGTCCCTGTGTACCCCAAGCTGACTAGGAGAAAAGAAGATGCACACAATTGCAGTACAAAAATCAATATCCAGCTATGCTACTTGAGGGCTGAACATGATGACAAAAGAAACCTCCCCATTGATCTGCATGCATTCCTGCCTGTGCCACCAGTTGTCAGGTGACTAGTTACATATTTCCATAATCAACAATTAATGCCTGTAAAGCAGCGGTCATGATTACCTTAATAAGGAAAACACAGTTGGCAATCATAGTTTTATAAGTTTATGAAATTCTTACTTAAAATCCTTCTCTCGCTGCATGAAATGGTCAGTAAATTCTTTCGCTACTTCTTCACGGATCTTTAATTCCATAAGTAGCTTGTCTTTTTTCTCATTCACCAGCTTGGTTTTTAAATCTTCTATGAGGTCCAGCAGTTTCTAAAATCAAAAAGAACAAACAACATGCTTTACAAATCCATTAACTAGGCGTTATATAACTATTTATTTTACTATTTTCCACAAATAATTAGGTATCGAAGTGCCACACACCTGGTATGCATCTTTCTTAATCACAAGTTCATCTTCTTGAACACCATCATCCTCCTCCTCCTCCTCATCATCTTGATAGGTACAGTCAAGGCACTCCTCTTCCTCAGAATCCTCCTCATCATTTCCATCTTCTGGCACATCTTCAAGACGTGAATCCCACTGCACTGTTGCCCGCTTTCTTGAGTTCCAATGCTTGCTGTCTGCATTGTTGATTATAAATGAAACCTCTCTAGCGCTTTTTTTCTGAACACAAGGCACAGCCTCTGAATTCTGACAAGACTCCAGGATAAGAACCTGTTTAAACAATGGGGAAGTGAAAAAACAGCAGTTTCTATTTAAGTTTAATAATTGTTAAAGGGAATTGTTCAGTGTAAAAATAAAAACTGGGTAAATGGATAGGCTGTGCAAAATAAAAAAATGTTTCTGATATGTAGTTAGTTAGCCAAAAATGCAATGTATAAAGGCTGGAGTGATTTAAAATGAGGACGCCTGGAGGCCAGGGTCTTCCGTCGCCCCTCCCTCCCAAAGGATTGCATGCGCATGCATTCTTCTAACAGAGCACTAGAGTCTAGTGCTACAGAATTAAACAAATCAATCGTGCAGCTAGTCGGCATGCCGCCCTAGGCCTGGCCCTTTGCGGCCTTGCCGCAAATCCGGGCCTGGATAAATTACATTTTTGGCTAACTATATTAGAAACAAACATGTTTTATTTTGCGCAGCCTTTCACCTAGTTTTTGTTTTCACTTGAACTTTTCCTTTAAAAAATATATATGCATTCACGGAGCAGGAGACGCTATGTCTTTTAGACTGCACATAAAGTAATATTTTTGCCATACTATAAAAGGGCACACATAACTATATAACTTTGGGGGGGTATGTTTACCCTTTAATTTTAATACAGTAGGTAAAATGAATGCCATTCTGTGTAATTTAAAAAGAGCTACTTTTGCCCGCTCAATTTATTTTTCAACATTCCTTTAAAGGGGTTGTTTACCCAATAAACAATTTTTGCTCACCAGAAATTAAAATACTTTTTTCCCCATTACTTTAAATATTTTTATTTTTTACTGTTATTTGAAGTTTAACGGTTCGTGTTTCTGTTTCTTTTTCTCTTGCCTAATTGGGGGACACAGGCACCATGGGGATGAAGATCCTGCAGCTGGAGATGGACACTATGTTGCAAAATAAGACTCCTCCTCCTGCTCTGGGCTTCATCCCCTGCCTCCTCCTACAATCCTCAGTTTCTTTTAGTGTCCTCAGAAGGAGACGACACGCTTTTTCACCGTCTAGTGGCTGGAGCACTGATCAGGGCCTCAGGTCTAAGATCACGCCACACCAAGGGGCCACTGATTCACTCAAGCGCCTCTCCAGCTGCCAAGAATTGCCCTTTAGCCTTCCCGCTCTCCGGAGGTCTGCAGGCTGGCTCCTCACCCCCTGCGCTGCTTTCCCGCTCTACGGAGGTCTGCATCAGCGATATACACCCACCCGGGTGTATAACAGCATAATAGCTCACATATACATATATATTTCACACCTGTGCATATATATATTTATATGTGTGTCTCTTATTCACAGGGGGCATCTTTTACTGGGCACAACTCAGCTGGCTGATTCCTAGTTGGTGAGTAATTCATTTAATACATTATTCAACTCTGTCACCCTCTCTGTACAAGCGACGTTTTTTCCTTATGCGCCCCTTTCTTTTTCTAGTTTTCCCCTCCGTTTCCATGGTGGAACGCATGCGTTCCACCATCCCTCCCGCCCTGCCCCGCCCTCCCAGCCTTCTCTTCTTGCAGGACGCGCGCCTTTTTTCTATGGTGGAACGCACTGCGTTCCATCACCCTCCACTTCCGCTTCCGCTCCCTTCCCGCCAGACGCGACCGGCCTTCTCTCTGCACAGTCTGCTCCGGATTCCTCTGCGACCAGGTAGCGCACAATTTTCTAAGCTCACGGCGAGCGGTTCTATGCTTATTCTCCGCTCCTCCATTACTCTCCTCACACGCTGCCTCCCTTATGGCGGCGCGCTTCTTCCTACAGGGTTTGTCTTGTGCTGGGATACTATTATATACCCATTTTAGCCCCTGATCTTTCACATGTCCTCTTTCCCCTAATACACTGCCGTCCCTGGTGTGTTGGAATCTAGCCTTGTGTCTACGGCAAGGCACAAAAATGTACTTCCCTGGCTATTATATCATTATTCTTATTATTTATATATATGTATATATATTGTACAGACAGACAGGGAATGTAATACATGTATCTTATACCCCTTCTATGCCTTCCGATTATGGCTACGTGTATGTGGATGACTATGCTTACATATGGGCTGCTTACTAAGGGCTACTACATTACAGGGTAAATGGACCCCCTGGGCTACCATTCATACTTCTGTTGTTTTCTCCACAGACCACACCTGCCTGGAGAAGTGCCCACAGCCATACTCTGCTTCGGCTAGGAGGTCGATTCCCCTGCCTCATATTATAAAAAAAAAAAAAAAAAAAAAAAAAAAAAAAAAAAAAAAAAAAAAAAGGGTTTTTACACCGTTTATATTGGATCTTTGCCTATTACTTCTACAGTTTCCAAGAAGGAGCAATATGGCTAACAAGACAGATGAGCCCAGGACCTCCAAGTCCTCAGCTCTAACCCACTCGCAGGTCTCATTTTTAGCCTGCTCAAATTGTAAAACAAAATTTTCTTCAGCCTCGCCTGAATCATTGTGTGGGGCCTGCAGAATTTCCGAAATACCTACTCTACCTCAGGCTAGTACTTCGGACCCAGATCTCCTTAGGGCTATTTCCCTCTCACTTGCAGGCATTCAACATTTGGCCCGCATCCCCGAGACCCTGGACAAAGTGCTGGAGCACTTATCCCAACCTTCTCAACACCGCCCAGGGAAATCAAAACGCCCAGCCCCTTCACCTCCGGACTCCCCCGGAGAACTTCTTTCTCCATCCGACGAGGAAGGTCAGGTTCCGTCAGACGAGGACTCCGATCAGGAGCTCCCTGATCCTGACATTGACACTCCCAGAACTCAAGGGGAAGTGGAAGGCCTTATTCAAGCAGTTCTCAACACGCTAAACATTGAGGAAGATTCTCCCTCCATCGAGCCAGCAAAGAACATCTTTAAGCGTCACAAGAAAAGCTCTTGCCTTTTCCCCGCATACGAACAGCTTGACGAAATCATCAAGTCCCAATGGAAAAACCCTGATCACAGAGTGCAAATTTCCAAGCGATTCACCCAGACATATCCCTTTCCGAAGGAATGCATTGATCTCTGGTCTTCACCTCCTGCGGTGGATCCCCCAGTCTCCAGATTATCCAGGAATACCACCATCCCTGTTGCCGACGCGGCCGCTTTCAAAGACCCCATTGACAAGCGCCTCGAGGGTTTCTGCAAGTCCTCATTCACCGCATCGGGCTCGGCCTTCCGGCCCATCTTTGCTATCGCCTGGGTGGCTAAGGCCATGGAGGTCTGGGTGGAACAGGCGGCACAGCTCATAGGATCCGAAGATCCAACTACCGACAACATCCTTTCCAAGATAGCTGACGCCACTACCTACATCGGGGACGCAGCACTCGACGCGGCAAGGATGGTGGCTCAAGCTTCAGCCCACTCTGTAGCCGCTCGCAGATATTTGTGGCTAAAGTCATGGTCCGCTGACCTAACCTCCAAACGCTCTCTAGTCAGCATTCCTTTTCAAGGTAAACTCCTCTTCGGGGCCGAACTGGATAAAATCATTTCTCAAGCGACTGGGGGAAAGAGCACGCTACTTCCCCAAACCAGACCCAAGAGACCCCCCTTCAAAAGGAGACCCTTTTTTCGGCCCTTCAGACAAGGACAAAGGTCGAAGACGCAATCAGATAAGCCCACCTCCAACTTTCGCTCCCGATTTCCAGGAAAACAGAGACAACCCTGGTCTTCCTCTAAGCCCACCTCCAAGCCTTCCCAAGATAAACCCCACACCGCATGAAGGTGTGCCCCCTCCCGAAGGGATTCCCTTAGGAGGTCGACTCAAGTCCTTTCGAGAGGTTTGGCACAACAAAATTCGGGACCAGTGGGTCCTTCGGGTGGTTTCCCAAGGACTTTTGATAGACTTTTTACACACGCCCCCTCACAGATTTTTCGTATCCAGGATGCCGGCCAAGGTCCCCGACAGAACCAAATTCCTTGCCGTCATACAAAACCTGGCCATGGAGGGCACCATTCAACCCGTCCCATCACACTCCAAGGGAAGGGGCTACTATTCCAACATCTTCATGGTCCCCAAAAAAGACGGCTCGCTCAGACCTGTCCTAGACCTGAAGGATCTCAACCCATTCGTCAAAAGGTGCCATTTCAAAATGGAGTCAATACAGTCAGTTCTTGCCTCCATGGAAGAGAACGAGTTCATGACAGTCATAGACATCAAGGAGGCATATCTCCATATTCCCATTCATCCAGCTCACCACAGCTTCCTCAGATTTTTGTGGACGGAAATCATTGGCAGTTCGTGGCGCTGCCATTCGGCCTTTCGTCGGCCCCACGCACCTTCACCAAGGTCATGGCGGCGGCATTGGAAGACCTCCGACTCAGAGGCATCACCGTTATTCCCTATTTAGACGATCTCCTCGTCAAGGGTCAGTCCGCCTCTCTGGCTCATCTGCACACATCTCAAGTTCTCCAGACCCTGACATCTCTGGGCTGGACGGTCAACTTCAACAAGTCGAACCTCCACCCGACTCAAGCCATACAGTATCTCGGCCTGATACTGGACTCCAGACAGGGGAGAGCATTTCTGCCGCAGGACAAGGTCCGGACCCTCCGGACTCGGATCAGATCTCTCATGGGATCCAACAAGGTTACCCTTCGATCGGCGATGCAAACGCTGGGCACGATGGTGGCGTCCTTTCCGGCCATCCCGTATGCTCAATCTCACACCAGACCACTTCAACGCACCATCCTGCTACACCAGCGCAGGGACCGAGTCAACCTCGATCGCAAGATTCCCATCCCACGTCGTGTGCTTCTCTCTCTCCAATGGTGGCTTCAACCGATTCGGACGACGGGGGGAAAACCCTTCCCCCCCCATCACTGGAAGATTCTCACCACAGATGCCAGTCTTCGCGGGTGGGGAGGTGTCATAGACCAAACCACTGTACAGGGTCTCTGGACTCCAGCGGAACGGCAGCTACCCATCAACCTTCTGGAGCTCAGAGCGATACGCTACTCCCTGGAACACACGGCGACAGTACTTCAGGGCCACCCCGTGCGAATCCAGTCCGACAACGTGACGGCCGTGGCCTACATAAACCATCAAGGCGGCACCAGAAGTCTGGCGGCCCTCAAGGAAGCTCAGGAGATTCTAACTTGGGCGGAGAACAACGTCCCCGCCATATCGGCGGTCCACATACCCGGGGTGGACAATTGGTTGGCAGACTACCTGAGCAGGGAAACGATCGATCACGGGGAGTGGAGCCTCCACCACGAGGTGTTTCATCTCATTGTGGCAAGGTGGGGCTTGCCAGACGTCGACCTCATGGCGTCCAGGTCCAACCGGCAGGTCCCGTGCTTTGTATCCAGGAGCCTCGACCCCTTGGCTCACGCAGTAGACGCCCTAGTGATTCCGTGGAGCTTCTCCAGAGTTTACATCTTCCCCCCTCTGGCACTCCTACCAAAGGTAATCAAAAAGATCAAAAGAGAGGGAACTCTGACCATCTTGGTGGCGCCCTTCTGGCCCCGCAGGGCCTGGTTCGCAGATCTCATCGCCATGGCCGCGGACAGTCCCTTCCCTCTTCCTCAACGGTCAGACCTCCTCACTCAGGGTCCGGTTGCCCACCCGAATTCTCGTCTATGGGATTTAACGGCGTGGCTCTTGAGGCCTTGATTCTACGGGATTCCGGAGCACCCCCTGATGCGATTCCCACCATGCTGCGAGCACGACGGCCTGTTTCTGCCAGGATATACCACCGTGTTTGGAAGACCTTCATTTCATGGTGTGAACACGGAGCCATAAATCCTCAGAAGGCACGTGTCAAGGAGGTCCTCTCCTTCTTGCAGGACGGTCTTTCGAAGGGCTTAGCCCTCAGCTCCCTCAAGGTGCAGGTTTCGGCCCTGTCTATTCTCCTGCAATGCAAGCTGGCCCTTAAACCTAAAATCCAGACTTTTCTACAAGGTGCGACTCGTATTATCCCTCCGTATCGCTGCCCTGTGCCCCCGTGGGACCTCAATTTGGTGCTATCGGCCTTACAAGAGGACCCCTTCGAACCACTTGATCAGCTTCCTCTGCCTACGCTCACTGAGAAGGTGTTGTTCCTGTTGGCGATCACGTCCGCTAGGAGAGTTTCAGAACTCGCGGCTCTCTCCTGCAAATCGCCTTTCACAGTCGTTCATATGGACAAAGTGGTGCTTCGCCCTACTCCTGACTTTTTGCCTAAGGTGGTATCTGCATTCCACTTGAACCAGGACATTGTTGTCCCTTCCCTGTGTCCAAATCCCAAAGGTCCGATTGAGCACAAGCTCCACACTCTGGATGTTGTCCGAGCTGTTTCATTCTATTTGAAAGCCACAGAGCCGGTTCGTAGGACTGATGCGCTCTTCATTCTCCCTGATGGCCCCAAAAGGGGCACCAAGGCCGCCAAGACGACTTTAGCCAAGTGGATCCGGTCTGTCATCTCCAGAGCATACGCTGTCAAGGGCAAGGATCCTCCGATCAGGGTTAGAGCTCACTCCACTCGCTCCCTCAGCACTTCGTGGGCTTTCCGTCACCAAGCTTCTGCGGAACAGATCTGTAAAGCGGCCACATGGGCATCCCTTCATACATTCACTCGCTTCTACAGGCTTCACACACATGCTTCAGCCGATGCTGCCTTTGGGAGGAAGGTGCTCAGCGCTGTAGTTCGCTAGACACCTGACATGCAGTGTCCCACCCTTTTTGGGAGCTTTGGGACGTCCCCATGGTGCCTGTGTCCCCCAATTAGGCAAGAGAAAGAGAGATTTTTGTACTCACCGTTAAATCTTTTTCTCTTGTCCTATATTGGGGGACACAGGCTTTCCCTCCCTATTCTGACACTGTTTTTTCACGGTATTCGTGACGTTTTTTCCATTTTGTTAGTTGTTACATTTTTCAAATGTTTAGTTCTGAGGGTGTTATTGTTGATTCCTCTTCTGTTTTGGGCTGCTTTGCTCCTTCTTCGGTAGAAACTGAGGATTGTAGGAGGAGGCAGGGGATGAAGCCCAGAGCAGGAGGAGGAGTCTTATTTTGCAACATAGTGTCCATCTCCAGCTGCAGGATCTTCATCCCCATGGTGCCTGTGTCCCCCAATATAGGACAAGAGAAAAAGATTTAACGGTGAGTACAAAAATCTCTCTTTCTTAGCCTGGCAGCTCAGTGATCCAAGTGCAGATTGCGACCTGTTACAATTTGGTCCATTAGTTGATATTTTGTTTTCACCTTCTTATAGCTTTCTAAAGCAGCTTTGGGTATGGGGTCATAAACTCTGTAAACTATTCAAAATCCCATTAAAGGCAGCAATTATAGTTGATAAAATTGTTGCTAATATTCCACAGAAGCTTCTGAGAAATATTTCAACTTCAATATTAGAAAAAAATGGGCACAAATAGAAGTTACCCGAATAAAGTCTTCATTACTGGTGGATTATCTAAAAACAACTGTACTGAAAAAAAACATTTTAAGGCCTTCGGGTCGGACGTGTTCAGGGCAACTTCTGCAACTGTACAATTATGTAACCAGTATATAATAAGTTTAAATGCGTTGTTTGAGCTTACCGCTGTATACGGTGGGCCCAGGTGCACACAACCCCAGACCTTCAGCAAGGGGAGAAAACACCAGAAAACATCAAAAGAGGTTGGCACAAGCCTCCTCAAGAAGTAGTAAAGCCGGAGTCAGATTGTAAATACAATCTGACTCCGGCTTTATTACTTCGTGGGGAGGGCTGGCACAGGTCTATATATAGTAAAGTGCACTGGGTTATGGTCAGGTGCTGAATTTTTGTCGTGAAAGTGAACAACCCCTTGACGATGTAAAAAAAAAAAAACAAAAGAAAATTCTTCTAAGTCTCATAACTGATTCTTATGACCATCATCATGCAGCTTTCATTTTCCACATACCGCAGCAAAAATAAGTTGCACAGTGCAGTTTTTTTATTTATGTTTACAATATAGACAACCTCCATGCCCTCTGTGCAACATGCTAGACTCAGCATTACCTCATATTCGGCTGTCGGACTGAATAAAAAGCATTGGGCGTACTTCTGACCTGCAGGACTCCAGTTGGACTGCCCTGTTCTAAATTATCTTTGTGACTGAGTTAGATATAACGCCCATCCATTAATATCCACAAGATGCTGTTGAAAACTGTGGCGGAGAACTACACATGTGCATCTGGCAAGATAGTAACACATACCTTCTGAGCAACAGCAGAGAATTTCAGAACGTTAAGTGTCTCATCATAAGAAGAGGCAGACTGACAGATGTTAACGATCATGCACACTTTGCCTTTGCCACTGAAAAAGCTCTGTAGGTAGTGTGTAAGCTTGCTTTCCCTAAATGGAACGTGCTGTTGAGCCCTACAGAAAACGAAGGAAGGGAAGTGAATATTAAGAGTATGCACTGGCAAATGCTATTTCACTTACACCACAATATCACTTTATAAAAGAAAAAAATGCTATTTTACTCATTCCTCTATGTAAAGTAATAACCAGAAAAACAGCTCAACACCTACTTTGATTGCTGACTTGTCTTCAATGCATTGATACATTTGCCCAGAATAAGCAACGATGTGTTTATATTGCCACTTTCCTTTAGTCTCTCTCCTTCATTTTGAGTCTTTGTGCATCTTTCAGAACCAGCCAAATCACACAGTGCCAATCTAAGAAAAAAAAATATTTTATGTATTTGAAGCAGAGCCATAAAGTATGGTGATTTCTTAATAATAATAGTGCATTGTACTTCTATCATTAGTCATTTAAGAGTCAACATTCAGCTGTCCCAGTTAGAATTTTTTTATGAAAGAAAATACATGCAACCAAAATATTAAAGCGACACTGGCAAATTCCATGTATTCAAGTTACTATCACTAGCAATGAAGGATGGCACTATTACATTTATCCCTCAAAATGAAGCAATGCCGACACTTTGACAGGTGTGAGTAGAGAAGCACTGGTCAATCACACTGGACTAGGGCCACAATCCTTCAGTAAGCTGGAGTAATGTTTATTCTCCACACCATAAAAGCATTTCCCTCTACCAGCCTATCAAGAATAGCTAACTATTTTCCAGCTAAGAACCAACGATGTCCTGCACTGCAAGTACAGCTTAGTTGGGAGGTCTGTATTTTAATTAATGAATAACAGTCCTGAATAAGTACGGATTAATAATTTTTAAGAGACACACATTCTTTTCATTAATATGAATATGTTAGTATAACTTTAAAGACTGTGTGAGCCTATCTAAAAATCATTGAATTATTAATATAATCTTTAGGCCATAGGAGACTTTTACCAATAAACAAGTAAAAATCACCCTGCAGCTATGACATACTGTATAAAAGAGCAATATTTTGAATCCATACAATAAATATCCCTTGGTTCTAGACTGTGAATTTAACGGTCTAAGAATATGGAATTTAATGTAAAGGTCAACGTCCCCTTAATAAAAGGCAACAAGTCTGACTAGATTTTACCAGGTCCTTACAGATTTGTGTTTGTCTTTTCCTTCTAACACCCTCCAGTAACTCTTAAGGTGGCCATAGACTCAAAGATCCGCTCGTTTGGCGACATCGCCAAACGAGCGGATCTTTCCCCGATATGCCACTAAACAGCATGGCTATATCGGGGGTAATTCGAACGTTCGGCCGTATGGCCGAATGATCGAATTACGATGCGCCAAGGGGCTCCGACAGGTCGGTCGGTTAAAAATCCAACCTTCCCGATCAATATCGTGGCCAGATATCGATCGGGAAGACCCGTCGGAAGCCCCCATACACAGGCAGATAAGCTGTCAAATCGGTCCAAACGACCGATATCGGCAGCTTTATCTGCCCGTGTATGGCCACCTTTAGGCTAGTAAATTTCCCACAGGTTACCACAGCCAGATGAGAGAGAGATAATGGAGACACTTGATGGATAATGCTGCAGTCAGTGTTTGATCATCACTGAGGAAACAAGCACCGGCTTCTATTACTGACCTGGTCAGTGTACCCGTCTCCTTTGCTGCATGCATTAATAGTACAGGCTGTATTATTATTTAACATACAGGATCTCTAAATAGGAATGAATATATATATATATATATATATATATATATATATATATATATATATATATATATATATATATATATATATATATATATATATATATATATATATACACACACACACACACAAATGTAATATAAAGCAAATAATTCACTTACTCGCTGACTTTTAACACTCGGGGTATATCAGAATCTTCAATTTTCAATAGTCGAACCGTAAAGATGCTGTGACTAAAATAGTGCAGAAAATTCTCATTAATATAGAAATGATCTTGTATGCACAACAGGCAACAATTGATAGCCAACTGCATATTTGGGGGGGGGGAAATTATGTTTTAGATTTTTCCCAAGACTCGCTCCCTGGAAAGAAAAATGCACTTGTTTCTTAAAAATCAGATGGCAGCAAGCCAAAGTAATTGATTACAGAAAATGTGATTAGTGTTGCACTGGAGCACATTACTATCTTCTTCCGCATCTTCAGTTTTCTCTTTGGCCCGGGCATAGCAGATTCAAATGCTGACTTTTCTGAGTGATAATTGCCTTTAGGCTTAATTGTATGTCTTAAAGGTAAAAATCTCACTTCTTCTGATTAAGCTAATAGGCAGAGGTTGTTAGGATTCATCAGATCAGAACTCACCTCCTGCTAGATGAACTGTTCAGTTTTGTATATGCAATACTTTGGAATTTTTTCCCTAAAGCTAGGATTTTGCATGCCTCTGTTGAATCAGACACTTCTATCCACTGAAGATCTAAAAAGATAAAAATGAAAAGACTTTATTTAGCTTTAGAGAGGAACAGTCAAAAATGTAATTTCTAAAAGACATATGATCCTACAGATAAACATGTGACTGTGTCGAATACAGCTGAAAATGTTCTGTCCCTTTTCTACGGAAATTGCTCTTGGTTCATGTAGTGGATCCTAAAAATTTAACTTTTTAGGAATTTAGTACTTTATGGATTTTGTTATTATTTGATAGAAGAAATTCACACACATACCTTTAACAAAAGAATATCCTTTAAGATCCAGAGCAAGTCGCAGTGTTTTTCTTTTATAGAACTTATCACCCGATATTGGGTCTAGGAGATCATAAATACATTCATTGTAGATTTCACAAAAAGACACCCAGACGGAGAATTTTGCTGAACCGTCCAAAGCCAATTTGGACTCTTCTGAATGCCTTAAATGATCGTCCATATCAGATAAAATACTTGAGGAGTTTGTCAAACCTACAAGAGAAGAAAATCAAACCTGGCCTTGCTAAGCACACAAATACAAAATAAACCTTGATTCCATTGATACTGCTTTTACCTAAACCCCACCAGCACAGATGTCGCCAAAGGTTACATAAAAATTGCAAATTTCAAATACGATCATTAATAGAGAGATAAAAGTAAGCAAAATCCTCTCTGTATTATCACAATCTTTTAGTCTTGTGGAAAGGCCTAATTTTTTTTTTTTTACTCTGTAACAAACAAGTTATACATTCTTGTAAGAACCTTGTTTGTTCTAAATGTTCTAATGTATAGTGTGGCGGAACTTCCTGGTGCTATGTAAATAAATTATAGTTAAAGGACAAGGAAGGGATAATCCCTGGGAGGTGCCAAATGTTAGTCCCCTGTGTGTAGTGACAGGAATTCATTGGATGCACGTGTCACTGTGCACATGGTGCAGATTTCAGCTAGAAACCATTTGTGTTTGCACTTTCTGGCCTAGTGGATTACATTTAAAGGAAAAATCAACCTGTGGGGAAAAAAACCCCGTACCCCCCCCACCACAGGCAGCCCTCCCTCCCTCCTCCCCGCAGGCCAACTACCCCCCCGGGGAGATGCCCCATACTTCCACGTGTCCATCTTCTGGCTCCTCTGTAAGCCGACTGAGAAATCGGTATTTCTGCGCATGCGCAGCTTGCGACAACTGCGCATGCACAGAATTACACTGAAATTGCCAGAAGATGGACGCGTGGAACTTCGCTGGAAGAATCTGCGCAGAGGGGTAAGTATGGAGTATGAGGCATACAGGGTTTTTTCCCCACAGGTTGATTTCTCCTTTAATCCTGTCACTTCACACACATGATGGGTTAGTGCAGTAAAAGCTTCTATTCTGTTTACACAGGCGGTTTAAATGGCATGTGTGTTACATGCCTAAGGCATATTTTTTGCACCCATTACAGCAGTGGTCCCCAACCAGTAGCTCGTGAGCAACATGTTGCTCTCCAGCCCCTTGGATGTTGCTCCCAGTGGCCTCAAAGCAGGTACTAATTTTTGAGTTCCTAGCTTGGAGGCAAGTTTTGGTTGTATAAAAACCAGATGTACTGCCAAACAGAACCTCAATGTAGGGTGACAATCCACATAGGGGCTACTAAATGGCCAATCACACCACTTATTTGGCACCCCAAGAACATTTTTCATGCTAGTGTTGCTCCCCAACTCCTTTTACTTCTGAATGTTGCTCACGGGTTCAAAAGGTTGGGGATCCCTGCATTACAGTGTACAAAGGGCAGATTTCTGAAAGAAAGTGCTGAAATCCAGTCAGCGCAAGATTCCCCTCCTGCGAATGTACACAAGTATCAGGCGGAAAGGGGGCCAAATCTTAATTTTCTGCAGAGAAAATGTAATATGTGCCATTAACCTTAGGTAATTTTGAAGCAATAATCAACTGGCCCACAACTCCACTGTCAGGTCAGCGCAATAAACCCATTTTTGCAGGAATATCAGGAAGGGCATCACCAGAGCCCATTTTAAAGTAAAACTACACCCCCGGACCATGTAGGTTTCTAACAAATATACTGCATAAAACAGCTAATATGTAAAACCCTACTTTGTGTAAATAAACCATTTTCATTATAATATACTTGTTTAGTAGTATGTGCCATTGGGTAATCATAAATAGAAAATTGCCATTTTAAAAAAATAAGGACCTCCCCTTGGGATCGTCTGATTCATCGTGCACACAAACAAACCAAATATGTTAGGTCACATGAGCCAATTAACAGACAGAGTTCTGTCTTTTGCTTCCACACTTCCTTCTGTTACATTTAAAGCTGCAGTATTTCTGGTAAGGTGATCTCTGAGGCAGCACAGAGACCATCACAAAATTCAAGGCAAGAGATGTAAAAGGGCAATATTTACTTAAATATACAATTCTTTAATATGCCACTTAATTTGATATAAACAGTTGCCCAAGTATTATTTCGGGGGTATAGTTTTCCTTTAAGTAAATAATTCTAATTATCAAAAATGATTTTTCTCTGTAATAAGACAGTAACTTGTTAACTAAGCTGCATGAATTCATATTGGTGGCAAAGCAATCCTATCGGCTTAATTTAAGGTTTAAATTATTTTTACAAAAAGTTCAAAAATATTACTCTTTATCATAAATATTAAAAAGTAGGCATACAGACCAATTGATGCTCCGCCTAGGCGGAGCATCAATTGAACTTTTTGATCTGAGTGCCCTTTGGAGTTGGGGGCTATATTCCAGCACCTTGGCCCTTTTTTGACAGGCCTGTATAGACTGCAGCAGTTGAGTAGAAAATTTTTTGGATTTTAAATTATTTTTTAGCAGATTTAAGTAACGACCCTATGATATTCCTCTAATCAGAGAGTGTTTAATATGTTTTAATACATTAGGCTTATTTTTCCACGGAATCCCATCTGCAAACTATAGAGTTTCCAAGCTCAGTTCTCATACAATACCTTCATCATTAATGAAGTCTGTGGTATCTTGACAGTTCCTGCTATTGTTACTTCGTATACTGCAATCCACCTTTAGAAAAAAATAAATAAATGATATAAATATATTTCTGAAACCACACATACAAAACAGAGGCCAAATAAAACTTCTTGATTTAGCAAAACCCTAGCTATTGTATGCAAACTTTAATTTCTAAATAATTAAAAGAACCTTACGCAAAAAAGTACAGCGGTCACTCCCCAAAAAAGTTTTTGAAAAATCATTGATTGTTTCTTCTTGAACTATCTCAAAACTACCTATTATTCTGAATAAAGCAACTGGGTTACTCTCTCCAAGTTTACTAACTTTCTTCTGGCACACTACAGTTTAGCAATTTTTCATTTTTTCACAAGACTGCTAAAAGAGACTCGCCTCTTTAATTTGACGAAGTACAGAATTCTTAAGAGCAACTTCCGCTTTAACCTGCTCTTTGGTCAGTCGTACGTAATCTTTACATCTGTGCGGCTTCACATCCATTTTATTATACACTCTTCCTTGAATGGAATTAAAAAGCATATCCATTGACCGAGGCAAAATACCCTCATTGTCTTTTGTACCTACAACAAAGAACAAAGGGAAAAAGAAACGCAAGATTAACATGAGCCATCTTATCTTCGCTACTGCATACATGTACATAAAAAAATCATCTGATCACTTCGACTGGATTTAGGGGAACATACTGCACAATTTAACCAACTAATGTTTAGCGTTTTTTTTTTTTCTGCAAATGAAAACTATGCCTATTAGCAATGCACAGTCAACAAGTTTGTGACCCAAGCATAACCTGCTCTCCCACCCCAGACCCGACCAGCTCCAAGTATGCTGGCATGATTTAGAAATCAAGAAGAACTTCTGATAATCACCAGACGAGGTTGTACCAGGGGAAGGTTTAGGCTCGCTGGAGGAGGAATTTTTCAGCCCAAACCTACCCAGTCAGTTTTAGATCAGCCCATGTGATATTACTGCCCATGAGAGATGCTTTGATTAAAGGTTACTGGTTGGTAAAGCCAATCAAAAATTCCTACTTTGATCACTGCATGAAAGGCAAGTGCTTGGGCTACCTTCTATTGAAAAAGTAAACCTGTGAAAATGATAGTGGCAATGGCTTACATTTTGGCTTCACCATCATTTGTTCAGTAAACATGTGTCAAATGTTATATGCTCAAAAATATGATTGTGCAGAATAACCACATCTAAATCACATCTAAATCTTGTGAGACCTGGTACACACGCCTAAGCACAGTCTATAGGAGATTATACCAAACCAAACCTGAACAGTAATTTTACTAAAGCTGCAATGGTGGGTTCGGAAACAAATAAACTTGTCATTCGTATTAGCTGACATGTATACACAGCTTTACAGGCCATTTGGGATTGAAATCAAGCTTAAGCTCCCCATAGACGCAACGATTCTTCTTGCAGAACGACTGATTTTAGGGAAGTCCGACCAATCCTTCTAAATTATCGTGCGGTTAGTGGGATTCGAACGTTCGTACATCTTACGATTTTTCGCCCAACATCTGTCAGGAAATTGATCGGCCAGGTCAAAAAATCTTTGTCGGTCCCAGTGCAATCTCTCTATGTTTGCAGGGCCAAGCAGGCAGCTCCCCTTTGTTTTCCTGGCAAATTGGTCTTTTTAGTTGATGGTCAATTCGAGAATATCGTAGTCTCACGATGAGGATCTGATCTTTTAAAAATCTCAACATCTATGGCCAGCTTTAGTCAGCAAGTAAGTATCGGGGATACTGGGTTATTAATACCTGAAGGTCCACAGGCTTCTCTCATTGAATGCTTACAGGTGTAGCCCCATGCTAATCACAGGCTCCATTTCACACTCATGAAGAGCGACAGTATTTTGAGGAATGACTGCACATTTAAGCGAGGAGCTTGCAAATATAATGTACAGTTACACATCACTGGTACAAAATGTGTGTTTGCTTCTGAAGCTTGAATACAGTTTCTAAAGTGGATATGTAGGCAGCTATTCAAGCAGAAATAAGGCAATGTTGCATGTGTTTAGTTAGCAAATAACAGATAAGCTCAGTAAATACAATGGTTTCAGTACTTAACTAGAGAGAAACAGGGGTCAAATGCCATTCATGTTTCTCTACAGAATTATAGAATGGAAAACCTTTTCCATATAAAATACAAGATATTATATGCCATCTATTATTCAGAATGCTCGGAACCTATTGAAAAGGAAAATTCGCCTGCCCTAAAGCACACGCGGCAATTGGTTTTCCGCAGTGCAACTTCTAAAAAACAAATGCTCTGTAAGACTACACATGTATTGTTATTGCCACTTTTTATTACTCATCCTTTCTAATAAAGTCCTTCTATTCATATTCCAGTCTCTTATTCAAATCAATGCATGGTTGCTAGGGTCATTTGGTCCCTAGCTACCAGTTTTTTAATGCAAATTAAAGAGCTGCTGAATGAAAGCTAAATAACCTTAAATAATAAAAACCATAGTCTCAGAATATCACTCTGTACATCATACTAAAATTTAACAACCTCTTTAATGTTTGCTTATGAAAGCTGACCTGGCCAGTAGAGATGGGCTACAGAAGACAACAATGAAAACGGGTGTCTTAGGTTAGGTTAGCAACTGTATTATGACAAAAATATAGGATTATTTTACTTTATATAGAAATAATAAAGAAAGGAGTGCCTGTGACTCCCAATACCTTTTGAGCACCTCCTTCTTGCCAGCAAACTTCTTAATAGAATCAGGCCTGCTACCTCTTTTGGCCAGTGTAAAGATGGCCATAGATGCAAAGATACAGTCTTGGTCACCCCAACATTTTTATTATGGCAATCGGCCTTTGGTTGATCAGATCTGCTTTAGAGCTGTTAATCACTCAATCTTTAAAGGGGTTGTTCACCTTAAAAATTAACTTATAGGCGCAAATTTACTAAGCGGTGAAAATTCGCCAGCGACGGCTTTGCAAGCCATTGCAACACTTCGCCAGGCGTAAATTCGGTAGGACAACGCAAATTTACAAAAATGCAAAGTTGCGTCAAGGGCGCCGAACGCTGGCGAATTTTGGCTAGCGTTACTTCGGCAAGCAAAGAGAAGTTGCGCTAGCATTGGGTAATTTGCATACGGCGGGAAGTGAAAGTACATAGCATATGTTGCAGCAAATACATTACACAAGTCCAGGGAACATTAATAAAATAAAATAGAGTTGTTATATTGCCCTACACATGAGCCCAGTGTATAGTTTATGTGCCATATGTTAGGAAATGTAGGGGGGAAGCTGGGTACCCAACAAACATTTTACGGACTCTTGCAGGAAGTCCTATACATTCCATTGCACTTCACCTGGTCTGAGGTGGCGAAGGCAAGTCTGGCGCACGAGGTAACGTTCAGTAAAATGCACATCTTAATGAATTAGCGGACTTATGTCCATTCGCCAGAGGGAAAATTCGCCTGGCGATAAAGTGCGAATGAGCGTTAGTGCATGTCTCTTTTGCTAGCGAATTTTCGTCTGCGCCCGTTAGTAAATCAGCGAAGTTCCGAAATGACGTCACCCCTTTAATGTTTACATAGTAGCTTATGAATATGACCTCTAGATGGCAGTATAGTACAGGGAAAAGAAAATTATAGCTCAGTGGTTCCAAAACTGAAGGTTTTTTTTTTTTTGTTTAATTGGATTTTCCAAAGTATAAAAGATTTACATTTCAACAGAGCATGTTAAGTATGATAAAATTACATAAATGGATATGTCATGCAGTTTACAATATATTACAGTTTATTATAATATGGTAACAATTAATTCATTGCATGTTGTGCTGCCAGCACCTATGTCTTTTAGTAAAAGAATGAACAATGTAACCCAGTACAGGTATGGGATCTATTATTCAGAATGCTTGGGACCTGGGGCTTTCCGGATAAGGTATTGTTCCGTAATTTGGATCTACCTTAAGTCTACTAAATAATCATTTAAACATTAATTAAACCCAATGGCATTGCTTTGCATCCTATAAGGATTAACTACAGTGGGGGTCATTTATAAACTTCACGCAAGGCAGATTGGTTCGTAAAATGAATACATTTGCCCTGCGCATGGTTATATTTATAAAGCTGAATAAGTGTGGTGCAAACAGAATTGCAAATATTTTTTTCACAATGTGAATGTCTATAAGAGCTTTTAAATATTTAAAAAATCGCAAATTGTGAATATTTATGCACACACTTTGCGACTGAATTACGCCACAACTTTGGTGGCGGAGAAAATATTCGCAAAACAGTTTTGCAAAGCGCAAAATAAAGTTACTGTCAACGTTATTTTCATGCACAAGAGCCTCGCACGTTTGGGTGCGCTCGCGCAAACTCCCGTCTCATTTGCGCACCATTTGCGATTTATTCAGAATGTGAATTCGCAAAAACTGGAAAGGCTGGCCGAGCTGTGCAACATATTGGCGTTCAGGAAAAAACATGGGCAATACAACCGTTTGCGAAAAAATATGCGCTGCGCAAACATTATAAATGACCCCCAGTATGTCTTAGTTGGGTATAAGGAACTTCCAACAAAGAAAAAGGAAAATTATTTTTAAAATTTTTAATTATTTGAACATAATGGAGTCTAAGGGGAGACCACCTTTCTGTTGTTTGGATCTTTCTGGATAATGGATCCTATACCTGTATTGTACATTCAATTCCCCCAATTCAGATATTTACTGGTTACACAATCTCCTGCCTATGTGTTCAGAGCAACCACCAACTAAGACATCACTCTTTGGTACTAAATAAATCATAAATATTTAAACATGCATATACAATAATGAGCTTGTAACTAGCAAGCTAGAACATTGCTTAAATATTTTACATGACTGATTTATCAACACACCTACATCAAGAGAAGCAGCTGCGCTTTGGGATCGGTGTATTTGGGGGGAACTAAAAAAAGGTAAACATGAGGAAATATTTGATGGACTAACATTATTCACAGTAGCAGCTCAAATTTCTGTGGAAAGACTGACATCTTGAGGATGCAACTGGAATTTTCTTTATAAGCTGATCATATTTGTAATGTAAGAAGAAGCTGATGTAAGAAGCCCAAACAACACAGGGAAAAAAAAAAAGTAAAAGCCATAATTACCTTGGAAGGTGAAAGTCTTGCCTGCATTAGTCACACCATATGTAAATATCAGACGGTTTTGACCCTTTATAAAATCAATCACATGTTGTTTTATTGTGCCATCAAAAAACTGTGCTTGTGTTGTATCTGGACCAAAGACCTACACAAAAGGAAAATCAGATATAAAAGATGGGGGGGGGGGAAATCAATATTAAAGGAAAACTAAACCCTAAAAATTAATAGGGCTAAAAATGCCATATTTTATATACTGAACTTATTGCACCAGCCTAAAGTTTCAGCTTGTCAATAGCAGCAATGATTCAGGACTTCAAACTTGTCACAGGGGGTCACCATCTTGGAAAGTGTCTGTGACACTCAAATGCTCTGGGCAGCTGTTGAGAAGCTAAGCTTAGGGGTTGTCGCTAATTATCCAGCAGAAAATGAGGTTGGTCTGTAATATAAGCCGATGCTACAGGGCTGATTATTAAATTATGATGCTAATTGCACTGGTTTCTGTGCTGCCATGTAGTAAATATCTATAGTAATTACTAATCAGCCTTATATTGTGACATTTATATTATATCTGTACTGTATATTGTGTGTTGGTCCCTAAGCTCAGTAAGTGACAGCAGCACAGAGCATGTGGAGTGTATCAGCAGTAAAAGAAGATGGGGAGCTACTGGGGCATCTTTGGAGACACATATTTACTGCTAAAGGGTTGTGGTTGCCTTGGGCTGGTACAGAAGCACAAAACAATGTACAAAATTTCTAGCTACTTCTTTAGTTAAGCTTTCCTTGTCCTTTAAGAGACAAGGCAAGCTCTGTCACAGGCAGGAATATGTGGCACTGAAGCAGAATTATCCATCAGAAAATGAGGTTGGTCTGTAATATAAGCGGATTCTACAGAGCAGATTATTAAATTCTGATGCTAGTTGCACTGATTTCTGTGCTGCCATGTAGTAATTATCTGTATTAATTACTAATCAGCCTTATATTGCAACATTTATATTCAATGTGTACTGTATATTGTGAGTCGGTCCCTAAGTGACAGCAGCACAGAGCATGTGCAGTGAATCAGCAGAAAAAGAAGATGGGGAGCTACTGGAGAATCTTTGGGGGCACAGATCTTCCCTGCGAAAAGGCCGTGGTTGCCTTGGGCTGGTAGAGAAACCCAAAACATAATGTACAACATTTCTAGCCTACTTCTTTAGTTAGGCTTTAGTTCTCCTTTAAGGCCAATGTTAGCTGAAAGTGTTCTCAATACACAGTTTGTGCACAAAATGTAAACAACACAGTAAACTATGGCTGCCCACCTGGAGGCACACAGACTACATGTGGCCCTTTACTAGACAATTATGGCACCCAGTCATCGAAAGTGTCCCACAAATTTGTCAAATAACAGACCCATGAGGTGCAATAAGTCGCACATCACTGATGCAAACACAACTATACTTGGGGAAGTACTTTGACAATTGCATTTATACACTAGAAGTAAACAGGTCCACGTTTTATTATAATAGGTGCAGTTCAATTTTCTTACATGAGTAAAGGTGAATTTCTGAGCCACAGATCCATTGGCTTTTTCGCTCAGTCGACAAGCCTGTGAATTGTGTGGGGGCTTTACCAAGACACTGGAGGAATCAGGAATGCTGATGCAGTCCTGACGAAAAAGGGAGAGAATGGTTATTTGATGTTTTATCCAACACTAGATAGCTAGAATCATACACATGGCACCGCCACTCACCTGGGCTTCTTTTTGTTCAGTTTCCCCAGCAGTAAAAGGGCGAACACGAAGGTAAACTTGCATATGATCCTGGGACCCCAAAGAATCTTTCTAGAATAAAAATGAAGTTTAAATAAATACATTAATACAACTTATCATAATTACACAAATTCTCTCCACAGGGGCTCAGCCTACTTTGGAAGCTGTTGATGCAGGTGCAAGGTGGCTTCATAGAAACTGGGAGAAAGGAAAAATAATGTATCCATGTTTCGATTAGACAAATAAAAATTGGGGGGGGAGGTGTAACACTCAGGTAGACTTTTGTGAATCCTTGTTTTGTGCAGAACATATTTCTTAATTAAAAAGTGATATCTATGATTTCTGTAATTTCTTTCTAAACTAAACAGGGAAAAAATGGAATTTGAAGCATGTCCCAATCCAACTTCCTGGTTCGTAAAAGCTGGCTAAAACAAATAAGTCCACTAAGCAGTCCTTTGTATGAGCTACTTCTTATCACTAAAAAAAAAAAAAAGGATGTTTAGGAAAGAAAAAAATATTCATAGATATTAATTAAAACAATTGGCAAAAAGTTAGCCCAGCATATGGGGTAATACTGCCCCTTTAAAGTTCCATGTGGTATCAGTTCATACAGTAAAATGTGATCTACCCAAACTACAGCATATATGGAAGTACCTGAGTGGATTCGGATTCTGAGCGTCCAAGTGATAAAAATTTGTCAGCCAAATTAGTCCTGAGATCATCGATGGGCTGTGGTTCATCCCTTTCTGGATAAGTTATTGCTACACCAAGATAAGAGGGCCTAGGAGGCGGATACTTCACTTCAGCAGGCTTCATGGCTCCTAAAACATGAAAACCATTTGTAACAAGACAGACAAGTAAAGTACATGCAAGGGATATTAAAGGGAAACTACACACAAACAATTTTGAAAAGTAAACATAATATCAAGAAACTTTACAATATACATCAATTAAAAAATATGCAGACTTTTCATGATTTTTAATGGTTTGGAACAGTTCCCTAAGCCTAGCCCCCTGCTCTGCTGCTGATCTGTCGGACTACTTTATGGAGCTGTCTGACTACTGTTACTTTGTATCAACAGCCATCTGTCCTTGGCATATATCCTCCAAACCCCACAATTTCCCACACATGTGATTTCAATAAGGAACAAAATATCACAGTGCAATGCATTTTGGGTTATGTACCAATACAGTAAAACCCTACCACAGAGGCGTCCAACCTTTTGGCTTCTCTGGGCCACATAGGAAAAAGAAAAATTGTCTGGGGCCACAAATGAAATACACAAACACTTTTGATTTGTAAAATTAAGGAAAATACACAGAAAAGAACTACAATACCAGTTGGATAACCAGATGGAGCTATACATTGGAATAAGGGACACCTGGATATTAAACAGATTTATTATATTATAATACACAAAAGCCATGAATATCTTGTAAATTATATCCTTATAAACGGTGAGTTCTGATGTCATCAGTTATAAACGGTGAGTTCTGATGTCATTTCTGTCACATGACTCACTGAAATTTGTGTATTATAATAAATAAAGTACCAGGATATTAGAAGTTACCTCGGAGTTCCATGACCTGTATAAAAACACTCGACCTTAGGCCTCGTGTTTTTATATGGTCATGAAACTCTTCAGTAACTTCTAATATCCTTATATTTTACAAGAGGGGGTACTTTATTCACTATATAATACACATGAGCCATGAATATCCTGTAAATTATATCCTTATAAACGGTGAGTTCTGATGTCATCAGTTATAAACGGTGAGTTCTGATGTCATTTCTGTCACATGACTCACTGAAACTTGTGTATTAAAATAAAGTACCCCCAGTTGCAAAATATGAGGATATTAGAAGTTACCTTATAATATCCTTATATTTTACAAGAGGGGGTACTTTATTCACTATATTATTACTAACTGGGCAATGGGCAGAGTCCGCCATCCTCCCTACTCCATAGGTCACCACATTGTTACAACCTGGCATAGTAAGACTGTTCCTAACAAGACGACAGACTGAGGTGGTTAATGTGTCTGGACAAAGTGTTATTTCACTCTCGTTTTCTCTGTATTTCCATACATTTATTTCTTATTTTTCCCTTTTCTCTCTCCTTCAAGCTGGGCCGCATTCATATCCATCCTGGGTTGCGTGCGGCCCTCGGGCAACAGGTTGGACACCCCTGCCCTACCGTTTAAATGTCCATCTGGCTACACTGTTCATGGGTTACTCGAACAAGTTGAATTCTCCTTTAAGTTATACAGAGAAAAGTCACACAAAGCAACAGCAGTCACACCGGCAAGTCAGTACGGGACCCATTATCAAGAATCGGAGGGCTGTAGACATTTACTTGAGACCTGTGCACTTATACCTCCAGCAGCCAACAAAGAAATGCCAAGGTGGCAAGTTTACACTATGCACAAAGACTGCTCCTATCTGCTGCCTTCTGAATGCATGTAAGTGCACAGGCATGGGATCAGTCTGTCAGCGCGCACACAGCAGATTTCGGTGCTTGAAATGATGCTCTGGGTACACTGACCAATTATTTTAACGTTATTTGTAAATATAAATGCCATTAAAAGCAGAATCTGCCCATTCTCTTTCATATTCTCTTCATTCTGAGCTCTGACTACTGAAACAATGTAGCAGAAGCGAGATCTGGAGGAGTAGAGACTTCTGTTGTGCTGTTTAAAGAGCTGGAACCAGACAATAAAAAGGGATAAACAAACACTGCTTTCAACTGCAACTCTATTTACAAATAACTTTAAACCACTCAGAAAAGATGCTTAGAATATTTTCTTTCATTGTGCAAAAAAAAAAAAAACAGGTTTTGGGTGGTTCACCTTTTTTTAATATGGTATAGAATTGCCAGTTGCAAACTGGAGAGCTGATGAATAAAAAGCTAAATAACTCACAAATGATACAAAAACAAAACCAACTGCAATTGTCTCAGAATATCACTCACTACATCATAATGAAAGTTAACTGAAAGGTAAACAACCGCCATAAATCAATCACCAACATGGAGAAAACAGCGGTCACACAGGCCATAAATGCGTCAGATTTTTATGTATCTGTAAAGCTCCTGTGATCAGTATCGTAACATTCTGTACTAATATTGTCTCACTAGAGGTGGACACACACGTAACAATGACAAGCTTTTCCACGACCATTTCATTAGAAACGTTTAGCGCTGATTCGTCAACTATACAGGAAGAAACAAAATAATTCTACCTCTCACGATTGAGCTGTAAACGATTGAGGTGCCCGATCAAAATCTTCTGTCTTGCCCAATTAACGAGACTCTGTTGCCTCGTCTCCAGTCAGATGTGTGTGTGTGTGTGTATGGACACCTTAAAGGAGAACTAAAGCTTAACTAAAGAAGTAGCTAGAAATGTTGTACATTATGTTTTGGGCTTCTGTACCAGCCCTAGGCAACCGCAGCTCTTTAGCAGGGAAGATCTGTGTCTCCAAAGATGCCCCAGTAGCTCCCCATCTTCTTTTCTGCTGATTCACTGCACATGCTCTGTGCTGCTGTCACTTACTGAGCATAAATACTAGGAATATAAATGTCACAAAATAAAGCGATTAGTACTTAATGCAGATAATTATTACATGGCAGCTCATTAACCAGTGCAATCAGCATGAGAATTTAAAGCAGAAGGAAACCCTTTCGGCTCAAATGCCCCTAATTTGTTACTTACCCCTCGGCGCAGGTCTTCTCCCGTGGAGTTCGCAGGCACCATCTTCTCCCGTGCGGTCTTCTTCCTGGATTCCCCGGCGTTTGGCGGCGCATGTGCAGTAGGAGCATTTGTCGGTTCAGCTCTACTGCACATGCACCGAAAGTCACAAAGTTTTCCAATTTCTTTTTTCGCCAACTTCATGATTTTCGGCACATGCGCAGTAGATTCCATCCGGCAAATGCTCCTACTGCGCATGCGCCACCAAACGCCGGGGAATCCAGGAAGAAGACCGCACGGGAGAAGATGGTGCCGGCGAACTCCACGGGAGAGGACCTGCGCCGAGGGGTAAGTAGCAACTATGGGGCATTTGCCAGGGGTGGGGGGGCCTATGGTGGGAGGGGTTTTGCGCCGAAAGGGTTTCCTTCTCCTTTAATAAACAGTCTTTGTAGCATCAGCTTATATTACAGGGCACTCAAATTTTCTGCTTTATAATTAGTGACAACCCCTAAGCTTAGCTTCTCAACAGCTGCTCAAAGCCCACTGAGCATGTGAGCGTCGCAGACACTTTCCAAGATGGTGACCCCCTGTGACAAGTTTCCTGGATCATTGCTGCTATTGACAAGCTGAAACTTTAGGCTGGTGCAAAAGTTCAGTATATAAAATATGGCATTTTTAGCTATATTCATTTTTAGGGTTTAGTTCTCCTTTAAGGGAAATGGGATGCCATCCAGGCACAATATACAGGTCTCCTGTTCATTATACACAAACAGAATATCACACAAAACCTCAGATCTGGCAGCTTTAGCCTGTGTAAAAGCTGTAGGGCAGAGGGGCACCTGCCAACATCATTATGTTCCTTGTAAACTCGCTGGTAGTCGGGTTATACACAGGCTCATCCAGCTGCAGTAGGACTAGACTAGAGAGCCCTTGCCATTGGTTGGGGCAGTACAATTGCCTGTAGTCTAGTGCCCAGTACACAAGATGAGCGGACAAAGGACATGGCAGCGGGTCCCCAGGGAAACAAAGTGTCTCATTAGAGTGAGTGACTAATATCAATATCACACACACACACATGGAGAAGACATGTATAAAAGGCAAGGGCGCGCCTCAGCATTCTACAGACAGAGCGGACCATAAGTCTGTGCGGGGCGACAGCCCGAGCTGTGATACAAAGCGCGCACCTTACCTCACAATCACCGGCCCTAACGTCAGATTTTTTTTTCACACCGTGACCATGCCAGGACACACCGAGCAGCAGGCACAGCGACACTAACGCTCCCTCCGTTCCTACCGCCGTCGCTATTCAAATTTGACCAATCCGCTGTCAATAGCGCTGGGCATGATGGGAAGAGGCGGTGCCGGCGGTAGGCGGGGCTGTATCACTCGGTTCCTTTCACAGAGACAGTAACACAGAAACGAGGGCGATGGGAAGAGGCGGTGCCGGCGGTAGGCGGGGCTGTATCACTCGGTTCCTTTCACAGAGACAGTAACACAGAAACGAGGGCGTTTACGCTGTTGTGACGCTAAAAGCAAACATTGTCATTGTTGCGCTTGCTTCTATTGTAGGTGGTCATACACTGTGCAGCTTCTGCTCTTTTCTGCCGGTGGCGGGATTCACAGCAGGGTTGGCAGGTTGGCTGTTTTCCTGCCAAATTGAGCTACTAATTTTAAGGCCAGGCAGGTTTTGAAAGTACAAACTAACCAAGGTACAGATTTGGGCTACTTATTGGCCTTTGGCTGGTTTCTAGTTTGGAAACCAGCCACAGTTTTTTTTCTGGCAATTATGTGCCAAACCAGTGTCTTTCAAATTCAATTCATGTTGGGTAACGTAGTTTTTGTTAACGATTTGCCGACTGCCAAGTTTAAAGTAAGACTACAATACCCAGCATGCAATGGGACTGACTTGTGTAGAACTTACCAGATCTCCCATCACTCTTAATATGGCCACCACCAAACGAGCGGATCTTTCCCCGATATGCCATTAACGAGCATGGCTATATCGGGGGTAATCTGAACGTATGGCCGATCGATCAGATTACGATGCGCAATGGGCTCCGGCGGGATCGGTCGGGTCAGAATCAAACCTGACCAAACGACGATCTCCACCGGACGAAAGACGTCGGCACTCTCCACACATGATCCGAAAATCATACGAATCCTCGATTCGTACGATAGGATCTGTGCGTCTATGGGCAGCTTTAAGCTTTCTTGCCCTATACCTCCTAGGCTGTACCTGGTGACGGACAAATCTGTCCTATTATGCGTCACGGAAAAATATGTGCAATTTGAAAAAGGCGTATTTTCACATATATTCATTTATTATTTAAGACTTTTTTTCACTGCACATATTGAGCTATTTTTGGGCTACTTTTGAAGTGCCCCTTGGATAGTTTTGGGCTGGTTTTGTAGTCGACTTTGGCTGGTTTTGAAAATCAGACCTGGAAATCCTGATTCACAGTGGCACTAGGGGCTGGTGGGGTTGGGAGGGTCATACTGTGCTAATGGCGTGGGGGGATTTGCTGTGCCGCTTTTTTTGGGGGGGGCAGTTGCAATTTGGGGGATACATTGTGCCAATTCATGTTGTTGGGGTAGGAGTATACACTCAGGGATTAACGCTGTGCCATTGGATGTATGTTGCTGGCGGGGTGGGAGAGTCACTGTAGTATTATGATGGGTGGGGGAGGGGATGTACTGTGCCACTTGGGGGTATACTGATGCACTCGGTGCTGGTGGGAGGATTGACTGCAACTGGATGCTGCTGGCAGGATGGGGATCCACTGTACCACTTAGTGGGGATACATTGCGCCCCTTGCTGGTGGGGGGGTTAGTGATGTTCGTGATTTCCCCGACCCTAACCCGCAGACCCGGACTGGCAATCTGTGGGTTCTGGTAAATGCCAGAGGGGCTGTTATAAGGTGCCATCGAAAGTCAGTATTTAGTGGGCTGTATGGGCCTCTGTGTACCTGAAATGCCGGGGCCTATTACAATTCTCAGTCCGGACCTGCTAACCCGCACTACCTTAGCCCACTCCCGCCAACACATCTGACTTCCGGGTTGCTTTTATAGACCCGCGCCAACCCGCTCCCCTGATAGGGTTGCCATCCGGATGGTATTACAAATTACCGGTAATGTAGCTGCCGGTAAATTTGTATTACCGGCAATGTAGCTGCCGGTAAATTTGTAATTCCCTTAAAAAGACACCTCGGCCCGCCCCAAATCCCCTGGAAACGTAACTTTAGTTCTCTGTCTTCAAATCTCTGCAGCCCGCTCCCTTTTATGTCATGCCCCCCTTTGACATCACACTCTGCCCCTTTTTGTTCCAGCCCCCCACCAGCTGGTAAAAAATTTAGGAAAAGGTGGCAACCCTACCCCCTGATGACGCCACAAAAGGCCGGGCGAGCAGGTGTAGCGTCTATAAAAGACAAAGTCAGAAGCCTGTGGTGGGCGGGAAGAGCAGGAGTAGAGCTCAACCCACCCGTATATTTACGGTATATTTATTAAAAAGTGAAGTTAGAGATCACCACAGTCCGCTAGAGTGAAATTCCGCCACTCTCCATTAATTTCGATGGGATTTTTATAGAAGTATTTATCAGTATTTATAAAGTAAAAGTTCATCCTTTGATAAATACGCCATTCGAAATACCATAGAAATGAATGTCGAGTGGCGGAATTTCACTCTAGAGGACTGTGGCGATCTCTAACTTCACTCTTTGATAAATATACACCATTGTGTTACTTGCTGGGGGGCATTCACTGTGCCACTTCTGGACGGGGATACACTGTCTCGTGCTGGGTGGGACAGAGGATACACTGTGCCATTTGTTGGGGTGGGTGATCCTCTGTGCCACTTGGGGCTGTAAGGATGTGGGGGATTCACTGTGACATTTGTTCATGGTAGGGGGTGATACACTGCCATTTGTTGTTTTGGGGGGGGGGGTTTGGGGGTAGTGTGGATTCACTGTGCCACTGGATGTGTCTGCAAGTATGGGGGCATTCACTGAGACACTTGCTAGGGGCGGTAATACACTGAAGAAAATTTACAGAATAGTAGTAAAGATAAAAGTGATGATCAAACAAAATTGTGATGCAAACACAACACTAAACTAGCCTGGATGCAGTACAGTTACATAGTGCCCCTCTATTAATTCTCATGTAAAAAAGACATTTTAATAAGTATAAATTAGTCTGCCAATATGTTTGGTTAAAGTTTTAGCTGATCTTATGATAGGTTTGCACAACTTTGTACTATTGAATAGAGGCCTCAAGTGGTTTGAAAATAATGATTTTGCAGTATGACTATGAAGATTTTCATCCATCCAGGACAGGTCATGGTATATCTATTATAGGTAAATCGAAAAACAACTGGACATGCTGAGTAATCAATGAACCACTGCTCCAGGGATTCAGAAGGTAATCCCTGGAGCAGTGGTTCATTGATTACTCAGCAAGTCCAGTTGTTTTTAGATTTACCTATACTAGATGATGATTTTGCAGCAAATCCTAGATTATCCACTGGGTGGCATTAATCCTAAAGCATTTATATGTGTCTGACAAATTTTTAGTATAACATAAACCCATATGGACACACTGGTGGATGGACCTTTTAACTGGAATCAGTTTGATTGCTCTTTTCAATGTGAAAATACAATTAAAATGGTTGATTGTGTCGTTTCAAAATACATTCCACTTAGGTATTAAAAGTTTTTTAAGATCTAAATTAACCCAAGGAATCGTTTAAATAGGTTAGAAATGTGTTTAGTATTATGTTTACCTTGATTGCATTCATCATTATTTTTTCCAGTATCACTGTATCTGTGCTAAACATTATGTGACTGTCAGTATTATTTCACATGGTACTCTAGTTCAGGTATGGGACCTTTTATTCAGAAGGCTTGGGACATGGGGTTTTCCGGATAACGAATCTTTCTGTAATTTAGATACTCATACCTTAAAGGTGGCTATACACAAATGGAGATCCGCTCGTTTGGAGATGTCGCCAAACGTGCGGATCTCTCCCCGATATGCCCACATTGAAGTGGGCAATATCGGGCTGATCCGACCGTGGGCCCTAGTGCCCAACGATCGGATCAGAATGGAGGCCATACAGGTGGTCGGATCGTGGGACTGAATCAACGAAAAGATGTGGCTGTGATCCGACTGCAGTTTTTAACCTGCCCGATCGGCATGGCCAGATATCAATCGGGAAAGCCCTAGCCACGGGCCGATAAACTGCCGACTTGGTCTGTCATGGGCCAATAAAAGCTGCCGACAGGGATTGTTTGTCCATATATTGCAATATATTTAAGCTGGCCAACTACGTCAAAGTCATCCCATATCTGGCCAGTCCTACGCTCAATTTTCATCTGATTCATTAAGAATTCTATTGCTTCATTATACATTTTACAAAGGGACTAAGTTTTACCTGCAACTTACTAGGGCAGCCAAGTTTGGGAGTTTTACTTTGAAAGCAGCTAGTAAGTATATTATATGGAAAAAAAATTTTACTTCCTTGTTTTGTGACAAAAAGTCACGCAATTTCCCTCCCCGCCCCTAATTTGCATATTCAAATTAGGATTCGGTTCAGCCAGGCAGAAGGATTCGGCCGAATCCTGCTGAAAAAAAGCTGAATCCTGGCCGAATCCCGAACCAAATCCTGGATTCGGTGCATGCCTATTATTACTATGCAACATTGTTTTTAAGCATTGTATTTTAAAATGTGCACAATATCACCCACCTGCTACCAAGCAGTATTAATGTGGAACCTATCAATTATATTTGTATCTTTATGGCTTTAAAGAACCACATAAACCTGTGTTTAATTTTTGTTGTTTATGTACTGATCTGAATTCATCAGGGCTAGACAGCACTGCGAGGTCCGAAACGTTGCCTTGTATACTTTATATGAGCTAATAAACAACACAACAAATATTGATTCACCTATAACAGTGTGCAGCAGCTTCTTGGACTTTATAAGCACTTAAAAGTACAACCTTCCTAAAACGCAGGCATATTTATTATTCTGTGTATAACAAAATTTGCAGAATTGTGTGTAATTTTACACCATGCGAACGCTAGATTTGCCGCCACTATTTTTCTGGCAAAAGTCACTCTAATGAAAAAAAGTGTAAACATTTTTACACCATTTTTTTTACACGGCAAAGCCTGTCTGTGTGGTGCGTTATCCCGCTGGTTTTTACACAGTATAATAAAAATGCCCCCTTAGATTCAACAGAACCAGCGGTATTTTTTCATACAAAAATATTGCCATCTCGTGGGCAACAAATATACTCACAATCTTCTATAAAATATATTGGCAACTTTCTAATGTGAGTGAGTCAGAAAGAAGAGAATACCATTTTACAAGGTATATACTGTCACCTAAAATAGCAAAATTCCGTACTTTATAGTTCAATTTCTTCAAAGAGAGGTTTGAAGAAGTACTGTATATAAAACTAGTTTTCTTTCTTTCACATGCCATCCTGTGGCTGAGGCTGTCACCTTGTGAAAAAGAAACAGAGTAGTCTCTGTTCCTTGCATCAAGGAGGATTATGTTGTGTATTTTCATAGACATGCAGCAGACACTGAGTGGAATGACAGGGCCTTAATGCATCAGTTCCACATAGGGTCCTCCAAGTCCTTGATGGACAAACTGGCTTTTGTTGGAGTCCCTGGAGACCTCACAGAGACCTCACAGAGAGAGATATTTAAGAGATTCAATCCAGCCTTTACCACTGACCTCCCTCTTCAGCACCTTCTCCACATCATATGAACCTATGCAAATTGGCCTGATATCATCTGCTATTTCCTTGTAGATGTCAGTTAAACCTTGCTTGTACTGTCGTCTCACTGGACATATCTTAGTTTTTTTTTTTCAATTACATTTTATTGATTTTTAGACAAATAAGGGGTACAAGATATAGAGACGGGATGGGGATAAAAAAAAACTTCTTAGAACAGTAATAGTTATTACTATTATCATGTATTTATATAGCGCCAACATATTGCGTAGAGCTGTAGTACTTTGATTAAATTTTAAAGGGGTTGTTCACCTTTAAAGGGGAAGGAAACCTAGTCGGCGCAAACCCCCCACCCCCCCTCCCGTTTGTTGCCCACCCTCCCTCCTCCCCCCTGGCCTACCCGTCCCGCTGGGCAAATGCCCCTAACTTGTTACTTACCCTTCTGCGCAGGTCCAGTCCAGGGAGTTCACAGACGACATCTTCTTCCACGCGATCTTCTTCCTGCTTTGAACGGCGCATGCGCAGTAGGAGCATTTCGCTGGTACGGATCTACTGCGCATGCGCCAAAAGTCACGCACATGCGCATTAGATCCGTACCGGCTAAATGATCCTACTGCGCATGCGCCAAAACGCCGTTCAAAGCAGGAAGAATATCGCGTGGAAGAAGGTTTCCTTCCCCTTTAAATTATCATTTAGTATGATTAAATTATCATTTAGTATGATGTAGGCATTGATATGATTTGATATGAACTACAGACAACGTAATCAAATAACTATTTAGAAACTTTTATCCGTTCCTTCTTATTTGTAATGCCTTTTGTTCTTTGCAATGCCCCAGGCATATTTCAGCATTTTGTCAATGACATTTTACATCAGTCTGTTTGGATGATATACTGATTTTATCCACCACTGAGTAAAGCATGTTATTCACTAGAAAAAGGTCTTCAGTACTCTTTGTTTGCCAAACATAACAAAATTAGTTTAATAACACTTCTATTGAGCGCTTAGGTATCATTATTTCGAAGTTAAAAATACGGAATTTGACCATCAAATTTTTTTTCATCGAATTTGGGTATCCTGCGGTCGAAAGTAAAATCGTACGAACGATCTCAACGATCGATCGAACGATTATACTTCGACTTCCAAAAACATAGAAAAATGCTCTCTAGAAGGTCCCCGTAGGCTAACATAGCACTTTGGCAGGTTTAATTTGGCGAAGTATTGATGTCGAAGTTTTTTTTAAAGAGACAGTACTTCGATTATCGAATGGTCGAATATTCGAAAGATTTTACTTCAAATCGAAGTCGAACTCGTAGTATCCTATTCGATGGTTGAAGTATCCAAAAAATTACTTTCAATTTCGAATGTTTTTTACTTCGAAAATTCTCTCGAATTCACTTCGACCCTTGATAAATCTGCCCCTTGGTGTCTGTATGAATTCCAAAAATCTTTCTGCCATCCCTGACTGATCAGTTCTTGAAAAGTTTTGTTTTTTAGGAAATGTTTACAGGAGTTGATTAAAGAGTTCACAAAGGGAGACATATGGGAGGCTATCTCTGATCTAATTAATCACAGAAGCCTGATACAGTAAAGTTGTTTATCACAGAAGTAAATATTTTAGGAAGGGCTTTCATTATACTGTGGTCATACTGCCACCTGAATATACAGGCCGTTACACCCTTTTTATTGAGGGATGCACCCAGCAACCCAATTAAACTGGTAAAAAATCAGTCCAGACAGGGCTTACGAAGGGCAAGCAACACATAAATGGTCATAACCTACTAAAGTACACATGAGGGCCTATTTATTATGCTGTGTAAAATGAAATTCGAGAAAAAACTGTAAAAAGCTGTGTAAAATAATTGGCACATTTTTCAAGGTATTTTACACTACTTCAGACCTTTGTAAGTAAGTCCCGGCAAAAGATGCTTAAAAAGAAAAAGTACATAAAAATTTTTTTTACACTGTGATGTCTGCCGATTTTTAGACCGTGTGTGGAGAGTCCCGACATTTTTCGTCAGGCAGAGATCGATTTTTTGGTCTATCGGACAGGTTAAAAGATTTCTGTCGGCTGCCGATAATTTCTCTGCATCTATTGCAGATCATACGATTTTAAGGGGGAGACTGTCACCAGCTTTTGCTGGACATAACTTTTGTATGATTGCTGTCAGGGGCAGAACATTGTCTGATCTGTTCTTTTACTACTTTATTTGATCAGAATGGTTAGTGGCAGGTCGGGAGATGGGGAAGTCCGATTGTTCGAGGAATCGAACGATCGGATCTCTGCATTTATGGCCAGCTTAAATCTGCCCCATGGTGTCCAACCTGGACCCCATGTGGATAATAAGAAGAAAAGCAAATGTTGTATATACTAAATATGCAAAAGCCTACAGGTGTGCCATGTGCCATGTGATGCCTGTGCTCAGGTTGGGGAGCCCAAAGTTTAATGTCACATGTAATGGGTTCACACACTTTAAATAATATACAGAAAATGGTGGTATTGGAGAGCCAAAAGTTAACAGATGCCCCCCAGAGTGCAGGGTGAGCTCAAGCAGGGGAGATTTGGCCAAGCTCAGAGAATAGCTAAACCTAGAGAAATGCAGACAGAAGAGGTACATTCCCAATGCCCCCTTACCATTGTGCCCTCAGCACGTGCTTCTTCTGCCTACCCTTATATCCAGCCCTGACTGTGTCTCTATGATCTGCACATAAGCACAACAAATATATTTTATTTATGTTATAGTCATTGAAAAGATGTTTTACAACACTTTGCCAAACTAGAAACCATGCAAACAACAAATCACTCCTTTACATACTACCTTTAAGAGATGATCAGATATGTGCAAGCACTTTGATTTCTGAAATTTATATTTATTTGATTAGAATTGCTATAGCCCAGCCAGCATGCAAAGCACAAGTAGTAACAAGGCCCTGTGTCAGTGCTGTAAATTAGCTGCCATACAGTCCAGTTTCTGCAGTCTGGTATAATTAACTTTAATGACCTTCTTTAATTGATTGCTAGCAAGTCTTCTATCACTGTTGCCCTGTGTTTTGCTGTTTGCTGATACTTAACAAGATACTTAGAATAAGAATACCAAGTTTTCAGGCCCCAGCAATGACCAAGCCCTCTACGGTTGTCCCACCCTAACCCCCCTAAAGGCTGCCCTTGCTGCTGCCACTTCCATGATAAGCTTATTTGTCCCACCTACAGCTTGTCCATGTCTCCCGGACATTTCTTCTGTTACTGGTGCGAGGTGCCATCATGTGGTGAGCCAGGCCCGGCCTGGCAATCTGTGGGTTCTGGCAAATGCCAGAGGGGCTGCTTTACAATGCCATAGAAAGTCACTATTTAGTGGGCTGGTTGGGCCTCTATGTACTTGAAATGGCAGGGCTTATTTTGACTTCTAGTCCAGACCTGGTGGTGACGTCACTTGTAAATGCACTGGCTGCAGTCCAAACACAAGTGTGATAATGACGTCACAAAGAACTGCATTTGTGGAAAGGAAAAACGCTCTGAGCGTGTCAGGCAGGGACACCGATACCAAAAAATAAAGGGAGATCAGTGCAAGCCCAAGGCAACCAACCATCCTACAAATAGAATGACTGTGGGCAGCCGGATCCACAGCACCAGGGATCTCTGTTCAAGAAGAGCAGGGTCAGGAGAAGGATTGATTCAGGCAGGAAGAACAGACCCTCAGCCTAAGTGGCCAGTTTTGGGGTCCCACAGTGGTGCAAGGTGTATCTGGGAGTTGTAGTTGAGTAATAGCTGAAGGGATGGAGGAATGTGACAGCATGGATTCTCAGTCTATGAGTAAGTGCCCCAGTAGGCACGAAACACGTTAGGCGGTCATCTGTATGTCCTAATAAATGATTTGATTTTTTATCATAATTTTGGTCTTTACTTTTGGAGAGAACTCACAACTTTTTGCTGTTTTGGATTCTTGCACCCGTAGACTGGGGTGAACTGGGAGTACTCTTTCCCTTTATTGATTATTTTTAGACACTTTTTCTTTTGATTAATAATGGTACAATTATTGGCATTGCACACCAATTCCTTAATTTTTTGACATGGATTCCCATAACCCTCAGCTGTTATAGAACTACAGCTCCCAGTGTCCCCTGTTCACATTCCGATTCATAAGAGGTTTATTACAGGGGGTTATGTTTTATTTTTTTCCTCCTAATGGGTGATTCACAGGATGACCCCCAGATGCTGTGTGATTTGTTTACAGTTTCTACCAAGTGGTGCCTGTACCCAGATGAAGACAAGCAAGGTCAACCCCTGCCCCTCCCCCATGTTCAAGGCAGAAACAGCACTATCTAGGGAAGTTTTGGTGGGCCAAACACAGAGAAAAGCTGAACTTAGAGGAGGGCAGGCAGAAGAGGTGAATGCCAGGCAGGGGCTGCTATAAAGTGCCATAGAAAATCAGTATTTAGGGGGCTGTTTGGGCCTCTGTGTACCTGAAATGCCAGGGCCTATTTTAATTCTCAGTCTGGACCTGATGCCAGGCCAGCACCCCCCTCTCAGCATGTGCCTCCTCTGCCTACCCCAATTTACAACCCTGTCTGTTCCTCTGTGACCTGCAGGTGAGCACAACAAATGTACTTTATTTATGTTATTGCTATTTTTTGCAGCACTTTGCCACCTGCAAACATGAAACCATGCCAACAACAATATGCTTCTGTACCTACTATGATCGTGTATGTGTTAGTGCTCTGATTTCGGGAATTTTCCATTCATTCAATAATATTTACCAAATCACAGCCAACATGCAAAGCAGGATTTAGAAAACTGAGTGCAAATTGTAACCTGAGTCAGGACCTGTGTCACTGATGTAAATTAGCTGCTGTACAGTCCAATTTCTGCAGTCTGATAATTCAGTTCACCATTTACTTTTATGACATTTAATTGACTGCTTCCAGGTCATCTATCAGGGGGGTCTTATATTATGCTGTGTACTGAAACTGAACAAAATAAATAGAGTTTCAGGGCCCCAGTAATGACCAAGCCCCCTACAGTTGTCCCACCCTAACCCCCCTAATGGCTGCCCTTGCTGCTTCCATGATAAGCCTATTTATCCCACCTACAGCTTGTCCCTGTCTCCAATGAGCCCGCCTTTCTCCTGTCATGCGGTGGGAGGTGCATGACGTCACTGGTAGCTGCACTGGCTGCAGTCAGAACACGAGTGTGACCATGATGTCACCAAGAACTGCATTAATGTCGTGGCGGCACCTGTCTCAAGCATAAGGAGCTATTTCCAAGGCTGCTGTCAGGCAGTGACACCAATACTGTCAAAATAATGGGAGATCAGTGCAAGCCCAAGGCTCCCGACGATTCCTACAAGCAGAATGGCTTCCACTCGCCACCAGCCCTCCTTCTGCTGAGCAATGGAGAATCAAGCCGGAGCCTCCCTGACCATGCGCCGCTGCAACACCAGCGTGGGCAACCAGACCCTCTCCACCAGGGATCCCCAGCCAAGAAGACCAGGGCCAGGAGAAGAATGGATTCAGGCAGGAGGAACAGACCCCGTAAGTGGCCAGTTTGGTGGTCCCACATGCCTTCTTTCCCCTTGGACTAGGAACCAACCTATGACCTTAGACTGAATAGTGAGAAACGTCATAAGGGTATCTGGGAGTTGTAGTCCTGTGACAGTTGGATGTCAAATGAGTGGGTTAATAGGATCAGCAATGTTTATTACTGCCTTGTATTATTTGAATGCAAAATGTACTGGGACTATGTGGGCTTGGAAAGATGCTTGCACCTAAGCTAAGAAGTTCTGCAGCAGCTTCCATGCCTGCCCATTGCTAAATGAATGACCTGCATGCTGCTTTGGGCCAGGTATCATTATCATTGTGCCAGGTGGGTGCCCAGCTTTTGGGGTGCTCTTTCCCTGGGCTGCACCGTGTGATCTCACCCTCTGGGTGATTGCATGACAAGACAGCAGCACCCCTCCCCTCCATTGCCTTCAGTTTTCACTGATTGTGCATCCTCCACTCCCCCTCCCCGTCTGATCACTGCAGAGTGGAAATCCAGTGTTTCTCCCAGTGCTGTAACACCTTCAGTACCAGCAAGGGGTGACTGGAGAAATAACCCCCCCCCCCAAACAAATGCAAAACTGTTATAATGAATAAGTGAGCGGCAAACCAGAAAAACAGGATTTACCGGTACAGTATCAATAACCGAATACAGTGTGTTTCATCCAGGGACAGGTCTAGTAGCTGCTTCCCCTCGGAGGTAATTGGAGCCCGCATTAAGCCAATAGTCAAAGGGATTGTTCACCTTTGAGTTAACTTTAAGGGCTAGTCCACACGGGGAGATAGCCCTGCGTTTGCGGTCGCGGCGACAAAGCGCCGCGCCAGTCGCCGCGACCGGCGCAGGCGACAGTTTTGTATGGGCGCCTATGTAAAAACGCCTGTGCTAACCACACGAGGCGATGCGCTTTTCAACAGTCGCCTGAAAAAGCCTGGCGAGGCATTTTCAGGCGACTGTTGAAAAGCGCATCGCCTCGTGTGGTTAGCACAGGCGTTTTTACATAGGCGCCCATACAAAACTGTCGCCTGCGCCGGTCGCGGCGACTGGCGCGGCGCTTTGTCGCCGCGACCGCAAACGCAAGGCTATCTCCCCGTGTGGAATAGCCCTAAGGGCAGAGACACACGTGGAAATTCGGGGAGATTTAGTCATCCGTGACAAATTGCCTCTTCTTCGGGCGAATAATCTTCCCGAACTGCCTTCCCGCCAGCTAGAATCTAAGATGAAGCGCTCCCAGTGCCATCCCGCTGACAAATTAGATTTTAGCCGGTGGGATAGCAATTTGGAGAGATTAGTCGCCCGAAGAAGAGGCGGGCGACTAATCGTCCCGAATCTCCACATGTCTATGCCCTTATTATTATGTAGAGAGTGATATTCTGGTTTTCATTTTTTTTTTATTATTTGTGGTTTTTGAGTTATTTAGCTTTTTATTCAGCAGTTCTCAGCAATTTCAGCAATCTGGTTGCTAGGGCCCACATTACCCTAGCAACCATGCATTGATTTGAATAAGAGACTGGAATATGAATAGGAGAGGCCAGAATAGAAAGAAGGGTCATAAAAAATAGCAATAACAATACATATGTAGCCTTACCGAACCCATAGCCTTTTCAGCTGGGGTCAGTGACACCCCATTTGAAAGCTGGAAAAACTTAGAAGACAAATAATTAAAAAATTATGAAAAATAAAGGCCAATTGAAAAGTTGCTGAGAATCGGCCATTCTAGAACATACTAAGGGTCTGACCACACGGGCAGATTCGGGGAGGTTAGTTGCCAGGCGACAAATTTCCTCTTTTTCGCTGGCGACTAATCTCCCCGATCTGCCTTCCCCTGCCTTCTGCCAGCTAAAATGTAAATCGCCTGGGGGCAGGCACACGGATCGCTTCGTTTTCCGAAGTCGCCCGAAGTGAGGCAATTACGGGCGACTTTGGAAAACGAAGCGCTCCGTGTGCCTGCCCCCAGGCGATTTACATTTTAGCCAGGGTAAGGCAGATCGGGGAGATTAGTCGCCGCGAAGAAGAGGAGGTTTGTCGCCTGGCGACTAATCTGCCCATGTGGCCTGACCCTAAAAGTTAACTTAAAGGTGAACTACCCCTTTAAAGAGGAATTAAGCGAGCAAAGGATTGAACTTGATAGATGTGTCTTGTAGCAACCTGTTCTACCTATTAAAATCTACTGATCCGGGATGAAGTGCCCCCTGGCCCTGTAATCCTTATTCATCCACCCCCACCCTTAGAATCATTATGTGTCTGTACAATACTGACACTGGTAACGGCTGACATGGAAACACAGACACGAGCAACAGGAAAGTCAGGAAAACCGAGGCATATTATGGGAATGCGATAATGCAGCATTTTCCTTTCCTTCTGACTGTAGCTGTTCCCAAGCCCCCCTTTTTTTCTCTACCCCTGACACCATGAAGCAAAGCAGGAATGGATTGGTGCTGGCTCAGTCAGTAGGTGTGTAGTCTGACTGCTGGAAATCAATGCTGAGTTAAATGCCATCTGAGCAGAACCAATGGGGAGAGAGGAGGCCCGACACACCCACTGACACCATAGGAGGCTGGGCTGGGGAGCAGCCAGTAGGTAGCCAGAGAGCATGGCTATTGTAGCTGCATGGTAAATACCGTGTGCAGAAAGCTCTCTTCATGAGGTGTTTCGCAATTTATATGCAGGGGAAAAAAAGTCACCTTGTTCCCCAGTGATTTCACCCATGTAAGGGTACAGGGGACATCTCAGGATCCGTCTTGGTGCTCAGTAGCAGAACAAGTCCACCACACTGTGTATTTAAACCAATCAGCACTTTACAATGAAGCTTATTGATGGCAAGAAGCACTGTGAGTACAATATTCCATATTTCTCTGTCTTTTTTTGCAGCTGTCCATATAGTTATTTGGAAGTGTGTGTAGAAATATATATATATATATATATATATATATATATATATATATATATATATATATATATATATATATATATATAGTTGGAAATGTGTGTAGATATATATACAGAGTAAGTGCTCTTGCTGCAGGCACAGGTCACAGCAAGGATGTAGCGCTCCAGCTGATGTTTCACTGCAACTCCCAGCATGTCCTGATAGCCACTATAAAGTGTGTACTTGTTATTAGAGACGTTGTTGGCAAATGGAACAGAACACAGTGAAAGGCAGCTGAGGGTCTGGAAATATAGGGGCTGATTTATAAACATTGGCCTAATTTGCCCCTGGGCAGTTACCCATAGCGACCAATCAGTGACTGGCTTTTTACAGACAGCTGCCAGTTGAGCAATGAAAGCATACATTTGATTGGTTGCCATAGGCCTAGGTGCAAATTTGCCCAGTGTTTATATATGAGCCCCAGTGATCCCTAACAGGAACAGGGTCATAATGTTGATTTAGCTGCGACAGTGTTCCTCCGATAGAATCCTGGTTGTGTGAAGTGTATTCAGGTATAGACTCTCCCATAGCCTATTGCATGTTACTTCTTCTGTTAAAGGGACAGTAATACCAAAAAATGAAAGTGTTTTAAAGGAATGACAACATAATGTTCTGTTGCCCTGCACTGGTAAAAGTGGTGGATTTACTTTAGAAACACAACTAGAGTTTATATAAACAAACTGCCGTGTAGCCATGGGGGCAGCCATTCAATCACAAATACGTTTTGAAGAATCCCATTGTATACTACAGAGCTTATCTGTTAAATGCTGAGTATCCTGCGCTTTTTTTCCCTTTTCAGATTTAAATAGCTGCCCCCATGGCTACACAGCGCTTGTTTATAAACGATGGAAGTGCTGCTGAAGGAAACACCAGTTTTACCAGTGCAGGGCAACAGGACAGTATATGTTCATTACGCTACACTTTTGGTGTTACTGTTCCTTTAATGTAATCATGATGACGGTTCTGCTTATTAACTCTTTTGGGAGATCTTCACCCAAAAACGGATTTTTACATGACAGAAAATGTAAATTTAAGTAGCCTACAAGTTATGTGCAAATGTAATTTCTGTCTGTCGGGCTGTTTATTTGACCTGCACTACTTACTCTGAGTGCTCAAACAATGTAACAGAAGCCAGCTGATCAGAAGAGAAGGAATGGAAGAATCGCTCTGGGGGTGTGCGTGTGACAAGATGCTAGATTTCCCCCACTAGTGATTCTTCCATTCCCAGGCCCCCTTCAGTAACTGCAAGGGGCCAGGATACTTTTTTCTTTCTGCATTTTGCAGCCATATTTTTCCTCTGTCCCAGACATCGAATGTCGAAATTTCTGTGCTCATTCAGGCCGGCACATGGCTTTCAATTGCCATTACATATACAAATAACTTTGAAACCATTACCTATTTTAAATTAGTATATGCATAATATATGTTATTATGAAAAATAGTGAAGGGTAATGCTTCACTGCTTGGCAGGGCCCACTGGTTTACGCTTCAGGCTTAGTATGGGATCCATTATCCAACATACTGAAAGACATACCTCCCAACTGTCCCTTTTTCAGAGGGACAGTCCCTCTTTTGACAGCACAACCTGCAGTCCCTCATTTGTACTGGAAAGTCCCTATTTTCTCTGCACTGAACAGCCAACTTAATTGGCTTTTAGCAGAGAGCACAGAACAGCTAACAGGTGCAAATAAGATACATTGTAACAATTTTGAGACACAAAAAAACTTTAGATAAGGAGAATTATTTTCAAACTTTCATAACCTGCCAAATTTTGAACATGGCAATTAGGGGGTGTGGCCACAGAAAGGGGCGTGGTCAAAACATTTCGCTGCGTTGTGTGCAAAAACATTTTTGTCCCTCTTTTTACTTACGTGAAAGATCCCTTATACAGAAAACCCCAGGTCCCGAGCATTGTGGATAACAAGTCTTATACAGTACCTGCATTGGCAACCTTTCAAATGTTTTTTGATTTAAAATGCCCAATATAATCTAAAAGCCTGCAGCTTTCGAGGCATGACATCCTGTGACCGCTGCACTGACTTTGCATTTCCAAAACGTATTGTCTTTGTCATCCGAATGCTCTGTGTGTACTAAACCAGGAGAATACTTGGGATCAACACTGTTTTTTTGAAAGGCTGAACCTGACCTGACTTGTGTCTGTCTGTTCCTTGTGCCATTGTAAGGATCCGTTGTAAAGGAACAAGCCCTCTGTCTCTTACGCACACAATATATTGTTTCCCAAAAGTGACATTCAGAATGAGCCCCATTCAACACAAAACTGCCACATGTCACACTAGTATTGTATATCATTTAATAGTGATTGCTGAGTGGATACAAGAAAGGGTCATAGATTGCAGTTGCAAAAAAAAAGTTTCTTTTCAGTAAAAACGTGTTTTTCTGGTTTGCAGGGTTCTCTTTTATGCGTGTTATTGACGTTACCTGGCAAGGGTCCATGTTGGACATAGTCTCAATGACACATTTCAATTGCAAAAGCAAAGTTCACTAGTTTTTCTTCAAATTGCCTTCCTCTGACAGCCAGGGTCGGACTGGGGGGCCCGGGGCCCACCGGGACTGCTGTCCAGGGGCCCCCCTCCGGCCCCCTGCACCCCTACTAAAATGCGTCGGCCCAGCAACACCGCCGCTTGGCGCGCATGCGTAAGAGCGCCGTTCGGCGCGCATGTGCAACAGCGCCGTTCGGCACACATCGCCGGAATTGGAAATATCTAGAGAAGGGTTCTGGCCCGCCGGGGGCCCACGAGGGTCGGGGCCCACCGGGTTTTTTCCCGGTTTCCCGCCGGGCCAGTCCGACACTGCTGACAGCATTTTAAGTTTTCCCTTTTCTCAGGATTATTGTCATTTAATCAACCTTGTAAGTGGAATCAGCAACATCAAAAAATGAAAGTGTATTAATGTAATAAAATATAATGCAGTGTTGCCCTGCACTGCTAAAACTGCTGTGTTTGCTTCAGAAACACTACTATTGTTTATATAAATAAGCTGCTGTGTAGCCATGGGGGCAGCCATTCAAAGGAGAAAAGGCTCGGGTTACAGATAAGCTCTGTAGAACACATTGGTGTTATCTGTTATCTACTATTTAACCTTTGCCATATAGCCTTTCTTCAATTTCCACCATTACTACACAGCAGTTTGTTTATATGAACTACAGTTGTATTATAACAAATCAGTTTTACCAGTGCAGGGCAATGGTTCATAATATTTTCATTACTTTAAAACCCTTTCATTTTGTGGTGTTATTGAGCCAGTAAGAAAAGTAAAAAAAAAATGTATGCTATAACAGCGACTGTGCTGTTGTTTATAAATCCGATTGAACAGATTTTTTGCTTGTTGTGTATATCATTGAGAATCTTGACACAAGCTTGTTTTCAGGCAGGAATTGGCCTTTTTACTCTGTTTTCTTACTTTGTTTCTCCTTTAAGCCCCCCCCACACACACAGACACACATTTTAAGAGGTTTTAAATTATTTGTAAATGCAATTGGTATTGAAAACATTAGCTGTTCTATAGTGGTCTGCACCGCTAGTTCTGACTCTTGAAACAATATAGCAGAAGCCACCTGAGCTGGAAAACTTTTGCTGCATTGTTTCAATGTCAAAACTAGGATTTTGCTTTCTGAAATACAGTCATGATATAAGTATATCCAAACTGTACATCCTTTATCTACTGGTAATATTTAAATAAATATTAAATAAATTTACAATCTCTTGTACTCACGTTTAGGCTAATGTCACATGGGGCTGAAACTCAGCCTGCTGAATTATGAAGGCCAAGAATCAACCCTTTACCTTACCACACGCAGCAGATTCCTCGTGAGGCAACTTCGGGCGACTTCGGAAAACGAACCGCCGCGTGATTAGCGCCGGCGTTTTTTAAGCCGGCGCAGAGTCAGGGAAGGCAATTGGGGAGATTGGTCGCTCGCAAAGACGAGGCGATTAGTCACCAGGCGACCAAATCTCCCCAAAACGCCCAGTGTGGACTTACCCTAAGGCGGCAAATCTGCAGCTTGCATCTTGACAAGACACTAGACAAGAATATAGCCTTCTGTCATTGCGAATTTTCTGGCAAACATATATATTAAGGCTTTTTATCGCATTCATGCTACGGAAGTTGTCTCGCAAGTTTTACTAAAGATTATCTCCAGAATTGTCGCCAGTTTTTTAACGCCACCCAGAGAGTGGCGTTATGTTAAAAAAAGACAGAAATGATATAGTAAGAGGAGTATAGTTGGTTTGTTAAAGGGATCCTGTCATCGGAAAACATTTTTTTTTCAAAACACATCAGTCAATAGTGCTACTCCAGCAGAATTCTGCACTGAAATCAATTTCTCAAAAGAGCAAACAGATTTTTTTTAAATTCAATTTTGAAATCTGACATGGGGCTAGACATTTTGTCAGTTGCCCCTGGTCATGTGACTTGTGTCTGCACTTTAGGAGAGAAATGCTTTCTGGCAGGCTGCTGTTTTTCCTTCTCAATGTAACTGAAGGAGTCTCAGTGGGACAAAGGATTTTGTTGTTCTTAGGGTAAGGACACACGAGGAGATTCAGGGAGATTTTGTCGCCTGGCAACTATTGAAAACGCATCGCTGCGTGTGCATTAGCGCAGGCGACTTTTCATTGTAGCCTATGGGGAAAAACGCTGAGGCAGTTCAGGGAGATAGTTGCTCAAAAGACTAGGCGATTAGTAGCCAGGCGACAAAATCTCCCTGAATCTCCTCGTGTGTCCTTACCCTTAGGTGTGTTGTTCTTAGATCTACCAGACAGCTGTTATCTTGTGTTAGGGAGCTGTTATCTGGTTACCTTCCCATTGTTCTTTTGTTTGGCTGCTGGGGGGGAAAAGGGAGGGGGGTGATATCACTCCAACTTGCAGTACAGCAGTAAAGAGTGATTGAAGTTTATCAGAGCACAAGTCACATGACTTGGGGCAGCTGGGAAATTGACAATATGTCTAGCCCCATGTCAGATTTCAAAATTGAATATAAAAAATCTGTTTGGTCTTTTGAGAAATGGATTTCAGTGCAGAATTCTGCTGGAGTAGCACTATTAACGGATTCATTTTGAAAAAATGTTTTTTTCCCCATGACAGTATCCTTCTAAACTTAAGCAGCAAAATGAGTGATTGCACTGGGGAATAATGATACTTAGAAATCTATTTTTTTCTGAATTTAAGAAGAATTGATATAATGTTAAAATTATTTCTTACTTTCAATAAGAATTTCAGTACTTAATTGGCCATAAGTGTATTTAATATCACATTTTAAACTGGTAATAAATACGATTTTATAGTATTTATTACTATATATATATATATATATATATATATATATATATATATATATATATATATATATATATATATATATATATATATATATATATATATATATATATATATATATATATATATATATATATATTCTGGCTGTGGTGCACTCCAATCCAGCAGAGTTTTACTTCCCCATTAACATTTTGTACATTTCTAATTCATACACTTTCTTTAAATCTTGGTAGGTTTTTATCAGCTATTAGGAAAATGATTCTGGGAAACGATTACCGGAGAAATAAGTGGTTGGTAGCTTTGTCACCCAGAGATATTTGTGTAGCAACCAGGGAAGCCTGCAAAGCACTTTCACATCAGTTGCACCAGAGATCATATTTCCATATTGTTTGTTTCTTTAGAAAATCAATCAATCTCAGCCTGAATTCTCATAGCAGCCTAAGCCAGAACTATGGTATATCTATCTATTCCTTGGCTTACCCTTGGAGAGTGGTTGTGATCTGATTCTTTTTATCATAACTGCATGTGGTGATACGAGGCCAAGGGAATAAAAAGCAATCCACTGCAGATCATAGAATAAAACATTACTTCTTGCCCCTTGCAGGGTCAATGGCCCATGGTAGGGCCAGGGTGGGCTTCTGCCATCTTCCCCAGCTTTCAAGCATCCCCTTAGTCGGGCTTTCATACATGGTGCATTCACATTATAGAACTTTTCCTAATTGTTTTGCGAATAGTACTGACCAAGCTCCAAGTCTGTTAGAAGCAGGGGATGCCTTGGAAACTAGTGCAACAGCCACCTCTGACTGGTGTTAAGACGTAAGCAGGTAGAGTCCCAATTTGGAAAACCGGGCAGGGTTCACGTAAATTGGCGAACGTCATTGGACTGCCCCTTGCCCGGACTGTGCTGCTTGAAAAGGTGGCAACTGAGCCCTTTTATTACAGGCTGAATTTTAGTGGTATTAGAACTTTTTTTTAAACCACAATTAAACTCATTTTCTATAAAACCATGAAAGTTATTAAAAAATCCAGTTATAAAACGCACAAAAAGCGAGCAAAAATAGCCACTGAGCAATCTGAAAAAAAAAATCCAAAAACAAAACAAGCAAAAAACAAATAAAGAGAGAGAGATCAAAAGACAGATCTTTGCAAGAAAAGGAGAGCTTCTATTGTTTTCTACAGGACCTCAACAGATTTGAGGGTGGATGGGTTGGGAATTTCAGTACGCTGGGGCCCTCCAATGATTTTTTTTGCAGGGGGGCCCAGACGTTACGCAACTGTCAGGCCCTGTTCATTCTGGATAGCAGGTCCCATACCTATTGGCTTGTTAGCTGCAGTTGGTTCACAGCAGGAATGCATCATTTGCAGCCAGGAAAAATAATGCTAAGTTCAGAAGTTTGCAAATAAAACATTAAATAAAAAGTATATGTTTTTGGTCTGGAAAGGTTAAAAGTATACCATTTTAGAGCTTGTGTTTTAAAAATGTGATTTGGACTTTGGAAATGAGTGCAACATCCAGTTTGGCAGGTTTAGTTGCCTGGCATGTTTTTTTACTACCTTTTAGCTATTTTCATTTACTTTCAGGTATTTATTGATGTCAGTAGAGTTTAGAGGTCACTTGCTTGAAGCAAAAGCCTTGATTAAGTTTCTCATCTTTGTGTTGCCTCCAGGAAAAAAAAAAAACAAGGCACATAGGATTGTTGCCTAAGATTGTGCATTACCTTTGGCCTCTAGCTAGAGAATGCTCACAAATACAATTTAAAGGAACAGTGACATGTTCCAGTTGTAAGAGCAACATGTTAATTTTGCTATATAAAGGTGCCCAGCACTAATCCCACATTTGATGATGCCCCTTGCCTTGTTGAGCCCGACAGCTTCAACAACAGGGAAGTTGTGATCGATGTCAGGCTTGCAGGGCAGGACAAAGTACCAATAGGCCGGAAGACAAATGTAAACAGCATTGTGACACGTGATTGGTGAAGGGCTTAGGGGGAGAGGAGGAGCAGATTTCAACACAGGCATATTAAAAATGAGAAAGTGTCACTGTCTCTTCAAATATCTTCAGCACTCCACAGAATTACTGAAGAACCCCCATTTTGTGTTTTTCAGGGGACCAGTATTTGAGGTTGGGGTTCCACCTTGTCTGTTATTTATATAATGTATATGGGAACTGCCAGACAGTTGTGCACTGTGGAATATTTTGGGGAAGTGACACAGGGATATGGGAATACTGCTGTTTATAAGGAGACTTGTATTCTCAAACATGATGTAAAATGTAATCAATTTAAAGGGCACCTGTCAATCAACATTAGTCGTCTCTATCCCACTGCGGGCAGCCATGATTAGTGGCACTCATGCACATGCACATACTGAGCGCTTCTCCTAGCACTCTCATCATGCCACATGGGTGTGAAGTCACATGCATGCACATAACAAATGAAAGCTGTGGCGCTATTCTATTTCAGAACACTGAAATATTCATGGGCCCCAATGAGATTGGGATAGTAAATATGTGGGTATCTCTCATTTGGAATATATCATTTGCAAAATGTCTTTTTAATTTCATCCCAAGCCCCAGTCACTTCACTGGCACCACGAGTATTGATTCTTGAGCAGCCAAGTATTTTTATTAAGTAAATTTACACTGAAAAAGATGCATGACATAGGCAAATAAAAATGGCAAAGGAGACATGTGAGGAATGTAAACGGTATAGTTGCAGTTGTGTTGAAAGGAATGCTCAATGAGGAAGCAATTTTTTTTAAAAAAAACAAAAATATACATTGAGCATTCATTTTATTAATTGTAACAATTTAAAGGGATACTGTCATGGGAAAACATGTTTTTTTTCAAAACACATCAGTTAATAGTACTACTCCAGCAGACTTCTGCACTGAAATACATTTCTCAAAAGAGCAAACAGATTTTTTTATATTCAATTTTGAAATTTGAAATGGGGCTAGATATATTGTCAGTTTCCCAGCTGCCCCCAGTCATGTGACTTGTGCCTGCACTTTAGGATGGAACCACTTTCTGGCAGGCTGTTATTTCTCCTACTTAATGTAACTGAATCAGTCTCAGTGGGACATGGCTTTTACTATTGAGTGTTGTTTATATCTACCAGGCAGCTGTTATCTTGTGTTAGGGAGCTGCTATCTGGTTACCTTCCCATTGTTCTGTTGTTAGGCTGCTTGGGGGGGGGTAATATCACTCCAACTTGCAGTATAGCAGTAAAGAGTGACTGAAGTTTATCAGAGCACAAGTCACATGACTGGGGGCAGCTGGGAAACTGTCAATATGTCTAGCCCCATGTCAGATTTCAAAATTGAATATAAAAAAATCTGTTTGCTCTTTTGAAAAATGGATTTCAGTGCAGAATTCTGCTGTAGCAGCACTGTTAACTGATGCGTTTAGAAAAAAACATGTTTTCCCATGACCGTATCCCTTTAATGGGTATCAGTGGGAGGGCATTTGGATGTTCACCCCAGGACACAAGAAGAGTGTTTCTGAAAGTATGAATTCAGCTTGTTGTTGGCCTTTCTATAACATACTGTACCATATACAGAGACTAGTGATGCACCTAAACCATGATTCAGTTCAGCATTATGCTGAAAAGCAAGTTTTGCGGAATTTGAGGTTTACTAAATTTTTTGCCAAACTAAATTGGAAACCTGAAGTTGTATGACGTTAAAGAACTGGACACATATTTTTAGATGCTGCAGGGGATTTTATTTTAAGATAGCTGTCATATTTGAATATACAAATTAGGATCCATTAGATATTTGGCTGAATCTTTTCTGTAAGATTTGGTATTTGCCTGGATATCTTTTTTAAAAAAAATTCAGTATTCATCTGAAATCAAAAATTTTAGATATAAAGTTTCTCTAATAGAAACAAAGTAACAGCAACACGTAGAGATCTGCCTGCATGTTAAGGTGGGTAATAAATTAGGCATGGATTCTAACTAGAGATGTACTGAATCCAGGATTCAGTTTGGGCCAGGATTTGTCCTTTTTCAACAGAATTTGGATTCAGCCAAATTCAAAAGCCCAGTGAAACCCAATCTTTAAAAATCACGATTCGGACATGTTTTTCATGAAGGATTTGTGGTTTGGCTGGAAAATAATGGATTCAGTGCATCCCTAATTCTATTTGTGGACTTTCTACCAATGATTAGTCTACTTTAAAGCAGGGGGACCATAGATCAAGAACAGGTAGAGGTAAGCAAATTGGGTATCCCTTTGTTTAAAGCAGCAATGAAATCTTTGAGATTAAAAAAGTTTTTTTATTAATTGGCACATTGTTCTGTCACTTATTTACATTAGGTATGCAAATATTTTTTGTATTTTAGGCAAATATCGAATCTCGATAACTGACCAATTCCCAATGTGTATTTTCAGATATGACTTGTAATACCCCCAGCATTCTTCAAGAGTAATCACTGGCAGTTACAATACAAGAGTGGCTATTAGTGCACAGCTATACACCCCTGCTAAATTTATTACTCACCAAAATAAATCTTCTGAACATCAAGGCAGATGACATAATGTAGAAATCTGATCTTCTCTTAGCAGACAATTATTTAGAGCAAAGGTCTTGCTAACAGTAAAGTCACGCGATAAAAACATTGATGGGTCTAACCATAGCTCATTTGGCTACTGGATTTTGTCAATGTAGTTGTTTACTTAAATATATAAACTAGGGATGCATCAAAGCTGGATTTTTTTTTTTGGATTTAGCCAAAAATCAAATTGACTCAGAACCTAATTTCCATATTCAAATCTGAGCCAATTGGTCATTGGAAAAAAAATTGCCTCATTCCCAAAAGCAAGAGCTTGAGCTACCCAGTGATTTAAAGTGAATTTAACTAGTATAGTATGCTGTACTAACAAATACTGTAAGTACTAGCAAAAAGTGGCATGTTTTACCTTAATTGCTGCTTAATGCACCTTTTTTTAAAATGTATATATGAGACTTACTTTAATGAATCTACTGAAAGGATACTACTTTATATATTCCCATGACTGCAGTAGAACATTGACCTTGGCCATGGTGGCCAAATTATTAAGCAAGATGGAAGAAAAATAACTAGGATTCACCATCTAATCTAGATTTGACACATGGTGTTCTCCTGTTTTGTTCATCAGCGAAACACCTATCGATTTTGAAAGCAAAGAATAAGTCTGTTGTAGCCAGATAAGAAGCAGCTGGTCTTTCTGATCGGCCCAATTTTTAAATCCATTTATTTAAGATATTTATCAAAGGCATTCCTGAAATAAGATGTGTTCCTCATCTAACACCTCTCATGGTATTATTACAACCATTCAGCACTGAGCACTCATCCTGTTAAGTAACTCTTTTTCCAATCTCAATTCTCCACCTTCATAACCTGCAGCTAAATTCTTGGAGCAATACTACCCAACATTTCTTTTGCCCCTTATTATTTAAATAGTGCCCCAGATGCTAGACAGACCAGTGCTTTGAATTAAACTGTTGTTCTTGAGCCACTCCAGTGTTACATTGGTTGTGTTAAAAAAATGAATTTTTTTGTCCAAGTCCAAGACTTCATGAGCCTGAAACAGGTTCTGTTGCAGTATTTCTCTTTGCTGGTCTGTCGAGGCGCTGGCTGGCCCATATCATATGATTGGCTGGTTTTCTATAATGCAATAGCAAATACTATATGCCCAGCTTAGTTTTAGATTCACAGTGGCACTGCTAAAAGGTAAATAAATACTGTGCAGAAAATCCATAAAGACCTTAATAGGTATGTACAACTTAATTTAGATCCAGTAGTGCAGACCCTGACTAACAAAGTTGCTGTTTGGCAAGATCTACCTCTTTCTTTACCTGGCAAAATTAACATGTTTAAAATGGTCTTTTTACCCAAATTTCTATATACTCTCCACAACTCTCCCATAACCCCGCAGGCCCATTGGTTCACCAGACTGGAAAAAATAGTTAGAAATTTCTTATGGGCAGGGGAACACCCCCGATTGAACTTTAAGGTGTTACAGGCGCCGGCTTCAGGAGGGGGCCTAGCTTTACCTAATCTCAAACTCTACTTCCTTGCGGCCCAGCTGGTTTATGCCCGCTGGTGGATTGTCCCTGATAGAAGCAACTCAGCGGTGGTGCTAGAGGCAGCAGTAATAGGCTCCTTTGAGGCCCTTGCCAAACTCCCTTACCGAGGTGTCTGGTAAATGACTCTCTCTCGAATCAGAAACTGACCTATCTCTCGAGAGGATGCCCCGCGAAATTTGAAGCGATCTGGGGTACTTGGTTGACTGTTCAAGATGGTTGAAAGCCTATACACTACTTTGTTGGATGTATCATCTTATACCTTACCTCCCCTCCCCTCTTCCCCTCTTTCTTTCTTAACTTTCTTCCTTTTCTTTCTCTTTATTGTTCTTAACTGTGTTATGTTTAAAAAATCTAAATAAAAACTTTAATAAAAAAAAAATACTGTGCAGAAAGCTGGTAGTTTGTACTTTAGGCATGATTCTACGTTGTGCTTACAGAGAGAAAGTACAATGTAGTTATTACAGAGTCACCACTATATTTAGGAGCACATCGGCTGTTTTGTGTACGTTGCCAAGTTAGCTCTGTACTCCGCATTGGAATTGTATGACATTTGCATTCTGCTTGGCTCTCCTTGTACTGCTCATGAGTCACATCAGAGAAGTGGTAATTAGAATCCCTTTCTTGAGTTAAAATACAGATAAATCAACCAGGAAAGGTATTTAAACAGCCATCTTTTCTGGAAAAAAGTCAATTTTCGAATGTAGGCAATGAGTAAACTGAATATAAACATAACAAGGGACTTAACGAGTATATATTGTACACATGCAGACATGTGGAAGCTCAGAGAGGAGAGATAGAGCCATCAGAAAAACTGCCTACGTCAAGGATGACCACATTACAAGCTTCCGGGAGGCCTTTAGCCTTCAATTGTAGATCAACAACAGCTGGAAGACGGCAGAACTGGACTAGGTTCATAAAAGAGTAATTCCTGATAACTATACCCAGTTGTGTGTTTTTATTAAAGGTATTAAGGACCTAGAGAGGTGCCAGCTTGTTGGCAGCTTTTCACATAGTAGAAATATGGCATGTTGACTATTTTGTTCAAACACATGGACATCATTTTGTTTACGCAGGGACATCTTGTGATTTATCTCTGTTGTTGATTTAGGTTGGGGCTCTATACTGTATATAAGACTGTCTGTTATTTTACAATATGTAGCCATACCTGCTCTGATTAATGATATTTTGTATTTATAGCATTCCCGTGGTTTGGCATGGATATTGGAGGAACGTTGGTGAAGCTGGTCTACTTTGAGCCCAAAGACATTACAGCAGAAGAGGAACAGGAAGAGGTTGAAAACTTAAAAAGCATAAGAAAGTACTTGACATCCAACACAGCCTATGGGAAAACTGGAATCCGAGACGTGCACCTTGAACTGAAAAACTTGACTATGTGTGGCCGCAAAGGCAATTTGCACTTCATCCGCTTTCCAACGTGCGCCATGCACCGATTCATTGAGATGGGAAGCGAAAAGAACTTCTCAAGCTTGCACACCACATTGTGTGCTACTGGCGGCGGGGCCTATAAGTTTGAAGAGGACTTTAGAATGGTACGTAGGGTAAAAGGTATTACCAGCTGCAAGGAAAGCTAACCCCATACACATGGGCTTGGCCAGTGATGCAGTTGGGAGGGGACCCAATGCAGGGGGTGCTGTTAATGGGTGGTTTATCTTCAATATAATTTTTAGTAACTTATAGACTGGCCAATTCTTAGCAACTTTTCAGAGGGCCTTCATTTTTAATTTTTGTAATTTTTATCATTATTTGCCTACTTCTCACTCTTTCTAGCTTCTTATAAATGGTGGTCAGTGAATCCAGTAGCCGATAAACTGTTGCTCTTTGAGGCTACAAATTTGTTGTTGTTTTTTATTACTTATCTTTCTATTCAGGTCCTCTCCTATTCATATTCCAGTCTCGCATTAAACCACTACCTGGTTGTTCTGCTGACAAGAGCTTATTAATTCAAAAACCGCAAATAAGGAAAATTTTATTTTGCTTAATGCTGCTAAACAGGGGTTTTGGAGCTCCTCTCCATTCTAAGGGTCAGGGCACACGCTCAGATTCGGGGAGATTAGTTGCCCGGTGACAAATCTCCTCTTCTTCGGAGCGATTTATCACCTTGAACTGCCTCCCGCCAGCTAGAATGTAAATCGCTGGCCGAATGGCACTCGGAGCGATTTGTTTTCCGAAGTTGCCTGACGAGGAAACTTTGGGCGACTTTGGAAAACGAAGCGCAACGAGTGCCATCCTGTGGGCGATTTACAGTCTAGCCGGCAGGAGTCGGTTCGGGGAGATTAGTCGCCCTGAAGAAGAGGAGATTTGTCAGCAGGCGACTAATCTCCCTGAATCTGAGCGTGTGCCCTGACCCGTCTTTCTCCCACCCAATGGTCCTGTTGGTGATATGACATGTAGCCAGAACCCTGTTACCTTTGGGAAAAACAAAGAACTCCCAGTATGATTTAACCATTGATAACATGTTAAAGTATTTTGAGTTTTTTTTTTTTTTTAGTCAAGCAACAATTGTGTTTAGATCCCTTTAAGGAGTAACGCTAGTCTGTTAACCTCTGCTAATATATGTTATATATACCATGCTACAATATGCCCTTTGTCATACCAGCAGTCTGTGGAAATCTTGGTCTTTACTACTTATTTATGGATAAACCTCCATGACTGTAATGCGCGGTGAAACATTTACTGATCAGGTTCACCTGAGTTTTACTCTAGCTGCCCATTTAATAACAATACGGTAATAAAAAAGTTTAGCATTTTCAATGAGGAAAGAACAAGAAATCATGCGTTGTGTCTAGAGACATTGGGGATCATTTATAAATACTGGGCAAATTTGCCCATGGGGAGTAACCCCTGGCTGATAAATAAACCCCATTATATTTTGTAAATTAGATGATATGAGAAAAAGGGTCTCTCATATTTATGTTGTAACAGAGACAATGGAGGGAAGCTGAGTTGTATTTTATTTGCCCTGCAAATAAAGGGTAGAAGTGCCAAAGCATTCAAAATTTCAAAGACATTGCATTAAAGGTACCTGCGAATATTGGTGTTTCTATATAACTTTTGCCTGACAAATCGTGGCTAAAGCACCACATTTTTGGGCTGGGTTAAAAACCTTACTAAAGCAATGACAATAACCGGTGTGTGTAAGCTCTGCTTCAAATACAGGTATGGGATCTCCCATAGATTCCATTTTATCCAAATAATCCAAATTTTTTTCTGTAATAATAAAACATTACCTTGTACATGATCCAGCCGTAGATATAATTAATCCTTATTGGTGGCAAAATAAGCCTTTTTGATTTTATAGTAGACTTAAGGTATGAAGATCCAAATTACAGAAAGATCCGTTATCTGGAAAGCCTCAGGTCCCATACCTGTATATATAAGAAGAAAGCTCCAGTTGAAAATGTTAAATCAGGCATGTCCAAAGTGCGGCCCCGGGGGCCAATCGTGGCCCTTTTTCAAATTTACACCGACACTCAGCCTCCATCATGAAATTAATAATAATGAGGCCCCCCAGCACAGTGTGATCAGGAATCCCATAGCAGTAATATTAAGGCACATTAGTGAAATGATCTGCCGCTTGGTCTATACTGCTGCCTGTGTGCTGAAGGTGTTAGAAATAGCCACGTACTGGCACATAAAGACGCTCTGTTTTCACATACTTCTTAATGGCTGGAGATGTCAATAGACGTACTGACGTGCCAGTACAGTAAACTAAAGACGTATGGCGTCACTACATTCCAATACGTGTCTATTACTAACACCTTCAGCACACAGGCAGCAGTATAGCCCAAGTGGCAGATCATTTCACTAATGTGCCCAAATATTACTGTTTACGATTACTCGATTCCTGTAATTTAATGTTATTGGTTCAAAGAATGTTGGGCTGAATGGTCGGCCCCCTCACCTTTTCACCTCGCCAAATCTGGCCCTCGTTGCAAAAAGTTTGGGCACCCCTGTGTTAAGTGAATAAGGCCTTGATGACTAAATAAAAGACAGACTCACTCAGGATCGGACTGGGCCGGATAGAAAAAACCCGGTGGGCCCTGCCAGCCCAGACCCGCTTCCTGCAAAAATGATGTTCAATTCACGGCAGTACGCATGCATGCGCAATCGCAGCTAAAAGCCAACATGCGCAATCATGGAAAATCGTGTAAACCTTCGTTACGTACAACTTTATCTTTGTATCTGGCCATCTTTACGCATAGTCCTATGAATAAGTGCCAAGTTAAGCACAAAGCGCGTTAGGTTGCTAATGTCCTAATTATTTTCTAAGCACAATTTAGAAACCCGCTGCTGAAATGCCTTGTGTGCCATTTAAACCATAAACCTGTTATTTCGTGATGGAGCCCTTAATTGTTACTCTGTTAATGCTAAATAGTATTCAGAACAACCAAACTATCCGTCCGCATACAAGTCTGATATAAAAGTTGGACCATTTTTACATTTAAAAGACCTTAATATTGAAATGCCCTTAGTGACTAGAAATGATTAATCTGTGATTATTCCTCCAGATTTATGTGTACTTTTTTTTTTTGCTCATGACATTGAAATTACCCACAAAAAGATAATCTATGTGTTCATTCTGCATTTGAGCTTCCCACCCCCAACAACTGACAGATAAAGGGTGCCAGTCAGCAGGTTAACAAACATAATGTTAAAACCACTAATGCTTAAAGTAAGTTCTGGTTGTGGTCAATATGGCAGCACTTGGGCTCTGGGGCTGTTTACTGCACTTTCATTAGAATAATCCTGTCGATTTCATTTGAAAGCCACAAATTGGCTGTGAAGAAGACTGCCTGTTGCATAGCAACAGAGCATGAATGGAGAGCAGCACTCCTCACTGTGCTCTCTCTATCTTTCCAAATCCTCACAAACAAAGGATCTGGCACTCACATCATCACAAGGTTTGAGGAACAACAGAATAAGAATTCCAGCCACTCGCTCACCCAACAAAATGCTACTCTCAGCTAAAATCTATTTATTTTATATTTGGAATATGTAAAGGAAGAGTTAATTATTGTATTTTGCACTGATTTGCATGTATTTACCTTAAAGGAGAATAAAAGCTTAACTAAAGAAGTAGCTAGAAATGTTGTACATGATGTGTTGTGCTTCTGTACCAGCCCAAGGCAACCACATCCCTTTAGCCATAAAGATCTGTGTCTCCAAAGATGCCCCAGTAGCTCCCCATCTTCTTTTCTGCTGATTCACTGCACATGCTCTGTGCTGCTGTCACTTACTGAGCTTAGGGACCCACTCACAATAAACAGTACACATAGAATAGAAATGTCACAATATAAGGCTGATTAGTAATTAATACAAATAATTACTACATGGCAGCACAGAAAACAGTGCAACTAGCAGCATAATTTAATAATCAGCCCTGTGGCATCAGTTTATATTACAGACAAACCTCATTTTCTGTTTGATAATTAGTGACGACCCCTAAGCTTAGCTTCTCAACAGCTGCTCAGAGCCCACTGAGCATGTGAGTGTCACTGACACTTTCCAAGATGGTGACCCCCTATGACAAGTTTGAAGTCCTGGATCATTGCTGCTATTGACAAGCTGAAACGTAAGGCTGGTGCAATAAGTTCATTATATAAAATATGCCATTTTTAACCATATTCATTTTAAGGTTTAGTTCTCCTTTAAAGTAACAGATGATTTGGGGAAAAGACATGTTGCAATGCGCCCACAGCCCTAAGAGTAATCTTGTGCTTTACCTTATAATAAATTTTGTCTGTAGGTTCAAATGCCCAGTGTTATATTTTGAACAAATTGTAAACTCTATATATGAATCTGTACATTAAAGGGGACCCGTCACCCCAACAAAATAATTCCAAATCCTATTTTATCACGTTAGTCAAACAAAATTAATTTTTAAATTGTATACACTATAAATTATTTGAATCTTGTTTCCATCAGTCTGGGAATTCATAATTACAGTATAACAGGCAGGCAGGAGCCATTTAACTGTTATTAAGGCAAGCCTAAGGCATAGAGAAGGGGCAGGCAATATTTAATTGACACTTGAGATTTTTAAATTAAGTTTACAACAGCTATGAATGCTTTAATTACAAAAAGAATTTGGATATAATGTTTAATTTTATTTTACAGCTTTTTATGTCTGGGTGACAGGTCCACTTCAAAGGGGCTGTTCACCTTTAAATTAAATTTTAGTATGATGTATATAGTGATATTCTGAGACAATTTGCAATTGGTTTTTGAGTTATTTAGCTTTTTATTCAGCAGCTCACCAGTTTGCAATTTCAGGAATCTGGTTGCTAATGTCCAAATGACCCCAGCAACCATGCATTGATTTGAATAAGAGGCTGAAAAATGAATGGGAAAGGGTCTGAATAGAACAATTCATTTTTTTAACTTACAGAACATATGTTTTTAAGATGGGGTCAGCGAGCCCTATTTGTAAGCTGGAAAGAGTAAAAAGTAGAAGGCAAATAAATCAAAAGCTATATAAAAGAAAAAAATGAAGACCGATTTAAAAAGGTGCTTAAAATTATTCATTCTATAACATACTAAGAGTTAACTGAATGGTGAACCACCCTTTTAAAGGAGAAGGAAAGCTACCGAAGCAGTTTATTGCCAATAGATTAACCACAATAGTGCAAGCTATAAGACTATATTTATTCTGCAGAATGCTTTACCATACCTGAGTAAACTGCTCTAATGCTCTCTCTATTTGTTTAGTATAGCAGCTGCCATATTAGCTTTGTGTGACATCACTTCCTGCCTGAGTCTCTCCCTGCTCACTCATAGCTTTGAGCTCAGATTACAGCAGGGATGGAGAGAGGAGCAAACTGAGCATGCTCAAGCCCTTGCCCTGGAGGTATAAACAAGAAGTCTGATGCAGAAGCCCATGTGTACACAATAGAAGGAAAGAAACGCCGTGTTTCTTTTGACAGAGGACTCAGAGCAGCATTAGTTTGAGGTTTACTGTTGTATTTATATAGACCTTTCTGATAAAGCTTACTTAATTTTAGCCTTTCCTTCTCCTTTGAAGGGGACCCAAAAAATAAATTGATGAGCTTTTACATTTACAATCTACATTAATGTTATATTTTGTATTTAGTTTTAGACAGTTTTAGGCTGCTATTACCAGGCTTTAAGCAGCTCCCTTTGAAGGTGAGAGTGTTAGCAAGTGTTTGCAAGGTCAATGCTGTGAAACTAGGTAAAGCACATTAGTAGGCAACATGTGCTGCTGGTCGTGGCTTCCAAGCAGCACTTAAGGGGTCGAAGGGAAGTTTTAAACTTTTCCATACACTTTATATTTCATATAACACTTGTTTTTAATGTTTGGCTGCTTTGAGCCAAAAAGACCAAAGATGTTTTTTCTGTTCTTGCTGTTCTTGATACTTTGTTATTTTTATTGTATATAGAGGTTAAACCGTTATGCAACAGGCACTGCAGTACAAAGTGCTAGATATGAGAGTCATTTAGTCCTTTGTCCTTGTCTTTAGCAAATTTGTATCCCTTGCTCTACTTACACCTGCTTATTCATTAACTTGCTTTTTCTTCTTAATATTCTGCAGATAGCTGACCTCCAGCTCCATAAACTAGATGAACTGGACTGTTTGATTCAAGGCCTGCTCTATGTTGACTCGGTGGGATTTAATGGCCGTCCGGAGTGTTATTATTTTGAAAACCCAACAGACACAGAGCAATGCCAGAAGAAGCCGTACTGCCTTGACAATCCTTATCCTATGTTGCTGGTTAATATAGGCTCAGGGGTCAGCATCCTTGCAGTGTATTCAAAAGACAATTATAAAAGAGTAACTGGAACTAGGTAAAGTGTTCTTTACGTAGTCAATAAAGGTACACGCGTTCTTTTGAGTATTCATATCAAAATGTAGTTTCTTATTCTCAACAAAACATTATCAAAATGCATGCTCTGCTGCTTGCCTGTATGAAATAGCTGGAAATTTCTTCTGTTAATGAGGAAGTTTGCCTATAACATTAATATAATGAATAAAAGGGTCTGACCACACGGGCAGATTCGGGAAGATTAGTCGCCAGGCGACAAATCTCCTCTTCTTTGCAGCGACTAAACTCCCCAATCTGCCTTCCACCGGCTAAAATGAAAATCGCCGGGGGGCAGGCACACGGATCACTTTGTTTTCTGAAGTCGCCCGAAGTTTCCTCGTGAGGCAATTACAGGCAACCTCTGAAAACGAAGTGCTCCGAGTGCCTGCCCCCAGGAGACTTTCATTTTAGTCAGCGGAAGGCAGATTGGGGAGATTAGTCGCCGAGAAGAAGAGGAGATTTGTCGCCTGGCGACTAATCTCCACGAATCTGCCTATGTGGCCAGACCCTAAAAGTAACCTAAGCAACTTTTGTCTTTTTTTGTTTCTATGGATCTAATAATTTACATTTTCATTCTGCCTCTCCCCAAGTAAAATTGAATACACCATCAAATAGCTGTTATTGCAGCAGGAGAGCATATTGATTATATAGCTAAAATGTTATTATCACTACTATGGTTTCATTTCTTAGTTGGTTATGTGGCATCTGAAACCACTACGTAGGACTGCTCAATAATGTTCTGCTTACTATTTAGGGATGATGGGTAGACTTTTGGTTTCTCTTAAATTGTTTACTGATTTTAGCTATATATCTAATGGGACATGATTTTTTTGTTGTTGTAGGCCCCTAGAAACCTTGTCTATGTCTTGACTCTATTAGAATGGGATTTAGGGTCAGGGCACACACTCAGATTTGGGGAGTATTAGTTGTACGCTGGCAAATCTCCTCTTCTTCAGGCGACTAATCTCCCCGAAGTCGCCCGAAGTTTCCTAGTGAGGCATCTTCGGAAAACGAATAGTTCATGTGCCATCCCGCCGTCGATTTACATTTCAGCTGGTGGGAGGCAGTTTGGGAGATTAGTCGCCCCGAAGAAGAGGAGATTTGTCGCCGGGGCAACTAATCTCCCCGAATCTGAGCGTGTACCTTGACACTTAAAGGACAAGGAAAGTCTAAAATAGAATAAGGCTAGAAATGCTGTATTTTGTATACTAAACATAAGCATGAACTTACTGTACCACAAGCCTAATCAAACAAATGATTTATGCTTTCAAAGTTGGCCACAGGGGGCTGTCATCTTGTAACTTAGTTATACATCTTTACATCATGCTCAGTGTGGTCTGGGCTGCTTAGGGATTGTCATAAATTATCAAAACAGCACAAGTTAAATAATATCTGCCAGAAGCTGATACAGCAAGATTGATTAATAATCAGAATATACAGACTGCGCTGGGTCATGTGTTGTCATGTAATCTAATGTGGATTTTATAGTTTTTGTATTGTTTAATACAAACTTTCCCCAACTCTGAAGAACCAGTGGCTGCAGCAAAATAATCCTCCAAATAGAATCCCAGTTCATCTGTTTAAATCTGGCTCCATGATCTTTGTTCCTGCTGCTGGCATTGGAAACATTAAAGGGGATGTTAAGGCAAAAATACAATCTAAACAAATCTCTACACAGTCACCGACTGCTCTACATGGAAACAAACAAATCTGCTTGAGTTCTGCATGGCTGGAAAGTAAGGCGGGGGCTCCCCCTGCTGTTCATAAGTATGATTGTTTCCCTGCACAGCAGTTAGGGACCGTCTAACAATTCCTATCCACAGCAGTAAATGAAGGGAGAATTTCACTGCATACAGTCAGGTTTCTTATAAAAACGGTACACAATTTTTTAATTAAAGTATATTGGAGATAGGTTTCTTTTTCATTAAAGAAAGTAAAAATGGAATTTTATTTTTTTTGCCTTTACATACCTTTAAACTGTATTTGTTGTATGTGTGTGTGTGTGTGGTGCTGTGTACAAGTAGCATGCTGACTTCTGCCAAGAGTGCAATTCACAGACACTACACACTATCTAATCACTCATACTTTATTGCTATTTCCACTGGCATGCCACGTGTTTGAACAACTGCCAAAACCAAGGAAAGTTAGCAATACTTTATTCCCTGTAATTGTCACTGTGACATGCATCTAAACGTTTGCACCATTCACGTGTTGCCAGAGTGTTTATAGTGGAAAATTGGGAAAAAAAAAATACCTGTTGAGAATCCATGAGTTTTAAATGGGAAAACACCATTTTTTTTTTAAACCCCAAAGCTGCTAAAAGCCCAAATAAAAAAGTACTCCATCTCAAACCTTCCGAGGTCATGTACAAGTATGGGATCCATTATCTGGAAACCCGTTATCCAGAAAGCTCCAAATTACTGAAATGCCGTCTCCCATAGACTCCATTGTAATCAAATAATCCAAATTTTTAAAAATGACTTCATTTTTTTTATCTGTAATAATAAAACAGTAGCTTGTTCTTGATACAAACTAAGATATAATTAATCCTCATTGGAAGCAGAATCAGGCTACTGGGTTTATTTAAGGTTTAGATGATTTTCTAGCAGACTTAAGGTATGAAGATCCATTACCTGCAAAACCCCAGGTCCCGAGCATTATGGATAACAGGTCCTATACCTGTAGAAGTCAAAAGCAGATGTCCAGTTTACAATTGGAAGATGATCTGCACTGGGTTTCGTACAATAATCCAAAGAATTTGTGGTTTTTGGGTGATAACCTGAAAAGGTCTGAGTTTTCGGGGCATCTAATCCGAAAAAAATCCTACATTTGGGATTTAATAGAGTTTTTTCCTGCACCAGATTTTTTCCGAGTTAATTTATTGGTAAATACGGTAAAAATGTGGACGGGAGTTTGGTTGAAGTGGTTTTAAGAAAATAGTGAGAAATTTTTGAATTTTAGTAAATAACCCCCTATATGTTCCTGCTCTTGCATTTGCACCCCAGAATTCATAAATGACCCCTATAGTGAAAAATTCACAACTGAAAAACTGGAAACAACACTAGGAAAAAAAGGGGAGGAAAATTCTTATCTGAAATAGGCTTAAATTCAGTTACCTGTTCTGAGCAAAATGCAAAACAAGCTCTGCTTTAGTTTATTTGCATAGTATTTAATCTGTATCTGTTTTCATTTTTTTTTTTTTTTTCAGCCTCGGTGGTGGAACATTCCTCGGTCTGTGTTGTCTACTGACTGGCTGTGAAACATTTGAAGAAGCTCTAGAAATGGCAAGCAAAGGTGATAGCACGAATGTTGACAAATTGGTAAAAGACATCTACGGTGGAGACTACGAGAGGTTTAGTCTACAGGGAACTGCAGTAGCATCAAGGTATAACTAAGTTTGTTCCTGTGCCGTGGGGTGGGGGTATTGCGGGAAAATGGGCAATGTAAGATTCTGTGTGAGGTTGCATAAGCCACCTGATAAGACAGTTTAACATTTCATCATCTGTGTCCTTTTATGTGTTCGGGTAAAGGCACACACTAAGATTCAGGGAGATTTAGTCGCCCGGCGACAAATCGCCTCTTCTTCGGGCGACTAATCTCCACAAAAAGCCTTCCCACCGGCTAGAATCTAAATCGCCGGCAGGATGGCACTCAGAGCGCTTCGTTTTCCGAAGTCGAACAAAGTTGCCTCACAAGGAAACTTCGGGCGACTTCAGAAGCGCTCTGAGTGCCATCCCACTGGTGATTTAGATTCTAGCCGGCGGGAAGGCTTTTCTGGGAGATTAGTCTTCCGAAGAAGATGTGATTTGTCACTGGGCAACTAAATCTCCCCAAATCTGCGCGTGTGTCTCTTAGTGTTTTGCTGCTAGCTGCACATTTCTACATACTTAGATTGGCACCAGATAACAGATAAATTCTGCAGCTTTACCCCATACAATCTAAAATAGTAAAGATTTTTATTTATCAAAGAGTGAGACCTTTCCACAGTTCGCCATAGGAAAAAATCTGAGCTTCTATTCTCTTGTATAGGATTTTTGTATAGGGCTTTTTATTCAAAGACTGAAAAAAAAGAGTAAATCTGCCCCTACAAATCCTATACAAATGAATAAAGAGCTGGGACTTCCCCTCTCTGCGTTTGTCAGATGATTTGATACATTGGTTCAGAATGGTGATAAATGAATTAAGTTTGTATTCGCTATTCTTAAGCTTGCCGTAGACACAAAGATCCGATCATACGAATCGAGGATTCTTACGATTTTTCGCCCAGCAGAGATCGGTCGTTTGGTCGATCAGACTGATTAAAAAATTTCTGTCGGCTGACGATAATATATCTGCGTGTATTGCTGATCGTACCATTTTCAGTGGGAGACTGTCACCAGCTTTGTCGGACATAACTTTTGTACGATTGCTGTCTGATGTAGTACATTGGCTGATCTGTTCTTTTCTACTTTATTTGATCTGAATGGTTAGTGGCAGGTCGGGAGATGGGGAAGTCCGATCGTTCGAGGATTTCAACGATTGGATCTTTGCATCTATGGCCAGCTTTAAAAGAACTCCTGACATTCACTTAAAGGGGGAAAAATTTTTTTTTTTTCAAAATGAATCAGTTAATAGTGCTGCTCCAGCAGAATTCTGCACTGAAATCCATTTCTCAAAAGAGCAAACAGATTTTTTTATATTCAATTTTGAAATCTGACATGGGGCTAGACATATTGTCAATTTCCCAGCTGCCCCAAGTCATGTGACTTGTGCTCTGATAAACTTCAATCACTCTTTACTGCTGTACTGCAAGTTAGAGTGATATCACCCCCCTCCCTTTTCCCCCCCAGCAGCCAAACAAAAGAACAATGGGAAGGTAACCAGATAACAGCTCTCTAACACAAGATAACAGCTGCCGGGCAGATCTAAGAACAGAACTTAATAGTAAAAACCCATGTCCCACTGAGACACGTTGTTACATTGAGAAGGAAAAACAGCAGCCTGCCAGAAAGCATTTCTCTCCTAAAGTGCAGGCACAAGTCACATGACCAGGGGCAGCTGTGAAATTGACAAAATGTCTAACCCCATATCAGATTTCAAAATTGAATATAAAAAAATCTGTTTGCTCTTTAGAGAAATGGATTTCACTGCAGAATTCTCCTGGAGCAGCACTATTAACTGATTCATTTTGGAAAAAATGTTTTTTCCCATGACAGTATCCCTTTAAGTTACTGTGTGTATTGCAGATCAAGTAGAGCAAACCCTGCACTTATTGTGGCTTGATTCACAATAAAGTGGAATACTTCATGCCTTATTTAGCATCAAACATGCCCTCCGTCTTTATTTTCCAGGATACTTGGTCCAATAATGCAGTGGTTGGTAGATGAAAACACATTGTTTCTAAATAACATAGCTGTTTTTATGTTTGGCAGCTTTGGTCACATGATGAGCAAAGAGAAGAGAGATACCATCAGTAAAGAAGATTTGGCAAGAGCAACATTAGTCACTATTACTAACAACATTGGATCTATTGCTCGTATGTGTGCACTAAATGAGGTAGAACCACAAATTAATAATAAATTCTACTTTTTTAAGATCTTAGTTTTTATAAGGTAATTTATAGAAGTATTAGGCCGCTATTTTGGAGAGCCTGATAATTTGGGCCTCACCTCTGCAACTCCAACCCCCTGGTCTTGAATTTGTACTGCCTTTTTTAAAAAAAAATTAGCACATTTTATGCAGCTTACAACAATATACGCCCTGCACGATTAATTTGCCACCAACATGGATTTCTGCAACTTGGTTACTATCGAGAAATATGTTCTAGTCCATTATCACAGAGAAAAAGAAAACAAAATACTTGTGATTCCATACAAATAAAAAAAAAATGAAAACTTTTATAGAATAGGCCAATCTATAAAATACTGTACTACAAATTCCCTTTGATAGGCTTTCTGTGTTAATGGATAAAAATGATTTCCCCTTCGGATGTATGGTCGATCGTTTTCTTTCCTTGAAAGAATTCCTTAGATTGTGTTGGTGCCTGGTCCCACTCAGAAAATGCCAAATTAATTTGGATTTTACACTAATGCCTAAGATGGGGTTTTCTAGACTGCCAGGGATGCTGACAGCTATGTGCCTGAATGAACACTTGCACAAAGAAGTTACACGGACACCCTGGAGAATTGCAAGGCCCAAGTTCTGCTTATTTTCAGGGTGAAAAGGAAAGTTTTGATATTGGATGCCAAGTCCATTTGAGATGTAATCTTTTTGCTTTCAGCTTCTTTACAGTGTTGCCTTGTGGCATGGAGTTCAAGCAGCATTGTACAGGGCTATCAAAGCATTAAGAACTGCAACATGATCCACTGGGACAACAATAAACACATTCTGACTAAGCTAAAATATGGCAGGAAATATATCTGCAGATTGGAACTATCTGTGACTAGTTGTGGGATAATGATAATAAATCATTTTTTAGGCATAAAAACCTCCTACTTCATTGAGAGGTGGAGACAATCAAAACAAATATGTGGTCCACTTAGAAGCCTCTGTATAAACAAACTCCTCCTTTAAAGCTAAAGCCTTTGCTAAAGTATCTAATACAGAGGCTTCTAAGTGAACAGGTGATTTATTTTTGCTCTCAACAATTAAGAAAATATGCAAAAAAAAAAACTGGCACATGCCCTGTTGATTGCACTAATGTTGAAAAAGGGGGTATTTTGCATCATTCAAGTTAAATTTACCTGTAGGTTGTAGACCTATGGCACATCATATTTTAACCAAATAATATGCCCAAACTCCACCTTATGTGCTCAATGGAAAGCTGAAATTTTTACTTTATGGCATTACTAGTTATTTAACAAAACGACTGTGTCTGTCAAACAGCAGTGAAATACATGTGAAGTACACCTCTAATTATGTAGAGTTTACATATGACCGTGAGGGGTTAGCAAATGTTATAAGGTTGATCAAGTGTTTGTTTATCAACATATTAATGCTGACACTGTTTTTGCCTTACAGAACATTGACAGAGTTCTATTTGTAGGAAACTTCCTCAGAATTAACATGGTCTCCATGAAACTGCTGTCTTATGCAATGGACTACTGGTCAAAGGGGCAATTAAAAGCCCTTTTCTTAGAACATGAGGTAAGATGATTATATCAACATGAGTGAATACTTCCTGGTTTGCTTCCTAGTTTCCTTCATGAAGCAGCTTCCTCAAGTAAGGGACAACACCAGATGGGCAGCGTGTGAGTTTACTTGGACCTTTCAGAGGACCTAAAATATAATTCCATTGTGTGCAATATGGGCGTGCCTAACATTTGGCACCCCCAATGATTAAGACTTCAATATCTTTCTTGCAGCTCAGCCTGTATAAAGCACAGTTGGTCACCTACTGAATTTCACTTGAAGGACAGCTCACTTGTGAGACATCCCTAGAAAGAGATGAGAAATATAGAATTGTTAGAGATTCTGCTTTTATAAAATAATGTCACATGGTAGCGGTCGGTATTTTGCGGATGCACCAAATCCATAATCCAAAGTGTTCAATCCAGTGCTTTAAAGCAAGGAAAAAGATCTTCTGTTTGTCCCACTACTAAATAGTTCATCAAATCTGAATCCAGGTAAAAAAAAGTGCTTTGTCCTGGATTTGGTGGCTTTCTGTTAGGGTCAGGGCACACAGGCAGATTCGGGGAGATTAGTCGCCTGGCGACAAATCTCCTCTTCTTTGGGGCAACTAATCTCCCTGAACTGCCTTCCAGCGGGCGAAAATGAAATAAAATCACCGGAGGGATTGCACTCGGCACGATTCGTTTTCCGAAGTTGCCTCATTAAGGAAACATCAGACGGCTTCAGAAAACGAATCGTGTCAAGTGCCATCCCGCCGGCAATTTAAATTTTAGCTGCCGGAAAGGCAGTTTGGGGAGATTAGTTGCCAGGGCCGGATTTACATAATGGGCACCCCTAGGCCCACTGCCATTTGTCGCCCCTGTCCCCTCCCCTTTATTCATGCAAATTTTCATCATCTGGACCAGAGCAATGGGGATTTAAAAAATTATTGTATCTCCTGCATATTCCCAGTGTTTTTGAACCAATGTGGGTGTGGTTGGGCAGCATGCCGCCCCCCTAAAATCCTGCCGCCCTAGGCCCGGGCCTAGGTGGCCTTTCCACAAATCCGGGCCTGTTAGTTGCCCCGAAGAAGAGGAGATATGTCTATGGGCGACTAATCTCCCTGAATCTGCCTGTGTGCCCTGACCCTTAGGGTTTTTTGTAATAAATCATGGGGCCACACATGCCTGGTTGGCTTTGCCCTGACCTGCCTGACTCCACAATTTGTTTCAATCAACTGCAGGAGCTCTACAATACATATGTACATAAAAAAAATCTATATTCTATATTTAAGTAGACCGTACTCTTGAATTACTGGAGTACATGGGTACCCCTCCTCCCAGCCTAATCATTCATTAGGAAGTTACTCTAAAAATAAGACAACAAATACCTTATAGCTGGACTCTGTTTTCGCTGGGATTCTTACCGCATTCTTATCATTTATTCTTTCACCTTTTTCATACCGATAGAAAATGGATAAGGGTGGAAAGGGTGCTGGCATAGATGCAAAGAGATTCGAACGATCGGACTTCCCCATCTCCCGACCTGCCACTAACCATTCAGAATAAAGTAGTAAAATAACAGATCAGCTGATGTTCAGCAATCGTATGAAAGATTATGTCCGACAAAGCTGGTGACAGTCTCCCACTGAAAATCGTACAATCGCCAATTCATACAGAGAAATTATGGCCAGCCGACAGAAATCTTCTAACCTGTCCGACCAACCAAACGACCGATCTCCGCCGGACAAAAAATGTCGGTACACTCCACACACGGTCCGAAAATTGTATGAATCCTTGATTCATACGATCGGATCTTTGCATCTATAGCCATGCTTCATGTGGATGGGATAGATTCTACTGCACTTAAAGGGTTAATGCTGTTGCCTCTCCCCACAGATTTACAATTCTTACTTATAGTTGTAATTTTATATGTATTACCATTGCTAACAATGTCAAATACTTTTGAGGTTATCTTTATGTTAAAGGGGTTGTTCCTCGTCTTCCAAACAGTATTTTTTAGTTCCGTTGTTTTCACATTGTTCACCACAAATATATTTTTTTCGCTTGTTTTCGTTTTTACCATTTGTCGTTGTTTTTTTCCCTTAGGGATACTTTGGTGCTGTCGGCGCTCTCCTTGAATTGCTCAAAATGAATGACGATCAGTAAGAAGGAACCAGCTATAGCTTTGTACTGGCAGAATAATGCATACGATTCTGGAAGATACGCGGGAAGCCATTTCCCACTTGTACATTGTGACTTGTAAATATTTTGGATTCCTTTAACAGACACTGGGAGCCTATATATACACTTTTATTTTATTTTTAAAATGTGCAAATGGTGCCAAATGTACCATAGTCATATTTGTGGAGTCATTTAAAGCAGTAATTTATGATGTCTGATCTTTATATCCTTTTAGTGGGGCATTTATTCAGAATGCTAATCTGGAAGAGGCTTTAGGGAAGGTTTTAGAAAACTCAAAATACTGTAGACATATATATATATATATATATATATATATATATATATATATATATATATATATATATATATATATATATATATATATATATATATATATATATATATATATATATATATTTGTGTAGAATTATTTGTTCCAAAACTCAAGAAGGAAGCCAATGGTTTAACTTTAGGCCCCTTTTTTTCCTGACCTCCCTACTGGGCAAAATCGTGGGTCAATCCCCAGCCACAGGGTCTGCCTCCTCATTCTGTTTTAGCATTTGGAATATACTGTAATTCTTCCTCTAATCTGCCTTTAATATGCAGGACTGCTGCTGTTTTACCCCCTGATATCTGATTCAGACTGTAAAGTGTATATACTGTATAAGTACTGGAAAGAACCAGGAGTAAACTAAAACAACAGTACTGATTGACTCAGAGGCAGAAATCCTGTGGAGCCCAGTTGTCTCAGAGGCTCCAAAAAGTTGTAATTTTATTAGTTGTTTTCTGTGTTACGGATAATTGGACTAATTGGGAGCGGGGAGCTGCTGCTGCAAGCCATCCATTGGTACTCACCAGGCTTCTTCTCTTTGACTACTCTAATCTAGAGCAATAGGCTTTGATTACTGGACCAATGCCTCACAGTAAAGTGACACCCACAAATATTTAATCAAGTCCTTGATGTCGGAGTATTCATTCTCTTGAGTTTGTGTTTCTGTGGATGTTTTGACTGTTCATTGCTAACCACTGTATTTTTTATTTTTTTTTAAATGCCATGATTGTTTCAGATGAAATGGTGTTGCCAATCGTTGTTGTGTAAACTCCAACATTACCCCCACGGGTTGCTTGTTAGAAACAATCTTCTGCACAATTGAGGGACTGTTCTGTATATCAGCAGTGTAAGACTTCTGTGTTTCCCTATAAAATACACTAGGGATTATCCAACTTGTATGCAAGTCCATTGTAGCATATAAAAGTTCCGTATACAGTACAGTAATCAATTCAGGAGAGTGCTATATACCTCCCCAACCTACATATGCTTTTACTGCACATTCAGATCAAACTTTGCTTTGGTTTTATTTAGACCCTTTTTTTTTTGTTTAATTAACCTTAGCTCATTAAAGGACCAATATCCTGGGGGAGTAATTGCTTAGTATGTTTGCTTAAGGTGGCCATAGACTCAAAGATCCACTCGTTTGGCGACATCGCCAAACGAGCGGATCTTTCCCTGATATGCCACTAAACTGCGTGGCTATATCGGGGGTAATTCGAGAGTTCGGCCGTATGGCCGAACGATCGAATTACGATGCGCCAAGCGGCTCCGACGGGTCGGTCGGGTAAAAATCCAACCTTCCCGATCGATATCGTGGCCAGATATCGATTGGGAAGACCCGTCCGAAGCCCCCATACACGGGCAGATAAGCTGTCAAATCGATCCAAACGACCGATATCGGCAGCTTTATCTGCCCGTGTATGGCCACCATTATATAGGGGACTATATGGCTTGCCAATTGCTGGATTTTTGAGCTCCCAACAACTGCAAAGGAGTTCATATTCAGGCTTCTATCTCTGCCAATATATATTGTGAGGCTGAAATTGGAAGGCCTTCATAAGATGTCTGTGCATGACCACGGCCTCAGTAGATACTATTCCAGGTCTGCTTTACTGTGTCTACAGTCTGTCTGGTCAATCTAGTAGACTAGAGGGAATCACCTCTAATCTACTATTCATTATGAGCCGAGTTTTCATAACTAGAAAATGTTGTTTCTAGCCTTCATAATGCAGCCTTTAAGAAATAGCTGTGCTTTTTTGTACTTGCTAATTTTTATTCATCGACGGTGACTGTGAAAATCTAGAACTAAACTACCATAGAAATGTGTAATCATAGCATCTAAGGCTGGCTACTTTGTACATGCCTGGCTCAGTTCCCATTAAAAATATTATCACTGTTGGGTCCTATAGAGAAAGACTGTCTTACACCAGGGAAATCACAATCATTAGGGTGAGAAAAACCAGGCAAGTATGGCTGCTAGACGAATATATGTATAGTGTTTCCTTCTTTCTGTCCATCAGTTAAAGAAGAAGATGATACTCTGTGCACTTTATTGCAGCAAAGCAGTCTGTAAGATTGTTTTATTGTCAAGGATTTGCAAATTTTAAGTGTGTTTTAAGAATATGACGTATAGTTCTTGGTGCTACCTAATCCTTCTTCTGAAACTCACAACACTTTGTGCAGATAGCATACTATTTATAAATCATGTGCATAATAGGGCTTGTTTATTAAATAGTGCAATGTACAGAATTAGCACACAACCCACTGTGTTTTGTTTTTTTTTGTTACCCAAAATATAGCATTATTTACTAGAGTCGCCAACAGGCAGCAGGAAAGTAGCACAACTTTTACTTGTTTTGCCTTTGTGAAAAAATGTGTGTCCACATTGATTGCCTCAATGTTGATATGAATTGTATTAGGGCTCTTACACACGGCCGTTTTTACTTGAGCTCCCCTGCATTGCACTTTCTTCCGTTCAGCTTCAGGGGAGCGCAGGAGTAGACGCAGTCGATTATTTTGAAGGGGGCTGTACTCACACAAACGCATGTAAGCGCCAAACGCAGGTGAAATGCAACATGCTGCATCAAAACCTGCGTTTGGTGCTTACATGCCTTCAAAATAATTGACTGCGTCTACTCCTGCGCTCCCCTGTGGCTGAACGGAAGAAAGGGCAACACAGGGGAACACAGGTAAAAACTGCTCTTGTAAGGGCCCTTGCTTACTGCTTTGAAACAGATGTGTGCAAGTCCTTTGCATGTTTAAGTGAATTGCCAAAACAATCCCAATAAAGCAAAATGGATGCAACTGGCATTTTGGTGCAAGGTATAACTACTGAGGCAGGTACCTTTTTGTAAAAGCATTTGGATCGATGCAATTGTACATTGATTTTTGCACTTTTCTCTGCACCTTGTGATTATTGTAACTGGGCCCTAATATCTGTAATTACTTGCTGTTTGCTTTTCCGTTTTGATAAGGTCTTTGAATTGTTTTTGTGTACATTAACTACCTAGGAATTAGACTATTGCATGTTTAATGTATTTTTATATTTAATGCCTGTTAAAAAAAAACAAAAAACCTCACCTGTGTAATGGCTCCAGGTCGTCTGTAGTGTATCTGATGCAAAAATCCTAAAGGTACTGCCACCATAAAATCCATTGGTCGCTATTGAAATGTCAGAGTGACTAATCCAACATACAGTATCTAGTTGGATGAATGTTGCAGAATTTTGCAACAGGCCTGAATGATTTGTGCAGCATTTCAAACTCAGAACTGACAGCCAATATAAATCAGTAGCGTCATGTAGATCCACTTTATACTGTAGACGGTATGATTGCTATCAGGCCAGTGTGCAGGGTAAACTGTATAAAAGCAAATATCTGCATGCTAGAATCAAATTGTCTGTTTTAAACAGTAAAGTAATAGATCTTTTTATGCAAAAACGTATTTGAGTTTCATTCAGTCTGTTCATCAATATTTTATGATAGGGAAATAATTTATTCCTAAATGTAGCTCTGGATTTTGTGCTTCAAATTTGTTTGCATCATTTTTACCGCACGGTATAACTGCTGCTCCAGCCTTCTATATGCTATAACTTGTGGTTGTGAGCTGCAACGGGGCAAAGTCTCTTGTGCTTTCTTGGAAACCATTTATTTTTTTTATTAAGGGGTTGTTCCACCTTTGAGTTTACTTTTAGTATGATGTAGAGAATGATATTCTCAGACAATTTGTAATTGATTTTCATTTTTTATATGATGTGGTTTTTGAGTGATTTTAGCTTTTTAATCCGCTGCTTTCCATTTTGCAATTTCAGCCATCTTGTTGATGGGGTCCAAATTCCCCTAGCAACCATGCATTGTGATGAATAAAAGACTGGAATATGAACAGGAGAGGCCTGCATAGAAAGATGAGAAATAAAAAGTAGCAATAACAATACATTTGCTGCCTTACAGAGCATTTGTTTTTTTTAAATTGGTTCAGTAACCCCCAACTGAAAGCTGTAAAGGAGTCAGAAGAAGGCAAATAATTCAATAACTATAAAAAAAAAAGCGATGGCCAATTGAAACATTTCTTAGAAATGGCCATTCTAGAACATGCTAAAAGTTAATTTAAGGTGAACCACCCCTTTAAGCTTTTTTGTTTTCTTTATTTGCATTTGCTTGGAAAATAATGCCTTCAATTCCTCTACAATTAATATGTTTCACCTTATGCTTTAAAGGAACACTTGACACACACATTCTATGTTCAGCATTAAGGGGGAATAGAAAATTAGCTTTACCACTGTCCAGGACGTATTTAGGACCACTGAGTTGTATGCCTTTTTTTTTTTTTTGTCACAGCATTATTGTCCAGCACAAACAAGTCGCCTAAGAATTGACAGCAGGTAGGGCCATGTCACACAAGGTGTTTCTCCACTGGCAAATCCTTTTTACTTTTTGTACTCTGTACATTGACAGACATGCCATTGGCTTGGTAGTACACAGATGGGATCAGATTTTGGTGGCCATGCATCTCAAAGCACAGTAATTTAGGAGAGTAAGGAAGTAGATCAACATTCTGTCCATGTGTGTTATGGCCCTTAAATTAGCCATTAATTGAAAGATCTGCTTGTTCAGGGAGTCCCAAGCCAGGTAGATATTTCCCTGATAAACCCACCCTGAAGTGGGCAAAATTGGGCCCATGGCCCAATGTTCAGATAACAATGGGGGAATGCAGGCATTTGGGTCTTGGACCCTCTCCCAACCTGCTGGGTTGGGGGTGTCTAAGGCCTCAGTGGGTCCTGGACACCCCATTCTTACACCGATCTGCCCCATCAACATCTGCCCAATTTTCTGCCAGGTATCAGTTTGAAGGGCCTGTTGGAGGGTCCCAAGAATGTATGACCATCTTTAGTTACAGGTGGAGATGAGATTATCAGTTACACACAGGCTTATTCCCTTCAGAGAGGCAAATATATTAGAAGCTGTTATCTGTTATGGGACCTGGGGTTTTCTTTTTGGATCTCCTATTACAGAGAAAGGAAAAGGAAATCCCTGCATATGTAAGATCTTTTGCGTATTTCACCATGGCTGGGGCAAAGGTAACATAATCCAATTCAGCACAACTGAACCAAAGCTGGTTGAGTTGTGGGAAATCTTTCAGATTGTCATCCTGAATTTAGTGCAGCAGCCAGACATATTGATGACAATCCTTGGTAATGCTGTTATACACAACAAGGGAGATAATTATAGTAATTCCATCTATGTAACATACCTAAGATACTATTACAAGTGAGTGAGTATCAGTACCCTTTTTTTATACAATATGTAAACATATGGAAAATGCTTGTATTCGTTATTATACATGTTCATCCATCGTCTGGACTGTTTCATGAAAACAACAGCAAAACCCTAAAGTAGCTTGTAAGGAGACATTCAGCACAACATTTAGCTTCAGTTACCAATACTGTATTGAATTTCAGGATGGCTTTATAATGCATTGTAGAGTACTTTCTGTTTATTTTATAATAAAAAAATAAATCTTTTTAACTTTCTTAAGCATTTTCCCCAAGATGATCAGTGGACACGCTCATTGTATGTTACAAGATATGATTTATTTGCATTACGAATTTCCTTTCCTGATGACTTCGTTTAAATTGAATTGTATCTGACACCTTTTAAAATGTCAAAATATTCCAACTTTGGTTCCCCCCTCACAGGCATTAACCTTTCCACTGTTCTAAAAATATGATTTATGAAAGTTGAAAGTCCAATGATGAGGGTTATTTTATTTGTGGAAGTTACCTAAAGTGTTTTTCAAATTCCAAGGTTTTTATTTATGATAATTTCTAAAAAAATATTTTTTTAGATTCTAGATCAATTTATGGCAATTTCTGTTCTGTGACGTAATTCAGACGCTAAGATGGAGCATTTGCTCAAAGGTATTATCTTCTTGTACATATTTGTATAGTACACTCGTCATTTTTGCCTTGCTAACCATTTAATATTTGCCAACAAATTTTGTCTCAGATTGAAATTAAAAAAAAAAATACAAGTGAAACCTGATGGTGTTTTCATTTGGTATAAAATAAATCTATGCAACTTGGCAAGATTTCTTTTTTCTTTCTTTCTCTTACAATTTTTATTTGTTAAATAGAAAAAATCTTGACTGCAAAAAATCCAAAAAAACAAGATTTTTTTTTATAGGACATGGGAATCAATAAACAAGCCCCCTAGAGTACAGTTCTGAAAATGCAGCTAGATCCCAAATAAGAGCGATTTAATTTAAAATATTTTACTTTTGAAAGAAATAACTACTAATACCGTACTTTTAAAAGGAAGAACTCCTAATTTTGTTGAAATTAATACTATATGGTGCTAGTTTCAGTGTGGGATAAAAAGTATGCCACTTTACTGGAGCTCCCAATAGATAATCTCTGGTCCCTGTTTGTATTTCAAATAAGTCTGGGGTGTGTCCTGATGGCTCTTGCATTAAGCACAGCAGGACCAGGGGAAGCCAATCACAAGTGTGCATTCCTACAGGCTAATATAGGTTGGTTCTCTCTCAGGTCAGCCTAAGTGCTTATTGGCTGGCATCATCCTACAGTCCATAGTGTTGAAAGCTGTTGCACCCCTTGCACAGCCTGGGAATATAAACCACAGGAAATGGGCAATTCTCACTTTTTTTGAGAATTTTTCAATAAAAAATCAAAAAAAAAAACTTTTAGAAAAAGATTCTTTCTATATTTAGAAGAGTATATTGCAACAGCACCTTGTTTATTTTTACACACTATGTCCTCTTGAATTTTGGTGAGGTTCATGAGAGAATATATGTGGAGTGCATGATTTAACCAATCCGAGCTGGTGGAGGATTATATAGGCAAACGCTAAAACGTGTCTATAAATATAAGCTGTGACAGCAAGCACAATACATGAAATGGCACATAAATGTACAATTTCTATTTGCTATTATTTTTAGATTTAGGGTGTTCATTAAAATCCGAAAAGCTCTCACTATTTTCTGAAACCGACTCCATCCAAATCCGCATTGATTTTCCCCCTATTTATCAATATATTTTTCCAACAAAAAAAATTGTGCAGGAAAAAAAATGATAAAATCATGAAAAAAAACCGAATTGTACAAATTTGTCCCTGAAAATGGACTCTTCCAGATTTTACTCAAAAACACTGCAACTTTTTCAGATTTGAAGCCTGAAAACCACAAAACCTTTGGATTATTGAAAAAAACCCAGTGCAGATCAGGACACCAACTGGACATCTGCCATTGACTTCTTCATGAACTCAGCAGGTCTAAGTTGGAGTACTTTTTTATTTGGACACTATTGTTAAAATTAAAGTTTATTTTTCCTCGAAAATATTGTTTTTCCCCTTGAAATAATAGCAGTAGTTAATTCTTCCCCAGTCAAGACTCTTTAGAGGAGAATCTCAGAACCATGCAAGGGTTTGGGTCACTGTACATTGTACTTAACATCCCATAAATCTTATCTAACACTAATTTAGCTGATACAGGTTGGTGAAATGATGTTGTGATGTTGGGAACAAAAGTAGATCGAAAGATAGAAATATAACAATACTGTAATAAATACTGCGCAAAGTCTCTCTTCAATGCTTGTATATAGTTAATTCGTCTCCATACAAATGCTGACAGATCTTCAATCCCCTTCAAAAAGGTACAAAAATGACGCCAATGGCGTTACATCGTGCTGAACAAATGAGGTATAGAAAACTACCGCTCACCATTTGGGCAAACTTGTCTGCTGCGTATCAACCAATCTCTTTGTAAATGCTCCCTTTCCTATTCTTATTGAATCTCTCCATTTTTTCTAGTCCAGTGATCCCCAACCAGTGGCTCGTGAGCAACATGTTGCTCTCCGACCCCTTGGATGTTGCTCCCAGTGGCCTCAAAGCAGCTGCTTCTTTTTGAATCCCAGGCTTGCAGGCAAGTTTTGGTTACATATAAACCATTTTTACTGTTAGAAACAGCCTCCTGTAGGCTGCAAGCCCACTTCTTGCATGCTTGTGTTGCTCCCCAACTCTTTTTACATTTGAATTTGGCTCAGGGGTGAAAAAAAAGGTTGGGGACCCCTGATCTAGTCAGTGGGGTAATCCCATTATATCGGAAAGATCAGGCAACAAAATCACAGGCAGCTAAGGGACATGAAAGTGCCCCAGGAACTGGTTGCTATCCTAGTGTCTGGGTAAAGAGCAGTTCTGGTTTGCTTACAGTTGCAGTACTCTTACCTGTCCAGGAGGTGGAGCATCTCTTCTTCCCGACTGTGCTGACAGTGGGGGATTATTTTTCAAACACCGAAGATTTTCTAAAAATGACTCCTACCAAATGCTACGGATTTTTCCCCTTATTTATCAATACATTTTCCCAAAAAATTCTTGTTAGGGGGAAAAAACTTGATAAAATTGTGAAACAATCCAAATACCGCAACTTTTTTGATTTGACGCCCGAATACTGAACAAGCTGGGAAGCACAGCTCATAGACTGATCTAGTTATCATTTTATATTTTACCCAGTGTTCCACAGTATGAGTGAAACTGAGACATTGTTTCCTACGAGTTGACTAGATAAATTATTTCTTGATTTTGCTAACATTAGACCAGTTGCTGCTTCTTGAACAAATTCTGAATTTTACCAACTTTTCACACTGTGAGCCAGTTTCAGAGATCTCTGCGTGGAAACTGATGTAATGTTTGTTGAAACTTGACTTTTTGGTAAGTGAAATGAGCAATGTACACTTGTAAGAACAAACATTTATTATTGAAAAATGTATCATTTGGTTTAAAATAACTCCTTTTTCACCTGGATGTTTCTGAAAGGGTGTGTAATTGTAAAACATTTTCTATGGCTTGTAAGCATAGTTCTGCTTAATAGGATACAGTTTGTTAGATTGCATGTTCTATAGTGTGGGATCTGCAAGTTTTCAAGGGTGAAACTACAGACGAAGCAGAATCTGCAACTGTTGTGGGAGTTACGGAGAGCCCAGTGGGGGCATTGACTGATAAGCAGCATTAATATTTATTTATGTACAATGTTTTATTGGCACCATGTATTGGGGATACTAAAATGTTTTTTTCTGTGGGCCCAATAACATAATGGCTTCCCTTTACAAATGAGTAGGAGCCTCTTATTACTTCCCTGGACTGAGACATTCTTTATAGATCTCAGTAGCAAAACAACCAACCTTTTAATTACCAGGAGCATTGGTATTGCAAACAGGGGCTTTAGTCCAACCAGAACTTTCCACCCTTGCTCCAAAACTTGATGGGAACTAGGGATGCACCAAATCCACTATTTGGCTGGCCACTTTGCCCCCCTCCCTGGCATATGTACACATTTGACAATGAGTGGAGGGGAGTAGCGCACACAGACAAAAGATTTGGTGGGGGAACAAGGGTCCCGACCAGGGGAAGGTGTAAGGAGCGGTGTGTGCTTGGCTCTACCATTTTGTTGTGTATTAGGCATATGCCGCTTCTTCCTACCCCTATTTTTGACCCTGGATCCCATACCTGTAGAACATGTGAACCTCTTTTATTACACAGTCCCTAAACAGACTCAAACAAGACCAATATAAAGGCCAGTCTACAGCCAGTGTTTAGCAACTATACCCAGATTGTTGATTTGCATCTTCCTTAGCACAATGTGCCGATCATCCATAGAAGAAGTGCAGTACAACGCACTGCAAACTCCATACACAGACAAAGGTAGTTCCTGTAAAACCGAATTTTAAGTCTGGGATGATTATATGAAAAAGCCTCAGAAACAGATTGTTTTGGCTCCATAAAGGGGCCAAAAAGCTGGCAATCTGATATATAAATGGCTCAACCATTCCAAATGTGCATTTCAGTTATAGGTAGCAGGGTCCAAATCAATCCAAGCAGCTGAAGGTATTTAATAGTTCAAGGGTTCTGGGAGTTTGTACAACAAATAAGTCAATAAGGGCACAATGAAAGTGCAGCTAAAGAGCAGAAGGAATAATGAATATCTGGCAGATGAGAAGTCCAGGTGTCCCAAGTAATTATTAGGAGTCAGGGACAAACAAGCCAGTAGATAACTAATGTTTGCATTGCTTTACCTGGGCTTCCTAAGCAAGATTAGGTTTTTTTTGCTTGAAAACATGTGCAGCTTATACAAAAGTATTCTATTTCACATATATATCCACTGGTGGGTTTTTTGAACAAGGCATCCAATTGCTTATATTGCAAACGTCATGTATTAAAACATTTTCCATAACATCTGAATAAAGCCCCAAATTACTCAAAATGTGGCCAAAGCAAATGAACAAGTATTTACTGATATGGGGACAAATATTAGGCAAACATGTTCTGCAGCAGACTGCCTAATTTCTATTCCCACTGTTTCTACCCACCCTCTAGCAAAACCCACTGTGCCAATGCAGCACAGTAACAATCATTGTGCACCCCCAAACCTCAACAATGCTTTTAAGGGAGAACTAAAGCTTAACTAAAGAAGTAGGCTAGGAATGTTGTACATTACATTTTGGTCTTCTGTAACAGCCTAAAGCCACCACATCCCTTTAGCAGGAAAGATCTGTGTCACCAAAGATGCCCCAGTAGCTCCCCATCTTCTTTTCTGCTGATTCACTGCAAATGCTCTGTGCTGCTGTCACTTACTGAGCTGAGGGACTGATGCACAAGATAGTGAATACTAATTAATACATAATAATGTCATAATTACTAAATGACATCACAGAAACCAGTGCAACTAGCATCAGAATTTAATAATTAACCCTGTAGCATCAGCTTATATTACAGATAAACCTCATTTTCTGCTTGATATTTTGTGACAACCCCTAAGTTTAGCTTCTTAACAGTCGCTCCGAGCCCACTGAGCATGTGAGTGTCACAAGATGGTGACCCCCTGTGACAAGTTTGAAGTTCTGGATCATTGCTGCTATTGACAAGCTGAAACTTTAGTCTGGTGCAATAAATTCAGTATGTTAAATATGGCATTTTAGCCCTATTCATTTTAAGGTTTAGCTCTTATTTAAAACCATGCCCTTAAAGGAGAACTAAAACAAATAATTAGGCCAGAAATGCTGTACATTATGGTTTGAGGTTCTGTACCAAACTAAGTTAACCACAGCCCTCAAACAGAGATTTGAAAATGCAGAGACTCTCCATTAGCTCCCCATCTTCTTTTCTGCTGATTCACTGACAATGCTCTATCTTTCTGTCACTTTCCTGAACTTAGGAACTTACACAAAATATACTAGAACAAGGCTGATTAGTAAGAAATTCAAATTCTCATTACATGGTAGCGTAGAAGCCAATGCATTAGAATTTGCATTAGAATTTCATAATCAGCCTCATTTTCTGCTTGATGATTTAAGATTAGCTTCTCAACAGCTGCCCAGAGCATGTGCTTGTCACTGACACCCCTAACAAAGTCCAAGATGGTGACGCCACTGATTTGAAGGCCTAAATTATTATTGTTATAGAGATTACATACACATTCTTACCTTTGGACCCAGAGCGGCCATGAGATATCTGGGCCCACACCACAGGACAGACCCCACACCATCACGCCACAGTTAAAAAAAAATTGGTGGTCAGGGGCCTCACAGAAGATTTAAAATAAAAAACATTGGTGGCCAGGGTTTTAATCATAAAAAATGTGATGTTCAGTGGAACTTTCCTTTAAAGTTCGGTGTGCAATTTTCTTTGTTCTTCTTCTCGACGATGGCAGGTTTTTTGGCTTTCTTCTGTGGCTTTAGCGTCTTAGTCTCCTTTTGACAGCTTTGGCTGTGACCCTATCAGTGAGACCTATTAGGGGCAACTGGCACAGCTGCAATTGCACCCCATGCTACCACTATAGCAGGGCTGGGCCAGACCGGCCGGGCGCCCCAGGCAACCCGGTCGGCTGTGTCACCCCCTCTATTGAGGGCGTGCATGTGCGCTGCCCACCATATCACGGCACACGCCTCTCTCTTCTAACAGGAGTGCGTATGCACACCGAGAACAGGGCTCCAGACCGGACTAGTGTAAGCAGCAGTTAAAGGTACATGTCCCCCAAGCCTTGTGCCATAGGCACATCCCTACTCTGCCTACCCCTAGTTCCGGCCCTGTTCTAACAAATCCAAAGCGGGTAAATATGCCTTTCTACGGCAAGTTACCAAACTGTAAGGTCATGCCAAACATAGCTGTTTTTATGTAGTTTTTGAAAATAGGCACAAAGCTTGCACATTACTCCATTGTATAAACCAGATTTTGTAAGATAGCAAAATAAAAATATCCTAAATAAGCAGGTCAGGGGTCTACTAAACACTTTGATGCCCATATGCATAGATTTACCAAACTATGCGGCTTATAGAGACCCACAAATGAAAATACTGAATACAGTACAGAGGCCCTACCCCTTTGTATAGCCCAGATTTAGTAAGATACCGACATAAAACATCCTAAATAAGCAGGCCAGTGATCTACTGAACACCTGCTGGTGCACATTTGGATTAGGTGATTACCACTTGAGAATTCATCAGGGAATTCATCAGCACAATCTGTCTTCCTAACTAAAAAAGGCAAAGTCCTTTAATGTCCTTTCAATAAACAGTGTCCGTATCTTCAAGCGCTTCTTTTGGGTACAGAATACTCACTCCAAATCCTCTGGATACTTTACAGCAGTGGTCCCCAACCAGTAGCTCGTGAGTAACATGTTGCTCTCCAACCCCTTGGATGTTGCTCTCAGGGTCCTCAAAGCAGGTGCTTATTTTTGAATTCCAAGCTTGAAAGCAAGTTTTGGTTGCATAAAAACTGAGTATAGTGCCAAGTAGAGACTCCAATAGGCTGCCAGTCCACATAGGGGCTACCAAATAGCCAATCACAGCCCTTATTTTGCACCCCAAGGGACTTTTTTATGCTTGTGTTGCTCCCCAACTCTTTTTACATTTGAATGTGGCTCACAGGTAAAAAAGGTTGGGGACCCCTGCTTTACAGTGTCTCTTCAGGCGAGTCCCGCACATTCAGACATACAGTGCAACTTCCAGCCTCTTTGGATGCTCAGATAGGAATCTCCTGCTGGTTGCTGCTGTCTCTCCAGGCACAGTATGTGGCTTCTCTGTGCCAGACTGATCCAAATGTCTGCTTTTGGTGGAGTCTCTCAGCTCTCTGAGCCCACCGGCAGCTCTTTGGTCTCTTTCTCTGTCCACTATGTGGTTCTCTAGCTTTCTTCTTATGCCAGTATCTGCGACTCAGGGCCCTGTTGCTGTACAGGTATAGGATTCATTATCTGGAATTCCATTATCCAGAAAGCTCTGAATTATAGGAAGGCCATTACCCATGGACTACATTTTAATCGAATAATTAAAATGTTTAAAAATATTTTTCTTTGTAATAATAAAACAGTACCTTGTACTTGAAACCGACTAAAATATAAGTCATCCTTATAACAACACACAGCCTAAGGATGGCCATCCATTTGCTGCAAACTACAACTCCCAAGACCCTAAGCTGGATAATAGAATGATATGCATGCTATGAATATGAACTGCAATATGTTTGACTGACCCAAATATTGCAACACTTATTTTCATATTTACACAGACACTGCAGAAGGTGCAGGGGGTGGATTATTGGTCTAAAGGTTTGATGGCCATTTATTTTAACCCCTAACCCCATGAGCACTCAGGGGCAGGTCCGGACTGAGAATTAAATTAGGCCCTGGCATTTCAGGTACACAGAGGATCACTCAGCCCACATAGAGGCCCAAACAGCCCCCACCAGCCCACTAAATACTGACTTTCAATGGGACCTTATAGCAGCCCCTCTGGCATTTGCCAGAACCCACAGATTGCCAGTCCGTGCCTGCTCAGTGGCATAACTCCTGGGGGAGCTGGAGCCCCAATAAGTGTTACTGCATGTGACTGGCGAACCATGTGACCAGGCCATCTCCCATAAACTATATTTTTAGTAAATAATTATAATTTTATTAAATGAGTTTCATTGTCTATGAAATAATAAATCAGTGCCTTGTTCACGGTGGTAAATAAGCTGCATGAATTCATATTGGTAACATTGGTTAGCTAAACAATTAAAAAATGTTAAATTTTTTTGTAGAAGATATGCATGAATGTGTCCTTTTACACAATATAATTCTTCAGCCTGCACCTGCTTCATATCAATAGGTGCATAAACATTTGTAAATTGTCTCAGAAGGAAAAGAGGGGCTTGATAGAGGTTCTATGTGAAAACATCATATTAATAATTTGCTCATATCAGTGCACTAACAAAATTAATGCTGGCAGGGCCCGGGTGCAGGACGTGCTCAAGACATGAACCTTGCTCTGGATTTGGCAAAGATCCATTAGAATATAAGTCCCAAGGCCTCTTCAAGTAAAAAGTATTAATTTATTGTTATTCACATTAAAACAGTATCTAGTACATACTACCCCACATATCCCACCTTACGCGTTTCGCACCCTCCGGCGCTTAGTCATAGGTGTATCTGTCAGTGAGGGGTCGAGTACAGAATTTAAACCCAAGTGATCCCGCCCCTTTTTTTGTTTAAAACCAATCAAGGGTCACAAGCAATTATCCCTGCTTCGTATTTGTTAACCCATAGTGTTTATACAGGGTGTATGTACCATTTCAGTTATATAGTAGTTTAAAGTTATACATTGTATTCAAATTATTCACTATCTGCACAATCCATAAAGTTAGTTATTACACAACATAGTATTTTAGCAGTATATAAACGTTTACACACCAATTAGTTAATCTCTAACCTTGCACAAATTCCATTATTACCAGAATTATATCGAATGTATACACTGTCATCATTGTCGCTGCATTCCATTATTAGTATTATATAATAAGTATATTCCTTTATCATTATAAACATTCAGGTGTAGCAAGTCACGTCAAATTCATAGTTAAGTCCTAATGGCAACCGCGTTCCTAAATGAAAAATCCAATAAACTTCTCTCTTTTCTAATAATTTCTGATGATCCCCTCCCCTTATTCCTAGTCTCACCCTCTCTATTCCCTGTATGGAGAATTGATTTACATCCCCTCCGCTGCATATCACAAAGTGCTTGGTGACATTACTTTTCTCCATCATTTTGGGGTTCTTAATTTGACTCAAATGTTCCCTCGCTCTCTCCTTCAGTTTTCTGCCAGTACACCCGACATATTGCTTGCAGCACTTCAAACAAGTGATCAAATAGATCACAAATGCAGTGTTGCAATTAATATATCCTTTAATTACAAATTCTTTTCCTGTTACTGTAGACTTAAACTTCTTAGACACTTTCATATGTGTACAGGTAACACAGGTAACTATATGGACTCCCGATTTTTGAATCGAAAGATCCATTAGGCCCTGAGTGAAGATCCTGCAGATTTGGTGACTCCGGTAGGGTTGCCATATTTCCCCCGGGTAACTCTGGGCACAGGCACTTCCAGTAGTCCCGTCACTGAAGGGTTGGCAGTAGTGATGAGCAAAAACATTTTTTGCCGCGTTTCGCCTCAGAAATGACGCTCAAACTTCAATGGGTGAAAAAAATTGCTGCGCATCAAAAAAAAAAAAATTGACGCACCACATTGCACAAAAAAAAAATTTGACGCCCAAAGACTAATGCATTTTGGCGCATTTCTGAAGTTTGATACATTTTTTGTGAAATGGGACAGATTTGTCCATTACTAGTTGGCAGAAGAGGTTTGTGCAACGGTGGGGGGGCGGGGGCACATGTATGTACAGTACCTCATCTATCCACTAGCCCGGGTCCTTGTTCTCCCTTCCTTTAAATCAGTCCCCTTGGCAGCACATGTTTATTCCTGCAGAGAATAGTAATTGCCATAGACTGGATGTGTGTGTTTTTTGTTTTCTGGGGAAGATCCATTTGAATAAAGTAGAACTAGAGCTTAATGGGTGGGGTATCCCTTATGTGCGACACCATCCAACAATGCTATTACTTACCTTATTTCTGTCGCATCTGACGTGACACCTGCATTTTTGCGCAGCGTGTCGGATTGTGCGGAAATCACCCATGGAGTCCTACCCTTACACTGTAGGGAAGTGAGAACCTGCATGTTGGGTACTTGGGTTTACTGCAGCTCCCACATAAACAAATGACAGCAAATGACTTTCCATGCACTTAAGGGTCAGGCCACATGAGCAGATTCAGGGAGATTAGTCGTCCCAGCGACAAATCTCATCTTCTTTGTGGGCGACAATCTCCCCGAACTGCCTTCCCCCTGCCCTCTTTGGGCGACTTTGGAAAATTAAGTGCCACGTGTGCCTTCACTCAAGCGATTTTCATTTTAGCTGGAGGTGGGCAGGTGGAAGGCAGTTCCCAAAGAAGAGGAGATTTGTCGCTGGGGCGACTAATCCCCCCGAATCTGCTCGTGTTGCCAGACCCTAAAAAGCAAAGTGAATGGACTTTCATATATTAAACTGGAAAAAGACTGGACAAACGTAATGAAACATAAATAAGCTGATAAACTAACAGCATAGGGAATGTATAGAATACAGACCATAGAATCTGTAAGTGAATATAGAACTATGTACCTGGCCCTGTGCTGCAATGGTTTCTTCCAGCCTGTGCCCAGGTGATGATGTCATGCAGTGGCACAGGGCATGAGACCTCAACCGTTGGAAAGTGACTGTTGCTGAGGTGACTTTGAGAGAGAGAGAGGAGAGGAGAGAGATTTGTGCGATTTGAGAGAGAAAATGAGGCGGATTTATCCAAATTTTGGCGTTTCGGACCCCGGACCTTCACAGAAGAAAAGAAGAACAGGAAGCGAGGAGAATGAAGATGGAAAGAAGAAGAGAGCGAGGAGTTTGGAGGAGCATTGGTTACCAGATGAGAGCTGCAGGGAGGAGAAACGGAGAAGGGAGGAGATTAATGAAGGTAAATAGAAAAATTGCATTTGGATAAAGGAATGACCCATGTTATTGTGAGCTGCACATAATTTATTGGGGGCAATCACTGTTTAGAGCTTAGCTACTAACATAGGTGCTAAATTGCACAAGTGCAGATGCCAATGGCAACTAATTATCAAGCAGCTTGAAACAGCGTATTTCAGATCGAAATGACTAGAATGATCCGACTGATTACTAGTGGTAATTGTACTGGTGCAATTAACACATTCCCACATCTAACAAAAGGCACCAAGTTTGCCCATCGGCACTAATCCATATCAGCCAAGCAGTCTGTAAACAGGTGACCAGTAAATGCTACCTGCTGATTGCTTGCTATAGGTTCTTAGACCTGTGCCCATTTAAATTTATAATCCAATATGTTTATATATCACACCTCAAACCATAAGGGGTCTCCTTCCTGTTCCATTTAGAGAATCTGGCTATGCGATATTTATATTGACTACATATTTTACTAAATTGCAAAAAGGGGCAGCCCACATGATTTCCAACGGTCAATAATTTACCAGTACAATTGCTGTGTAGGGCTTGGTTATTAATATAGATGCAAAATTGCACAAGGGCAGTTGTCTATAGTAACAGAAAGCAGCTGAGAAAAGTGTATTCTGAGTGTAACTGATCCCCCCAATTGAAATATTTGCCCAGGTGAGGTAAGTTAAAACAACTAATCAGTTTTTTTGCTGACAAGGCATATTTAGAAAGTTTATTTTGTCTTAAAATGAATATATAGTTTTCCTAGATACATTAAATGTTTCCTCTACAAAAATGGGCCTATATTGAAAAAGCTCAAAATATTAAAATGTGCATGCTATAAATAATATCTCTTTTCTTCACCAGGAGGAGCCAATACCGTGAGACCAGCTCAGTCTTCAAGGCTTGACCCGCTCAGTACCTCCAGCTACGACTTCTTCTCTGTGTTGGGAACAGGAGGATTTGGCAAAGTGAGTGACTGGTTTCCATTAGACACAGCTCTTTTTGTAGGTTCTAAATCCTAAATGCGGTAGGAAGGAATAGGGATGAGTGTTCTGCAGACTATTTCCAATAAGGGGACAAATTCACTTCAGTGAAGAAAAAGTTATTTTGTGGTTTATCATGTGAAAACTTAGATGAGATTCAATTACACAAGAAAAAACTCTTCTAGTTCAGTTACAGTTTTGTACCATAGCACTCAATACTGTTTTCAGATTTTAAACAGTGAGATAAGCTTTTCTCAATTGAATTGCATTCCAAATTGAATTTCGCCCATAGATTATCACACGATAAACTTTTTTTTTTTTAGTTGAATCTGGCCCAATGAACACAGGAAACAAAATGCAAAACTGAATAATATTTCCAACTATATATCAATGTGTTCCCCATGTTATTGCTCTAAATTCAGTATATATTGACTCTTTTCTTGCCTTTCTCAGGTAATGCTGGCCAAGTTGAAAGACAGGCGGCCATATGTGGCTCTCAAGTCCATCAGAAAATCAGAGACAGACTACGAGAGCATTGTCACCGAGGCACAAGTCCTAAACATCTCAAGGAACTGTGAATTTCTTTGCCGAGGCTATGCCGCTTTTCAAACTCAGGTACAACATTGACTCAGTATTGCCATTTAGTACCATAGATGTAGAGATGGATCGGTCTACCAGACTAGCAGAGGATCTCCCGGTTGTACCCAGCCAGGTTACCCATCAACTACCGACAATATTAATGAACTGATGCTGGATATTTAATTCACTTTATTTAACATACAGTATATACTGATAAAACCCAGCGGTCTACTGTCCAATCCTATTTGGTTTTATATATATGTGTACCAACTTATATGTGTTATTTGTCTGTGTCACCAGCGGCATGCCTTTTTCGTAATGGAGTTCCTGAGCGGGGGAAGCCTGGCAGACGAGCTGAAAAGACACGACAACCTAGACATGGACAGAGTCCTGTAAGTAGCACATGTTGTAAATTGTACTAGTATAATATCACCAAGAAATACTTTTATACCAATTAAACCTATCGGAGTAAAGTAATAAATGGTCTACAATTTGCAACTTTCCTAATGACCATTAAACAGACAGCACTTTTTATGAGATTACCCCATATATTTGCTCTTTTTTCATTTCATAAAGCACATTTAGCAACAATGGGCAAATGTGCACCTGGGCAGTTGCCCATAGCAACCAAACAGTGATTACAGTTGTTACAAACATCTGAGGGTTGAACAGTAAAAGCAAAACTTCGATTGGTTTCCATGAGTTACTTGCAAGTGCAAATTTGCCTCTTGTAGATAAATACACCCTGTGTTTGTGTGCACTATCTTGTTAAGAACCCAAGGCAGATATAGCTGTGTTTTTAACCATATCATTGCTAACTCCTTATCAAGTGATCAGAAAAGTCAGTAAGAAGGCTGGAATAATATCATATGTACATTTTGACTCTAGCAAGCATCATATTCAAATTTAATAGTCAATAATTTTACATTATCTGAAATGAATAGGCACATACTATAGACTCATCTTTATGGAGTTAACCATTATTTCTTTGTTTAAAAGGTTCCATTCTGCAGAGATGGTCTGTGGCCTGCAATTCCTGCACAGCAAGGGGATCATCCATCGGTCAGTATCGATTTCTTCATCTCTGTAACTTTCTACAGCAGAGGCCACACACAGTTTGCTCTGCAGATCATCAGCCCTTGTCTTCTTCTGTGTAACTCCTTTATTCTCTATATTACAGAGACATCAAACCCCGTAACATCTTATTGGATCACCAAGGCCACATCAGAATCTCAGACTTCGGCCTGGCTGTACAAAACATCTTCAAAGGTGATACCATCACAGGCCGAGCCGGAACAACGGAATACATGGCCCCAGAGGTAAGACATGGAATTACATACAGTACATTTACAGAAGAAACCAAGTGAAGGAAAATATGGCAAAGACAACAGAGCTGTATTTAGCTGATGATGACATATTTAGCATTTGGCTTAATCAAAATCAAAATATCAGCCCTCATATGTAGTTAAAGGCACAACAATGAACCGGGTCCGTAACCCATACTAACTATAGAGTTTAGTATCACAATAGCCTTTGATATTATGTCTGTCCAAAAAATCATCCAAGCTATTCTTAAAGGCATTAACAGAATCAGCCATCACAACATCACCCGGCGGTGCATTCCACAACCTCACTGTCCTGACTGTGAAGATCCCCCTATGTTGCTTCAAATGAAAGTTCTTTTCCTCTAGTCTGAAGGGGGGGGCTCTGGTACAGTGATTCTCTTTATGGGTAAAAAGGTCCCCTGCTATTTGTCTATAATGTCATCTAATGTACTTGTAAAGTGTAATTATTTCTCCTTGCAAACGCCTTTTTTTCCAGAGAAAACAACCCCAACCGTGACAGTCTACCCTCATAGTTTAAATCTCCCATCCCTCTAACCAGTTTAGTTGCACGTCTCTGCATGTCTCTGCTTTTAGTACTTTCTGCTGATTGGTTGCTACTGATGACTAGACTAGCAAAACACTTTTTTTACATCATATAACTTTACATGATAAATGATATTACTAATTTAGTTTAACACAACCCATGTTGTGCCAGGCATCTTCCATACTGCATGTGACAATACAGGTGTTTCAACTCATACCCCCCTGATTGGGTCACATGCATTTCTCATTGCACACAATGGTCAGCTAAATCTATTGAATTCTGTTGTTAACATAATCCCAGTAAAGATACACAGAGGATGCCATGCTGCTCCTAAACTATAACTTTCCTTTCTTTTTAAGATTCTGCAAGGAAAACCTTACAATGCAGCAGTCGACTGGTGGTCCTGTGGCATCACCATCTGCAAAATAGCCTCCGGAGAGAACCCTTTTTACAGGTTTACCAAACAGGAGCTCATTGATTCGATCATCAACGATGAGCCTGAAATACCAAACTGGCTGGATGATGATCTAATACATCTGCTGAAAAAGGTGGGTAGCAACAGAGGGACAGACATATAGTATTGTAACACAAATATTTTTTTACTGCAATGCCTTAAGGTGGGCAATATCGGGCTGATCCGATCGTGGGCCCTAGGGCCCAACGATCGGATCCTAGTGTTCGCAAACGGGCGGTCGGATCGCGGGACCGCATCAACGAACAGATGTGGCCGCGATCCAACGGTATTTTTAATCCCATCCGATCGAGATCTGGCCGACTTTCGGCCAGATCTCGATCAGGGGAAGCCCGTCGGGGGCCCCCATACACGGGCCAATAAACTGGCGACTCGGTCTGTCGGCAGCTTTTATCGGCCCGTGTATGGCCACCTTTAGTTAAACCCTTTTATCACCTTTGCATTCTTATAGGGGTATACAATAACGAATGAATGAATGAATGAGCTACAAAAGTTTTATGTTACATTCTAAAACCACACGTTCTATAATGTATCATAATACTATAATTTTAATAATAATTAATATAATAATAATTAGTAATCATTTTAATTCCAACTAAGCTATTAGCAATTTGAATAATTAACTTGCAAACAGTGGCGTAACTATATATTACTGGGCCCCACAGCAAATTATTTTTCAGGCCCCCAAAATGTTTAGCGTTTGGCTTGTTTTAACAATATTTATTGAAACTGTATATGAATTAGGCCCTCATGAGGCCCCTATAACTCCTGGGCCCCCCTGCAGCTGCAGGGTCTGCTTTCTCTATAGTTACACCCCTGCTTGAAACCTATGAATCATTTGCAGTGATTTCAGTGATGGGTATTTTAGTGAGTATAAAATTTGTGGTATTAAAATAATTTCTCTTTGAACCTTTAGCTCCTCAAAAAAAAGCCGAGACGACGGCTCGGGGCCAGAGGAGACATCAAGTGCCACCCGTTCTTTGAGCCCATCGACTGGGTGGTGCTGGAAGAAGAAGGAGCAGAGCCCCCTTTCCAGCCACGCAAAGTAAGTACATGATTTGTGACAGATGAATGTAAAAGCAGTGGGTTCATTTTTGAAAGTTTTATTTAAACAGGTCACCATATTCAGTGGCATAACTAGATGTTACTGGGCCCCACAGCAAATTTATTTTAGGGCCCCCAAAATATCCAGAGGTTGTCCTGTTTTACCAATATATATTGAAAATGCTCATTAAGTAGGGCCTCATGGGGCCCCTAAACCTCCTGGGCCCCCCTGCAGCTGCAGGGTCTGCTTCCGCTGTAGTTACACCCCTGACCATATTCACACAGACATGTATATTTATACACATAAGGCGATGTCTCTGTAAAAGCATCACTATTGCACTTCCATTGCTGGATATTTTCATTGTAATCTTTATTGTATAATGATATTAAATACATGGCAGAGACACAAACTGCTATTTTTACAACCAAAAAATTTAAAAAAAAAAACATCATAAAAGCAAATACAGAGATTGTTTTGTATGAACTAAAATTATTTTTACCTTTCACACAGCCATCAGCAAAGCTCTTCAGGCCCTATGATGGGAATCTGTCGTTCCTCGGGTCCCAGGAGAATGAAGCCACATCAAGGGACAATAATATTGTCTCAGGCCTTTCATTCCTAAGTTCCTCCTGGCTGGAGTAAGTATGTATGAGAGTGAGTAATCCAGCCAGTCATAATAACATGCTGTTCCATCAAGCATAAGTACATACGATCAGAGGACGGTGGGCATATCGGTAGGCTTTAAGATTAGCTGCACCTGCTGCACAAGGCTGTTCCATCGTCTGCATTTTCTGGGCACCAACAGCTCCATCTCCACCCTGAGATAAGATCCTTCAGAGCATGAGATTCCTTAGTAAAATCAAGTTTTGGAATCCTGAGTGGCAGTGGCTCATCTGGTAAGTATTAGGTGGGTATCTATATGTGTGTGAATGTGTGAGTGAACGTGAGATATGAAAGGATAAGGGTGTAACAGAAGGCAAACAGAGTCTAAGATCACAGCCTGTTTGTCTTCCTGCACATCATGTCTATAGACCCAATACCCTGTTAGTTTTGTATATAGTTCTATAGTTCTCATAGTTGTGTAGGAATCAAGGGCAAGGGTTTTTTCCCAATCTGAAGTAAGATGGGTTTTTTTTACCTTGTCCTGTTAAGTTGTTGTTAAACGAGCAAAGGGTGGGACGTCATAGACACGTGCAGTTAAAACCTCGTTTGTTGTCTTTGTTTGTCACGTTTGTCCTGTTGTGTGAGGCGTTACACCCGGCGTGCCGGTAACAAGGTTGAAGCCTTGGCGTGGCGTTACTGCTCACATGTAGAAACATGTGCTAATTCAACCAGTGGTGTGACTGTGAGAGAAGTGTTGTTTCATCTGCAAAATTTGAGTTATTTAGGATCAAACTCTCTTTGAGATTTGGAATTGAGGTCTTACATCAGAAAACCCATCATTATAAAATACTGTAATATTGTACAAACAAAGTCACACAGATCAGCTGCATTATTTCACTTTTATACTTCCCCAAAAATTTGCAAGATATATATATATATATATATATATATATATAAATATATATATATATATATATATATATATATATATGTGTGTGTGTGTGTGTATATACATACACACACACACATATAGCTATAGTTAAAGTATGTTCCAGGAACATGTTTCTGTATCAAATGCAAAGTACCAGGCAGGCTCGCCATCTGAAATCATAGGGTCCTGTGCATTAGAATTTTCTGGGCCGTGGAATATGTAATACAGCAACAGTGCTTTACCACAGCAAATATTTGATCCCATCCCATGAATCTTTAATATGCTTCAGATATATTTCTATTCTCTGACATGAGATTACCAGATTGAAGAGGTCAAAGGTTTGTGACTTGGTGGTGCTTTGCAGAGACTCAGAGAGCGATTCTGTCATTGTTGGCCTACCTGCTGACCAGCTGGAACCCCCATAGAAGATTCATCCCTCTGCACTGCCTGCATTCTGGAAAGTCGATAAACAAAAAACGTAATTACAAATTAATGAGAATGCTTATTGTTATCTCACATATAAAGATCACTGTTTTAATTCAGTAATAATAATAATACATGAACAGGGCTTGGCCAAGTCAATAGTGTGTCCCAGGCAGAGCACCCACGTGTTTGCGTCGGCGTGCACAACAGTGCATGTTAGTATGTACTTGGCCTCTTCAATAATGTGCACCAGGAGAGGGAGGCAGGAGTTACGTATGGGCTATTGGGGGGAAGCAGGATTTTTGTGCTGCCAACCTCTTCAGGAACTAGGGATAGCCAGGGAGAAGAGGTATGTGCTTGGTGCCCCTTTACCTTTGCGCCCTAGGCATGTGCCTCTTCTGCTTACCCCTAGTTCTGGCCCTGCACAGTAGTTAGGCCACTGTATTTTCTAGGATCAGGAATGCATTTACATAACCTGTCCTGCTAGTGCTCTGTGTTAATAGAAAATAGGCCAGGAGGTTCCAGCTCAGTGATGAACTCTTGTCTCTTCTGTGGTCATTATTAAACATTTGGCAAATTTGTGCCTGGGCTGTAACCAATGACAACAAATCATTATTTTAAAGATATAAACTTTATATGGGAAATTATAGCTTTATCTGTTGCCTTTTATCTATCTATTGTCACTAGAATAATTCAAGAAGAAAATAAAAAAATAGGGTACAGTGATTTTAAAAGAAAGATATACAGTATTTTCTTCAGATGTGTTCAAGAAGATATTTTTCCCGTCTCTTTTTATCTTTTATGGGTTGAACTTAATGGACTAATGTATTTTTCAGACTTAAATATCTATATTACTTGTTGGTCTTTGGTTGTTTATTAACTAAAGTTCCCAGTAACATGCTGTTTGCTATTTAAAAATAACTAGAGATTTTGCTGTGCGCTCTCTACATTGTGCATGCACCGTGGAGCCCATGGCTGCATCTCACTGGTTAATTGAGGGCTCATATTCACCTATACTCGTCTCATTGAGGAATTCTAGGGCAGGGAAGAACTGTGTTATACAGTTAAATACTGACTGGTTATTTGTATCTGTGGGCTGCTCTCCAGTAAAGACACAGAGCAGAGTAGAACTCTTAGCTCAGCAAAATATAGTTGCAGTGTAGATGGAGGAGAGAGAGACAAATTCCAGGGATCAGTATAGATAAAGAGGCTGCAAAAGGGATTGTAGAGGGAAAACAGTTGCAAGGTTAATAGCCACAGGCATGCTGGAGTTAAAGTCTAAGTGCTAAACAGCTGGTTGGATAAGGACTTGATTTATGGAATGTCTGTTGTGGGAGAGAAAGCAAAATAACTAGAAGTTATGCCTTCTGCTGACAACCTTCTGGTTATTGTCCACTAGGACCCTAACTAGCCATGCTCTTCATTAAAGCTGGGGTATGCCAGAGATTGTTACAGACAAAGACAACCCACACTCAACACATTATCAATATATTAAGGACATTGAGACATTTTGTGCCTGGAGCTACTAAAAAATGTCCTCCTTTTTTGTTATATGCCAGAGTTTTTTTCCCATAGGCTGGTCATTCTGATATCTGTATATTCTGACCACAATACTGTGTTGTTTGCAGCCAGCAGCCCCACAATGGGCACACCTTGTCATGTAAAGGCTAAATTTCAGAGCATTCTCAGTTTTGGTATTTTTATATACAGAACAACATTTTAGCCTTAAAACAAGGTGGAGGTGGAACAATTCACTACAATAGTAGGCATCTATGCATAACTACAATTCTTATTCCTTGCTACTATTTCCAACACATATCTGTCCCTGGACACTTCTTTCTGTTTACCCCTTTTCAGAAGATTATTGACCCCCATGACCTCCCCCAATATGGCCACTGTTTACTGCTCATGAATAGAGGTTGTTCTTTCTCATTGCCCAATGTCACACCCATATCTTATTTCACTGGTTTATAGCTTTGAAATTATCTGGAATGTTTTTGTCAAAGTCTTCTCCTGAAACCTATCAACTGTCATCCAAACATATACAAAATACCTAAGATTACCCATTAATGCCCTTTATATCCCTGGGCCTGACTAAAAGGCGAGAAAGTCAAATGGGGCAGAGATGTATGTAGCATCTGTGTTCGTACAAGAACTGACCACCTCTTCCCTATCACAAAGTCAACCTTAGCAGGAGGTTAAATGATGGCAATTACTAATTAAAGGAATCCAGTATTGTAGGCAAAAACACAGAGAAGCCTGTTATGGTACAGTTTAGTTTTAACAGAGAAGTAGTCATTTTCCAGTAAAGGTTTACTAGTGGATAGCAATAGCACCTGTGAAAACATAACGGATTGTGTGCCTTAAGAAATAACATTGCACAGCCAATAATAACAATCACGTAGCTCCTTTCTTTCATTTATCTGTAGCATTCATTAGCTTCTAAAGAAGCCAACTGGCCTTTATCAGCAGGAATACCTTAAAGGGACAACATGCCTAGTTTATAAGGATGTTTTATCTTCTATTTACTTTGAAATGTTGCACGACACTATTGCCCATTGTGTTCAGAGAACAAATTTTAGCAGCACATTCAATACATGCGAGTGGAAGCTGAGACATTGCTTTCCTGTGCTGGGGTATATGACATAAACAAACAGTAAATAGTATCCAGGGTGGACATAAAATAGTTGCTGATGGGGAATTTGATATACAGATCGAATGGCATGTATAAAAGTAAAAATTACCATTTTAAATTGATTTCTGTTTTATTTATTTTTACAGTTTTTCTTAAATAAGCTTTAAAATAGATTTGTTTTGTTTTTCCCTTTTCTGACTTTGACATTTATGAAATCCTGCATGTAGTTGTCTAAGCCGGACCCTGTATAATTCTGGGCTTTTCTGTCTAGATTCCATTTGGTTACTCCGGCTCTGGGGAATTGTTTGGCTGGATTGGGCAGGGGCAGCCAGTGAACTGACACCCAATGTACCAGACACTAACCATCAGCACAAACAGGTGTCGAAGCTCAATACATATTGCTGTTCAATAACAGTTTGCTCACAAAAGACCAGGTGCATGACTAATACAAAAACGTAGAACAAAATAGTCCTTACAATACCCAGTACATCATTTGATGTTGAATAAGACAAATAACCAAACATGTTTGTCTAGTGATTGAATTAATTTTAAGATAATTTCTACAAGGAGGCAAAGTCCTGCAATACGGCATTTACTGCTTGCAAGAAGTAACAGGAAACCTATGAACAAGAGTCTTCTGCCCAAAATATGTTATTCTCTTGTCTCCATTAACCTTCTTTCTTCTAATATCTAATCCCTTCATCTTTTCTCTTCTATTCCCTCTTCTGTCTCCTACTTCTATTCTCTTCTCCCATTTGTCTCCTCTGTCCCATTCTGATAAGTATTATGATCCTTTTCTCTACTATTTAACAGATAATGTATCCTCATATGATATAACTAAACATTAATAGGAAAGTGAATTGAAACTCTGCATAGCAATGGATCAGTGGTTAAGTTACTAGACTCGGGGAGACCTTGGTTTGTTTCCTTTAAACTAAAACAACTCATGTTTCAGCTTATTGGTGTAAGTTTATATATAATAATAAATGTAATAACTTTCCTGCATGTGCTGAGAATTACATTTTTAGATTTTAAATTAAAAATCCAGGTAGATATGAAAGCAATTTGCTGAGAGGGTGTGGCTGCCTGGCAGTATCAGGACCCTAAGCCAGTCTGTGATATAATCTTGATCTTAATGTCAAAAAGAGTTATTAAAACATTGATTTGGCTGTTCAGTTTCACCATAATATCCTTTTAAAATAGGATAAACAAAATAACATTCAAAATAATATATATAGACAATAATATACAGTATATATAGATATTATGTGTATTTGTAAAAAGAAAAGAATAGAAACAAATTTGTTACCCCTGCAGCAATGAATCCCATTTGTGTACTATAGATAAGATCTATGTCAGACTTACAAAACTGTGAATGTAATATACAGTACTAAGCAGCAGAGACTCTCTTCTCGGTAGAGTCAATGCAACTCAGATGTTAGCAACATTCCCTGCGTTCTGTGTTCCAGAGTTTACAGCACCAGAAATGATAGGCTAGAAAATGGAGTAGTAAAGGGGACCGCAAACATTTAAGAGGATAAAAGGGTGTACAGTGAATTTATGACAACTTTGTTGTTTCAAGTTGTTGAATCTAACAGTGTAGCTCCAAGAATTCTTTAAAAATGAAGACTCTGTGTTTGTATAAAAATCAAAGCGACAGGCTATGGGCTATGGCTCACTTGGCGTTTTTTGATTGGGTTGCCCTCAGAGAGAACCCCAATTTATTTATTTATATAGAGCTAAACTATTCCAGAATGCTTTACAGAGATCATTTACACAAGTCACTGCTACAATCTAAGGTCTCCTTCACATTTACACACAATATGGTATGGTCAGTATATCAGTATATGGTATATATCAGTATATCAGGAGCTAGGTCACCTTTCAGTATATTTTTGGAGTATGGAGAAAAACTCACTCCATCACAGAGGGAACATGCAAACTCTTGTGTCCTGGCTAAAATCCAACCTAGGACCCCAGCAGTTTAACTTCTGGGTCATTAGATTTACTATAAGGGATAAGGGAACCATCACAACCCACAAGGTTTGCTTCTAAATTTGGGTTGTGCTTGCAGTTGTATAAAACTCTGTCTTGCATTGCTTGTGTATTTCTTCTTACATAACTGATTATCAGTTTTAGTACGGAATATGACCGACCTATGACACATGGGATGTTTTAATTCCTGCTATATGAAGGCTAAAACAAGTAAAATAAAAATCTACCTGTCATTGTCCAGAGGTATATAGGTAATGCACTGCCTAGGGCAGACACAGGCATTGTTTAGAAATTGATATGAATGATACTCTGTCTTTCGTTACCTTAGGCAGCGTGTATCCCATATATTTCAACAAGAAACAGTGACCATTTGAGGGGTTTATTTGAAACATCACTGTTTTCCAGTAAATTATATCACAATAGAGCATAAATGTAGAGGTGAAATACATCCAAATGAATATAAATTTGTTTGCTGAGGGTTTAATAGGATATTGCTCTAAGAACTGTGAAATTCAATGAGGCGTGTACCTGACCCAGAGGTTGCACAGCCCTGTAAAAGTGACACAGCTAGACTGATAAAATGCATCAATTTGTTTTGGTTCGACTAAAGCTTAATGCAAGAGAGACTAAAGGTGAAGTCTCAAGAATTTGGTTGATAGTAAGCCAAAGACTGGAGCTCCTAGTTTTCCAGTAGCTGATTTTAATCAAGTTAGAACACACTAGAAAATTAAATACAAGTATCCAAGCACCAAGTCTATATTCAATAGGAAAGAATCTGTATAGTGGAGAATTATTGTTATTATTATCTTTACCTTTAGTTAAACAAATGGATTGATGCCACTCCTAACACATTGCTGCTATGACCAGTTTTTTTAATATGTTTCTATGTGTATTTTAAATTTGAAATAAATAAAGTGTGTTTTACCTAATATATTCCCAGTAGTGAGACCCCCTGTTTAAGTAATTCTCCGATATACGGATTATTTTCTTTTTAAAAGTATTTTAACTTTACTTTGGGGGGGAGCTCTGGGTCTACTTTCCCTTAAAAATATTTGGTAGTAACTATATAAATGTTGCACCTCTAGCTTCAGCTTTGGGATACTTTTTTCTTAAGTCTATATTCAATAAAGCTTACAAAACATACATTGAGTTTAGATGACAAACCCGAACCTTCAGCTGATAGAAGCGGAACACTGTACAGTCAGAACTATACTTGCACTCTCAAGTCCAGTATGGATCCTAGAAAAGATCTGAAGGCTTTTATTATTGCAGAAGTTTTCCACTTACGGGAAGCAGAGAGCCAAACACAAAAATTAAATTATTTTAGATAAGTAAGACAGAAGTCTATGGCATATTTATGAAAGGGTGAAAAGAGAGTTCATCACAAAATAGAACTTCTTTGTATTATTCTTTTTTTATTATAACAATATTGGAAAAGTTGCTTCCAAATTTTTTTGTGCTTTTGATTGGGGTTTGATCCTCTTTAAATATGTTGTGTTGTTTAAAGGGTCACTTGAGGCAGTATAGTCCAATTTCATGTTTACAGTATTTCTCCATCTTAAAGGGGACCCGTCACCCAAAAAAAAAACATTCCAAATCCTATTTTATCACATTAGTCAAGCAAAATTAACTTTAATTACAATATATAAATTATTTGAGTCTTGTTTCCTTCAGTCTGGGAATTCATAATTATAGCAAGCAGGTAGGAGCCATTTTGTGGACAGTGTTATTAAGGCAAGTCTTGCATCATCTCAGAATCTTGTTTGTGCACCAGAATGGGGGACCCGATGTCCATTCCTATGCCCTGGCTACACAATTAAACAGTAAAGAGAACGGGGGAATGTGTGGAGAGCAGTGACATCTAGGAAGTGCTGAATGGAAAGTGAAAGTAATTGTCTGCCCCGCCTCTATGCCACTGGCATAGAGGAGGGGCAGACAATATTTGATTGACAGCTGAGATTTTTAAATGAGCTTACAACAGCTATGAATGCTTTAATAAAAATAGAAATTGGATTTCATGTTTAATTTGAAAAGGACTTTTATAATACAGATTTTTGTGTCTGGATGACAGGTCCACTTTAACCCCTCTATCGAATGGTGCAATGTCATTAGGTCAGATAGGTAAGTCAGCCTGTATGTATCTTTGCCTATGCAGTTGGTCTTTGTAAAAAAACAAAGGTATCCAAGTACTGAATGTAGACATCTATGTGTTCCTACAGAATGAACCCCTCCAGTCACACAGCTACTGTTTTTTTTATACACCAATAAATTGCTACAATTGTTTTTGTTTATCACCCCCTGTGTCTTCCTGTGGACACATGAGGACAATGTTACAATGTTCCAAGCACAAGACTTAAAGGGGTTGTTCACCTTCAAATTAACGTTTAGTATGATGTAGAGCAGGGGTGTCCAACCTTTTGGCTTCCCTGGGCCACATTGGAAAAATAAAAATTTTCTGGGGCCACACATAAAATACACAAACACTTTTGATTTGTAAATTAACTACAATGCCAGTGGGATAACCAGATGGAGGTATATGGGACACCTGGATATTAAATAGACTTATTATTATATTATTACTAACTGGGCAATGGGCAGAGTCCCCACTCTTCTCTACTCCACAGGTCACCACATTATTACAACCTGGCATAGTAAGCCTGTTCCTAATAAGACGACAGACTAAGGTGATTAATGTGTCTGGACTTAGAGAGCACTAAGTGTTATTTCACTCTTGTTTTCTCTGTATTTCCCTTCATTTATTTTTTAATTTCTTTCTTTTTTCCCTTCTCTACCTTTTCTCTCTTCTTCAAGCTGGGCCGCATTCATATCCATCCTGGGCCACATGTGGCCCTCGGGCTGCAGGATGGACACCCCTGATGTAGAGAGTGATATTCTGAGACAATTTGGAATTGGTTTTAATTTTTTATTCTTTGTGGTTTTTGAGTTATTTAGCCTTTAATTGAGCAGCTCTCCAGTTTGTAATTTCAGCAATCTGGTTGCTAGGATGCAAAACAATCCTAGCAACCATGCATTAATTTAAACAAGAGACTGGAATATGAATAGGAGAGGGGCTGTATAGAAAGATGAGTAATAAAAGTAGCAATAACAATACATCGCCTTACAGAGCGTTTGTTGTTTAAATTGGATCAATGACCCCCATTTGAAAGTTGGAGAGAGTCAGAAGAAGAAGGCAATTGATTTAAAAACTATAACAAATAAATAATGAAGACCAATTGATAAGTTGCTCAGAATTTGCACTCAGTACACCAGGGCTTTGCCCGGCTTGCAGTTGCAGGTTGTACCAGCAATTTTTGTCTTTTACATTAAGAAACAGAGCAGTGTTATGTTATGAATGCTACATTTAATTAAACACATATACAGTACATCTATCTTAAAGTAGGGGTGGGCAACTGAATAGTTTGAAAGCCAAGCTAGCTCAATAACTCAATTCAGACCCTTCATGGGCTGACACTGGTTGTCAGTTCATCCACTCTTTGAAGTACAAGAAAAGACTCAAACAGTTGGGATTCCAATATGTTAGGCACATGTCATTGGCAACAATTGCATTTTTGCCCAGCCCAGTGTGAATCTTCCTTAACAAAGCACGCTGGGCTAATGTACTTTGCTGCAGATTCTCCCCAATCCCATATATAATTTCCACTGCCCTGGGTTGGTGCAAACACAGTACAGTATTTTTTTGGCTCCACACATGCTTCAATGAGCAGAAACAAAACCTGAAATTAGGAAGAAGAGGCAAAGGTAGAGGGCGGGAAAGGATGATATTATTGACACTTGGGAAGATGCCATAACAAATTAGTGCCCCCTAGTGTTTGCGCCTGAATATTTCAAATTGTTAATTGCCTAATCTGCATTTGCACCAGCAGGATTCAGGCAATTTCCTCTAAAGTCAATGGAAGGGGAAGTCCCAGATTGACTGTTGACATTAATGGTAATGGCTGGAAATCGCTTGTGCAATTGCCATATGTCTGCAGGGAAAATAAGATACAGGGGATTACTGCTGGCAGTCAGCATCTACAGGGTTAATTAAGTCAGCTGTTCTGCTGCAAAGAGATTGCTATCAGTTAGAGCTGACTAATACAGTCTGACTGACTTTGGACTGCGGGTACCTCTAGGTGTCATGTAAAAGATATGTAATATGTAAAACACATGTACTCATATGGCAAAATAAACATGTCTCATTATGCCAATATATTATTTTACATATAAACATTGATTTTTACCATGCAAAGAACTAATGTCATTTTTTTCTTTCAAGGAACATACTTTATGCATTTTTATTTATAGGAGTAGGGGGATCTGATATATGGGAAATATAAGTTAAAAAAAATACGAAGATGTATAACTTAAGAACAAAACAGGCATTTTTCCATGCACCTTGTTGATTTGAACTCAAGACAAATAGATAAGGCTCTTTGTGCAAACAGAATAGGAATTGTGCGTATAAAAACAGTCCAATCTCGCAAGTGCAAGATGCCAACAAAATGCCCTCCAAAACTCACAAATTCTTAGGCAGAATCTTAATTCTGCACCACTTGTGGATCTCTTCAGAAGGAATCATAGATAAATAATTTTTTATAAATATTATTTGACTGTGAAATCACTGCTGGAGGGGGGGCTTTTAGCTGTTCATCTTGCTAGCTAGCTCTCATTGGCTTGGCTACAGCACCTCTGCTTAGAATCTAATCCTGCCCTTGCATCTCATATTCAGACCCTTACAATTTCTTGGACCTTTGTGTTGCTTCATTGCCCAAGGTTCTAAATACAATCCTACCCTTTTCACTGAAGAGGATCTAAGAGATTGAATATAACTTCAAACCTCCCTTGTATTCACCAATGGTGGTCATATTATCCTTTCTATCACATCAGATTACTAGCTCATTCCCATACAGGTTCTTACATGACTTCTTTCTTAAGCAAACACCATCCTGCCAGGTAGACCCCTTCACATCCTGGCAACAAGATCTACACACATCACAGGGGTTATAAAATATACAGGAACATTCCAACCAGAACAGACAGGCTCTCAATAATGTTGGATTCAGGTTGGTACCTAGTGACTTGCTATGGTTGCTCTCATAGCTCACATTCTTGGACATCATTAAATAGGACATGTTGGGCATAGGTCCTAAAATCCCTTGTCAACCTAGGACCTAGGCTAGGGGTGTGTTTATAGGGACCCACCCAACCTATGGACCACTGTGATATGTAGAAACAGTATAGCGTAATTAAATATCTACTGTGCACAGTGCTTACCATTGTCCAAATTTTTGGATACAAAGTGATTTCTCCTACTGGACACTTAGGACAAATCTGGCGATAGAGCTGAAGGTGGTGAGGCAAAGGTCGACTCAGTTCCCATCAGTCAGTATTGCCAATCTCTGATCAGCAAGGAGGGGTCTGTCAGAGGCCATGCTTAGGGCAGCCCCAGATATTAATTTGACCATATGTCACATTGCTCTACAGCAGTGAGCCCCAACCAGTGGCTCGTGAGCAACATCTTGCTCTCCGACCCCTTGGATGTTGCTCCCAGTGGCCTCAAAGCAGGTGCATATTTTAGATTTTCTGGTATGGAGGGAAGTTTTGGTTGTATAAAAACCAAGTGTACTGCCAAACAGAGCCTCCTATAGGCTGACTGCCCATATTGGGGCTCAGTGTTGACTGAGCCGGCGGGACACCGGGAAAAAACCTAGTGGGCCCTGCTGGCCCAGATCCGCTACTCAGTGGCACGACCCCTCTTTGTCGGGGGTCGTGGTAAAATCAAATTTCGCTCGTGCGCAGTAGCTGTGCTCCGCTCGCATTCGCGCTAGCGTTGCGCACTGACGCGCATACACACTTACAGGAGAACCGGAGAGCTGGAGCAGCAGGGGCGGTCGAAGGGGGGCCAAGGGCCAGTAGCCCCGGTGGGTCCCAAGCCCCCCAGTCCGACCCTGTTGGGGCTACGGAATGGCCAATCACAGCCCTTATTTTACACCACCCAGGAACATTTTTCATGCTTGCGTTGCTTCCAACTCCTTTTACATGTTAATTGTGGCTCTCGCGTAGAAAAGGTTGGGGACTGCTGCTCTACAGTTTCACCCAATGAGGTTATGGAGAGACCTGTAGCAACCAATCAGCAGTTACGTTTTCTTGGATTAGTGCAGTTAGGTTAATAAAAGGAAAACACCTCATTGGCAGGCCCAGATTTGTGGAAAGGCCACCTAGGCCCGGGCCTAGGGCGGCAGGATTTTAGGGGGACGGCATGCTGCCCAACACACCAACAATGGTTCAAAAACATTGGGGATGTGCTGGAGATATAATCATTTTTTTAATTTCCTGTGCGCCAATCCCCTTAGCTCCAGTCCAGATAATAAAAATTTGCACAAATAAAGGAGAGGGGACATGAGTGATGAATGGCAGTGGGCCTAGGGGTGCCGACAATGTAAATCCGGCCCTCCTCATTGGTTGCTATTGGTTACGCAATGGGGAAACGTTGTCTGTGGTATTACATAACCCCTACTGTTATTGTTAGGATTTCAGCCATACTATCTCCATTGGCTGCATTTTTTACACTTCTCTGCAGAGCTATTACTCCCCACTTTCCGAAAGTTAGCAGTTTCATGTGAGCTATATAATATAATATATATATAATCTTTTTATACCAATGTGTTGTTTACAACTCCCAGCATCCCTTAGTTGACAGACCCCTCATTTTGCTCCTCTCAGGACGCTAGTCCTATTGAAAACAAATCAGCCGTGTCCTTGCTAACCATTTTTGCCCTGGATTTAACCCCTATAAAACAAGCGTTTATTACCCCAACACAAACACATTACGGGCAGCAGAGAAATAAATGAAGCATGCTGCAATATTTCTATGAATTCTGCCTATCCGACATTTTAAAAACACTCATAAATTCTGCACAGGTTCAATGTTTATTTAAGGATTCTATTCAGACAACTGATGATCACATATCAAGTTGCAGTCTGTGCCGGGGAGGCGGGAGGGAAACTGTAACACAACATGAGGAGGGAAATAGAACGCTTACAGCACAACTGAGCAAAGTCAACCTGATTGGTCAGTTTGCTGTTACTTTCAATTGGCCTAGCCGGCTTGTGGGCGGGATCAGCCGGTAGACTGGAAACGGCTGACACCTGAGATAAGATAAATGTGGCAAGGCATCTGATGGGGAGCGACTAGGAGTCATGCGAGGGATCGGGCGACTCTCTCGTTGCCTGAGCGGGATGAGATAAATGAGGTGGATCTGTTACACTTGGGCAGCTGTTTGCCAAGCACAACCTATGGTAAGCAGATCTGTTTGTAATCTCCAAAAGTTATGATAGGAATTTCTGTAATCTGTATGCTTGGAATATGTAGTGTGGGCTCCCTTGGGAACAGGGCAGGCTGCTGATGTACATTACTGTGTTATTATGTGTAAGCATATGTTTGGGAACACTGCCTCCTGTCTTATGCAAAAAAAAAAGCCCATTCACTACTTGCATTACTTTTCTGCGGTTTCATGGTAAGTTTAGCATTGTCTTATGGATTTGTTCATCTTTATTTTCCCTAATACACAAGAGCCATGAACGACCTGTAAGATAGACAGGTGTCATCGTTTATAATCAGTGCTTGGTGATGTCACGGATAAAAGGTGCTTCATGATGTCAGCAGTTATAATCAAGTGACATCAAGTGACATCATTTGTATCACATGTATTATAAATGATAATGTACTGCCCGCACCTCTGACTTTATTCATGATCGGAATAAAAACTAACCGTATCCAGAAACTCCCAGGTCACGAGCATTCTGGATAACAGGTCCCATACCTGTAATAGTTAGCTGAAGGCTGAAATTCAGGTACAACCTGAGAACTACCAGATGTTTTTTTTTTTAATCTAAACTCTCAACTTTCCTCCGAAAACTGAAGGTTGCCATGCCACCGGCAACTGCTTTAATCCCCACTGAAATGTAAATATGCACTGCCCTATCGCTGAAGCAGCGGTGATCTTTTGAGCCTCTATTTTCTGAATTTGCAACATCTACATGACACAAACTTGCTCCATTTACTTGTGTGACTTGAAAGAAATCATAATATTAGCTTGCTAAGGTGCTTCCCGATTAGTAAACATGAGAAAGTAACTGCTGCTAATTATTCTGGATTCACTATGAGAACATGAATGGGGACTGGTATCCTGAAAAGCCTTGATTTGCACATGTGGGCAGCAAAGGGCTGATCAAGCCTCAAGGCATGGAGAACCTATTGTGCTACTAAGTGGCATGTTAATTGCTGTACATGAATAGACAGGCCTGAGGATTACTCGTAGATCTAGTATGTTTCATGGCAAAAGGCAAGAATTTTTTCAAAGAAATCCATTGATTGTATTATTATTATTATCCTCCAGGAAATATTATGAATGAATGGTAATACATTTTTAACCACAATGCTTTTTAGTGAGACTACAGAATAGGTGTTGCTGGGCCTCGGAGATCCCCTGTTTATTTTACAGTTTAAAGATTTTTGGTACTGAGCTCGCCCTAAGTTTATTTTTTGTTGTGATGTCAATAAAGCTAAATGGCTTGTTGGTACAGGGCTAAATATAGCAACAGGTGGTAACTAATATATGGAATACATGTCCTGCATTTACTTATATATATCTATATAAACATGTTTTTCTATGTTTTAAAAATAGATTGTCTTCACATCAGTCACTGAGCATGTATTACCCAATGAGATTTACTGTATAATGTGTTTTCATTATGCTTTATTTTTATTGCATTTGCAACATAACAGAAGACATTTAGATGACCCAAAGTTTACTTTGCACAAATATAATACAATTAAAGGGAATGTCAAACCCCCCCAAAAATGTTTTGCCTAATAAAAGAAAACATAACTCTAAGCAACTTTGCAATATACGTTCATTACAAACTTTCTATGGTTTTTAAGTTGTTTGTATATGTATTTCTATTGAAAGCAGTGTTTTTGTCTGTCCCTTTTTATTCTCTGACCTGATGGCTCAGACTTTTGAAACAACGTAAGACAAGCTAGCTTATTAACAGATATGCCTTTGCTGGGGAACTAAGACTTTCGCAACATTGTTTTCAATAGCAACTGTTTTTACAAATAACTTTAAAATCACTGACAATTTTTAATAAATGTATATTGTCAAGTTGCTTAGAATGTTGTTTTATTAGGGACATTTTTATGTTGGGGTTGACTTGCCCTTTAAATATGTTTAAAGAAATACTACAGTAACACACAGGCCGAACAAGTTGTCATAGGTTGAATAGGAATGTGCCATACTTGGCTGAATACATTTTTAAAAATGTCTGAATGGAATCATGAACTGATTCTGATCTGAATGTATGGTTGTTTGGTACTGTCAGGTCTGGCCATGGGTGTGTGACTGGCAGGTAGGAGCCTAAGTGCTGTATAACCTGAGTAATGCATGTATCGGCTTGATGAAACGCAGAATTGAAGTTGTTATGAGGAATGAAGATTAAACGAAGAAGAAACAAGAAAAATAATACCGCAAATTCTGTGCAAGTCTGTTAAACAGGAAGAATGCCTTGGGCAGTAGGGGAAAATTAACAAAAGTGGATATAGCCCATTTTTTGACTCAACCGCCATTTATTATTTGGTGACAGTTTACAGACGACATAAAAATAATGCAAAAACTGTTTCTCCCTACATTTTAAAAAATGGAGTAAAGCTCAGTATAACTCTTCCCCGTGTGTCAGATCAATTCCTAGATAATTTTCTCTGCTTTGGTTCACCCGATCTTCATTTCAAACCTCTTGTAGATGTCCCATTGGTGATTTATTAGCATTTTAATAGGGATTAGCATTTTATAGTCAGGGCACAAGTTTCTGTCTAACCCTATTGGCGTAAAAGCCTCATTAACAAAACAAGTAAAACACTGAGTAAACTAAAAAAATGTACTTTATACAATTTTATATGTAAGACGTTTTTAACTCACACTTGGTTATTTTACTAGTTTTAGCTTAATGAATGAGACAATATTAGCAATTTGCGTGAATATAATATCTAAAGGAAAAGTAAAGCCTCACGGCAATTTTTTTTTAGTTTTAGCAGCACTTAGACATTTGACCTAAGATAAAGCACATTTCTGATACAAATTTTTTTGTTTTTAGACTTTATATCTTGTGAAATTACTCAAACATGTAGGCAGATTTAGAAAGGCCAGATTATGCTAAAACATTATGTATAATTTTCCTAGGTAAAATAAACCCCCTCCCCCCGGAAATTCCAATTTGATGGCTGACTGACAGGTTATGTAAGAGCTAAAGACAAATTCAGAAAAAATGTCATTAAAATGTTGTTCGAATGACAAAATTTTAAAACTGTCTGTTTAAAAGACAAATTCACAGAAGTGGTGATAGAGATTTGTGAATTTGGAGGGAAAGCCGACATTTTTATCTTCACTTTTATTTTGTCTCAATATCTCTACTTTTGTGAATTCCCCCCTGTAGTCTCCAATAGGCAGGCCATTTTCGGGACAGGCTGGAGACAGAGGAAAAGTCCAGTAAACAGGCCGTGGTCTATATCTGGATACCATACACAAATTAGACAAGGACCAGGGATGAGGGCACAGGAACAATGTAAGGACTCAGGAACCAAGATCAAGGAGGTACAAGGCAGAAAACCAGCAATAGGAGTTGCATAAATCAGGTTTATAAAGCCCCTTAATTGTAGAGTGCTTACAAATGGTATTAACTTTGAAGGAGGAGTTAAGGGAGTAGCAGGGAGAGATACACATCAGAACAACTGACTAAACCCACCTCTGAAAGCCTCCTGTGACTTATATAGTGGAAACATGCAGGCACAGTCCAGGGTTTGATTCCAGACAGTTTTTGACAGGTACCCAAAACAGAAAACAAATTCAGTAATAAAAATGTATAGAATTAAGAGCAGCATACTTGTTTTACAGCCTTCACATCTTTTTAAAAAAGGTTTACCTTTAAATTAAGTTTAGAAAATTGTAGACAGTGATATTCTGGTATGGGGTTGGTCTTATTTTATTTTTTGGTATTTTACAATTTTATACATTTTATAAATATGCATGATGTGAGCCCTTGATTTTTTTTTCTATATTTGCCTGTAGTCTATTCTATTTCATGCAAAATCTGTTTTTAGATAAAGAACAAGTAACATCCTGAATTAAAATTATTCATTCATCTTGACATACTTTATTTTTATGGTGCACACGTAAATGTATTTAAAGCAGGAATCATGTTTTTGTTACACTGTATTCACTCTCAGCTCTGCTGTATATATCCGTCTTTTGTCTGTTTTATGGACCCAAGGCACAGGAAATACCTGTACTATGACAAGCATTAATTACAAGGCTGCTTCTTGCCCAAAAGCACTGCACCTATGACCCTTCTGACCACCTGTCCAGTTTTGAACCAGACAAGCTTGTTTTAACTTGGACTGCCCAGTTCAAAGACCTTTGAAAATACCTCTGTAACCTGGACAAATATGTTGTCATGCTAGTTAACAAGGAACCCAGGGAGACCACTGGTAAGTATCTTTCGGTGAACAAGATCACCCCTGATGAGCCTGGTCTTCAACTGTGCTTTTTTGGGGCTCCAGGCATTCTGCTGCAGAATCAACAGGGGAAAGCAGAAAAAGTAAGTCAGACCAGGCAAGGTTTAGGACAGGCAGCACGGATCTGAGTCAAGTAACCAGGCAGGAGTCAAAACCAGAATAGCGAACACAAATAGGGCTTTAGGCAGAATCAGAGTCAAAAGGCAGGCGGGAGTTGAAAACTGGAATAACAATATGTGCAGAGCTTAGGCAGGAACTGAACAAACAGAAGCCAGCTTGGGCAAGGAGGGAAAAGGGAAGAAGCTATTTAAAGGCAAAAGGACAAATGGGAGAAGAAAAACCAAGATGGGCAATGAGGGAAACCAATAGCAGAGAGAATTGAACAATCAGCGTCCAATTGTACGCAGGCGCCAGTATTTACTTAGAAGAATGTGCCAGGCGTGCATGAGCCGAAAACAAGTGCGCAGAAAGCGTATTCGCTGGGCAGCTAAAGAGAGTGCACCTGAAGCGCGGGGCAGGTTACAATTCTGCTTCTGTGTTCTCTGAAATACCCCACCTCCTGATATCATCTTTAAACCTGTAAATGTCATCACCCCCACTCCCTTGAATGTCTCTCTCTATTCCCTCTCTGGCTTCTGAAGCAGGGCAAGCCTACTCTGCTCTGTTGTATTCAGTGGAGCCTTACATAATCAATATATTTACAGGATATTAAATAATGCATTCAAGATATGGTGCCATTAAACACAGATCAAGTGGAGGTTTTGTGTAAACAATTTGAGCACATTTTAATTTCCTGGTGCTAGCTGTCCTTTCAGTAAAAATTGGGTGATAAAAATTTTACTTTTTAACAAGCTGTAAGTGTTTCATAAGTATGGAACTGTATGTCATGCAAGGGGCACATGCAGAAGAAAACTAAAAAAAAAAAAGGAAAGCAAATCTAGATGTTGTGTCATTAGCATAAAGATTACATGGCCCCCTTTCAAAGACACCTATTGACTTTCTACATAAGACGTACTCTTTCTAATTTGTTTCATGTTTAAAATTCCTGACTCTAGGCACACCCAAGGGAACCGTTGAGATGTTTTGCAGTAGGTTTAAAGGAACTTACAATGACTCAATTTTGCTATAAATGTTCAGCATGAGAAATTCTCATTATTGGGAAAAATGAAGGTATGAAACAGCAAAACGTTTTCTCCAAAAGTAAAGACCAAAAGTAAAGACCAAAAAGTAAAGACCAAAATTTTTTCTCCAAAAGTAAAGACCAAAAATTAGAACTAAAAGGTCAAATCAATTATTAGACATACAGCTGTGAGCCTATGAGTAAGTGCCCCAGTAGGTATGAAATGCGTTAAGCGGTCACCTGTATGTCCTAATAAATGATTTGAACTTTTGATTCTAATTTTTGGTCTTTACTTATGGAGAAAACTCATAACTTTTTGCTGTTTCAGATTTTTGCACCCATGATTAATAATGATATGGTCATTGGCATTGTGCACCATAATCCTAATGTTTGGTAATAATTATGGTATGTCTGCTTGATCTGTTCAAGCATTAACTATAGGGCTAAACATCTATGAGGAATGTCACAGTCTATACTTGCCCAGTGCTGATGCAGCCATGTGACAAGGTGAGATGTCTCAAGGGGGACTTTACCACCAGGGATGGCTAACGAAACCTTCCTTAAATTTAAAGGGGTAGTTAGTTCATCTTTAAATTAACCTTTAGTATGATTTACCAATAGTTAGATTTTTGTGTGTTTTGTTAGCTGTTTGTTCAGCAGCTCTGCAGTCTAACATTTCAGCAGCAATCTGGCTGAGAAAGTCTAATTTTCCCTAGCAGCAAAAAAAGTTGATAAAAGTAACAAGAATGCAATGGTAGACCCCTATATACCCTACAGTGACATTTCCACTGACTGAACCACCCAAGACAGGTGAGAGGAAATATGCTGCATTCAGCAGTTTAGTGCAGCGGGTTGTGTCTGTAGAGAAGAATGGGGTTTGCTTACTCATGTGTTCCTGTAAGTTGTGTAAAAAGCTGCCACGTGAGATAAAAATGTGTAAGACCCTTTGATTTAAAAAAATAATCAGCTCTTTTATTGTAGATTTTTAAACCAGACAGTGTGGGGTTTCAAAGGAATGTGAATCTCAAAATCGCCTGTTTGTTTTTTGGGGGTTTAAAAAAAACAGGCTAAATTCCATACAATCTCAGAGGGGTGTAAAGTCAAAGCCCCACCATAACATCATAGACCCTTCCTCAAACATCACATCAACAGAGCCAGACATGCCGCAGTAGTTACAGAATATTAAAATAGTAAACCACTTGTAGGTGAGGATTTAATGGCATATTCCTAGAACAGAATAACTGAATCTACATATATTTGTGTAGAAGGGAAATATTTATCATTTTTGATCCTTAGAAAATGTTGATGCCCTTTTCCTTAATAAGAAAATAACCTGCCTTTTTAGAACATATATACATGACTAAGTCAGTGCTAAGAGCTCATTGTTTTAGATACTCCGACAATATTGTAGAAAACCCCTGGTGTCTCCTAAACAGCTTGCAGGTCATATCAACATTATCCCATCCAAACCATAATGTTCTTTTTAACACAGCATGCTGTTAAAGGGACAGTGTGATTTAAACAACGCATAATGGGAAACAATATGAATGATATAAATACAAGTACAAGTCTGTGAAAGATGGACATTAGACTACCCCAATTCGGCAGGGAAAAGAAAATAGTTTAAACAAGCACACAGATGAGTAAAATTGTGAAAGCCAAAAAACAAACAAACAAACAAACTACAAATTAAAATTAAGAGTGATTAGAATATTATTGTGCAATGTGTATAAAGAAAAAAATCATGAGTCCCTTTTCTCCTTCCCCAAATCTGGGGATTTGTTTGCACAAGCAGGTTAGAGGACTATGCAGAATATACACCTGCTAGCTTATTTTGTGAATCTATGCTGCTGATGAGTATGATATCTTCCTATGCATCATCTTGTGTAGGAAGAAAGTAAGGATTCAAATTTTGCACTACTCCAGCACTTGTGGTAGGGGCAGCAGAGATTGAGGCCCATAATGTTTGAAATGCTAATGGGCAAAAAACACTATTTCCCTTAGTGCTGATTCAATTTAGAATTGTAGCAAGAGTAGTGCTTCTTTTTGCACCTGGTGCAGTCTGGAGCAAATCCAAAGTACAGATCCACTGAGTGCAATGCAGCCCTATCCTTATTTTTGGGTGGTCTGCTCCTAATGCTTCCTAACTTGCACTTCTAAGTGATAAACAAGTTATGTTACCTGCACTTTTTAAATGATCCTTACAGTCATATCATCATGGTGCTGCTGCAGTTATTAATATTGCACAAAGATACTAGAATTTTGGAAAAAAGCAGTGCTCCAATTCTTTGCACTTAGCCCCATCAATAAGTGAGCAGTATAAATTTAGTGGCCCAGAATCCACAGAAGTGTAAATGCAGCACCAGTTTCACGTTAAATTGCCCCAAAACTCACAGTCAAATAGATTTTGTGTCAGCTTCATAATTAATAGCCCTAGAACTTAGCACAGTGCTAAATTCACGTTTAATTGCCTTTGGCACATCAATGTCTGCTACTGCTTGAGGCTGCAGACCCAAACATATTCCTCCCTTGTGCTTCAGTTATCTTACTGGTGTTAGAGTGAGCTAATTCCCCTGATGTGGAGCTTGTGTCTCAATTCACTTAAGTTAATATATTTTCATGTAGAAAGTTAAACTATAACTCTGGCAATATTGTATTTTATTTGACTTACTCTCAGGGGGTTATTTATCAAAATCCAAATTTCTCTCATTTTCATGTAGAAAGTTAAACTATAACTCTGGCACTATTGTATTTTTTTTACTTACTCTCAGGGGGTTATTTATCAAAATCCAAATTCATCTCATTTTCTGAAATGTACTCTGACCATATCCGCACAGGTTATTTCCCCTTATTTATCAATACATTTTCCTAAAAAAATTCCAGTTCAGGAAAAAACTCGAAACATTTTTGAAAATCGTACAGAACTTCGCATCTTTAGAATATTTCAGATTTTTTGCACGAAAACCACGAAATCTTGGAATTATTGCACGAAACCCATCGTAGATCAGGATATCTTCGGTACTTCACCCGTTGACTTATATACAACGTCCGCAGGTCTGAGATGCCTGATTTTCAGATTTGGACTTTTTCCATCCTCGTGGTATAATAAATCACAAAAAAAAGTTTTTTCACTAAAAATATGGTTTTATAGTAAAAAAAACTTACATTTTTCGAGTTTTTGCCATTCGGACTTTAATAAATAACCCCTAACTCTATAGCTCCTACCAGTTCTGAGTACTTTTGCCTCTGACCAAGAGCCACCAGCTTTATGCTATCCCAAAACATCCCACTGTTCATTTCCCTACTTACTTGAAGATGCACCAACCTCCCTCTTGCATAGCACATGTTAAGCACATGTGGATAATTAGGGCCAGGGCATAATGGTATTAAGAGTGACTTCATAAATGAAAACCTCAAAACAAGCTGTCCTTACTGGAAATGTTTGTTTTAATATTCTCAGGCATACTTGTTACATTGCCCACTATTTCATACTCATGCTTAAATAGGCTCTTTAAATAATTGTTTTCTAAACTGGCAAAATAAATGTGTAGTCTTCCATGAATGTGTAATGCGCAGATGGACTACTGCAGGCTAAATGCCGCACTTTTATAGGCCCTGCACATGGTTGAAATTATAACTTAAGAACATCACAACATTCTTCCTAGAAATGTACCTTTCAAACTTGAAGAAGTATTTTGCAAATATAATTTCATCCAAAACCACATTGTGAAGATGTTTGGGGTAGGTTATGCTGGTGGGGTCAAAGCTTCAGCCTGAATAGGAACAAAATATTTCTGCATGGTATGTGCTACATGCCCGTTCTACAACAACAATTTGGAGGCTACAAAACACCTAAATCTAGTTGACTATGCGTGTATCACTGTGCCTGTATCACAGGTATGAATCAAACTAACACATTTTAAGAAGAGAAGCAGATGGATATTATCTTTGGAATGTTGATGGTATTTATTGCTTAAATTCACTCTGGACCTTCCGAGCCCTCAAATTTTTCTTATAGTGAAGACCTAAAGTTTTTGTAAGTGGAATTGCTTCTGCATTATTTGCAATTCTTCCACTTTTTTGGGGTTATTGTTTTCAATGTTCAGTTGAGCATCTACCTCATATGGCACCAGGAGCAAAAAAAAAAGCCAAAAAGGCAAGACATAACTTTAACAGACAATAGTTTTTTAAAGTTTTATTTTAACTGGAGTTTTTTTTTGTATAGTGTTTAGTGCGTTTGCTCTCTCTACACTAGTGAGTATTGAAGGTAGGAGTCAGGGTTGATGTTGAAGAGTTTGCCTCTGTTCATACCCTGGGCTTTAACAGACTACATATTAAGGCTCATTTATACCGCCAAAATTAGTTGCACAAAAATGGACGTAGGCATTGTCCAAATCAGTCCATTCATTAAGTGCAATCAGTGCCATAAGGTACTTGTCCAAAGCTGCTCCTTGCACTTTCTTAAAGTTGCTTTGTGTTGCTTTTGCCATCTGGAAGGTGGCAGTAGTCCAGGTTTCCCACAATGAGCTGTTTCAATAGTCAATGTATTTCACAATGTGATTCTTTTTTAGCTCTCATGTGAGGTGAGCTGAGATCTGTACCTAATGTAGATGTTGGCTAGAGAACATTTATGTTGCTGATAGTACAGGTATGGGATTCCTTATCCGGAAAATCCAGAGAGCTCAGCAAAACAGGACGGTCATGTGTCATTGGGGCAAATTCACTAAAGGGCGAATTTCACCAGCGAAAGCTCCACCACACTTCGCGACACTTTGTCAGGTGTAAATTCGTTACCATTACGCTAATTCACTAAAATGTGAAGTCGCTTCTCAGTAGGCGAATGCTGGCGAACTTTCGCTAACGTTAATTCGACAGCACGAGCATTTGTTAGTGATCTTTCACTAGCGTGCAATTCATTGATACTCTTCCACTTAGGTCAATTTGAATAGGGCAGGTACATATAGTAGTGACCACTTCTTATTACAAATGTCCAAGGAAGCAAAATAAAGACAAAAGAGATCCTCTAATGCCCTAGACATGAGCCCACCCTAAAACAAATGTGGCATGACCCTCAAAAAAATTTAAAAAAATCTTTAATAGTTAGGACATTTGAAGTCAATCCCGATTTAAAACTTTTTGACTTTTCGGCATACAGGATATGATGTCACTGACATAAGATTGAGGAGGATGTAGCTTCGTTTTATAAGGTGGTGAAGGAAACTCTGGCGAAAGAAGTAACGTTATGTGAATTTGCAGAGTAATGATCGTTCACCTGAGCTATAATGCGCCTGGCGATAGGGAGCGAAAGTATGCTAGCGATGGTCTCTTTCGCTAGTGAATTGTCATCAACTCCTGTTGGTACATTGGCGATGTCTCTGTGTATGGGAATTCTGGCGAATTTTCTCCAGTGACGGCCACTTCGCCCTTTAGTAAATCTGCCCCTTAGACTCCATTTTAACCAATTAAATTTTTTAAGTATAGTTCCATTTTCCCCTGGAATAATAATAAAACTACCTTGTACTTGTTGGTAACTCAGCTGCATGAATGTTAATGGTCCGATTTAATTACGTGTGCATTTTTCTTTTCAGTGAGTCAAACTTTTTAGCACTAAAAAACATGATTGAGAAGAATGGTTTTAAAACAGCAAAATTCCATTATTTATTAAGCGTTAAAAGCATGAAAACCTATATTATAAAACGACACCAAGCAAAAGCAGTAGAGGTCACATAGAAGTGAATTGGAGCTGTCTTTACAGTTTTTTGTATTTTTTTTTTTTTTTGCTTGAAAAGGCAGGAAAAGAGAATTTCAGTGTCTTCGTATTTGTTTCACATTTTTATTAATTTGAGCTTTTTATATGCAGATCTTTAAATACATAAGGAAACGTTCTTGCTTTTTCAAATAGTGAGTTTTGTTGACTTTATAAAAAGCCTCTAAAATGACACATATCCGAATTTGAATAAATCTGCAGGTCGGGCGGGTTCAACTGCGCTATTTTCAGGTCGTGGGTGGGTTGAGCTCTTCTGTCTGCTCTGCCCCCTGTGACCTTACACTGCTGGCTTCTGGTTTTATAGGCAAGTTTGCCCAGCCCATGATGATGTCACAAAAGGCGCAGGCCTATAAATGGAGGGCGGAAGTCGGGAGTGTTTTAAGCGGGTTCAGGTCGGATATGGATCGAGTTTTTCTCGACCAGAACATCACTATTATAAATGATTTTTAGAAGATTAAGGTATGCTGTTACTAATTGAGGATCCCTTTTTTGGATAGCAGATCCTATGCCTGAATGTAAAGCTACCATCCATGTCTACATCTCAGACCCTTCCTTCTACTCAGTGGCAGTCATTTATAAACACTGGGCACATTTGAACCTGGGCAGTAACTCATGGCAACCAAATAAGATGCTTGTTTTCTCAAATTCAAGTTTATTGAAAATGTTTTATATTAAACAAGTAAAGAGAAACAAAAACAAACATCAAGTAAGAAAAGGGGAAAGAGCAGAGAAAAAGATAGGGTTTACATTCAATACATTTGTCTGTTTAGCTTAACACTGTATGATGATAATTTTATTAAGTAACCTGGATACCGTATATACTCGAGTATAAGCCGAGTTTTTCAGCCCCCAAAATATGCTGAAAAACTCTACCTCGGCTTATACTCGGGTCAAGCGCAAAAACGGTCGCCGGCGTCCAAGAATAGTTGCCGGCGTCCAAGAATAGTCGCCGGCGTCCAAGAATAGTCGCCGGCATCCAAGAATAGTTGTCGGCGTCCAAGAATAGTCGCCGGCGTCCAAGAATAGTCGCCGGCGTCCAAAAATGAGACGCCGGCACCTCCAATGGGAGCAGAAACCCTGAATTTTTTGATTGAAACTTACCAGAAGCTGCTGCATTTCTCACCCTAGGCTTATACTCGAGACAATAAGCTTTCCCAGTTTTTGGAGGTAAAATTAGGTACCTCGGCTTATACTCGGGACGGCTTATACTCGAGTATATACGGTACTTTAAATCCAAATGCCATATCCCAGAATAGAAAAAGATTAAAAGAGAATAGAGGATAGTAAGAAAAGTAAGAAAAAGAAAGAGATATAGAGTAGGAGTCATTCTAGCCTGCAGGAGTTTATAGATGATTGTTTTCATTGTTCAACCTGCAATTGGCTGAGAAAATGACTGATTAGTTGCTATGGGTTACTGCCCAGGGGCAAATTTGCCCAGTGTTTATAAATAAGCTGCAGCGTCTATTAAACAAATGTATGCTGGTAACAACATATCTCTAGTGAAATGAATGCTCTGTCTAGGGCTTATGGGTTGTTATCAAGTAACACTGTAGGTAGAGTTAATGTGAGAGTACTCCAAAATTACAATTCATAGTATTATTTTATGTGACCACTGGTCCTTGTTTAATCAAAATAGCTAAGAAAAAGACAGATTAGGGTTATTATGGAAGAGGGGGTTGGAAACAGGGAATGGTATATTTTTGGAGTGTTGCCTAAAATATAATATGTACATTACAAGCAGTTATATTACACAAAGCAAAAGGGAAGATAAGACAAGAGGAAATTGCCCCCATTTCCAATACACATTTCATGTAATTGGCACTAGAGTACTTTGGAGAACTACAATTTATAGGGATTCCCTGAAACTCTATTTTAAACCTGCAAAATGGGGTTAGGTTGGTGGCAAGGATACATCAGGCACAGCAACTCGCTGTGTATGGGGAGAAAGGTTAGTGTCATTGTTTTTTATTAGTTCTGTATTTTCAGCTATGTCATCTTATGAAAGCAGTATTTTGGTGGCAAGGAGTGTTGCTTCAGCGGGTTACTGGAACACAAGGCTTCTCTTCTCCATAGTCATTAGAAAAAAAACAGATAAAGGACAGTAAATAAACAGAGGGTAATGTTTATTTTGGCCTTAAAAGTGGGATTGCTCAAGCAGAACAAAAGAACAGAAACATGTGGCTTCCTCCTATAAACGCCAATAAGACATAAATCCTGCTTTCATATCAGCAGGGACGGGAGAGTGTTAGACACTTTTAAATCACAGGTTATGCAAGTCAGATTCATACTCAAACCATTGTTTGAAAAAGTCGTTGATAAAACGCTTTGTTCCAGTTTGTACCCCTTTTTACATCAGTAAACAACTATATACACATGTATTGGACCTGTTATCAAGAATACTTGGGACCTGGGGTTCCGGATAAGGGGCCTTTCCTTAATTTGGATCACCATACTTTAGGCTACTAAAAAATAATTTAAACATGGTGGGCCTTATTTATCAAAATCCGAATATTTCTGACTATTTTAATAAAAAATTTGTAATGTGTTATAACTGCAAAAGACACATTTTTAACATCACATGCTGGAACTTGCCATGGGAAATGTACGGTTTCATTTCAAAGGCTGTTTCCAATTAAAATCACTTGCTTTTTGAACCCAACCCATTTTTGTTTGCTCTACTAATTATGTTAATCTGGGACCAGGAAATTTATACAGATGTGTTTTTTATGCTTTGTTCAGAAAAATAGAAAGCTAATTTATTACCTAGACCTACTGTTTGTTATTATTATAGACATGTATTTGTAGGGAGTCTCTCTGATCTCACATCCTCTCAACCCATAACAGGTCCTAGTATGCACCAGAAACATAATTTGCGCCTCCTTTGCAATGCATACAGTTGTTTCCAAAGGCCTCCCATATTATCCAAACACTGGAGCGAGGAGCAGGGCATAGGGCAGGGGCAGAATGAGGGCAGGACCATGGGGTGGCAGGTGTTAGGGCAGGGACAGAATGAGGGCCATGGGGTGGCAGGCGGTAGGGCAGGGACAGAATGAGGCCATGGGGTGGCAGGGGGTATGGCATCGACAGAATAAGGGCCATGGGGTGGCAGGCGGTAGGGCAGGGACAGAATGAGGGCAGGGCCATGTGGTGCAGCCAGGATGCTTCTGGGTCACTGTGAAATCAGGTTGCCATTTATTTTATAATTACCATTTTTGAGTATTGGATGACAAATGCATGAATGGAAGCCTTCAAACCAACCACTTTCGAACTAGATTTGGGTTGGAGCCTGGGTATGGGTTTGACCCATGGTATGTGACATTAGAGAGATACCAGAGACCTCTAATTGTTATGCTTTTATTCATATAGCGCCAATTCAGTGATGCAGGGTACTGTCAATTATCAGTATCAGTCTACAATAGAGGGAGTCCTGGTCTAATTTCTCTACTTCAATTACACATTAATGCTTGAGTCATTTTCTTGATTTGGAGACAATTAGCCTACAAATATGTTTTTGGGCTACAGAAAGAAATGACCTATGTGAGGGTTTCATACCAGCCCTCAGTAGAGTGGAGGTGGGGGTAATGTTAGGGGTGCGTTTGAGGGGGTCCAACTGCAGTGCTGCAGAGCTCTTATCTTAAACTTTTTTCTGTTTCTTGAGGCAGCCGGGGGGAGACGGGTAAGTGGGAAAGAAGGGAGATGTGATGGTTTGAGCTTGGCTGGATATTTATAGAAAGCATCAATCCAGAAGATGAGCACCTCATTTATGTACACATTGAATAACCACCAGTTACAATTGTATATAAGCATGCGAGTGCCATGGGATTAGTGATAGGAATTAGGCCACAAATCACTTAGGTGCCTCTGAGAGGACAAAGTGGTAGTAACACAATTCCTTTGGCACATCGGTCAGACCCACCTGATTTGATTGTCAATGGTGTTGTGATATATTTATAGTTACCGGCTCCAGTGTTTACTATCTGAACTAAGATAACACTTCTCCTATCAACGCTGCAAATACCCTTGGTACAAAAGTTTGTGTTCAAGAGGGTTGTTTGGTCGGATGTTAGGATCTGGGTGGGATTAAATTACTTATTCATTGCTACTAAGCAAGATCCCTTATTACTAAGTAGGGATGCACCGAATCCAGGATTCGGTTCGGGATTCGGCCAGGATTCGGCCTTTTTCAGCAGGATTCGGCCAAATTCTAATTTGCATATGCAAATTAGGGACGGGGAGGGAAATCGCGTGACTTTTTGTCTCAAAAAATGGAAGTAAAAAGTAGCAAATTAGGATTCGGTTCGTTAATCGGCCGAATCTTTCGAGATGGATTTGGGGGTTCGGCTGAATCCAAAATAGTGGATTCGGTGCATCGCTATAACTAAGACCAGATCAGTACATCATTCATTTTTAATTGTTTTTAACCCATGAACTAGGTGCTCATTTTTTAATTAAAGGGATACTGTCATGGGAAAAAACATTTTTTTCAAAATGCATCAGTTAATAGAGCTGCTCCAGCACAATTCTGTACTGAAATCCATTTCTCAAAAGAGCAAACAGATTTTGTTATATTCAATTTTGAAATCTGACATGGGGCTGTCAATTTCCCAGCTGCCCCAAGTCATGTGACTTGTGCTCTGATAAACTTCAATCACTCTTTACTGCTGTACTGCAAGTTGGTGTGATATCACCCCCTCCCTTTCCCTCCCAGCAGCCAAACAAAAGAAAAATGGGAAGGTAACCAGATAACAGCTCCCTAACACAAGATAACAGCTGCCTGGTAGATCTAAGAACAACACTCAATAGTAAAAACCCATGTCCCACTGAGACACATTCATTTACATTGAGAAGGGAAAACAGCAGCCTGCCAGAAAGCATTTGTCTCCTAAAGTGCAGGCACAAGTCACATGACCAGCGGCAGCTGGGAAATTGACAAAATGTCTAGCCCCATGTCAGATTTCAAAATTGAATATAAAAAAATCTGTTTGCTCTTTTGAGAAATGAATTTCAGTGCAGAATTCTGCTGGAGTAGCACTATTAACTGATGCGTTTTGAAAAAAAACATTTTCCGATGACAGGATTGCTTTAATGAATTAAATTTTATGTTTTAGTTGCTTTATAACGTATGACTGCTGCTGAACATGAATTCTCTAGGCAGCTATTGAGATGAATTATACAAGGGACTTTATTCACTTTAAGCACTTCATATTTAACTAACCAAATTAATTTATACGTATTTATAATAACAATAATGAGACACACAAATGATGAATTCAAATAAATTTATTGCAATTGATACTCAATGAATTGTGTAATGATCACTAATTGATTTTGTACGTAAGAAATATATCTATTTAACTTTCTCTAATTACACTACTATCATGGTATATGGATGGTGCGACGCACTATAACTGTTCTGATAGTTCTCTTTCTGGTTATACCTAAAATTAATTTGCTGTTGGGCCCAGTAACGTAGTTACAACACTACTGCAGTGCTTTATAAAGATGATACATCAGTCCCTATCCCAGTGGAGCAATCAAATCAATCAAACTGCCTCTTTGTTTTTGGTGTGAGGGTGGAATCCTTTGCAGATGGTACTCAAACCAGAATCTATCATCAATACCCCAGTTCTTTATTTAAGGGCAAGTTAGGGGTGAAACTAGGCAGGGAGGTGGAAAATTTAGGGGAATTACAAATTTAATACCAGTAAATTTCGCTATAAATGACACTGAGAAAGTTTTTGATGTAAGTACATTTGTGTAGTTCAAAGTTAATTTTATATCGACAGTAATGTTTTCAGTCTTGCACCACCCTATCCCTGTAGAGCACCCAAAACCAAAGGTGCTCAGGTACCCTGCTGCTTCACTGCTGTTTTCTAGATCCAGTAAACAAATCATATCTCAGCTACTGCCTGGAACCTTGTGTCATGTATTAAGTAACACTGTAAGGCTGCACTGTATGTAGGCCCAACCCTTGTCTGCCTTTAATTCTGTGTACAGTTCTGTGTTTACAGTGTGTCCGTTTCCGAATATATATATATATATATATATATATATATATATATATATATATATATATATATATATATATATATATAGACTGTGAATAATCTGTTTACCAGAACGTCTTGCTCTCCGAAGTGCTCAGCCCATTATTTGTATTAATCATCTGACTGGAGTTGAAATAGGGACAGGAATCACATGAATTGAAAAAGTGTAAAAGACTGGTAAAAGCAATATAAATAATTATTAAAGGTATGGTGCCTTTTATCCAGAATGCTTGTGACCTGGGGTTTTCCGGATAACAGATCTTTCTGTAATTTGGATCTTCATACCTTAAGTCTAGCAGAAAATCATATAAACATTAAATAAGCCCAACAGGCTGGTTTTGCCTCCAATAAGGGTTAAGTATATCTTAGTTTGGGTCAAGTACAAGGTACTGTTTTATTATTACAGCGAAAAAGGAAATCATTTTAAAAAATTTGTCTATGGGAATTCCTTAATTCAGAGCTTTCTGGATATCGGGTTTCCGAATAACGGATCCCATACCTGTATCTAGTTTAATAATCCATCTGCATTCCAGTTAGAGTGGATTTGTGTATGATGTGCCAAAGTGGGTCACTGGTTGACCCTCTCAATTTCGGCTTCTCAGTGGGTTTGTTGCTAATAATGCAGCTAAAATTAAATTTAAAAAAATATATCACTTTGTGACTAACAATCCTCTGCTGTAGCCACACACCAATGTGAGTAGTTTAAATAACATGCAGTAAGATGCTTTGGCACAGTAATTAATGAGCACCTCCCATCAATACCGCCTTGCAGTCTTTGCCGAGTGTCTGTTTGTACATGGCTTTTGCCGTTAGTCTGGAGTCGGAGAACCTTAGACTTTTAGGAAGTGCACAGTCGGTGCAGCTCACCAACCCCCCTACAAAACTGGGTCAAAGTTTAAAATTCAAGAGATTATGGTCTCAGAAAACTAGGGAAAAAAATATGCTCTGTGTCTTTTCTACAAAGATTTCAGCTATGGAACATGGGCTTACATAGGTAAGAGTGTTTTAATCTAATTCATGATACTTCAAGCCATTTGCTCTACGGCACTGCATGCATAAGTAGTGCTACATATTACATAAAAAGTAAATCTTGTAGATTTATAAATATGTATGTGTCTCACACTATATATATTAATATTTATAATACACAAGAGCCATAAATATCCTGTAAATGATATCCTTATAAACAGTGCTTAGGGATGTCATCAGTTATAAAGTGTTATCATTTCTGTCACATGACTCACTTGTGTATTATAAAAAATAAAGTACCCCCTTAATTATAATCCACCACTGCATTCTACAACAGATTATACTTATACGGAGCAAATGCTGGGTAAAATAACCCAGGTTTACGTTTTTTTTACATTTTATTTGCAGCCCAAGGTTCCAGTGGATTTTAGTAGCAACTTTTTCTGCATTTTATAAATTGTGTACCTGTATTACATTTTTACTAACTTTTAAAAAAAAACAAAACTCCAATTTATTCTGAAATCTCATGGAAATCAAACTGATGCATATCTTGTACTGGGGGCTCCTGTGAATGGGGAATTCTAGTTAGTTTGCACCACACATCCATCTGATGTTGCAATAGCTGAACCTTGCGCTCTTTGGCACACCCAGGATGCCCCCAAGCCATAATAATCATCCACAAGTCATTAAAGGAAGAAACACTTAGGCAATTGCCTTGCCTTGATGTATTATGGCAGACTGCACGTGGTATTATTAAACTGCTTAAATCTTTCTCTTAACACATTAAAGGGTAACATTTCAAAGAAAAGCAGTTCACATGTGTTTTTTCCTTTCAGTACTTGATGCTTAAAGGAGAAGTAAACCCTAAAAATGAATAGGGCTAAAAATACCATATTTTATATACTGAGCTTATTGCAACAGCCTAAAGTTTCAGCTTGTCAATAGCAGCAATGATCCAGGACTTCATACTTGTCACAGGGGGTCACCATCTTGGAAAGTGTCTGTGACACTCACATGGGGTCGTCACTAATTATCAAGCAAACAATTAGGTTGGCCTGTAATGTAAGCTGATGCTACAGGGCTAATTATTAAATTCTGATGCTAGGTGCACTGGTTTCGGTGCTGTCATGTAGTAATTATCTGTATTAATTACTAATCAGCTTTATATTGTGACATTTCTATTCTATGTGTACTGTATATTGTGAGTGGGTCCCTAAGCTCAGTAAGCACAGAGCATGTGCAGTGAATCCTTGCCTTGGGCTGGTACAGAAGCCCAATACATAATGTAGAACATTTCTAGCTACTTCTTTAGTTAAGCTTTACTTCTGCTTTAAAGTATAAGAAAAATTGACTAGTAGTTCCCTGTAATGAGCGCTTTAAATGGGAAGCCGTACACTGGTCTCTGTTGTCCTCCAGCAGTAATATATGCATATACATTTGAACACAGTGGTGCCACTGGGGAGTTTTGCCCATGTGATTACAATGCAGTAACAAGTTGAGTTGAGGCAAAGAACACCCTATATGAACTAATTTACTGTAAATTTATTTCTAACCTATAGCAGTGGTTCTCAAGGTTGAGGGGCTGCCTGCCCCGAGGAGGGGAAACAAAACATTCTATGTGCCATCACCCTAAAGCAGTGTTGAAACAGTGTTAGTCAGCACTCTGCCCCTGGATACTCCATGTCATACAAATGGAACATACAAAAGCAGAGAGCTCACACCCCTAAACATACAGTATAAACCTTTTCTGCTACCAGGTGCTATACTGGGAGACCAACGCCTGCTACAAGGGTCAGAAAATCTCATTGGGAAAAATGCCAGCAGCACACTGAAATATTTGAAGTAGTGTAAAGTTTATTTTACCCCAAAACATAAGAAAAAAGGCAGAGTTTCAGCCACCTGGGCCCTTTATCAAGCCACATGGGATATAGCCAGCTAATATCCCCAGATGGGTGGGTAATAGTTCCACAAAAGGAAATCTAGATCCCAGAAAAAATCTGTTCCCAATAATTCCCAAGGAGATTGAGCCTCCACCAGTGAACATTGAGAGAACCCCTGGTCCCAAACCTGTGCACTGACTCTGCAGAGGAAACATGGACTGCACTAGAAGAAAATAAAAGTGAGAATAGCCTGAAATAGAAAAGGAACTCTTTTGAGTCATAGCCCTCACCAAAGTAATGAGACAGAGAGTGACACTGGAGTGAGAGAACTATGCTCCGTAGAATGGGAAGAGAATAGTAACGACGAGCATCTACTTCTACTACTGTACCAACTGTGTGCCCACCACCAAAGCACTACTCAAGAAGTGGATGGGGCACTTATAAAAAATGGCTTAGTAGAGGAAAGAAACTATTGGGGGTGTGGTTGGTCTTTTAAAGCTTTTGGGGAGGGTCCTTCTGATTTCTGGGATGGGGCTATCCCAAGTGTATGACATGTAGTGTCCATAGAAACCTTTTTTTACTGAAATGGATGAACTTCTGCTGGTAAAATTCATTATATATTTCATAATTGTGCAAAGATATTTTCAGGTGCTTATTTTTAGCGTCACATGTGCCATCACCTAATAGTGATATTCTTGCCTATCTGTCATGTCTTACTGTATGTGACACAGTGTGGGGATTATTTCCACATGCTGACAACTGTGAAGGTGACATCAATATTAGGAGCAATTTACTTTATTAAAAACTGTGTAATCATATTGAAAAATCTCAAACTCAGAAAGCTTCAAATGCTTGCATGTTAACGTGAGAACCTTACAGACTGCTGAGTTGTTATATGATGAAGAGACAAATGTTGTTTTTCTGTGTTTGTACATGCGAGTGATCAAAGTCTGTAACTTTTCACTTTTTATTTCTCCTCATACTGTATTTCTCTGTATGTGCATTTTTTCCAAGAAGTTTGTTATCTGCCCAAGGTATTTATCATTTAGTCATGGGTTTTGATACACCTGTTTTCCATACTGCACCGTTTTATTAAACATCGGATGCTGACAGTCATATGATTTAAACAAATGTGTGATTGGAATGGTAAGAAAACATGAGAATAAAGGATTAAAAAAGGAGATGGGTGCTTCAGCTCAGGTGAGAAAATGTCTGAAAATGTATGGCTATTCTCTACTGTAGTGGATGTGTATTAAATCTGTTCCTCAACTCAACATTTGTCTTGCAACCAACATACTAATGTTGTGAGTCACTGACAGATTTCAGCTGTTCTTATTGGCTGATTCCAGCATTAATGAACAATGCAATATGGACACACAGCATGGTTAAGTTGTTTTCTAAAGAAAACAAATGTTAGGTTGATGAAGCGCATGAATTATAAGGAGAAATTCCGAGATAAATTGGCTGCACTGACCCAGATTTGCACTGAACCAAGGTTTTTATGACTTGTCTTTCTCTATTCATGCTAGAAAGAATCTTCACAGTAACTTCATTCAAGCAAATACAAGGACTTCAATGATGTACATAGTAATTAAATACTAGCTTTATGTAAAATAACATATTTAATATTGTTTATTAAAAGTCGCCATCAGCCGGTGTACACAGGGGCTAATTTAGTTACTAGGGTTATCACCTGTCCAGTTTTTAAGCGCACAGCCCCGTTTTTGCATGGTCTGTATGGTTCAAAACTGTCTGTCTGTATTTCTAAAGAATTCAGAGAAGAAAACCCAGGATTGCTGCTAAAATATCAATTTCTTGCAATACCCATGAGACTTAGCCTTACCCATTGTGGTTTAGGGCACAGCCAGGGCAGTATTCAAAAAACAAAATGCCTTTTTTAGTGGATTTCCAGAAATTCTGACAGGATTCTGCACTGATTTATGCAGCAGTCAGCCAACGACCGACTGTTGCATCATAACAATGCCTATGACATCACATGTCCACCCCCTGAAGTCTCTCATCACGCCCCACCCTTTGGATTTTCTTTTTAGGAAAGGTGGCTGCCCTGTTACTATCATGCATGCTAAATTCTACTAGTACTGTTACCCAATGCAGTTAGCTGTGATCTAGTAATGTGCGGGTCAAGTAAATATCGACCTGCACCTGACTCTAACCCAGCCCTTCAGCACCCACACCCGACCTTAACCTGGTGTGTTCCCCTATTTATATACCTGCACCCATCATAACTATGCCTATGACATCACATGTCCACCCCCTGAAGTCTCTCATTACACCCTCCTTTGAATTTTCTTTTTAGGAGAGGTGGCCGCCCTGTTACTATCATACATGCTAAATTCTACTAGTACTGTTTCCCAATTCAGTTAGCTGTGATCTAGTGATGTGCCGGTCAAGTAAATGTCGACCTGCACCTGACTCTAACCCAGCCCTTCAGCACCCAGGCCCAGACTGGCAATCTGTGGGTTCTGGCAAATGCCAGAGGGGCTGCTATAAGGTGCCATAGAAAGTCAGTATTTAGTGGGCTGGTGGGGGCTGATTGGGCCTCTGTGTACCTGAAATGCCAGGGCCTATTTTAATTCTCAGTCCGGACCTGCCCACACCCGACCTTAACCCGGTGTGCTCCCCTATTTATATACCTGTGCCTGTCCCGCTGTGATGTCATGGGAGGGTTGGGACACTTGGGTGCAATTATATAAAAAGGCGCACATGGAAGTGGGGCACTAGACAGTTGCAGCAAAACATCAGCCCATACCCGTCTGCAGCCCGCAAACATTGTGTGGAAGCCCCGCAGGTTCGGGCCAGCCTGCATATCACTACTGTGATCAGACTATGAGCTATCAAATGAAAAAAAAATTGCGTTACTTAAGGTGGCTGTAGATGTTACAATTACGATCTTTCCAAGAAAGATCGTTAATTTCAATACACACGTGTAGAGCCGTATTGTCAGATATACAGATAGAAACAATAGAATTTAACCTGTATCTTACAATTCAGCCCTAACAATTGCCAATATTTGGGTGCCTTCAAATGCTCCCGATCAAAATTTTCTGGCAAGCAGACCAATATCCAAGTCTTCTGCTGTTATTGGTCGGCTTGTCTCCCACCATACACGAACCGAATATTGTACAAAAATTAGTTTTGTACGATATTATCTGTGTGCCTGTGGCCACCTTTATTTGGGTAACAAACTGGTGCAATTTAGAAGTTATGTTTGTAAAATAGCCCCATTATTTCCCCTTTACCCATTTTTTTTCTGCGCCATTTGGTTCTTACTTAGTTTACTCAGAACAGCAGGAGGTCATTTATAGTACATTAAATTCAAGGTATGTTTTGGGCTGCCACTTTGCATGCTACGTCGCCTGTCATCAAAGGGTTAAATAAGATGCAAATGAGCATCAATTTAGAAAAAAAAGACAATTTTGGAATGTGTTTCTGAATTACATGTTCTGAGTAGTGTGAAGTTTGATCTTTACACTTGAGCGAGTAATGTACAAAATAAGGTTTGTGCTGATTCATCAGGAATAGAACGGTGACTATTTATTGAAATGGCAATTGCGGTAACACAAACATATTTCTTTTGATGGAAAATAAGTAACATTTGGCATTTGTAAAGCTGCTGTGTTTATAACCGTGTATTAGGGTTAGTTAGAGGTTATACCAACACAAAGTTTCCCCTGTGGCAGAAATTCCATTTATCTAAGAGCTCTAGGTACGGTATTTATAACATAATGTACATTAGTAACACCGGAATTTATATGGAAATTTTGCTCTGCACTTGTACCGTAGAAGTGTATGGAGTAATATGGCACAAGTCCAGCAAACTTGTATAGAATCTGTCTCTCAGGTTTATAACTTTAAAGGCTGCAGTTATCTTTTATGCAAATCCAGGATTTCATTTGGGATTCCCAGCACTTAGTCCTTAGTCAAACCCTACAAATCATGTGACTTTTAAACAGAAAAGTACCAAAAGTGACACATTTTGTTCAAAATATAAAAATCTAGGAGGGTTTTGATCAATTTAAAATATGAAAAATAGGTATTGGATAAGATTTGATATTAGGATGAATCCTATGCCAAATCCTAAATCCATATAAAAGAATTGGGGCATCCCAGATATGAAGACATACATAGATAGCACATGGTTTACCCTTTTTTTCTCTCGGGGTTATATTATCAGTCATAAGTGTGGAAACAGAGTGTGGAAAAAGAGGGAAATTTTACACTTTCCTGTAAGCAGAAATAAGACCTTAAACCACTAACTTTTTCAGTTAAGTGTCGGACTGGCATAACCAGGGCCTTACAGAAGACCTTAGTATAGAGCTCACTAAAGGAGAACTAAACCCTAAAAATGAATATGGCTAAAAATGCCATATTTTATATATTGACCTTATTGCACCAACCTAAAGTTTCAGCTTCTCAATAGCAGTAATGATCTATAATTTCAAATCTGTCACAGGGGGTCACCATCTTGGAAAGTGTCTGCGACACTCACAGGCTCAGTGGGCTCTGAGCAGCTGATGAGAAGCTAAGCTTAGGGGTCATTTCAAATTATCAAGCAGAAAAGTGTGTTTGCCTGTAATATAAACTGATGCAACAGGGCTGATTATTAAATTATAATGCTAATTGCACTGATTTCTGAGCTGCCATTTAGTAGTGTATTAATCACTAATAAACCCTATATTACAACATTTGTATTATACATGTGTACTGTATATTGTGAGTGGGTCCCTAAGCTCAGTAAGTGACAGCAGCACAGAGCATGCACAGTGAAGATGGGGAATTACTGGGGCATCTTTGGAGATACAGATCTTTACTGCTAAAGGGCTGTGGTTGCCTTGGGCTGGTACATAATGTATAACATTCCTAGTCTACTTCTTTACCTAAGCTTTAGTTCTCATTTAAGCCACCTACTGCCACTGGTCAACAGCAATTCAGCCCTACTATAAGCCCACTCAGCACCTGTGAGCATGCCTAGGGTAGTTGGAGCCAAACAGGATTGGAGCTTATATTTAACTGTATGAATAAGAACTATTTAACGCTTAACTTATATAGAAGATAAACATTTCATGTCTCTTTTTTCAGATGATGAAACAAACCTCTAAAATAAGCTAACAATTGTGGAACATTCCGCATGTCGCCGGATATCTTGCTGCATTTGGAAGTGATCACATATGAGCAAAGCAGCGCTTCCAAATCTTGTACCCATTTGAGGTGGCATCTTCGGTGTAGAAAAAAGGCTTCTAAAACCAAGAATGACACAAGAGAAGCGGAGTTTGCACAAAACGCCACCTGATGGAGGCTGGGGATGGATGATTGTGATTGGCTGCTTTTTTGTTACTGTTTGTACTCGTGCAGTTACAAGGTATGTAGGCTATCGGTCAATCTATCTATAATCTATCAATCTTCTATGTATCATCTATCTATTTATCCACCTATCATCATCTATCTATCTATTTATCATCTTTCTATCTATCTATCTATTTATCCACCTATCATCATCTATCTATCTATTTATCATCTATCTATCTATCATCGGTTGTCTATCTATTTTCTTCCATCCATATCTAATAGGCAATGTAGACCGATAATGTGTACTATAATAGTGTTTTATACATGTTTGTCCCATTGCCTAGTAGGCAATGGGACAAAGACGAGAAAATGAAGATGTTAGCTAGCCATTTACATTTATGAAGTCTAAAATTCCCAAATTTGGTAGGCCTAATGTATCATTTATGGACAGGGTGAAAATTTCACAAAAAGTGCAGGGTTGTGGACCTTCTGTGTATGCAGCAAGGCTGTTTTATATATATAATACACAAAAGCCATCAATATCTTGTAAATTATATCCTTATAAACGGTGAGTTCTGATGTCATCAGTTATAAACAGTGAGTTCTGATGTCATTTCTGTCACATGACTCTTTATTATAATAAATAAAGTACCCCCAGTTTCAAAATATGAGGATATTAGAAGTTACCTCGGAGTTCCATGACCTGTATAAAAACACTCGGCCTTCGGCTCCGTGTTTTTATATGGTCATGAAAATCCTCGGTAATTTATAATATCCTTATATTTTACAAGAGGGGGTACTTTATTCACTATATAATCTACAGTCTGGTCATTTCCCTATGGGACCAGACTGTAAATGATATCCTTATAAACGGCGCGCTCTGATGTCAGAACGCGCCTGAAGCGAATGCATAACGCATCCGAAACGGCGACCAAAATTTTACACCGGCGACCAAAATTTCGACGCCGACCCCTCCGACCCTCCCTCCTGACCCCCCACAAAATGTAGATTATAATGCATAATGTACCCCCTTCTAGAAATTTATAAAGATATCAGAAGTCACCTCGGAGTTATGTGACCTGTTTAAAAGCACTCGGCCTGCGGCCTTGTGCTTTTATATGGTCACATAACTTCTCGGTGACTTATAATATCTTTATAAATTACAGTAGGGGGTACATTATCCACTATATATACATACTGTGTATACTGTCTATATGGGCAGGTGGTAGGTGCGACATAGGTCTCCCCTATCCTGGGGATTAATCCGGGACAGGTGCAGAATGCAGCATTACCTCGGACACAAGTGCTCTATATTAACAGTAAAGAGGATGATTTGAATCTCTTATGTCTTTTGTACATGGTGCTTTAGTACATGAGTACTTGTGTGCCTTTAGCACATATATTCATCCATTTACACCAATTATTTTTGCTTAGTGTCAGACTGAAGTTTTAGGGAAGAACTTTTGGTATGAAGCATAACAAAAGTGATGTAAAGGCGATTTATTGTCTAACTAAGATGATAATCACAGCAAGCTTTCAGAACATTGCAGTTCCTTCTTCAAAGCTGAACTGCAATGTTCTGAAAGCTTGCTGTGATTATCATCTTAGTTAGCCAATAAAGGTATCGCCTTTACACCACTTTTGTTATGCTTCATATCAAAAGTTCTTCCCTATAACTTTCTCAACGGGCTAACATTACATTACTTGTCAGACTGAAGTTATTCAGGCCCACCAAGAAACCGACCTGTAGGCCCCTGTGCCAGATCCCTCCTACACTGTTTGCCAGTCAACACCCCTCTGCTTAGGGCAACCTTTCCCACAACTGTACAATTTAGCCAAGGCTCCCAGTACAGCTGTAGGTTGAACTGGACAGCTTGGCTTTTGAAGGGAGTGCTGAGTTTCAAAATGTTCTTTCCAGTGTCCAACATTGTGAAAGCTGGACAGGAATCCACCCAGTTGTGTCTGAGCAAGTCATTGACACACTGTGCTCCTACGGGGAAAGTCCCAAACAGTGGCATAACTAGATGTTACTGGGCCCCACATCAAATCCAATTTAGGGCCCCAAAAAAAATGTACATGTTCTACCCAGATTGAATTATTAATATTGAAATAGTTCATTATATAGGGCCTTACTGGCTCCCCTACAGTCCCGGGCCCCCTGCAACCGCAGGGTCTGCTTTCTCTGTAGTTATGCCCATGGTCCCAAAATAGTATTCTGCTTTGATTCTGCAAGGGGATTTATAAAGCAAAATGCTGATCTAAATTACACAAAGGTATGCTGAATATTATAGGTAAAATAAAGTTTTTTTGTCTTAATTTTAGTTAAATACAGAGCAAAAATTAACTGAGGTGCATGTAATGGTTAACTGAAAAACAACATGCTTCATGTTTTCAGAACACAGATTTACGTCATTCAAGGAACATCTTAAAACTTGCGACATTTTCCTATTCAGTTAGCAATTAAAGGCATCACCTCAATCGCCTTTTGATATTTTGAATTGCAAAGGTGGGACAATGTACAGTATGCTCAGATTGTTCTGAATCATACTGAATGCCAAAAAACTCTGCTTACATTCTTTTGTATGCGTCACATTCACTGTAATGGGATATGATTTGAGTATCGCCATTAACAACAGATTTCTTGTTTTTCTAGGTGCATATCTATATTTTTCGTAGAGTTTCAGTCATATTTTGCTCAAGATTATGCAAGGACTGCTTGGATACATTCCATTGTTGACTGTTCCACTATGCTGTGTGGTAAGTGTTCCTCTCAAAGAAAATCCCCCAAATACAACAGGATGAATTTTAAAGTATGCAGAATTCGGAATAAGACAAAGGGCAACTAAAACCTGTAATTTTTTTTCTCAGCAAATTAAAATAAAAGCCTTTCGATGTTTCATTATGCATGTCAGAGGTGATATTTAAAATATGCTACTTTAACTTTTTGCAGCTCCCATTGGAAGCTATGTGAGTAATCATTTCTCCTGTCAAGTTGGCATCATCCTAGGAGGAGTACTCGCATCCACTGGACTCGTTCTGAGTTCTTTTGCCACAAGCCTGGAGTATCTCTACCTCACTCTAGGTGTGCTCACAGGTAATATGCACTCACTTTTCTTTCTGTCCTGAACAGTTATACTCATTATGAGCATTCATGGTTTGGGTAAAAAAGTTCAGGAAGGATGGTGTGGGGAAGCATTTTGCAGAGGGTTGCCTAAATGGAGACATCATCAGCATAATGACAGTGGTGTCTCCAGAGTGGCAAACCTCTGAATAATGCTTCCCCCTGTCCCTTAGACATTTTAAAGTATGTTAACAGCTGACGGGTAAGAACTGCTTGACTTTCCTGCACAAGTATATTTTCTGTTAAAGAAGATATTGCCATCTTATGTACTCAGGTGTCCTGCAGCTCCAGTAAACAGGTAAAGTGGGGAATGGCTTTATTCTAGAAAATATTGATGAGAATTCTTAAAGTACAATGTGTTGCGTTTAATATTAATAGGTGTGTGTGAACTGTCTGCCTATGGTTTCTTGCACCTAACAACAGTGTGCCTGTTATGCTATTAATGTAAATGAGGCTAAGGTGAAGGTTGTAGGGACAAAAGAGGAGCTTGTAACACTGCATGCAGTTGAGGAACATCATACAAGTTGTGGACAATTGAGTGTTACGAATGGAGTCCCGAACCCAGAACTGACTCCAAGGACCTGGTCGTGGCTCACTCTTCCGCCTATAATAACCACCTTTGGCTTCAGGAGGAGCCCTCCGCTACTTTGATGCCACCAGGTCTTAGCTTGAGAGGACCAGGGAGAGAGTTCTGGGCAGGGAAGGAAACCAAACGTTGTAACTGGAATAAAGAACAAGGAGCGTGGTCAGGGAACAGGCTGGGTTAATACCAATCAGAAGCGGCCGTACAGATTCAGGAGACGAGAGAGTATTTGAGGTTACAGGCCTAGTCAAACACACTGATTTCGCAGTACAATGCAGGATCCAAAAGTGTAGTCAATACATGGGCAAAAGTCAAGACAGGCAGCGAATTAGACAAGGTCAGGAACAGATCAGAAACTCACCGAGGAACTAAAGAATTAGACCTTTCGAATTTCGACCCAAGGCGCCATGACATCATTTGTGCCGATGCTCAAATCCGAAATCGAGAGGCGCATCCCTGATGTGGGTGCAATGGGCGTGCTCTTCGCACACCCACTATACCACAATGTAAATTCCTCAAATTGTGCTTCATTTAATAACTGAAACAAAATTTTGCTCTTCAATATTTAGATGTAACTTTACCTGCTGCAGCTGTAAAGAAACCTGCATTGTGGGGGATCATGCCAAATACAACACAGTTGAAAATGAAGCCCTGTGCGTTATGACATTTGCATTTAGTATGTATTCTTTTGTGGCTCTTGATGACATTATAACCTTTGAGAACTGTCCATCATCATGACTCTACATAAGTGGAACACCTTAATGCTTTATTTGTGATGAACTTTCCAGTGTATTTCTGTTTTCAGTGCATAATAAATCTTTTGTATTTTCAGTATATTTCTGTACACTTGACATGGGCGTAATCTCATAATAATTACTCAATGTCCCCGACAGTCATGGTATATGACAGAGCTACCAAACTTGTTTTATGACAAAGCACCCAGGGCAGAGAAATTATTCTTTACTTCAATTTCTGGTATTTGCAGTTTGCTGTTACTATAATTAATAAAAGAATAGCAGATATAAAACAACCAATAGAAGTGAGCCTACCTGGCATTATAGGTCAGATGCTGACTTAATGAAACTTATTGCAGGTAGAGTTTCTAAAGACCTACCCAGTTGCTATAGTTTTAGAAGGTTGGAAGCAGTCTGGAGATTATTGTATATAAAACGCCAGCAACTATGACAATTTATCCACTACTTACACTGGTATGGTTTATTTGCTTTAAGGTCAAAATACATATGCATTATACACTACCACTACCAAACTTTGCTTTTTAAATTTGACTGGCTTTCTTAATTTAACAGAGCTGGCATAAGGGCCATTATTTGTACAAACTACATGGAGAGGGATATAATAACAAACATTATTAGTTTAGCGAAGCCTTGGTATTTAAGGATTAGTGATCGGTCTCCTAGAGGATAGTATTAATAATCTGGCATTACATTGTTTTTGCTTGGAAGTCAGCCAAACATTTACAAAGTAAAAATGTGCATTGCAGGCACCTGCATCAACAAAGAAGTTAATGTTTACTCAGTCTTTTAGTATCTCCAGTTTGTCTTCTCAGAGATGTTCCAGCACACACAGAGCTATCGTTATTTAATAAACGTCACCCAAGAATGTTGGTTTAGGCCAAAACTGTTAATTATCAAGGGTTAAAATAGTTTTTGAACTGATCCCAGTATCAAGAATATAGAATTGACACAATACATTTTCTGAACCTGTAGATCAGGTGTGGCAAGGTATGTGTGCAACTTTTATGGAAAGGCACAAACATACACAAAACAATTGCAGCTACATGGGTTGTATGGTTGTCAATCACAGATGGGGGCCTGAGATGTGTGTTCCATTTAACCATAGATTTAACTGGAAACAGTTAAAGGAGCTAAGTTTGCAACCTCTCCAAAGAAGAGGCCTTTTTGCCAGAAGATAGCATTATCCAACTCAATTACATAAACTCAAATCTAAGAGTTCCTGTGGGCATAAGAAGTGTCTTCCAAGGCCCACACAGTTCTTACAATTGAGTTTAGGAACGCTTTAATTGATTACCAGTTCTTTACAGCTTCTCCACATATCACAATTATGCACACAGCACAGTACTCTTCTTCCCTTATCCAGCTCAATTTGACACACACAAAGTTTAGTCAACAACAGTTAATAAGGACCCTGCTAGCTCTGACCCTGTCACTGTGGCCCTATAATAAGCTCAGATAACTTTAGCTCTATTGTTATTCTTATCTTTCACTTAATAACGTGAGCTCCATGCAACTATGCAGACACTAGATTTCCTAAGTAATAGAATGGATTTAACCTGGGTACCTCCTATGTGGTTGGTATTTACAAACCATTGGGATCGTCAGTTATTCTTACACCAAAGAGGCTTGGGACAACATCTTACTTCCTTACATCTCCTTCTCAGGGAAACAACCAACGGACTGACACTAGAGCATTATTTGTTGGACGTTTTCAGTTCAAGTCCCCACACTGAAGGTCAAAATTCATGTCTGGAAACCCTTAACTAATAGCAAGGTTAAAGATATAGGAAGTGTTCTAATAATATTTAGGAGATAAAATAAGCAAATTTCACAATAATTGAAATTCAGACTTGGCTTTCAGGTATATACAGAAGAGCAAATAGGCTTTTTTTTACTAATATATCATATAAATAGCCTTCATGTTGATTACTTCCTGGAACTGGCCAAGCCATTTGGCAACCAACATATATCTTATAACATATATCTTATAAGGAGGTATAAAGAAACTTTTCAGTTCGCATTATATCCCCTGCTGGCCCATTCATCAGAGGTAGGTAGACACAGCTAATACTATACTATACTACTGTCCATGTATGAGAAGATTCCTCTCTGCACGCACTTGATTTAAAAAAATCTTGGCTAAAGATACTCAATGTGGGGTAGTTCTGGAAATTGTTGGCAGTTGCTTCCCATTTATGGAAAATGATCACAGAATACCTGTATAATTATATCCTGAAAATCTCCCGCCATGTTTAAAGAATGCGGGATGCAGACCAGTTCAATTCCAATGAGTATATAGTATTTATATGAGAATAATACAGATTTATATAGACTAATGCTATCAGCTATGGCTTTAACAAATGGTCTGTGTTCTTTGACTTTACCTAAATTAAAGATTTATTGCTGCATATGAAATGAACATAACACCTTATATATTGCACATAGATAATGTTCGAGAGATAATCATCACTTTTTACTCTCATTTCTGTAGGCCTTGGATTTGCACTTTGTTACAGCCCTGCCATTGCCATGGTGGGCAAATACTTTGAGAAAAGGAAAGCATTGGCATATGGGATTGCAATGTCTGGGAGTGGCATTGGCACCTTTATTTTGGCCCCTGTGGTTCAGCTGCTCATTGAACAGTTTTCCTGGCGGGGAGCATTACTCATCCTTGGCGGATTTGTTTCCAACCTCTGTGTTTGCGGTGCTTTGATGCGACCTATTTCCCTTAAGGAGGACTCTTTGCATTATCCACTCAAACAAGAGCCACAGCTGGATTCCTCATGTTCACCTCTGTGCCAGGACTGTTCTCATAAGAGACTTTGCTATTGCACCACAAAGGAATACCGTTTCTTACTAAAACCAAAGTTCATCATACTCGCTGTGTCCTTTCTTTTTCTGGCTTATGGGTGTAGTCCTCCCTTCGTCTACCTTGTGCCTTACTCTCTAAGTGTGGGAGTCAGCCACCAAGAAGCTGCTTTCCTGATGTCCATTCTTGGAATCGTAGACATTGTTGGTAACATCACCTTTGGATGGGTAACTGATAGAAGGTAACATTCTAAGTGCAATGAGATGCATTAATCACACAACTTATCTTTATTTGTCCTTACTAGTCCTTCAAGAGGAATCAGTGACTATTTCGTAGGAACATGATGTCAAGATAATTCTGTGGTTTGAAATACAGGTCCATTATCCAGAAACCTATTATCCAGAAAGCTCAGAATTACGGAATGCCCATCTCCCATAGACTACATTATAATGAAATAATCCAATACAAAAGGTCTTCTGCACTCAACCCATTATCAACGTATTAAGGTCATTGAGACATTTTGTGCATACTGCTACTAAAAAGTGCCTTACCCTTTAAACAAAACAGAGATTGTTTGTCCATATATTGTAATATATTTAAGCTGGCCAACTACGTCAAAGTCATCCCATATCTGGCTAGTCCTACTCTCATATTGCATCTGATTCATTAATTCTATTGCTTCATTATACACTTCACAAAGGGACTAAGTTTTACCTGCAACTTACTTGCTGCTTTCAAAGTAAAACCCCCAAACTTGGTTGCCCTTTTATTAGACACCAGTGGGATCACCTGACTGTGGCTGGAAGGGGTGGGAGTTACATGTAATTCCCACCCCTTCCAGCCACAGTTGGAAAAAATTAGTGGTGAGCACACCTTTTCCTTGTTTGTTATTGTTCAGTTAGGAGCAGTGACCAGTAATCTTTATTGGAAGCAAAACCAGCTTTTTGGGTTAATTTAATGCTTCCATGATTTTTATTGTAGACTTAAAGTATGGAGATCCAAATTACGAAAAGATCCATTATCCGGAAACCCCCAGATCCCGAGCATTCTGGATAAAAGGTCCCATATCTGTATCAACAATGGGGGGACATTATCTTTTCAGTTAAGGAAGCGGGTTAGGTTTTTGATATTTGGGAGGCAGTGCCCTTTCTCCAGGAGAAGAGTTCCCACATATCTAGATAATTGTTCAGGAGAGTGGACATTTTCCAAGGCTGGCTATATGATTAAATCATATGGCCAGCCTGGGAAAATGTCCAGTCCCCTGAACAATATGTGAGTGAAAAGCTGCACTGGCAGTGTGCCTTACAACTTATAGTGGTGCAGGCCACCTATAGAAATCCGACAACATAACTTTAGACAATTCAGAGAATGTGAGAATGTGTCAGTAGTCATACAAGAGTAATTTACCTTAAATATAAGAAGCTTTCCCTAGCTATGGAGATTTAAAGGAGAATAGTTTAAAAAAAAACCTCCCCCCTACCCTGGGTAGACCCCCTCCCTCCTCCCCCCCAGCCTACCTGCCCCCCCCGGGCAAATTACCCTAATTTTTTACTCACCCCTCCGTGCAGATTCTGGCCTCTGAGTTCACGGCAGCCATCTTCTTTCTTCGGTCTTTTTCGGAAGTTTCGGTGCTTGCACAGTTGGAGTTAATCTCCTGTCCCGAACCACTGCGCATGCGCTGAAAGTCAGGGGGGAGGAAGGAGGGAGCCTACCCAGGGTAGGGGGGAGGGTTTTTTTAAACAACGGGTTGAATCCACCTTTAAATAAGCATGATTTAACTCCTTGTGCATATGAACCTTTAGAACATAAATTATGTTTCTGCTGAATGAGACTAAGGGCAACCCCTGCACCAAAATAGAATCACCTAAATATAGATTACATGCAGCATATAGGCTAAACAGCACCATCTACAGATTACCTTTTGCATTGCTGCTTTTTATGGAACTACATTTTCAAGAGAATTTAGACCTAATCTTTCCTTTTATACAATATTTGTTTTGTTTTTTTCACAGTAACAAGGGACTCATTTACTAATAGGATGCAAATTTTAAAAAAGTCACAATAGTGGTTATTTACCATATTTATTTGGTTTTCAGCAATTAAAAATACTAAATAAGTAATGCTAAAAGCTAAATAACTTTTAGTATTATGTAGACAGTGATATTCAGACAGCATTTGATCTTAATTTTTTACTATTGGTAGTTTTTCATTTTTATTATTTATTTAGCTTATTTTTTATGGAACTCTTCAGTTTGAAAATTCAGCATCAATCTGGTTGCTCGGGTCCAAAAGAGGAATAGGAGAGGGTCTGAGTAAAGACGATAAAACAAGTTTTTAGTTACTGGGGTCAGTGATCACCACTTAAAAGCTGGAAAGAGGCAGAAAAGGAATTGGCCATTCTATAGCATACTAAAACTTGAAGGTAAACTACCCCTTTAATATTTGCATTTCACTGTAAAATAGATCAGTAATAATGTACAATATGTACATAGCCATCTTTATGTTTCAATATTTTTCATAAACATAATAGATTTTGTTTCACAGGCTAAAGATATACTGTCATGGGGAAAAAAATCAATTTCTCAAAAGAGCAAACAGATTTTTTAATATTCAATTTTGAAATCTGACAGGGGGCTAGACTTATTGTCAATTTCCCAGCTGCCCCAAGTCATGTGACTTTAAGTATATTGAGATAAACATAGGGGAAGAATATACAATGCTGCATGATTTGAACAAATATGTACATATACATAGCCATCTTTACATGGGATGTTAAGTTTTGCATGTGTGTGTATCTGGTTATATTTATTGAAAGGTGGCCTCAGTTGTTAATCATGTTTCAATATGGGCCTGTTATCATTAGCGGGTCAGACTGGGGCGTCCAGGGCCCACCGGGACTTCAACTTCAAGGACCTGCCTTGCAAAGTGAGGGGCCTTCCACCCGTTTGGACTGGGCCGGAGGGACACCAAGAAAAAACCTGGTGGGCCGCCGGCCCAGACCCGTTCGTCAGATTGGCTGCCCTAAAGAAAAAGATTAGCCGCAATGCACTGGCACTTGGGGGGCGCAGGAGTTTGGATGTCCAGAAGGAGCCCCCAGTGACTACTAGGTGGGCCCTTGTTACAGCCCCGATGGGCCCCCAATGCTCCAGTCTGAACCTGACAGTCTGGGCAGGGGAGTGGGCCTGTGTCGAAAGGGACTGATTCAGGCCGGGTCCACTGGGTTTTTTTGCCAGTGTCCCCCTGGCCCAGTCTGTCTGATTATTAGATGATCAGATGTAAATATAATTTGTTCTTTAAACACATTCAGCACATAGGAGATCCTCTTGGAGTAAGATATGTGAAGATACAGTGCCCTCTAATGGATTATTCATAGATTATGCTTTTGCCATCCAACAGACATGAAGCTAAAGCAATGTTCTTTACCCACAATTTAGTTTCCCTAATTCCAGTATAATAGTGGGCGCCCACTAAATAATATAGCTAAATACTTTTTTTTTCATCTACACAGATGTAATTTAGCATCCGCCTGCAAGTTTAAGCAAATGTTTGGTGCAATGACATAATGGGGGTCATTTATCAACACTGGGCAAATTTGCCCATGGGCAGTAACCCATGGCAACCAATCAGATTGCTGCATTCATTGTTCTATTTGCAGCTGGTTTCAAACAGCTAATCACTGATTGGTTGCTATAGGTAACTGCCCATGGGCAAAATTGCCCAGTGTTGATAAATGAGCCCCACTTTGTGCATGTGATTCAGGTGTATGTATGTAGGCAGAAGACACTTTAAGAATGCATACACATCAGCATTTTCTCATGCATTCCCCCTGCATGGTAGTAGTACAGTAGCCAGTAACAGAAGAGTGCTATTCATAATATGCATGCTTAGTATATAATGCATTGTATTTAATGATATTGCATCATGATTATTGATCAATGACCTAAAATGTTTCTTCATGTTTCCTAGGTTCCTAAAGAAGCATCGATACTGCTGCTACCTCATAGCCGTGGGGCTGGATGGCCTCTGCTGCCTGTTTCTTCCTATCCTGACATGCTTCCAGTTGCTGGTGCCTTTTTCTGTCATGTTTGGCTACTTTGATGGGGCCTATGTGGCTCTCATTCCTGTCATTACTGGAGATGTCGTAGGAACTTCCAACTTGTCCTCTGCCTTGGGGGTGGTGTTCTTCCTGCATGCAGTGCCCTATTTGTTGAGCCCGCCTATTGCAGGTAGGTTTGGTAATGCACACTTAGCAGCCAGCTGAAGTTGGCATAATAAAACTGATGCTTTTTATCCCTGTTCCAAACAAAAGCCTCTATTCTATTGATATGCAGCATGCTGCGTCTAAACAAATACACTGAAACACAAGCAACTAAGAACGCTCATGTGTACAGCCAGGCAGAATACAATGGAATCAAATAGTGAATTTGTTTATTTGCACTCAAACCTGCATTTAAACGTGTGTTAAACGCATAAGAAACACAGGAAAAAAAAAACACCCATGTGTAAGAGCCCTAAATGTGACCATACACTATAAGAGCCGCGACCTCACCAAACGAGCAGATCTGATATGCCCACCCACAGCAGGGAGATATTGGGTTAATCTGAACGCTCGGCCCTACGGCCAAACAATCGGATTACATCGAAGAGAATGGGAACCAACGAATAGTAGGACCGCATCAACTAGACAATACGGTCCTTGATCGCCAGAAAAATCAAAACTTCCCAATCGATATGTAGCCAATTTTTGGCCTGATATCAGTTGGGGAGACCCGTTGGCAGATAAGATGCTGAGTAGGTCTAAAGGACTGATATCGGCAGCTTTAATGCCCATGTATGGCCACCTTAACTGTGTAGGCAAATATTACAGAAAGACTTCTAAAGCATAAGCCTGGTATTAGCCACCTAAAACTGCTGCTATCTCAGAAACCATTAAAAATAGAGAATTAAAGGACAAGGAAAGTCTAAAATAGAATAAGGCTAGAAATGCTGTATTTTGTATACTAAACATAAACATGAACTTACTGCACCACAAGCCTAATCAAACAAATTATTTATGCTTTCAAAGTTGGCCACCGGGGGCTGTCATCTTGTAACTTTGTTAAAGGACCAGTAACATAAAAAAAAATGTTTAAAAAGGCTTTGCTTTTTAAAAGTTTCATTTGTCTTTGTGTTTTTAAACATTTTTTTTTGATGTTACTGGTCCTTTAAACATCTTGGCCTGACCCTGAAGCACATGCTCAGTGTGGTCTGGGCTGCTTAGGGATCGTCATAAACAAAGCTGCTTGAATTCTGCATGGCTGGGAAGTAAGGCGGGGGCTCCCCCTGCTGTTCATAAGTATGATTGTTTCCCTGCTCAACATCTGACAATTCCTATCCACAGCAGTAAATGAAGGGAGAATTTCACTGCATACAGTCAGGTTTCTTTTAAAGACTGTACACATTTTTTAATTAAAGTATATTGGAGAAAGGGTTATTTTTCATTAAAGAATGTAAAAATGGGATTTTATTTTTTTACCTTTCCTTGTCCTTCAATGTGAAATGCAGAATAATCTGACTATGTTTACATACATTTTTTTGTAAGAGATTTTACACTCTTGCACTCGTGCATTCCCCTTTCTTATTTATTTGACCGTAAGAGAATAAACAATTTCATGGAGCCCATTCATTCCAGTAGAGTACAATAGTGTGCAGTGACATTAACCCATACTGATACCTGTGCCCATTTAAAAACCAGCAAGCTTGCAATCTTCTCCATGAGAATCACAAATATAAAAACAAACAAATACAAAAAGTATTGCAGAAGTGACACCTGTATTGGTTAACGATAAAAATACATTGCAAGCATTCAGAGCACCATCAGGCAAAAACGAAATGCCTTTCCAACTTTCATTGGTATTTTGCCTGACAAAGGGGCCTTGGTGCTCTGAAAGGTTGCAATGTATTTTTATTGTTAGTCAATATATGTATCACTTCTTCAATACTTTTTGTATTTGTTTTTTTTTATTTGTAATTTTTGCTACTGGCTAACACAGTACCACAGTTTTTGTTTTTACCCTGATGTAAGAAATCCAAAAAGAAAGCATTGGCCTACTCCAATACTACACCAGCTACTATAGCAGTATTACATCATTAACCACATTGGCAGATATTCTTTTATCACCATTCAGCAGCTGCAAAAGTATTTACATAGTCATGAATGCAAATAGTGGACTCTCATATTGAAAGTGCCGTATTGCTTATCGAGTGATTGCATCGCTATATATATATATAGAGAGAGAGGAAGAGAAGGTATGTTTGTACATATAACTGGGATTCTCACACTTGCATGGCTGTTTAAGGGAACAATCGATTATAAACTGCTGAAACAAACAATGTTTTCTTAGAGTTTTCCCCAACAGCTACAATTAATTATTCAAGTACCAAATGTGAAAAATATTACTTAATGTCAAGCTGATATATGATATTTTTTCCTTGTTCAGGTTGGCTGGTGGACACGACCGGTGACTACACAGCAGCATTCCTACTTAGTGGATTCTCCATGATATTCTGCTCTATTCTTTTGGGTCTGGCTAAAATAATAAATAGGATAAAGAAGAATCCCCAGGCCACAGTTGTGCGCTCCTCTGATATAAAGCAAGAAGTCTGGACTAATGGAGATGTGTCCTGTCTCAATGCAATAAGCTAAAAAGAGATGTAGGTACTGAATTGAGCCAAGAACAAACACATTTCCATTGTTCAGCATCTTTCCCATGCAATTACAAACCAGCAGGACTTACTCTGGAATCTACCGTTGGCACAATTTATATCTGGGGAAAGCCAATATTGATCAGGGAAGGTTCTATACAATTGCACAGAGCGGAAATTGACAAAATCGAATAAGCTTGAGTTGCACAGCGGCTGCACAGAGACTGCACGTAATAAAGCCACGGATGGACACGAGTAAAGGGTTTGGTATTGATTTTCTCAACCAAGGAGAATACCTTGTGCCTTAAGTATAACTATTACCCAGAAGCAGCTGTACAGCTTCATATCTGGGACACTTTCCCATTTTCCTTTAACATCAGGCTAAATGCACATTATCATGGCGAGAAGACGCTGTGAGAGATCAGTCGATGAAGTCTTCCTGATTCAGGACTGGGACGCAGTGCCACTTACTTGAATGGATTTGGGGTGGGTCAGTGGATGTCAATGAGTAAAGCCATTAAATTGATAACAATGAAGCTACACAATGTATGGTACAATTATTTCTCATCCTACAACTTCTTTGTTCTGTAGCTCCCCTTCAAGTCACATATATGATAACTCTTGTCAGTGAAAGGCATCATATTCATCAGATAGCAGGCAGGCAGGATTCCTGCAGGAAACAGAGGGACCTGGACTAGAGTCCTGCGTGGGTCCATTTTTTGAAACCTGTACCTGCAATCCGAACACACTACCCACAATTTAACCCGTATGTTCCCGCTACCCGACCGCAATAGGCCAACTAACCTTCCAACTCAGGGGACACGCAAAAGTGACATTTGACCAGAAGTGATGTCACTCTAGTGTTGAATCTTAGCAAAAAATGTTTAAAAACTGGATCAAGCCCGCACCTTTGTTGGGTACCCAACTGGGTTACACTAGGACTGCCTGCACGGTCAAGGAATCAGGGACATTTTGTCTGAAACTCGACCACTTTGCAGGTATTCTGCAGGTACCTGACCCAATGCAGGACTTTTCCCTCTACTGCTGCCAAAGGGGTGAAGTTAACTGCAAATGGGGGAGGGGGGGAAGGATTTTGGCACATTGGGAGTGGGTTAGGCAGGTTGGGGTGTGACCAGGCAATTGTATGGGGCTCCACCAATCCATATGGCAACCCTGATTCAAGGGCTCTTTTCTAACACATGTGCTAATTTGCAAAGTGCATTTGCCAAACACAAAATCAGATAAAAGTACTTTGTTCCTATAGAAGTCACTGGTCTCGTCATAAAGTACATCTTAGCTTTAAGCCAGGCCCAGTAAATAAGAAAGTGGATGCATCACTATCTAGAATCAAATAACAGATGATTTATGGTATGTTATATAAAAAGCAGATCTCCACTTTCTCAGGGTGGGGGCATTAAGTACTTCTTGAAGGGGAACTATTATGAGTATGAAGATGTAATAAAAACTTCATCATACTGAAATAAGAAACTTTATAAATATAATCAGTTAAAAAAATAATCAAGTTACTCTTCATTATCCCTTTCCTGGCATCTCTCTCTATATTCTTTCTTCATGCGGGAGTTGGGTGTCAGGTTTTCATTGACATTTAGGTCTAATAGCTCACGCCACACAGTATTTCAATATAGAATTATCCAATTGCGCTAGTAAAGTATTTTGTTTTAGAAAAAGCTTTATTTATGTGAAACAGTTTTATACATATGGGCTATTTTATGTGATTTAATTATATAGAGACCTACACTGTTCAGCGGTATAGATTCACAGATATAGATACCCACCTCTTCTTTGGGACTGGGTCCCCTGCCTTGATATCCCACTCTATGGAAGGTGGAAAGTATAAGTCCTACCTCTTGGCATCTTTTGTCCATGCAATGGGATTCAGGAACAGGTTATGGTTCAGCCAGAGAGGAATATTCAGTTCCTACTGTACCTTAAGGACTAATTAAGGTTCCTTATAGAGCTGACATGTAAGGAGCCAATCCCAGAGAGAGAAATAGGCTCCCAGGTTTAAGTTATTTATATAGTCACATCACATAGAGTTACATAACTTAGTTGTCATAATAACTTTTCAGTAGTGATTATACAATACATGTTAATTGGTGGAATAGTGACTTCCCAGGAGCCGCTCTCCCTCCACACACCCCATTTATTGATACTTTCCCAGAACAGTGTGTTATTCCATATAACATTCCAAAGCTAACTTAGAAGTGAGTTAACATAGAACAGCAGAACTATAACAAAATATATGCTTAAACAGAAAATAGTGGGGGGGGGTTATTACTGAGCAGATAAGGGAGTGCAATGATTTTATTAATACAATTGGTGGAGGAGTGCATTGTGATACATAAGTATTGGGGAGCACATTGAGATATATATTTATATAACAAACAAGGGAAAATTGTGCTCACCACTAATTTATAATACCATTAGGCGGGGGTGCAATGAGGCTGTGACCACAAAATACATATAGACAAATACAAGAGTCCTCTGCACTCAACCCATTATCAATAAATTTAAGACAGCGACATTTTGTGCATACTGCTACTGAAAAATGCCTTACCCTTTAAACAAAGCAGGGATTGTTTATATTTATTTATATATACTTGTTGGAGGAGCACATTGAGATATATATATACAAGTGTTGGGAAGAACATTGAGATATATATATGTGTTGTGGGAGCCTATTGAGATATACTGTATATACAACTGTTGGGGGAGTTCACTGAGATGAATAAAGAAGTGTTGCACAAGAGTGTATTGTAATATGTGTAGAACTGCTATGGGAGTACTTTGTACTTGTACTTTGCCTAGTGATAGCAACAATTACGTCTTGTTAATTAAAAGATAAATAGCTAAGTAGCGGTAACACAATGTGAGATATTTATGAAAGAGTGAAGTTAGAGATCACCACAGTCCACTAGAGTGAAATTCCGCCACTCCTCATTCATTTCTATGGGATTTTTATAAGAGTATTTATCAATGGGTGAAAGTGGAAGTTCATCCTTTGATAAATCCCATAGAAATGAATGGAGAGTGGCGGAAATTTGATAAATCTTTGATAAATATTCCCCAATGTTCGTTCTTTTTTAAACACTTTTCAAATTGGCAGGGTGATAGTGCTAAGAATTCTATCTCTTGTGTAACAATAACCGCCTGTATATATTGTATAGTATATTAAACACAAATAAGTACAGATATGGGATCCGGAAACCCGTTATCGAGACAGTTCGAAATTACAGAAAGGCTGTCTCCAATACACTCGATTTTATCTAAATAATCCAAATTTTAAATTTTCTCTGTAATAATAAAACAGTACCTTGTACTTGTTCCCAACTAAGATATAATTAATCCTTATTGTAAGCAAAACCAGCCTATTGGGTTTATTTAATATTTAAATGATTTTCTAGCTTTCTTAAATTATGAAGATCCAAATTACTGAAAGATCCATAATCCGGAAAACCCCAGGTCCCGAGCATTCTGGATAAGAGGTCCCATACCTGTATCACTAAAGCCAGGATAAGGTTTAAGAATCAGTCCAATCAGCATTTTTTGAAGAATTCAGATTCAGCCAAACCATTAACTGTTTAGAGGAACCAAATCGAAACCCTTAAAGATATGTGACTTTAGAGCTCTGTACAAATATATATAGTGAATAATGTACCCCCCGATGTAAAATATAAGAATATTATAATTCAGCAAGTAGTTCCATGACCATATCAAAGTGGGAGGCCGAAAGCCAAGTGCTTTTATACAGGTCCTGGAATTCCGAAGGTGATTTCTAATATCCTCATTTTTTACAACAGTGGGTGCATTATTTATTATAAAATATAAGTTTCAGTGACAGAAATCATCATCTTGCATATAGGAATATATAGCGAGATATTGCACAGACCAAACAGTGGCCCAATAAAGAGTAAATAAAAAGTATCGGATCTGTTATCCGGAAACGGAGAAAGCTCTGAATAACAGAAAGGCCATTGCCCATAGACTCCATTATAATCAAAAAATCCAGATGTTTTAGAATACCATTTTTCAGTGTAGTAATAAAACAGTAGCTTGTACTTGATCCAAATTAAGATACAATTAATCCTTATTGGAAGCAAAACTAGCCTGTTGGGTTTATTTAATGTTTACATGATTTTATAGAAGATCCAAATTATGGAACAACCTGTTATCTGGAAAACCCTAGTTCCCAAGCATTCTGGATAACAGGTCCCATAGTTGTAACTGTGAGTGACTCCTCTGAACTTTATGATTTTCTAGTGTAGTATGATTTATTTTGCACTGATATTATCAGGTCCAGAACTAAGGTTGGGTGCCATTATTGGGGGTGTAATTGAGAGAGTGGAGAGCAGGCAGTGGGGAGAGCAGCATTTAGCAATGTGGGGCAATTGTGCAGATCATTGGACAAGTAGTACAGTATTGCCATGGCCACAAATACTACTTGGCCCAGCTCTGCATATTATATGTGAAACTGCAGCATGTAGGCCAAACTGCAAGTAATGAGTGAATCTGTCCCATTTTGCTGAGCCGAAAAATCTGCAAAACTCCGAACAAATTCATGAACATTGAAGTCAATGGGCATCAAAATAATTTTGACTGGTGACAATTATGATGCGAGCGACAATTTTCCGCGGCAAATTGTGACAGTTTCGTGAAAACATTCACAGTCGGTGAAGTGCGGAAATTCACAGCAAATCCATGCCTGGTGAATAAATTCGCCCATCACTACAAACTGCTAATATGTAAAGTACAGACCAGAACTAATTGAGTTCATGATTATATGTCCATGTAGCAATACAGGTGTCTTCAACTCATTTTCTTCATTTTAGCTTCAAATCAAAGAGAACACTCAGATATTCATCATTGGATGGATCACTCTTTAAAGCTTTTTCATACCATTTCATGGCATTTGATTTATCCTGGTTTTCTTTACTGATGAACCCAAGCAAAGCGAGCCCTGAAGCATCCCTGGGGTTTCTCTCTACCCTATGATTGGCTATCCTTCTCAGAGACGTCTCACACTCTTCCCTGTGTTTATTCTGCTCAGGAATCCTCAGCCCTTCCTTGTACTGTTCTACAGCTTCATTTTCAGATTTCTTCCATTTCTCCAGAAATGTCCCATAATGTAAGTGGGCTTGTTGTTGTTCATATTCCGGAATGGTTGTTAGCTCTGTGGCCTTTTTATAGGTCTCCTCTGCTTTTTTATGTTGATCTGATCTGGAGTACATATCCGCTAAATCGAAATGTACATGCAGGCATGTTCTTTTCACTTCCAGCACCATTTCAAAGTTAAATATTGCCTTTTCCGTTAGATCTCTTATTTCTTGCATATGTGGACCTCTGTAATTACCTCTTCCTGTTTTCTTTTTGTGTATGAGCATTTGTCTGTAGCACAGCCCCAGCTGATAATGGAGAAAACCAGAAGTAGGAGTTATATTTACAGCCTTCTTCAGAAGTTTAATAGCTTCCTCAAACTTTCCTGCTCGCCTGTAAAATTTGGCAACATAGCGAAGCATATATGGAAGATCTGGTGTGAGTTCTAAGGCACCCTTAATATGCTTCATTGCATCTTCGTGTTTCTTTAACTCCTGTAGTTTTAAAGCCAAAAGCACCTTAATCACAGAGTTCTTTGGGTCCAGCTTAACTGCCCGTTCCAATAACTGGAATGACAAACATTTTAAATCGGTACATTCCCTACCTCGGAATCCCTCCAGACGATAAACTACAGTTGCCATTTCAGTATTCCATTCAGGATCATCCGGATTCCCTTTCAGAGCCTTTTCAAAACAGTCTTTTGCTTTCCCCAAATATTGGCCACAACATTTCAGCAGAGCCCATCCTTCTTCTCCATAGGTTTCAGATTGCACAAGATCTTTAAGTTCTTTTGATTGTGTATGGATAGTATTTATCTTGTCAATAAAGAGCTTGGACCTTTCACTGTTATTAAGACAGTAATAGACCCATGCGTAATTGGAGAAGGTCAGCAGATATTTCATGTCGGTCTCAGAAACATTAGACTCTTGAAGAATATCCTCTGCTTTTTGGAGATTCGCAATAGCCTCTGTATAATTATTCTTCAAGTGGTTTATATAGGCCAACAGGTTATATAACCTGCCTTTAAGATTCTTGTTTAAATATACCAGTTGAATTTTAAGTCTTTCTTCCAGTTCTTTAATTTCAAAATCCTTTTCCTGTAGCCCCCATGTAAAGTGGCACTTCAGCTCTTCCAAACGGGATTTCAGTGTATCCTGGGACTCACTGTAAATACAATAAAATACAAAAAGTATTTGAGACACTCAGGGCTCATTTACTAAAATGGTTCAAGGAACAAAGTGCAATAAAACAAGCACAAAAGCCCTCTCTATGTTTAGCAGCACTGGGTTCAGGAGGGGTGGGAGGTTGGTAGCATATTGATGTCCCCTGGCACACCCCTAACTTGCACATTATTTTGTATACAAACCAAGATTAGTGGATGACGCAAGACTATGTTCTTACCACATTCAAACTGCAGACAGGGCCACCTTGCTAGTGCAGTAGAAGAGACAAATTTCCAGTTTGAAAAACTTTATTTGGACTCTTGGGGGCACATATACTTAGGGTCGAATATTGATGGTTAATTAACCCTCGATATTCGACTGTCGCAGTTAAATCCATCGACTTCGAATATCAAAGTCAAAGGATTTACCACAATTCGTTCGATCGAACGATCAAAGGAAAAATCAATCGATCAAATGATTAAATCCTTAGAATCGAACGATTCGAAGGATTTTAATCCATCGATCTAATGATTTTCCTTCAACCAAAAATGTGTTGAAAGCCTATGGGGACCTTCCTCATAGGCTAACATTGATGTTTGGTAGGTTTTACTTGCCGAAGTAGTTTTTTTAAAGAGATAGTACTTCGACTATCGAATGGTCAAATAGTCGAACGATTTTTTGTTCAAATCGTTCGATTCGAAGGTCGAAGTAGCCAATTCGATGGTCGAAGTAGCCAAAAAAATCATTCGAAATTCAAAGTTTATTTTATTCTATTCCTTCACTCGAGTGAATGTGCCCCCTAAAGTTACCAGGGTGTAGGTTTTCTGCAACCCGTAGTAACCTGCTGCACTGCTTCTCATTGCAGGAATGGCTAGGGTTGCCACCTTTTGCAACTTGCTAGTCTGGACAGGGGGCAGGTTGATTATATTGTCGGGGAAAGGGGACATATCAGGGGTGGGTCTATGCCGTCAGGGGTGGGTTATGGCAATAAATAAGTGAATGGCTTATTGCCTCATCATTCAATTAAAAGTCCTGCATGATAGTGGAATGCTCTACACGAATAGTTGAAAGTGCTGGGTGCTCTACCAGAAGACTCCTCCCTTGCATGGGGTCAAGTATAATTGCAAAAAGAAATCCAGGAGCACACCATTGAATTGCTCTGTGAAGTCAGTGTTTTATTAAGCCCAAATGTATCCATATGTTTCAGGTTTACTAAGGGCCAGGAGGGGCCCAAAAGTTGCCCTTTTTGCGGATACATATGGGCTTAATAAAACAATCACTGAGCAATTCAATGGTGTGATCCTGGATTTCAATGAAAAATCTTGTCTGGATTTCCAAATGAGGAATTCCAAAAAACAGTGAGTAAATCTGGGTAAAAACTGGGCAGTCGGCAACCCAAGCAGTGGTCTTAACTCTCCTGCACTAGATCTTTTTTAAATAATTAACCATAAGAATGGCAACTAAAAATGTATGTGCCCACATCAATAGTATTACTTTTTAATCAGTAGCTGGTGTTGTCTCTAAATAAATACTTGGGAAGCATAATACATACAAATCAGCTGATTGCGTGTCAGTGGATAGAAATATACAAAGCTGACAGGATGAGCTTTACACCATACATGTGCCCAATACTGCTCCTGTGCTCTGAACCTTCCACTGTTTGTACACGGAGCATCCAACATACTTCCCGCACAAGGGATCACTGTGTTTGCTGTGATCAAAGCCTGTTCTTATTCACATTTCCATGTATATACATCTATTGACTCCCACTGCAGCTACATATCATGTTGTATATTGGACCAGTTTCCTTCTGAACACTACTGAACAAGGAATACATATTTCTGAGTATAGATTCACTGATTATTACACTGACTTGTCATGGAAAATAAAAAGAATGTAAAGCCATACATTTTGCATAATGAAAGCAAATGTAATTACAAACAACTTTTAAAATATATATTCATTACTTTTTTTTCAGTCACTGTGAAGTTGTTTGTACATGTAATTGCTAAAACAGCATCTTTCTGTCTTTTGCTATTCTCTGCACTGCTGGTTCTGACCAAGTACCATTAAAATACAGTTTCAGTCTTCTCTACTCCTGCCATGAACCAGTTCCCCAGAATACCATGCACATATATGTGATTCACTTTCTTTTCAAGTCTTTGAGGTCCATGCCTGCATACAACAAGGCACCTGAAAATACCTGGCAAATCAATGGTAAAATAATGAAATGAAAAAATAAAATATTTGCTTAAAGAGGCAGCTTGAAACAAGCACTAAACAGGGCAATGAGAGAAACTGCAGCTACTTCATGTTTGGTCCCTGCAAGGCAGATAATTTGATTCCCAGTGCCCAAATAATTTGATTTTAATTTGAGATTAAAGGAACAGTAACACCAAAAAAAGAAAGTGTTTTAAAGTAATGAAAATATCATGTACTGTTGCCCTGCTCTGGTAAAACTGCTCTGTTTGCTTCAGATACACGACTGTTGTTTATATAAATAAGCTGCTGTGTAGCAATGGCAGAAATTGAAAAAAGGCTTTATGGCACAGGTTACATAGTAGATAACAGATAACACCATTAGGTTCTACAGAGCTTATCTGCTGCCTAACCTGAGCCTTTTCTCCTTTGAATGGCTGCCCCCTTTGCTACACAGCAGCTTATTTATATAAACAATAGAAGTGTTTCTGATGCAAACACAGCAGTTTTACTAGAACAGGGCAACGCTGCATTATATTTTTATTACTTTAAAACACTTTCATTTTTTTTTTACTGTTCCTTTAAGCACTAGGAAATCATAAATTACTGTAATTCATATCACCCTGAATGCATCACCTAAAACGAGTTAAAACAATATAACTATGACTATACTTACCTCATTGTTTGTTTTTGTTTGCTTGTAAAGAAACCAGTTTACTTGTGCTTCTGGTAATGAACAATGACCTACTGCGGCTGATGCTGTTGTTTATAGAGACCCTGTCATTGTGGTTCAGGGAGGGAACAAGGCAGAATCGAAACTTAAACAATAGGCACCAACAGCTGATATTCAAGTGAAATGAAACCAAAGGAGAAGCTGAGAAAGCAGGGACATACAGTACATTAGTTATTTGCTGCAAACCTGCTTATGTAGCTGCGCCTATGTCACAAATACAGTTACTTTAAATGGTTGGTGGTGTAAGGGTAAACCTGAGGATCCATTTTCTAATGGCATAAATAAGGCAGATATCAAAATCATTATAATCAATCAAATGCATTGAGGGACCTGTGTGAGGTTGTAAGTACTGTATCTCCATGGCTGGAGGCTGGTGCCGGTGCAGGCTCAGAAGAGTTAAATAAGCCCCAATACTGGCACACCGTGGAGACTGTCAGCACTGTCTGCAAACAGTCATGTAACTAAGCAGGTTCAGGGCCGGGTGCAGGTAGGGTTGTCACCTTTACTTTAAATAAATACTGGCCTTCCTATCTATTTATCTTTTTTCCCTATAATAACATTGGGATCAACCATCATTTTTACCAGCCAGGTGACAACCCTAGGGGGTGTGGGCCTGCACCCTTGGTAGTTACATCCCTGCCTAAAAATCATCAGAAATCATGGAAAAAAGTCAGAAATCAGGGGAATGCATAAGGTGATGGGAGACCGGGGACAGAGCCCAACATCTGGTACCTCCTGAAACAATAGGACGGGGGTTGACAGCTCTGTCTTATAGGGAAGAATCTGTGTAGTGCTAAGCCTAAGGTTGCAAGTTGCTAGAGTTTCTGTGGTATCATATGCAGGGCCACAATCCACACAAACTGAACCCAAAACATAAGAGATGAGAGGGGGGGATAGTCGGAACTTCATTTCAGCTTTAAAGGAGAAGAAAACCCTTTCGGCGCAAAACCCCTGCCCTCGTAGGCCCCCCTCCCTCCTCCCCCCTGGCCTACCTCCCCCCCAGGCAAATGCCCCTAACTTGTTAGTCACCCCTCCGTGCAGGTCCTCTCTTGCCGAGTGCTTAATTATCATTGTGGGTCTCCAGCAAATCTGTTATTAAAAGGCCCTGCCAAGATGTTATTCCAGGAGTGCATCACAGCTTAAGGTGGCCATAGACGTAACAATTACAATCTTTCTTGGAAAAGATCTTTCCAAGAAAGATTGTTCATTTCAATACACACGTGTAGAGCTGAATCGTCAGATATACAGGTAGATATACGGGAAGAAACAATAGAATTCTATTTGTATCTGACGATTCAGCACTAACAATGGCCGATGTTTGGTTCCCTTCAAAGGCACCCGATCAAAATTTTCCATCCAGCCCGATTGACGAGCCGACCAATATCCAAGTCTTCTGCCGATATCGACGGCTCTTTTTCCACCATACACGCACTGAATATCGGACGAAAATTTGTTTCGTACAATATTATCTGTACGTCTATGGCCACCTTTAGGCTTTCATGCTGCTATTGGCAATTTGACCAGACCAATAAGCAGAGGAGTCACCTCTTACTTCTTCTGGGAATTGATACTAAAGTAGGCAATGTTGTTGATTTTTATTTAGAAATTTAATTAAATATTGACCCTATACTGTATTTATCTCATTAGAAATGACCTAGACAAATTACAGGCTGCTATATTGTGAGTTATTCCATAACCTTTAGATAAATGATATCAGCTGAGAGAAGCATGGAGTTTAATTTCTATAGTGTTATTCTGGACCTTAGCTAGTACAAAAGCCGAAAACGTATGAAACAACATTTCTAGCTAATGATAAAAAATTTAGATTCCAATCAGCTGAAATCTCATCATGTTTATGAACACTTTGCTGACAATCAGATTAGCATCATTTCTATTGTAAAAAGGGGAAGCTGTTCGAAGGGTTATTCGTGTGAAACCTTATTTATTTCTCATGTATAGTAATGTGAATGCATTTTATTTTTACACTGTATTATTTCTAAGAAATGTCGCTGCCTCTGCTTGCATATTCTGCATCTATTTGGTCTCTATTTTAATCTGTCTCTGTGCCAAAAACTCACTTCCCCTTTCAAAATTCCTTTCTGCGATGTTGCACTCCCCTTACAAGTAGTGAACTGTAGGCCTGGTCTAGTGGCCAGTTTGTGTGACCTGATATTATAGGGCTGTGGCCAGACAAACAAATCAAAACATTAAAATAATGTAATGGGGGTACAGCCCTTCAGTTTCCTCCAAACTACAAGTGAATGTTACCATAAAATATAGTATAAAGTTCAGAACATTTATTGACTAACTAGAGTGGTGAAATGCAATGAAAGTCTGTGAATCAGGGTCCTGTCTTTGGACACTTTTATGTGATACATTAATGATGGTAAATTGGGATGGAAATGACTATATTTGCAGATGGACACAGTGCTGGATTTGTGGAATGGCCACCAAGGCCCGGGCCTAGGGCATCAGCATTTTAGGGGGCGGCTTGGCGCCCAACCACATCCACATTGGTTCAGAAACACTGGGGATGGGTGGGAAATACAATAGTTTTTTTTACAATTTCCTGTGTACCAATCCCCAGTGCTCCAGACCCGATGATGAATATTTGCTTATGTGCATGAATAAAGTGCAGGAGATGGGGCGACGAATGGCAGCAGGCCTAGGGGCACCCCCTATGTAAATCCGGCCCTCACGACTAAAACATCCAATGGCAAATGTTATATTCAGGATCCTGATGATTCTGATTCGCCGCCACGTGACTTTAGCAGAGGCTGTTCTGGAAAGCTTTGGGTTCCAAGCAATTGTTCATTGTTCACAGGACCAGTAACATTAAAAAGTGAAAATGTTATATTTACTTTTAAGGTTTTAAAAATAAAAAAAGCACAATATAATTGGATAAAATTTATAAAATCCCGAAATCGTATGATTTTTTCAGGCTTTTTCCAGAAAAGCACCAATTTTTGGAATTTTTGCCCTACACATGTGCCCCCTGTCTAGGTAAGTTGCCATGAGTCAGGAAATGTAGGGGGGAGGAAGGGGAGCCCCAAAACATTTTCGATCTTTTTCAGCCTATCAGTCATCATGTAGAAAACACGCCAGCGTTTTTTGGGACTTAGAAAATTTTTTTACTTTTTTTGAAACAATCCCTATCTACTCTATTGCGCTTCGCCAGGTCTGAGGTGGCGAAGGAAGTCTAGCGTAAAAGGTAGCGTTCGCTACACTGCGCAAGTTAGTGAATTTGCGTAGTTTCGTCGCTAGCGAAGATTCGCCTGGTGTAAGGTTGCGAAGTAACACTAGCGAAACTACGCCAGCGTTCGTTAGTGAATTTGCGCAGTAGCGAAAATGCCAAACGCTAGCGAATTAACGCTAGCGTTCGGCGCTTCGCGCCTTAGTGAATTTGCCCCTTTGAGTGAAGCACCACCCAGAAATGCATTTTTAAGGGATAATTCTACAAAAAATCACCTTATTGGAGACTTTGTTCAACACAGAGGTAGGTTGTGAGGTTCTGCTTATTTGTTCTCCAGCAATGAGCACAAAATTGCCTGCATTGAGGGTTCTACTGTCATAAATGTATTTGGGAAGCTACAGGTGTCCGCCATAACTGGATTCCATTACCTTTGCCTTCAGCCCACCAGTATTAAAGCAACCCAGCTATGTAAATAATTGTCAGGGGCAAATCTGTCATACAATTTAAACCCACCTTGTAAAATGGCCAAATAATTAGCAAATAATTGTGATACATGTCACACTTATACATAAAACTAAAACAAATTGACTCTCTTACAACGGTACACGTTTATTGGTTTTTAGAAAAATATCATTTCATTCTGTGATGTAATATCTTAAAGTATCCATGATTATAGTTAGGCAAGCCAAATAGGCAAATACAGGTTTATTTAGATGTGCAATATTCATTACAACACATTAATCACTAAATATATTCAAATCTACCGTTTCATTAATTATTTACAGCTTTACAGACAAAAAAACAGACTTACAATGCCTAAATAATAGCCTTACAATGTGATATAAGAAATGAATTTGTTTATTCTGAGACTGTATAGAGCTAATTGTCTTAAAGGCAACCTGTCACTAAGACATACAAAGCTATAAAGTAAAAGTTCTTCAAATTAAACGTGACACCTAAATTCTTTATATATGAAATCATCCATATTATAAAGTTATGTCAATCATATACTGCCTGGTGGGGCATAGAGAAGCAGGGTAGGCCGTTACTTTCACTTCCCATTATGCACTTCCTAGATGTTACTGCTCTCCTTCCCCTCCCTCCTCACGGTCTATAAATGTATATACTGTGTGTGGGTACAGTCATCTAGCAACATAAACAAGCTTTTGGGATAATGCAAAGCTTGCCTTAGTAATAGTGTTAAAGGCCCCTGCCTGTGTGCTGCGATTGTTTATTCCAAAACTGAGGGAAAAAAGATTAATATACTTTATATAGTAGAAGTAAAGTTTAGCACAATATAAAATAATTTGGAATTATTTCTTAGGGTGACAGGTCCCCTTTAATTATTTCCAGCATTAAATTAAGAGTCTGTAGGTGCTCTTGTGTTTATGTTATAGCATGGCTAGCCAAGTTCTTGACTACAGTTTCTTGTATAGCTCTTGCATTTTCCATGTATAGTTTCATGCAGAAAAGACGTGTATAAGCTCAGCAAGGCATTTTGCCATTGGAGGAAAAAGGACACCTATAAGCAGTTGAAAATGTTTATCCTTTTCTAAATAAAACTCTTTAATTTTTTTGTACATTTAACTATTACATATCATCTGGCAAAAGTATAGTGTATAGATGTTTTCCAAATAGGTCACTCACTGATTCTCATGCCATGCAATGCACTCAAATAATCCTCGTTATTTGGATCCAGTTCCAGTGCTTTCTCATAGTAATCAATTGATTGTGTAACGTCTCCATCTTGCTGACTAATGAATCCTAACAATCCAAATCCACTGCTAATTTTCTTTTTAGCCAACTTTTCCAAATTATTTTTGGAAAAAGATCTGATCTTTGTTGTATTTGGTATCAATAATACTTCCTTGTAATGCCTTATGGCTTGATATTCAGATCTATTTTGATATTGCTTAAATTTGGCATAACTCCAATGAACCTCTTGTTTCTCTTCACATGTTATATTGCTCAGATTTAGTGCTTTTTGATAAATAGCCTCAGCTTTTTCAAACTGAGAGTCTTTAGAGTAGATATAGGCTAAATTAATATATGCTTCAACAAATATTTTTTTTAATTCAAGAGTTTTTTCGAAATGAAAGATAGCAGAAAAAATGGTATCACGTATATCCCTGGTAAAGGTATTGGTAGGCTGATTCAATGACTTTGCAGTCTTAGCAGATGTAATTAACATTAACATCTTATCTTTGTAACAAAGCCCAATCTGGTAGTGAAGAGAACATGAATTGGGAGTTTGGTTTAGGGCTTTCTTGAGAACGGTAATAGCAGCATCAACCTTTCCTTCTTTTCTGTAAAATTTGGCAGCATATCGAAGTAAATATGGTGAGTCTGGAGTTTGTCTAAGAGCCTCCTCCATAATCTTTTCTCCTTCCTCAGCTTGATCCATAGATAGATATTTCAAAGCAAGAAGAGCCTTAATCACAGAATCATTTTCATTCAATTTCACAGCACATTTGAGCAACTCTAAACTTTCACAATTGTTTTTTGCGTAAAATCTGTTATCTTGATTTTCTAAGCGATACATGACTGTGGCATATCCTGAATTGAGCTCAGGATTGTCTGGATTTAACACTAGCGCTTTCTCAAAACACTCTTTAGCTCTTTCACAGAACTTCCCATAGAATGTTAACAGAGTCCAGGCCTGTTCTCCGTATATTTCAGTAAGAAGAATATCATGTTCTGGAGAAGATTCATATTTCTTGTAAATGGCTTCTACTTTTTCTAAATAAGACTGAGCTTTGCTAAACTCGTTTGAATGGTAGTACAGCCAGGCATAATTACTGTAGGTCACAGCTCTTTTGATATCCAGATCAGCAGACTGTGTTCCTTGCAGGTGTTCTTCTGCTTTCTGAAGCTGTGTAATTGCTTCTTCATTTCCTCCTTTCAAATAATTTGTGTAGGCCAATAAATTATGGAGCCTATGTCTGGGTATAGAAGGTAAAAATGTGATTTGATCATGAAGCCTGTCTTCTATATTGTCAATATCCGTCTCGTCTTTGAAATAAGTCCATGTGAAATGGCACTCCAGTTTAAGCAGAAGGTTCTTTAGTAATTCATCTGACAGGTTACTGGAAAAATATTGAATGAAAATTAAATTTACTGTATGCATACTTTGTGTATTTATTAAGCAGCTGTATTATCAGATAGAGAAACAACACCATTGTTTTAACAACAGACTGAGTAAAATGTGTACTGTGGTGTCTTCATGATTCAATGCTCATTCCTAATTGACTCTATGCAATTCACTTCAAATTTACATGTCAGCAGGTGCCATTTACTGGCCACCTGTTTTAAAGTAAACATCTTATTGGTTGCTATAGGTTACTGCTCCTGGGCCTTTTAGTACATATGGTGATACATCTCAGCATGTCTTTAAACCATAAAGCCTTAAAGTAACTAAACCCTAAAAATGAATATAGCTAGAAATGTCATATTTTATATAGTGAACTTACTGAACCAGCATAAATCAAGGTGTCAAGGTGACAAAGGTCTCATGGAAGAACGATACGTTGGAATAATAAATAAACTTTATCTCTTTTTCACCATATTTTAAAGCAGCGATCCCCAACCTTTTGGTAACTCATTACAACCAATCAGCAGGCAGATTTTACGGATCAGGTATTTGCTATGGGCTACTAGATGAAGGGAAACTTTATTATCCTAATTGTATGTTATTTGCCTTCCTCTCCTGCCTCTCTCCTGACTTTCAAATGGGGGTCACTAATGTCAGGAGGCAAAAAAAATGTTGCGCTCTTCTATTTATTGCCAAGTCTATCATTCAAACCACTGCTTGGCTGCTGGGGTAAATTGGACATCTGATTCTGAAATTCCAAACTGGAGAGCTGCTGAACAATTTACAGGTCTGCATTTATGAGTTCCTTGCCTTTTTGCATTGTTCAAACACGATCCACACAAGAAATAGATAAAGGGTTCCAAAGCTAATCCAGGCAGGCTTAAAGGGCCATCTGAATTATCATGGGACAGGGAGAAACTATGCACCAGCTCATTACCTTTCCTTAACCTAAAACATTGTTTGATCTCATACTTCTGCAGAACTATTCCACATTAACTTATTGTAAACTATAATTAAAAATGAATGCTTGGAACTGTATATGCTAATGGAAACTTGTTCAAAACAAAATTACTTGCTGCTCACATACATTCCTAAACAGTTCTACTAAATAAATACATTTATCAGTCAGCAATTTGAGAATGGCAAGGTGAGAATAGGAAGGTGTATATTCCTTTAAAGGAACAGTATCGTCAAAAAATAAAAGTGTTTTAAAGTAATACAAATATAATGCAGTGTTGCCCTTTACTGGTAAAACTGCTGTGTTTGCTTAAGAAACACTACCATTGTCTATATAAATAAGCTGCTGTGTAGCAATGGGGGCAGCCTTTCAAAGGAGAAAAGGCTCAGGTTACACATCAGATAGCAAATAAGCTTTGTCTGTCTAATGGTGTTATCTTTTATCCATTAGTTATCCTGTGCCTTATAGCCATTTTTCAATTTCTGCCATTGCTCCCCAACAATAGTAGTGTATCTGAAGCAAACAGATCAGTTTTACCAGTGCAGGGCAACAGTACATGATATTTTCATTACTTTAAATCACTTTCATTTTTTGGTGTTACTTTTACTTTAAGTGGGAGGGTGAATGTGCTTTGGACAAATGGTTTACTTTTCAGAGAAAGTCACTTTAATCAGCTTAAATGGATACTGTCATGGGAAAACATGTTTTTTTTCAAAACGAATCAGTTAAAAATGCTGTTCCAGCAGAATTCTGTACTGAAATCCATTTTTCAAAAGATTTTTTTATATTCAATTTTGAAATCTGACATGGGGCTAGACATATTGTCAGTTGCCAGCTGCCTCCAGTCATATGACTTGTGCTCTGATAAACTTCAATCACTCTTTACTGCTTTACTGCAAGTTGGAGTGATACCAACCCCCCCCCCCCAGCAGCCAAACAACAGAACAATGGGAAGGTAACCAGATAACAGCTCCCTAACACAAGATAACAGCTCCCTGGTAGATTTAAAAACAACACTCAATAGTAAAAACCAAGTCCCACTGAGACTGATTCAGTTACATTAAATAGGAGAAATAACAGCCTGCCAGAAAGTAGTTCCATCCTAAAGTGCAGGCACAAGTCACATGACTGGGGCAGCTGGGACACTGACAATATGTCTAGCCCCATGTCAGATTTCAAAATTGAATATAAAAAAATCTGTTTGCTCTTTTGAGAATTGGATTTCAGTGCAGAAGTCTGCTGGAGTAGCACTATTTAACTCCAGTCTACAGCATTAAAATAGTTCTATTCCAAGGGATGTCATCTGCCGGGTCCATTTCTATGTGGAGAAGGAGATGATTATGCGGAAGGCGAATGATAAAGGTGAAATTGACTTTGATGGTGCTAAACTCAAGTTGTTTTCTGACCTCTCCAAATACACGCTAAGGCAAAGGAGAGCGCTTCGCCCGTTGTTGCAGGCCTTGCAAGACAAGGGTATCAAATATCGGTGGTGCTTTCCATTCGCCTTAATTGCATCTGATAGAGGACGCACGGCGGTGCTGCGATCCCCAGCGGACTTGGAGGATTTCACGAAACGGCTCAGCTTACCCAAGATCTCGGTTCCGGATTGGAATCAACTCGCTTGGGACCCGCAGAGGAGACCCCCCTGAAAATTTGGAGCTTCCGACCCTGTCCGAGTCATCGACACCTCTATACAGCTTTGACCAGGACTGGAATATTGGCCGGGACTCCTGTTTGCCTATCTAGTGCTTTGGCCGACTCCCTCGATGAGATACCTGTGTAACTGTACTAGTAATCGATGGCAGCTCTTCCACCGTGATCTGGGAGACGTGAGATATTAATGCCTACGCCTTTTTCTCTATCTTATTTATTTCTATCTTTCCTCCCTCCACTTCTTTCCTCTTGTTTTACTATCTGCAACTTCGTCTGCATATTCCAATGTTCTGTATTACAGATATGTGAGAGTGACATACTACTACTGCTGTTACTAGGTCTGTGCCCACTATATGTGCCTTTTATGGTTGCTACAAGTGGCCTGAATGTGGGTCTGCACGAGAGGCCTTAGACTGCCACTACTTCTCTGTATCCTTAATCATCCTGAGTAGCAGTGCGTGTGCAGGCGCGCATCAGGCTCACGATTATTTGTGCCTCTCAGGTGCATGCGTACCTGTTAGCTTTCTCTGTAGTGATCCCCCACGGTGCTACGACTGTTTCCTACTTTTCTAGTCCAAAACTTAAAATTTAGAAAAAGGAAAAAAAATAAAATAAATTATCACTATTCCAGTTTGTTCTTGGTGGCTTTGGAGGCCCCTTTTCCTCTTTTACACCCCTCTCTAGTGTGCTGTCCAGTACGACATGGTACTGGCGCCCGACTTTGCTCCCCACACTAGGGAAACCATGGGCATGAGACCCGTGATCACGGTTGTGTACTTAGTTTTTTGTTTATTGTTTATTGTTTGTATGTGAAATCCCGAATCCCCTGACACAGTTCCAATTGCTTCATCCCCCAAGCCCGAGGAGTTCATGCCCTGCAGTTTGGTTTTTGGTAATTTTGGATAATGGCTAATATTAGAATCTCCACTCTAAATTGCAGAGGCATGAACACTCCAGAGAAAAGGTCACAATTGCTATACGAAATGCATAAGTCTAGAACAGATATCCTACTTTTGCAGGAAACGCATTTTAAGGAAGGACATAGGCCTGTGTTCACCAACAAATACTATACTACCTGGTTTTTTAATGACAATCCAGAGGCTAGGACAAAGGGAACAGCGATAGCCATACACCGCAACTGCACACATCACTTGATTGACTCCAAGAAAGATAACTCGGGGCGTATGCTTGCAGTAAAAATTGAGATACAGAAATCTATTCTGACCATAGTCAATTGTTACGCTCCGAATGTTCAACAGCCCCAATTCTTGGAGAAATCGTTCCAATTTTTGTCCAATTTGATGGAGGGAGTTGTGGTTGTGGGGGGAGATCTGAACATAGCGCTGGAGCCCCTATTAGATGTATCCACTGGGAAATCGAGTATCCCCTATCGCCAACTGAAAAAAGCTAAAACAATGCTTTATTCTCATCAATTAGTGGATAGCTGGAGGTTTCAACACCCGACCGTTAAGGATTATACCCATTATTCTATTCCACATAACCAATATAGTCGGATTGACTACCTTTTCATCTCCCATCATGTCCTGGATTGGGTTAGAAACACAGAAATCGGGGCTCAGATCACCACCCGGTCCATTTAGATCTGAATGTCCCTGACCTTCCCATACGTGCTTGGTCTTGGCGACTTAATGAATCCTTACTGGATGATGCCCCTTGTCTTGCTGAATTAAGGGTTGTAATTTCTAATTTCGAATCTGATCATAAAGAAGACCCTACCCCGTGTCTAACTAAATGGGAAACTCTGAAGTGTATGTTGCGGGGTTCGTTGATTAAACACGGAGCGAGAATTAAGAAACAACGGGCTAAAGTTATGCAGGAGTTAATTCTTAAAATTCAATCCTTGGAACGATCCCACAAACAATCTCTGTCCCTACAGGTATTTGGTGAGTTGACTAAGGCTCGTCAGGAATTGTTATCTCTCACTCAACAACGCTATAAGAAATTTATTGAACAATGTAAGGGTCGGTTCTATGAGATTGGCAGTAAATGTGGGAGTTTACTGGCTAGACAGTTAAAGAGGAAACATTTGGCCACCTACATTCCCCATATTAACACTCCAGATGGCTCGACCACTCACCTCTCCTCGGAGGTGGCTGAGACCTTTAAGCAGTACTATCAGGCACTATACAATATCAACAATCCCGCCGCCTCAAACATTTCCCCACAAATGTTGGATTATATCAAAAACTCATCTCGCATAACGAATCACGACCCGTCCCTGCAGGAAGCGTTAGCTCAGCCTTTTACAGCAGAGGAACTTAAGGCAGCCATTACCACAACTCCGAGCGGAAAGAGCCCGGGTCCTGATGGTTTCTCAGTGGGAATATACAAATCCCTGGGAGGGAATTTGGCTCCGGCAATGCTAGCGGCTTATAACTCTATCTCAGATCTCTCGCCTCCCTCCCCAGCATTCTTGGAAGCTACCATCACCTTAATTTTAAAACCGGGCAAAGACCCGAAGAACTGTACCAGCTATAGACCCATTTCGTTGTTGAACGTAGATACCAAATTGTACGCAAAACTGCTGGGTAACAGAATTAAGCCGTTGTTGAATGATTTGATACACCCAGATCAGGTGGGTTTTGTGCCCGGAAGGGAGGCGAGAGATAATACCTTGAAGGTCTTCTCTCTTATACAGACTGTTCAAACGGGGAAAACCCCGGTGCTCTTATTGGCATTAGATGCGGAGAAGGCCTTCGATAGGGTGAGTTGGGCCTTCCTTAAAGCGGCAATGCTGCAGGTGGGATGGGGTGAGCGGTTTATATCTAAGGTAATGGCCCTTTATACTGTTCCCACTGCTAGGATTAGAATTAACGGGATCCTGTCTGAACCGTTTAGCTTAGCGAACGGGACACGTCAGGGGTGTCCCTTATCTCCATTGTTATACATTTTGGGGATGGAACACCTTTTGCAAGCGATTAGATCGAATCAGCTGATATTGATATTGATATTTCTTAAATCTCCATTCTTGTCCACTCCGCCCTTACTTGCGGAATTGGTTAATTTTGGGAAGTTCAGTAACTTTAAAGTAAATGTCACAAAATCTGAAGCTTTAGATATTTCGTTGACCCCAGGAGAAGCCCGGCGAATACAGGAGAATTTTCCGTTTTCCTGGCAGTCTCATTCGCTTAAATACCTTGGCATTCAAATCCCCAGAGATCTGAGCCAGACGGCAACATTGAATTACAATACATTGTTAGCTCAATTGAAACAGGATATCAGTTCTTGGGGGTTGTTGCATCTGTCATGGTTTGGAAGGATCAACGCCATAAAAATGGTTATTTTGCCAAAATACTTATACTACTTCCAGACCATACCTCATCCACCGCCCCCAGGGATGATCCAGAAGGTCAATACTATTTTGATACGATTTGTTTGGGACAACAAATCACCGAGATTGAAACGGTCTATTCTATTTACCCACAAACGGAAAGGAGGCTTAGGGCTCCCAGATCTGCATACTTATTGCCAGGCGGCCAATTGCCAGCGTATTGTGGACTGCTTCCATCACGCCACTTGCAAATTATGGGTACAGCTTGAGCAAAACCAGATGAAGCAGCCTATAACGGCGCTTCCTTGGCTGAAAATGTCTGACAGACTTAATAGACAACTCCTCCCCCTAGTTACGCAACTTATGCTCTCTATGTGGGATAAATTATCCAGATCACTCGCCATCTCCAGTAACCCGGGACCCATGACCCCGCTGATTGGTAATCCTAGTTTCCCTCCAGGTACTTTAAGTAAGGGGTTTTTACATAAACGTGGGCGTGACACTTTGACATTTGCCTCAGTCAGAAGTTCTAATGGCATAGCCCCCCTTCACGCTATTGTTGCTGAGCCAGGGAACTCTTTCTCCTTTCAATTTATGCATCACCAGTTAGTACATTGGTTCCAAACACACTCTGAAAAGGTCAAGTTATTAACTGATACAACGCCATTTGATGAGCTATGTCTAGCTAAGGCCCCACCACAACATACCATTTCGCAGATTTGCAATATCATTCGCAATCTTAAACAGTTACAGCTACCTGGTTACACTACGAAATGGGCAGATGATAACAAACGCAACATTACCGAGAAAGAGTGCGATGTAAGCTTTAAGCTAACACATACGATGGCAACAGCCTGTAAAGCGCAAGAGACGAATTATAAAATTTTGTCCCGATGGTATCGGTGCCCGGTGGTCCTTCATAAGATGTTCCCAAACTCCTCTAACAAATGCTGGAGGTGTAATTTACACAAGGGTGATATGCTGCATATGTGGTGGGAGTGTCCTATGATTCGTACCTACTGGGTCGCTATAATAAAATGTATATCTAAAGTGATGGCTATAGACCTCCCCATTGACCCTGGGATGGCACTTTTGTCAATACCTCCTCCACAAACCATTATTGTGCGGAAGGCATTGGTTGCTTTCGCCCTAACGGCGGCAAGATCAGTTATTCCCAGATATTGGAAACAAAGTGTTACTCCACCCGTAGGGGACTGGATAAAGGAACTTAATTCTATCATGCGCAATGAAGAATTGCTCTCTTATTCCAACAAAACACAGGACAATTTTGTCCGCACATGGTCGACGTGGGTCGTCTTTAGAGAATCACCTGATTATACTACTATGCTGGTCAGTTGATTGCGTACTCTGTTTCTTTGTCCCTCTACCTGTATGTCCGAGACAGCTCAGGGTGACCTTGAGACAACTCATAGGATGTTACATACTCGGGTTTAGTATTCCCCCTCGTTTGCTGAGAGGGGAATTAATGGTTTTGCATTGGAACTGTGTTCCCCCCCCTCCCCTTGTTATTGATGTATAGCGTGCATACATGACTCTACTTTGAGGTATGTGTTCAAACTTTCTGTTGCTATGGAAATTGTATAAGTGACTAAGACTACACTTCGATTTCTACATTGCAACATGTGATAGTCCATGATTGATACTCTCAGGATATGTATGCATGTAACTCTTCCATATCAGTCTTGCTGTTTATTGTGTGTATTTTGTCTTTTAAAAACGGAAAATAAAGAATATATAAAATAGTTCTATTTAGAGGGACCACTGTAGTAAGACATTGTGAAGAAAGATGCAGGGAGTTATCATCTAGAGTGCTGGATGGTTGTCAGCAACGTTATGTGTTTTGGATCATTTGGGTTTCTAGATGTGCTTCACACAGATTGGATTACATTGCAGCCTCTCTAGGAAGCATGCACATTAAATTTTGAATATAAGAGAGTAATGTGTATGTGTGTTTGTAAATTTAAGTGTGTTAGTGTCTGGGTGTGTAAGAGAACCTGTCAAACTCATACTCGTGTCTGTGAGCGAGACAGAGTATAATTGATCTTGTGCATCTGTATAGTTAATCATAGCAGATCACTGGTTTGCTGTTTTACTTTGCTTTACTTTTCTTTTTTACTTTATTACTTTATTACTTCTTTACTCAGATTATAACCCTTTTTCCTGCAATTTAATCCCCTTATTCTTCCTTTTCCTCACTATATCCCATCAGAAATATTGGTGATCCATATGTGCTCCATGTGCAATTTATTACCTTCTAGATTTGTGTCTTTGCCACCAAAATATTCGTAGAATTAGTACTTTTACATTTTTGCCCCCCAATGGAAAATTTTCTGCGGACCCATGGTGCTGGCAGGCATTATATGACTGACGCTGAGAGTTTTAAACAAGTTTATAAACAGTATTGATATTTTAATAAAAAAATATTTGGGATTCATGTTTAATTTTAAAAGGACTTTAATTATACAGTTTTTTATATATATGGGTGACAGGTCCCATTTAATTGGTGATCAATATTGAAAATGCTACTTGGTTGCCATGGGTTACTAGATCTTTGCTACTTTTATTATATAACTCCTCAAAACAAACTTGAATGGGCTTATATAAATTGAATGAATTTCAGTCTCTGTATTCAATAGATTTCCAGTTAATGAATCAGCTGATGCCTAACCCCATAACTATACTGTAATCCTCTCTTCCAGCATACCATACACAGTAACACAGTTTCCCAATAAATCAGATAACATGCAAATTCCTTAAAGGGATACTGTCATGGGAAAAAATGAATCAAAATGAATCAGTTAATAGTGCTGCTCCAGCAGAATTCTGCACTGAAATCCATTTCTCAAAAGAGCAAACAGATTTTTTTTTTATATTCAATTTTGAAATCTGACATGGGGCTAGACATTTTGTCAATTTCCCAGCTGCCCCAAGTCATGTGACTTGTGCTCTGATAAACTTCAATCACTCTTTACTGCTGTACTACAAGTTGGAACAATATCACCCCCCTTCCTTCCCCCCCAACAGCCAAACAAAAGAACAATGGGAAGGTAACCAGATAACAGCTCCCTAACACAAGATAACAGCTGCCTGGTAGATCTAAGAACAACACTCAATAGTAAAAACCCATGTCTCACTGAGACACATTCAGTTACATTGAGAAGGAAAAACAGCAGCCTGCCAGAAAGCATTTCTCTCCTAAAGTGCAGGCACAAGTCACATGACCAGGGGCAGCTGGGAAATTGACAAAATGTCTAGCCCCATATCAGATTTCAAAATTGAATATAAAAAAATCTGTTTGCTCTTTTGAGAAATGGATTTCAGTGCAGAATTCTGCTAGAGTAGCACTATTAACTGATGTGTTTTGAAAAAAACATGTTTTCCGATGACAGGATCCCGTCAATAATTACCTCATGGTGTTGGTTGTTGTTGGAATCTAGCAGATGCTCAGCTGTGAATCGCAAACACTGCAGCCAGTCTCTTATAAGGATGCACTGCCATCATGTGATCTCTCAGTAAACAGGGAGAAACGAAAGTAGATAATAAACTATATTCCTATGGAAACTAAATTGTGGTGTGACTTGGATATTGCCCAAGGACATGATAGAGAGATAGCAAAAAGGAAAGTTCTGCTCTCAACAACATTTCTCATTTTTAAGCAGAGGTGAACTGGGGCTGTGATCATAAAATGACAATTTTTTTAAATCCCCATTTAAATACAACAGGGATTGTTTGTCCATATATGAAATGAGTGTGGAGATTCTGAGTATTTAGTCATTTTACTTTTATTTCCTTTGGGACAAGACATTGAATAGCAACATTTTTCAACAACGGTCTCTTGTTTCACAAGTTGTCAGCCTTGCCTACAGCCTGTCCCCCCTTACCCAGGACATGGGATAGCTTGCAAATGACAGGTTTGAATTTACTTACAAAAATGAAGTCTGTAAGTCTGTAAGTCTGGAGAAAAATCAATAAACCTCATAGAATGAAAAAACAAAAACATACATTGAGCTTGCCCAAAGCAGGGAAACTGGAGTATCTGTTCAGAGCTTGTAATCATAGACGGAGGGTGTTTTTTTTGCTTGGGTAGGCCAAGTCTAATGTTACATCAACAGTTTCTTCTCTGGCGGAGGTGATTCAGCCCCATATTATAAGCTTTGGCAAAAGTTGTAATTCACCTGCCTGAGCACATGGGGTAGATTTTTGTCTAAAAATGCACTACAATCTGAAATCTGTCCCATACATGGGCTGACTTAAGATGACTAGCTGGCCTGGTTAAGTATGGTCATATATGATTGGGTTGTTTAACATTAAGGGCACTTACACACAGGCGTTCTTTGCGGCGCATCCCTGCATTCCGATTTGTTCCGTTCAGCCGCAGGGGAGCGCAGGAGTAAATGCACTCAATTATTGTCAAGGGAGCTATACTCACACAGACGCAGGTTGGACGCAGTATGTTGCATTCCACCTGCGTTTGGCACTTACATGCATCTGTGTGAGTACAACTCCCTTGACAATAATTGAGTGCATTTTCTCCTGCACTTGAACTTGATGGACTTTTTATTTTTTTAACCCAATTTAAATATGTCACTATGTAACTATGAATAGATCAATAGAACTACCATTGATAGTATTTATTTTTTTGTGCAATGTAAATATTAAATAATCCCCACATACCAGACAAGCAGGAGGATGACTATCACTTATTTATTTTTGCTACTGGCTAACTTGGTACCACAGTTTTTGTGTTGGCCTACTCCAATACTACACCAGCTACTATAGCAGTGTTACAGCATTAACCACATTGGCAGATAGTCTTTTATCACCGTTTAGCAGCTGCAAAAGTATTTACATAGTCATGAATGCAAATAGTGGACTCTCATATTGAAAGTGCCGTATTGCTTATTGAGTGATTGCATCTCTATATATATATAGAGAGAGAGGAAGAGAAGGTATGTTTGTACATATAACTGGGATTCTCACACTTGCATGCCTGTTTAAGGGAACAATCGATTATAAACTGCTGAAACAAACAATGTTTTCTAAGAGTTTTCCCCAACAGCTACAATTAATTATTCAAGTACCAAATGTGAAAAATATTACTTAATGTCATTGATATATGATATTTTTTCCTTGTTCAGGTTGGCTGGTGGACACGACCGGTGACTACACAGCAGCATTCCTTCTTAGTGGATTCTCCATGATATTCTGCTCTATTCTTTTGGGTCTGGCTAAAATAATAAATAGGATAAAGAAGAATCCCCAGGCCACAGTTGTCCCCTCTTCTGATATAAAGCAAGAAGTCTGGACTAATGGAGATGTGTCCTGTCTCAATGCAATAAGCCAAAAAGAGATGTAGGTAATGAATTGTGCCAAGAACAAACACATTTCCATTGTTCAGCATCTTTCCCATGTGGGCCTGGACTAGAGTCCTGCGTAGGTCCATTTTTTGAAACCCGTACCTGCAACCCAAACACACAACCCACAATTTTGATCCATATGTTCCCGCTACCCGACCACAATAGGCCAACTAACCTTCCAACCCAGGGGACACGCGAAAGTGACATTTGACCGGAATTGATGTCACTCTAGTGTTGAATTTTAGCAAAAAAAAATTTAAAAACTGGATCAACCTCGCACCTTTGTTGGGTACCCAGCTGGGTTACACTAGGACTACCTGCACAGTCAAGGAATCAGGGATTTTTTGCCTGAAACTCAACCACTTTGCAGGTATTCTGCAGGTACCTGACCCAATGCAGGACTCTACCCTGGACTGCTACAAAAGGGGTGAAGTTATCTGCAAAAAGGGGGGAAGGTTGGAAAGGATTTTGGTACATTTGGAGTGGGTTAGGCAGGTTGGGGTGTGACCAGGCAATTGTATGGGGCTCCACCAATCCATATGGCAACCCTGATTCAAGGGCTCTTTTCTAACACATGTGCTAATTTGCAAAGTGCATTTGCCAAACACAAAATCAGATAAAAACACTTTGTTCCTATAGAAGCCACTGGTCTCGTCATAAATTACAGGTTAGCTTTAAGCCAGGCCCAGAAAATAAGAAAGTGGATGCATCACTATCTAGAATCAAATAACAGATGATTTATGGTATGTTATATAAAAAGCAGATCTCCACTTTCTCAGGGTGGGGGCATTATCTTGAAGGGGAACTATTATGAGAATAAAGACGTAATAAAAGCTTAATCATACTGAAATAAGAAACCTAATAAACATAATCAGTTAAAAAATCTGAATTAATCAAGTTACTCTTCATTATCCCTCTCCTGGCATCTCTCTCTATATTCTTTCTTCATGCAGGAGTTGGGTGTCAGTTTTAGGTCTAATAGCTGTGTAGGTAGGTGTGTGAGAGCTCACGCCACGCACATACGGCAGTATTTCTATATAGAATTATCCAATTGCGCTAGTAAAGTATTTTATTTTAGAAAAAGCTTTATTTATGTGAAACAGTTTTATACATATGGGCTCTTTTATGTGATTTAATTATATAGAGACCTACACTGTTCAGCGGTATAGATTCACAGAAATAGATACCCACCTCTTCTTTGGGACTGGGTCCCCTGCCTTGTTATCCCACTCTGTGGAGGGTGGAAAGAAAAAGTCCTACCTTCTGGCATCTTTTGTCCATGAAATGGGATTCAGGAACAGGTTATGGTTCAGCCAGAGAGGAATATTCAGTTCCTACTGTACCTTAAGGACTAGTTAAGGTTCCTTATAGAGCTGACATGTAAGGAGCCAATCCCAGAGAGAGAAATAGGCTCCCAGGTTTAAGTTATTTATATAGTCACATCACATAGAGTTATATAACTTAGTTGATAATCACATGTCATAATAACTTTACATGACATAAGTATTGGGGAGCACATTGAGAAATTTATTTATTTATACTTGTTGGAGGAGCACATTGAGATATATATACAAGTGTTGGGGAGAACATTGAGATATATAGTATTGTTGTGGGAGCCTATAGAGATATACTGTATATACAACTGTTGGGGGAGTTCACTGAGATGAATATAGAAGTGTTGAGGAGCACAAGAGTGCATTGTAATATGTGTAGAACTGCTTTGGGAGTACTTTGTACTTGTACTTTGCCTAGTGATAGCAACAATTACCTCTTGTTAATAAAAAGATAAGTAGCTGCCCGTTATAAGTCAACGGTAACACAATGGGAGATATTTATCAAAGAGCGAAGTTAGAGATCGCCACAGTCCACTAGAGTGAAATTCCACCACTCTCCATCCATTTCTATGGGATTTTTATAAGAGTATTTATCAATGGGTGAAAGTTCATCCTTTGATAAATGTGCCTTTAAAAATCCCATAGAAATGAATGAATAGTGGCGGGATTTCACTCTTGTGGACTGTGGCGATCTCTAACTTCACTCTTTGATAAATATTCCCCATAATGTTCGTTCTTTTTTAAACACTTTTCAAATTGGCAGGGGGATCATTCTAACTCTTGTGTTGTTTAACAATAACTGCCTCTTAAGAATGGATATATTATATAGTATATTAAACACAAATAAGTACAGGTATGAGATACATTATCCGGAAACCCATTATCCAGAAAGCTCCAAATTATGGAAAGGCTGTCTGTCTCCAATAGACTCAATTTTATCCAAATAATCCAAATTTAAAATTTTTCCCTCTAATAATAAAACAGTAGCTTGTACTTGTTCCCAACTAAGATAAAATTGATCCTTATTGGAAGCAAAACCATGTTTAAATGATTTTCTAGTAGATTTATGGTATGAAGATGCTAATTACAGAAAGATCCATAATCCGGAAAACCCCAGCATTCTGGATAAGAAGTCCCATACCTGTATCACTAAAGCCAGGATTAGGTTTAAGAATCAGTCCAATCAGCATTTTTTGAAGAATTCAGATTCAGCCAAACCATTAACTGTTTAGGGGAACCAAATCGAAACCCCTAAAGATATGTGACTTTAGAGCTCTGTACAAATATATATAGTGAATAATGTACCCCCCCCCAATGTAAAATATAAGACAATTATAATTCACCAAGTAATTCCATGACCATATAAATGCGGGAGGCCGAAAGCCAAGTGCTTTTATCCAGGTCCGGGAATTCCAAAGGTGACTTCTAATATCATTTTTTATAACAGTGGGTACATTGTTTATTATTAAGATCCATTATACGGAAACCCAGAAAGCTCCAGAAAGCTCTGTATAACAGAAAGGCCATCTCCCATAGACTCCATTATAATCAAAAAATCCAGATGTTTTAGAATACCATTTTTCGGTGTAGTTATAAAACAATAGCTTGTACTTGATCCAAACTAATATATAATTAATCCTTTTTGGAAGCAAAACCAGCCTATTTGCTTTATTTAATGTTTACATGATATTCTAGTAGACTTAAAGTGTGAAGATCTACATTACGAAAAGATCTGTAATCTGGAAAACCCCAGGTCCCAAACATTCTGGATAACAGGTCCCATACCTGTAGCAGTGAGTGACTCCTCTGAACTTTATGATTTTCTAGTGTAATATGATATATTTTGCACTGATATTATCAGGTCCAGAACTAAGTTTGGGTGCCATTATTGGGGGTGTAATTGAGAAAGTGGAGGAGAGAGAGCAGGCAGTGGGGAGAGCAGCATTTAGCAGTGTGGGTGCTGTGTGAGGCAATTGGGCAGATCACTGGACAAGTAGTAAACTATTGCCATGGCCACAAATACTACTTGGCCCAACTCTGCATATTATATGTGAAACTGCAGCATGTAGACCAAACTGCAAGTGATGACTGAATCTGTCCCATTTTGCTTAGCCGAAAAATCTGCAAAACTCAGATTGACAATTTTGATGCGAGTGACAAATTTTATACGCGCATCTCTTTTGTCCAAATGCATTAAAGTCAATGGGCATCGGAATAATGACAAACAACGGGCGTCAAAATAATTTAGAAGTGCGGCATTTTGGACTTGCGACAATTTTTTTTTCTCGCAGCAAAATTTTTTCACACCAAATTGTCGTAGCAGTTTCGTGAAAACATTCGCGGTTGGTGAAGTGCAGAAATTCACAGCAAATCCATGCCTGGTGAATAAATTCACACATCACTACAAATATATAAAGTACAGACCAGAACTAATTAAGTTCATGATTATATGTCCATGTAGCTATACAGGTGTCTTCAACTCATTTTCTTCACTTCAGCTTCAAATCAAAGAGAACACTCAGATATTCATCATTGGATGGATCACTCTTTAAAGCTTTTTCATACCATTTCATGGCATTTGATTTATCCTGGTTTTCTTTACTGATAAACCCAAGCAAAGCGAGCCCTGAAGCATCCCTGGGGTTTCTCTCTACCCTATGATTGGCTATCCTTCTCAGAGACGTCTCACACTCTTCCCTGTGTTTATTCTGCTCAGGAATCCTCAGCCCTTCCTTGTACTGTTCTACAGCTTCATCTTCAGAGTTCTTCCATTTCTCCAGAAATGTCCCATAATGTAAGTGGGCTTGTTGTTGTTCATATTCCGGAGTGGTTGTTAGCTCTGTGGCCTTTTTATAGGTCTCCTCTGCTTTTTTATGTTGATTCGATCTGGAGTACATATCCGCTAAATCGAAATGTGCATGCAGAAATGATCTTTTCACTTCCAGCACTATTTCAAAGTGAAATATTGCCTTTTCCGTTAGATCTCTTATTTCTTGCATATGTGGACCTCTGTAATTACCTCTTCCTGTTTTCTTCTTGTGTATGAGCATTTGTCTGTAGCACAGCCCCAGCTGATGATGGAGAAAACCAGAAGTAGGAGTTATACTTACAGCCTTCTTCAGGAGTCTAATAGCTTCCTCAAACTTTCCTGCTCGCCTGTAAAATTTGGCGAAGCATATATGGAAGATCTGGTGTTAGTTCTAAGGCACCCTTAATATGCTTCATTGCTTCTTCTTGTTTCTTTAACTCCTGTAGTTTTAAAGCCAAAAGCACCTTAATCACAGAGTTATTTGGATTCAACGAAACTGCCCGTTCCAATAATTGGAATGACGAACCTTTGAAATTAGTACAGTCTCTACCTCGGTAGATAAGCTACAGTTGCCATTCCAGTATTCCATTTAGGATCATCCGGATTCACTTTCAGAGCCTTTTCAAAACAGTCTTTTGCTTTCTCATAGTATTGGCCACAACATTTCAGCAGAGCCCATCCTTGTTCTCCATAGGTTTCAGATTGCACAAGATCTTTAAGTTCTTTTGATTGTGTATGGATAGTATTTATCTTGTCAATAAAGAGCTTGGTCCTTTCACTGTCATTAAGACAGTAATAGACCCATGCGAAGTTGGAGAAGGTCAGCAGATATTTCATGTTGGTCTCAAAAACATTAGACTCCTGAAGAATATCCTCTGCTTTTTGTAGAATCATGATGGCCTCTGCATAATTATTCTTCAAGTGGTTTATATAGGCCAACAAGTTATATACCGTCCCTTTAAGATCCTTGTTTAAATATACCACTTGAATTTTTAGTCTTTCTTCCAGTTCTTCAGTATCAACATCCTTTTCCTGTAGCCCCCATGTAAAGTGGCACTTCAGCTCTTCCAAACGGGATTTCAGTGTATCCTGGGACTCACTGTAAATACAATAAAATACAAAAAGTATTTGAGACACTCAGGGCTCATTTACCAAAATGGTTCAAGGAACAAAGTGCAATAAAACAAGCACAAAAGCCCTCTCTATGTTCAGCAGCACTGGGTTCAGGAGGGGTGGGATGTTGGTAGCATATTGATGTCCCCTGGCACACCCCTAACTTGCACATTATTTTGTATACAAACCAAGATTAGTTTGTGATGCAAAGCTATGTTCTTACCACATGCAAATTGCAGGGATGAGGAGGACCACCTTGCTAGTGCAGTAGAAGTGACACATTTTCAGTTTGAAAAACTTTATTTAGGGGAGGTTTTTTGCAACCCCTAGTAACCTGCTGCACACAGGCTCTTACCTTGTCTCATTGCAGGAATGGATAGGGTTAGCACCTTTTACAACTTGCGAGTCTGGACAGGGGGCAGGCTGATGATATTTGGGGACAAGGGGACATATCAGGGGTGGGTCTATGCCGTCAGGGGTGGGTTTTGTCAATAAATCAGTGATTGGCTTATTGCCTCATCATTCAATTAAAAGTCCTGCACGATAGTGAAGTGCTCTACCTGAATAGTGATCAATTGTTGAAAGACTCTATCCAATCCCTTGCATAGGATCAAGGATAAATGCAAAAAGAAATCCAGGAGCACACCATTGCATTGCTCTGTGAAGTCGGTGTTTTATTAAGCCCATATGTATCTCTATGTACCAAGCTTACTAAGGTCAAGGAGGGGCCCGAAATATTACCCTTTTTGCGGATACATATGGGTTTAATAAAACACAGACTACACTGAGCAATTCAATGGTGTGATCTTGTCCGGATTTCCAAATGACAGTGGTAAATCTGGTTAAAAACTGGGCAGGCGGCAACCCTCCTGCACTTTGTAAATAATTAACTATAAGAATGGCAACAAAATATATGTGCCCACGTCAATAGTATTACTTTTTCCTTTTTTATCAGTAGCTGGTGTTGTCTCTAAATAAAGCTGAAATACTTGGAAAGCATAATACATACAAATCAGCTGATTGCGTGTCAGTGGATAGAAATATACAAAGCTGACAGGATGAGCTTTACACCATACATGTGCCCAATACAGCTCCTGTGCTCTGAACCTTCCACGGTTTGTACACAGAGCATCCAACATACTTCCCGCACAAGGGATCACTGTGTTTGCTGTGATCAAAGCTTGTTCTTATTCACATTTTGGTGTGTATGCATCTAAGCCTAATATTGACTCTTACTGTAGCTACATATCAGGGCAGATTTACTAAGCTCGAGTGAATAGTTCGAAAGAAAAAAAATTCGAATTTCGAAGTATTTTTTTGGCTACTTCGACCATCGAATGGGTCAAATTCGATAGAATTCGATCAAATCGAATGATTCGTACGATTCGAAGTAAAAATCGTTCGACTATTCGACCATTCGATAGTCGAAGTACTGTCTCTTTGAAAAAATACTTTGACTTCATACTTTGCCACTTTAAACCTACTGAGGTTCAATGTTAGCCTATGGGGACCTCCCCCAGCACTTTTCTAAGTTTTTTGTGGTCGAATAAAAATCCTTTGATCGATCGCTTAAAATCGTTCGAATCGTTCCATTCAATTGACCGATTTTTATTCGATCTGAGTATTTGCGGTAAATCCTTCGAATTCGATATTCGAATTCGAATGATTTTACTTCGAGGGTCGAATTCGAGGTTTTTTTTATCCCTCGAAATTCGACCCTTCATAAATCTGCCCCATCGTGTTGTATATTGGACCAGTTTCCTTCTGAACACTACTGAACAAGCAATAAATATTTCTGAGTATAGATTCACTGATTATTACACTGACTTGTCATGGAAAATAAAAATAATGTAAAGCCATACATTTTGCATAATGAAAGCAAATGTAATTACAAACAACTTTAAAATATATATTCATTACTTTACATTACTTTGAAGTTGTTTGTACATGTAATTGCTAAAACAGCATCTGTCTGTCTTTTGCTATTCTCTGCACTGCTGGTTCTGACCAAGTACCATTAAAATACAGTTTCAGTAGTCTTCTCTACTCCTGCCATGAACCAGTTCCCCAGAATACCATGCACATATCTGTGATTCACTTTCTTTTCAAGTCTTTTGAGGTCCATGCCTGCATAAAACAAGGCACCTGAAAAGACCTGGCAAATCAATTGTAAAATAATGAAATGAAAAAATAAAATATTTGCTTAAAGAGGCAGCTTGAAACAAGCACTAAACAGGGCAATGAGAGAAACTGCAGCTACTTCATGTTTGGTCCCTGCAAGGTAGATAATTACATTCCCAGTGCCCAAATAATTTGACTTTAATTTGAGATTAAAGGAACAGTAACACCAAAAAAAGAAACTGTTTTAAAGTAATGAAAATATCATGTACTGTAGCCCCGCTCTGGTAAAACTGCTCTGTTTGCTTCAGATACACGACTGTAGTTTATATAAACAAGCTGCTGTGTAGCAATGGCGGAAATTGTCATAGGTTAAATAGTAGATAACAGATAACACCATTAGGTTCTACAGAGCATATCTGCTGCATAACCTGAGCCTTGTCTCATTTGAATGGCTGCCCCCTTTGCTACACAGCAGTTTATTTATATATTTATTTAACAATAGCAGTGTTTCTGATGCAAACACAGCAGTTTTACTAGAACAGGACATTATATTTTTATTACTTTAAAACACTTTCATTTTTTTTACTGTTCCTTTAAGCACTAGGAAATCATAAATTACTGTAATTCATATCACCCTGAATGCATCACATAAAACGAGTTAAAACAATATAACTATGACTATACTTACCTCATTGTTTGTTTTTGTTTGCTTGTAAAGAAACCAGTTTGCTTGTGCTTCTGGGTCACTGGTAATGAAAAATGACCTACTGCGTTTATAGAGACCCTGTCATTGTGGTTCAGGGAGGGAACAAGGCAGAATCGAAACTTAGACAATAGGCACCAACAGCTGATATTCAAGTAAAATGAAACCAAAGGAAAAGCTGAGAAAGCAGGGACATACAGTACATTAGTTATTTGCTGCAAACCTGCTTATGTAGCTGTGCCTATGTCACAAATAATGGTTTAACACTCAACAGATAAGGTGGCCATACACGGGCCGATAAAAGCTGCCGACAGACGAAGTCGGCAGCTTATTGGCCAGTGTATGGGGCCCCCCGACGGGCTTCCCTGATCGAGATCTGGCCGAAAGTCGGCCAGATCTTGATCGGATGGGACTAAAAATCCCGTCGGATTGCGGCCGCATCTGTTCGTTGATGCAGTCCCGCGATCCGACTGCCCGTTCCCATTCGTTAGGATCTGATCGTTGAGCCCACGATCGGATCAGCCCGATATTGCCCACCTCAAGGAGGGCATATCGGAGAGAGATCTGCTTGTTTGGCGACATCGCCAAACGAGCGGATCTCGCTTTGTATGGCCACCTTAACTTTAAATGGTTGGTGGTGTAAGGGTAAACCTGAGGATCAATTTTCTAATGGCTTAAATAAGGCAGATATCATATTCATTATAATCAACCAAACTGATTGAGAGACCTGTGTGAGATACTGAAATTGTAAGTGCATGCCTGGAGGCTGGCGCCGGTGTGGATTTTTGTTTGCAAACAGTCACGTAACTAAGTAGGGTTGAGCACGGGTGCAGGCCATGCAGCCGGCCCCCCACCCCCTCCAGACGCAGTTTTCTGTGCGCCTTCACATAGGCGCAAGCGACTGGAGGGCCCCAAGGTCCCTGCCTGCAAATCATCAGGAATCATGGAAAAAAGTCAGAAATCAGGGGAATACTTAAGGAGATGGGAGACCGGGGACAGAGCCAAACATCTGGTACCTCCCGAAACAATAGGAAGGGGTTGACAGCTCTGTCTCATATCGAAGCATCTGTGTAGTGCTAATAGAGTTGGACTGGGCTGTAGGGAGACCAGGTAAAAAACCCGGTGGGCCCCCACTCTTGTGGGCCCCATCAGCCCAGATCTTCACCCTATGCTCCTACACTGCGGCCACCAACCAAGAAGGGACAGAAGAACACAATGCGTGTAGGTACGTGCGGATGTACGCACACACAGATGGCGCAGGGAGGGGGCTGCAGGGGGCCCTGTGGCGGCAGCCCTGATGGGTCTCAGGCCCCCAGTCCGAGTGCTAAGCATATGGTTGCAAGTTGTTAGTGTATGAAATAGAATGAGTTTCCACACAAACTGACCCCAAATCATTAGAGATGAGGGGGGGGGGAGGTAGTGGGAATTTTAGCTTTATAGGAAGACTGCTGCTGTTGTGAAGCAGAACTATATTCCAATGTACTGAGACTCACACATTTTAACTGATTCTCTTCCTAAAGTGCAAAGAAGTGTATTAAAACACTAATAAAAAGTCTTTATTGAAGCAAAAAAGGTTGTGGCCTGAACAGCAGCATACTGAGAAAGAAGTACTTCATACTACGGGTGGGAATGACCATGCCTGGGATGTTTCTATTTGTTATTGTACAATAAAGCCAACGCAGAGATTAATCTTAGTGTGTGCTAAACCCAAATTATCTCCATAAACTATATTGAGTGACGTGGCCATACTTCAGGGAGTGGCACCAACAGAAGGTAAAAGCCTTTATACAGGGTGTGCTCCCAATTTAAAAGTGTTGTTGCATTGTGAAACGTACATCTAATTTGGATTCAGCTCAACTGCCCGTTCCAATATAGTTTCTCATTCCATAATTGGAATGAGAAACATAAAAGATGGGCAGTTTCTGCCTCAAAATTCCTACAGGCGATAAACTACAGTTGCCAGACCAATATTCCAATCAGGCTTATCCGGATTTGCCTTCAGAGCCTCTTCAAAACAGTGTATTACTTTCTCAATACTCAGATTGCACAAGATCGTCAAGCCCTTTTGCTTGTGTATAGTATTTTTCTTGTCAATGTAGAGCTTGGACCTTTCATTATCATTTAGGTAGAGCTTGGAGAAGGTCAGCAGATATTATATTTCGGTCTCTTATACTTTACATTTCCAGAGAATAACCTCTGCTTTCTGGAGATTCACAATAGCCTCTGTATTATCATTCTTCAAATGGTTTACATAGGCTGGCAGTTTACATACCCTCCCTTTAGAATCACATTCAAATATTCCAATTGATTGTCAAATCTTTCTTCTAGTTCTTCAATATCAGCATCATTTTCCTGTACCCCCATATAAAGTGGCACCAGCTCTTCAAAATGGGATTCCAGTGTAGCCTAAGGAATGTTTTCCCTCTTGAGGCATAATTGGCACTGGCTTCAGGCTGGGTTTTTTGCCTTCCTCTGGTCAAAACTAGGGATGCGCCGAATACAGGATTTGTTCAGGATTCGGCCAGGATTTGGCCTTTTTCAACAGGATTCGGATTTGGCCAAATATTTCTTCCTGGCCAAACCGAATCCTAATTTGCATATTCAAATTAGGGGTGGGGAGGGAAATCGCATGACTTTTTTTCACAAAACAAGGAAGTAACAAATGTTTCCCCTTCCCACCCCTAAGTATTCGTGACTGATTCTGGGGTCGGCCGATTCCAAAATAGTGGATTCGGTGCATCCCTAATCAAAACAGTGGATATATAATAATACATTTTAAGTTTCTATTTGTCACAGCAGTGGTAGGAGCTTGCCAGAGTACTGCACAGTTACATTTAAAAGAGGGCGAAAGGAGGTTCTCTCCTGTGACTGCACAGTGGGTGGATTGATAAAGACACTACTACTGCTTGTGCTAGGTGACAGCCTGCTTGGATTTCCTATCATCAACACACTGCAGATTCCAGTGTATATAATGACATAGTGATGGTCTCAAGTGAGGAGCTGCAGAGCATAGTAGTAGTACAGATTCAGGGCATCGGAGTTCACAGCAGTCATCTTCTTCTTTTCAGCTATGCTGGGGGGGGGAGTATATGTAGGGTAGGGGGTTTTTAACTTTAGGGTTTGCTTCCCCTTTAACAGCCCCAACATTGCTTACTTTTAGGACCTTAGGGGAGCTCCCAAATATCCATATATTATTTGTCAGATAATTATTTACCTTTGTTGTTAAAATCAAATACTAGTGTGGATTTAACCCATTTCTATGGCATTACATTTCGTGTTATTCTCTTTGACCGTTTCTATTGTTGCATTCAAAGGGGAAGGAAACCTAGTCGGCGCAAACCCCCCATCCCCCCTCCCGTTTGTTGCTCACCCTCCCTCCTCCCCCCTGGCCTACCCGTCCCGCTGGGCAAATGCCCCTAACTTGTTACTTACCCTTCTGCGCAGGTCCAGTCCAGGGAGTTCACAGACGCCATCTTCTTCCATGCGATCTTCTTCCTGCTTTGAACGGCGCATGCGCAGTAGGATCATTTCGCCGGTACGATCTACTGCGCATGCGCGTGACTTTTGGCGTATGCGCAGTAGATCCGTACCGGCGAAATGCTCCTACTGCTCATGCGCCAAAATGCCGTTCACAGCAGGAAGAAGATCACGTGGAAGAAGATGTCGTCTGTGAACTCCCTGGACTGGACCTGCGCAGAAGGGTAAGTAACAAGTTAGGGGCATTTGCCCAGCGGGACGGGTAGGCCAGGGGGGAGGAGGGAGGGTGGGCAACAAACGGGAGGGGGGTGGGGGGTTTGCGCCGAATAGGTTTCCTTCCCCTTTAATTACCGATTCAATTCAGCCCAGTTCCAGTGTAATCAATCACGGTTCACTTTCAGCTTGTGTTGGTATTTACTAGGGATGCAACGAATCCAAGATTCGGTTCGGGATTCGGCCATATGCAAATTAGGGGTGGGGAGGGAAATCTCGTGACTTTTTGTCACAAAACAAGGAAGTTAAAAATGTTTCCCCTTTTTGCATATGCAAATTAGGATTCGATTTGGTATTTGCCCGAATCTTTCGTGACGGATTCGGGGGTTCGGTCGAATCCAAAAGAGTGGATTCGGTGCATCCCTAGTATTTACTGGGAATCTTTGGGGTGTTACCACAGTCATATCACTACTATATCAAGCCACACCGTTGGGTAGGCTCCATCTAAAAAGAGAAAAAAAATATATAAAAAGTTAATGGGTAATTGAGAAATATATTTAATTATTTGACTACCAAGGCAGAGGAAGGCATTTCAAAAATATTTTAGGTTTATTTTTTTGTAGTACAAGACGAAACAGCACCACCTTCTTTTTAAAAATTAAAATGCCTTTATTGGAACCCTTTAGGGCATTACAGCAACGTTTCATGCTTGACAAAGGGTCAGGTGTGACCCGAAACGTTGCTGTAATGCATTTTAATTTTTAATAAGAAGGTGGTGCTGTTTCGTCTTGTACTACAAAGTGTATACCGTGGAAAAGTGGCCACTGGATAACTTGCACCACAAGAAAGAAAAAGCCAGGAGGCTGTGCTGACTACCTTGTATATACCATAGGTTTATTTTTTTGTACATGTAACTTCTTAAATGCAGCATAACATGAATAACCATCTCATTGTTTTTGGATTTTTTATTTCAAGTGAGTCCAACATTTGCATTTCCTAACCCTTAACAATTCAGCCATAGTTTCAAAAATATCAGGAAAAAATACGTATTTATCCCAAATCTCACCATAACTCACCTTCTAGTTGGACTTCCACTAGTTTGTAGAGGAGCAAATCCAGTGTCTCACCAAATCTCCCCTTAATTGTTCTTCAGGCTGGGCCCCCACTTGCTGTGCTGAGTACCCCGACTGGGGTTAGCCATATATTTTGTATACCACTGATAAATGGCTAATGTGGGACATTAACAATAGAGGCAGGTACTTAAACCAGGGGTGGAGTGTCTTGAGTACTGTATTAAACCACCTGTAGTCTTAAGTTGGCCATAGATGCAAAGATCCGATCGTACGAATCATCGTACGATCGGACTTTACCATCTCCCGACCCGCCACTAACCTTTCAGATCAAAGTCTTACCAGTCAGATTAGTTAAAGAACAGATCAGCAATGTTCTGCCCCTGACAGCAATCGTACGATATCTATGTCCAACCAAAGCTAGAGACAGTCTCCCACTGAAAATCGTACGATCGGCCAAACGACCGATCTCCGCTGGATGTCGGGACTCTCCACACACGGTTCGAAAATCGTACGAATCCTGGATTCGTACGATCAGATCTTTGCTTCTATGGCCAGCTTTAATCCCAGATCTTTTAATAAATGGGCTAAAGGGGAAATTTCCAGGGCTCACCAGGGTCAGACTGTTTTTAAGGGATAGTTCTACAAAAATCTCCTTATTGGAGACTTTGTCCCACACAGAGGTAGGTTGTGAGGTTCTGCTCATTTGTTCTCCAGCAAGGAGCACACAATTGCCTGTTTGAAGGTTCTACTGCGAGGAATTTATTTGTGCAGCTGCAGGTGTCCACCATAACTGGATTTCATTACCTTTGCCTTCAGCCCACCAGTACAACTGCAACCCAGCTCGATTAATAATTGTCAGGGGCAAATCTGTCATTCAATTGTGGCCCACCTTGTAGAATGGCCAAATAATTAGCAAATAATTGTGATACATGCAGTAGTGTAACTAGATGTTACTGGGGCCCCCAGTAAATTCAATCTAGGACCCCAAAACATTACTAGGTTGATCTATTCTACCAAAATATATTGAAATTGCTCATTAATTAGGGCCTTGCTGGGCCCTCTACCTTCCTGGGCCCCTCTGCAACCTCAGGGTCTGCTTCCTCTGTAGCTACACCCCTGGATACATGTCACACTTTATACATAAAACTAAAACACTCTCTTACAATGGTACATGTTTATTGATTTTTAGAAAGATATCATGCAATGTAATATCTGTAATATCTTAAAGTATCCATGATTATAGTTAGGCAAGCCAAATGGGTATATCCAGATGTATTTAGATGAGCAATATTCACTACAACACATTAATGACTACATATATTCAAATCTACTGTTTCATTAATTATTTACAACTTTGTTTTAGTAAAATGAAAACACAGAGAAAAAAGCAGGATTATAATGCCTTGATAATAGCCTTACAATGTGATATAAGAAATTAATGCATTTATTCTGATACTATATAGAGCAAATTGTCTTAAAGGGGACCTGTCACCCAGACATAAAAAGCTAAAAAGTAAAAGTCCTTTTCAAATTAAACATGACACCTAAATTCCTCATTTTATTAAATCATCCATACCCGTTATAAAGGTATGTCAATCAGTGATGGGCGAATAAATTTCTGCGTTTCGCCGCCAGCGAATAAATTCGCGAATCTCCCGTGAAAATTCACCGGTGTCAATTTCCAATTTTCACGATTTTTTTCGTGAAAATGTTAGATTTTCACTTTTTTTTTTGTGAAAACCTTCAAGTTTCACGATTTTTGAGGGAAACCTTCAAATTTCACGATTTTTGAGTTAAATTCGTGAATTTTCGGCGAAGCGGGAGAAATGCGCCCATCACTAATGTCAATCATATACTGCCTGCTGGGGCATAGAGGCGGGGTAGGCCATTACTTTCACTTTCTAATTTGCACTTCCTAGATGTTACTACACTCCTCTCCTTCCCCTCCCTCCTCAAGATCTATAAATGTATATACTGTGTGTGGGTACGGTCATCGAGGAAGATAAACAAGCTTCTGGGATAATGCAAAGCTTGCCTTAGTAACTATGTTCAGAAAAAGGCCCCTGCCTGTGTCCTGTGATTGTTTATTCCAAAACTGAGGGGAAAAGATTATATAATTTATAAATTGTATGTAAAGTTTATTTTGCATGACTAGCACAATAGGAAAGAATATGGAGTTATTTTTTAGGGTGACAGGTAATTATTTTCAGCATTAAATTAAGAGTCTGTATCCTGGTGCTCTTGTGTTTATGTTATAGCATGGCTAGCCACGTTCTTGAATACAGTTTCTTGTATAGTTTTTAGGTTTTTCCTTGATTAGTTCCATGCAGAAGGCTGTCCCAAAGACGTGTACAAGCTCAGCAAAGCATTTTTCCATTGGAGAAAAAAAAGACACCTATAAGCAACTCAAAAATTTAATTCCTTTCTAAACAAAACTCTTTATAGTACATTTAACTATTGCATATCATCTGGGAAAAGTATATAAGGGGTTTCCAGATATGTCAGTTGTTACTCACTGATTCTCATGTCATGCAATGCCCTCAAATAATCCTCATTATCTGGATCCAGTTCCAGTGCTTTCTTATAGTAATCAATTGCTTGGTCAATTTCTCCCTCTTGCTGATGAATGAACCCTAACAATCCAAATCCAGTTGCACTTGATGGTTCGTTGCTTATTTTCACTTTAGCCAACTCTTCCAAATTAGTTTTGGAAAAAGATCGTGTCTTTGTGTCATTTGGTATCAATAATACTTCCTTGTAATGCCTTATGGCTTCAGATTCAGATCTAATTTGATATTGCTTAAATTTGGCATAACTAAAATGAACCTCTTGTTTATCTTCACATGTTATATCTCTCAGATTTAGTGCTTTTTGATAAATAGCTTCAGCTTTTTCAAACCGAGAGTCTTTTGAGTACATAAAGGCTAAATTAATATATGCATCAGCAAATATTTCTTTTAATTCAAGAGTTTTTTCGAAATGAAAGATAGCAGATACAATGTTATCATGTATATCCCTGTCTAAGGTCTTCTTCTGATTCAATGACTTTGCAGTCTTAGAAGATTTAAATAACATTAACATCTTATCTTTGTAACAAAGCCCAATCTGGTGATGAAGAGAACATGAATTGGGAGTTTGGTTTAGGGCTTTTCTGAGAACGGTAATAGCAGCATCAACCTTTCTTTCTCTTCTGTAAAATCTGGCAGCATATCGAAGTAAATATGGTGAGTCTGGAGTTTGTCTAAGAGCCTCCTCCATAATCTTTTCTCCTTCCTCAGCTTGATCCATATATAGATATTTCAAAGCAAGAAGAGCCTTAATCACAGAATCATTTTCATTCAATTTCACAGCACGTTTGAGCAACTCTAAACATTCACAATTGTTTTTTGCGTAAAGTCTGTTATCTTGATTTTCTAAGCGATACATGACTGTGGCATATCCTGAATTGAGCTCAGGATTGTCTGGATCTAACTCTAGCGCTTTCTCAAAACACTCTTTAGCTCTTTCACAGAACTTCCCATAGAATGTTAACAGAGCCCAGGCCTGTTCTCCATATATTTCAGTAAGAAGAGCATCATTTTCTAAAGAAGATTCATATTTCTTGTAAATGGCTTCTACTTTTTCTAAATAAGACTGAGCTTTGCTAAACTGGTTTAAATGGTAGTACAGCCAGGCATAATTACTGTAGGTCACAGCTCTTTTGATATCCAGATCAGCAGACTGTGTTCCTTGCAGGTGTTCTTCTGCTTTCTGAAGCTGTCTAATTGCTTCTTCATTGTCTCCTTTCAAATAATTTGTATAGGCCAATAAATTATGGAGCCTATGTCTGTGTATAGAAGGTAAAAATGTGATTTGATCATGAAGCCTGTCTTCTATATTGTCAATATCAGTCTCGTCTTTGAAATAAGTCCATGTGAAATGGCATTCCAGTTTAAGCAGAAGGTTCTTTAGTAATTCATCTGACAGGTTACTGGAAAAATATTGAATGAAAACTAAATATACTGTATGCAACTTTGTGTATTTATTAAGCAGCTGTATTATCAGATAGAGAAACAACACCATTGTTTTAACAACAGACTAAGTAAAATTTGTACTGTGGTGTCCTCATGATTCAATGCTCATTCCTAATTGACTCTATGCAATTCACTTCAAATTTACATGTCAGCAGGTGCCATTTACATCTTATTGGTTGCTATAGGTTACTGCTCCTGGGCAAACTTAGTGCCTTTTAGTACATATGGGGATACATCTCAGCATGCCTTTAAACCATAAGCCTAAAATAACTAATACCCTAAAAATGAATATAGCTAGAAATGTCATATTTTATATACTGAACTTACTGAACCAGCAGAAATCAAGGTGTCAAGGTGACAAAGGTCTCATGGAAGAACGATACGTTGGAATAATAAATAAACTTTATCTCTTTTTCACCATATTTTAAAGTCATGTGAGTGCCCTGCTTTACATGATATTCTATATGACTTCTGCGATGTGCACCCAGGCATTTTCTCCAGGAAGTGAGTGCAGTTATCTTTCTGTAAATATATATATATATATATATATATTCAGTATCTTGTCCCTTATCTCAGTGACACAGATCTTCCCTGCTTAAAGGGCTGTGGTTTCCTTGGGCTAGTAGTACAGAAGCACAAAACATAATGTATTACATTCCGCCCTACGTCTCGAGGTAAGGTTTAGTTCTCCTTTGAATTAGGATCTTTTTAAAGGTTAGTTCACATTAAGTAAACTTTTATGGGGCAATGTCTTAAGTTTGCTACTTTTCCAGTAACTCCTTACAACCAATCAGCAGGCAGATTTTACTGATCAGGTATTTTCTATGGGCTACTAGATGAAGGGAAACTTTATTATCCAAATTGTATGGTCTGTTATATCATGGCCTTTACTTGGCAACTTTTCAGTTGGTGTTATTTTTTTTATAGTTTGTTTATTTGCCTTTCTCTCCTGCCTCTCTCCTGCCTTTCAAATGGGGGTCACTAATGTCAGCAGCCAAAAAACTTTGCCCTCTCCTATTTATTGCCAAGTCTATCATTCAAACCACTGCTTGGCTGGAGAGCTACAGGTCTGCATTTATGAGTTCCTTGCCTTCCTGCATTGTTCAAACACGATCCACACAAGAAATAGATAAAGGGTTCCAAAACTAATCCAGGCAGGTTTAAAGGGCTATCTGAATTATCATGGGACAGGGAGAAACTATGCACCAGCTCATTACCTTTCCTTAACCTAAAACATTGTTTGATCTCATACTTCTGCAGAACTATTCCACATTAACTTATTGTAAACTATAATTAAAAATGAATGCTTGGAACTGTATATGCAAATGGAAACTTGTTCAAAACAAAATTACTTGCTGCTCACATTAATACATTCCTAAACAGTTCTACTAAATTAACACATTTATCGGTCAGCAATTTGCTTACTTGTGATTACCGTAACTGTCCACAGAGTAAACTGGGCAATTTGATTTAATACATCATTTATGAGGATCGGTTCTACCAAGCACGCCATTGTTCTTATATCTGAAATGTATATTTATAATTCAGCTTGAGCAATTTCTCAAAAATGGCAAGGGGACAATAGGAAGGTGTATATTCCTTTAAGTGGGAGGTTGAATGTGCATTGGACAAATGGTTTACTTTTCAGAGAAAGTCCCTTTGATCATCTTAAGGGGACATAGTATGAATACAATAATAGCACTGACACATCCATGGAAATGGAATGCAGGTATTGTGTTTGTGAAAATTGAGCACCTCATCCCTAAATTTAACATCAGTCTACAGCATTAAAATAGTTATTTTTAGAGGGATCATTGTAGTAAGACATTGTGAAGAAAGCTGCAGGGAGTTATCATCTAGAGTGCTGGATGGTTGTCAGCAACGTTATGTGTTTTGGGTCATTTGGGTTTCTAGATGTGCTTCAAACAGATTGGATTACATTGCAGCCTCTCTAGGAAACATGCATATTACATTTTTAATATCAGAGAGTAATGTGTATGTGTGTTTGTAAATGCAAGTGTGTTAGTGTCTGGGTGTGTAAGAGAACCTGTCAAACTCATACTCGTGTCTGTGAGCGAGACAGAGTATAAATGATCTTGTGTATCTGTATAGTTAATCATAGCAGATCACTGATTCCCTGAAAGATAGGTGGGGTTTGCTGTTGTTTTACTTTACTTTACTTTTCTTTTTTACTTTGTTACTTCTTTACTCAGTTTATAACCCTTTTCCTGCCATTTAATCCCCTTATTTTTCCTTTTCCTCACTATATCCCATCAGAAATATTGGTGATCTATATGTGCTCCATTTGCAATTTATTACCTTCTAGATTTGTGTCTTTGCCACCAAAATATTCGTAGAATTAGTACTTTTACATTTTTTCCCCCCACTGGAAAACTTTCTGCGGACCCATGGTGCTTAGTGATGTCATCGGTTATAAACAAAGCTTAGTGATGTAATTTCTGTCACATGACAGGCAGCAGCTATTTTGTGGACATTGTCATTAGGGCTAGGTGTAGATCATGACAAAATCTTGTTTAGGTGCCAAGATAGGGCACCTTATGCCCATAGGGTTGCCACCTGGCCTGTATTTTACTGGCCTGGCTGGTAAAAATGATGGTTGATACCAATGTTATTAATAGGGAAAAATGATATATAGGAAGGCCGGTAGTTTTTCCTGGAAAAGGTGGCAACCCTAGATGCCCATGCACCGGCTACACAATTAGATGTTGAAGGCAGAAGGGGAATGTAAGGGGTGCAGTGACATCTAGGAAGTGCAGAATGGAAAGTGAAAGTAATTGCCTGCCCTGCCTCTATGCCTAAGACATAGAGGAGGGGCAGGCATTATATGACTGACAGCTGAGAGTTTTAAACATATTAAACATAAAAAATATTTGGGTTTCATGTTTGATTTTAAAAGGACTTTAATTATACAGTTTTATTTTATATATGGGTGACAGTTCCCATTTAATAGGTGATCAATATTGAAAATGCTACTTGGTTGCCATGGGTTACTAGATCTTTGCTATTTTTATTATATTACTCCTCAAACAAACATGAATGGGCTTATATAAATTGATTGAATTTCAGTCTCTGTATTCAATAGATTTCCGGCTAATGAATCAGCTGATATTAAACTTTTATTTGCTAAATCTAATACACAATGTATTGATCTTATACCTCAAGCTATAGAGTGTTTAAAAGGTAGCTATCATGATAATAAAGCAAACCTCTGACAGGTCACGACTAAACTTGGTGGTGGTTGGAAGTTAACCCTATGTTTAAAAAAGATGTCATTTTTTTTACTGATTAAATTGAACGGCTTAATCTACAATCCAACTTTTAGAACCGTGAGCAACATTCAGAAGTAGAATGAGTTGGGGAGCAACATTAGCATGAAAAATGTGCCAAATAAGAGCTGTTATTGTCCATTTAGAAGCCCCTATGTGGATTGTCAACCTACATTGAGGCTCTGTTTGGCAGTACACCTAGTTTTTTTTTTGCCACCAAGCCTGGAATTCAAAAATAAGCTCCTGCTTTGAGGCCACTGGGAGCAACATCCAAGTGGTTGGAGAGCAACATGTTGCTCACGAGCTACTGGTTGGGGATCACTGATCTACAGCATATATTAATGTTTAAATAGTTCCCCTTTAAAGGGCATAATGTATTAAAGTGTACAATCTTTGCATCCTGTTTTCTAATCCATAACAAACAATTAATCAGATGTCAAATAGCATGTCAGTAAATGCTAAGTATCTGCTGACTGATTTCTAAGGTTTACCAGAATTAATGCAAATTAACACCCTTTTCATACTTTTTGCACCAGAATCTGAATCAGAACAGGTTTTTAAAGCTTTTAATATGTTGGTCTAATGAAAGCCTAGAGCCCTGCATCCCCCTACTTGCGTGCCTAAGCCCATAACTATACGGTATTCCTCTCTTCCAGCATACCATACACAGTAACACAGTTTCCCAATAAATTAGATAATATGCAAATTCCTTAAAGAGATACTGACAACAGAAAATAACCTTTTTTTATATCTATCATAACATTGTCTTTGAATACCATTTATAATTTTGCCATAAAGTATTCCCCTGATGCTTTTAGATTACTTTTATAACCCCCATGTTCCTTTATGAGGGGGCTGCAATATTTGTGCAAAAGTAGTTTGTTAGAATAAGAAACCCTAACTAACAGGTTAAGAAGAGACAGGGTGGCAAAACAGTCAGGTTTAGGAAATTCAAGTAATAATTACGTACAAAAGCAGAACTATCAGCGAAAAATGGTCAACATGACCTATAGGTAACTTTTAATGTAGATTCATATTTTGAAAAGAACATTTTTAGTGTCAGTATCACTTTAAGGTTTATTGGCAAAATATATTTACCTCATGGTGGTGGTTGTTGTTGGAATCTAGCAGATGCTCAGCTGTGAATCGCAAACACTGCAGCAAGTCTCTTATAAGGATGCACTGCCATCATGTGATCACTCAGTAAACGGGGGGAAACGAAAGTAGATAATAAAATATCTTCCTATCAAAACTAAATTATGGTGTGACTTGGATATTGCCCAAGGACATGATAGAGAGATAGCAAAAAGGAAAGTTCTGCTCTCAACAACATTTCTCATTTTTAAGCAGAGCTGAACTGGGATCATAAAATGACAATTTTTTAAATCCCCATTTAAATAAAACAGGGATTGTTTGTTCATATATGAAATGAGTGTGGAGATTCTGAGTATTTAGTCATTTTACTTTTGTTTTCTTTTGGGACAAGACATTGACTAGAAACATTTTTCAACAATGATCCCTTGTTTCACAAGTTGTCAGCCTTGCCTGTAGCCTGTCCCCCCTTACCCAGGACATGGGATAGCTTGCAAATGACTGGTTTGAATTTACTTACAAAAATGAACATCTGAAGTCTGTAAGGAGAAAAATCAATAAACCTCATAGAATGAAAAAACAAAAACATACATTGAGCTTGCCCAAAGCAGGGATACTGGAGTATCTGTTCAGAGCTTGTAATCATAGACGGAGGGTGTTTTTTTTGCTTGGGTAGGCCAAGTCTAATGTTACATCAACAGTTTCTTCTCTGGCGGAGGTGATTCAGCCCCATATTATAAGCTTTGGCAAAAGTTGTAATTCACCTGCTTATGAGTACATAGGGTAGATTCCAACCCAGGGGACACGCGAAAGTGATGTCACATTTGACCGGAATTGATGTCACTCTAGTGTTGAATCTTAGCAAAAAATTAAAAAAAATTAAAGTATACATAGGGTAGATTTTTGTCTAAAAATGCACTACAATATGAAATCTGTCCCATACATGGCCTGACTAGTATGGTCATTTTTCACTTGACATGGACAAAGCCCAGACTATTTTGAATTTTTTTTTCATAACACTCTCTTATTATCAAAATTATAGAAAAAGTTCAGTTCATCCACATTACTGGAAATCAGGGTTAATGATTGGGTTGTGTAACATTAAGAGCTCTTAAATACATGCGTTCTTTGCGGCGCAACCCTGCATTCCGATTTGTTCCGTTCAGCCGCAGGGGAGCGCAGGAGTAAATGCACTCAATTATTGTCAAGGGAGCTATACTCACACAGATGCAGGTTGGACGCAGTATGTTGCATTCCACCTGCGTTTGGCACTTACATGCGTCTGTGTGAGTACAACTCCCTTGACAATAATTAAGTGCATTTTCTCCTGCACTTGAACTTGAACTTTTTATTTTTTCAACCCAATTTAACTATGTCACTATGTAACTATGAATAGATCAATATAACTACCATTGATGGTATGTTTTTTTTTGTGCAATGTAAATATGAAATAATAATAATTTTTATGTGTTATTTTTGCTACTGGCTAACTTGGTACCACAGTTTTTGTGTTGGCCTACTCCAATACTACACCAGCTACTATAGCAGTGTTACAGCATTAACCACATTGGCAGATAGTCTTTTATCACCGTTTAGCAGCTGCAAAAGTATTTACATAGTCATGAATGCAAATAATGCACTCTCATATTGAAAGTGCCGTATTGCTTATCGAGTGATTGCATTGCTATATATATATAGAGAGAGAGGAAGATAAGGTATGTTTGTACATATAACTGGGATTCTCACACTTGCATGCCTGTTTAAGGGAACAATTGATAATAAACTGCTGGGCTACAATAAATTATTCAAGTACCAAATGTGAAAAATATTACTTAATGTCAAGCTGATATATGATATTTTTTCCTTGTTCAGGTTGGCTGGTGGACACGACCGGTGACTACACAGCACCATGATATTCTGCTCTATTCTTTTGGGTCTGGCTAAAATAATAAATAGGATAAAGAAGAATCCCCAGGCCACAGTTGTGCGCTCCTCTGATATAAAGCAAGAAGTCTGGACTAATGGAGATGTGTCCTGTCTCAATGCAATAAGCGAAAAAGAGGTGTAGGTAATGAATTGTGCCAAGAACAAACACATTTCCATTGTTCAGCATCTTTCCCATGTGGGCCTGGACTAGAGTCCTGCGTAGGTCCATTTTTTTGAAACCCATACCTGCAACCCAAACACGCAACCCACAATTTTGATCCATATGTTCCCGCTACCTGACCGCAATAGGCCAACTAACCTTCCAACCCAGGGGACACGCGAAAGTGATGTCACATTTGACCAGAATTTATGTCACTCTAGTGTTGAATCTTAGCAAAAAATTAAAAAAAACTGGATCAACCTCGCACCTTTGTTGGAACAGGTTATGGTTCAGCCAGAGAGGAATATTCAATTCCTACTGTACCTTAAGGACTAGTTAACGTTCCTTATTGAGCTGACATGTAAGGAGCCAATCCCAGCGAGAGAAATAGGCTCCCAGGTTTAAGTTATTTATATAGTCACATCACATAGAGTTACATAACTTAGTTGTCATAATTACTTTTCAGTAGTGATTATACAATACATCTTAATTGGTGGAATAGTAACTTCCCAGGAGCTGCTCTCCCTCCACACACCCCATTTATTGATAAGGTACTTTCCCAGAACAGTGTACTATTCCATACAACATTCCAAAGCTAGAAGTCAGTTAACATAACATAGAACAGTAGAACTATAACAAAATATAAGTATTGGGGAGCACATTGAGATATATATTTATTTATACTTGTTGGAGGAGCACATTGAGATATATATACAAGTGTTGGGGAGAACATTGAGATATATAGTAGTGTTGTGGGAGCCTTTTGAGATATACTGTATATACAACTGTTGGGGGAGTTCACTGAGATGAATATAGAAGTGTTGAGGAGCACAAGAGTGTATTGTAATATGTGTAGAACTGCTATGGGAGTACTTTGTACTTGTACTTTGCCTAGTGATAGCAACAATTACCTCTTGTTAATAAAAAAATAAGCAGCTGCTCGTTATAAGTCAATGGTAACACAATGGGAGATATTTATCAAAGAGCGAAGTTAGAGATCACCACAGTCCACTAGAGTGAAATTCTGCCCCTCTCCATTCATTTCTATGGGATTTTTATAAAACTCTGAATAACAGAAAGGCCATATCCCATAGACTTCATTATAATCAAAAAATCACTCAAAATAGTATAGGATGGAGCACACAGAAGGCAGACTCTGCTGCAATAAATTTTATTCGAGTCACAACATGTTTCAGATCTACATGGATCCTTTTTCACTTTTATCCATGTAGATCCGAAACATGTTGTGATTCGAATAAATTTTATTGCAGCAGAGTCTGCCTACTGTGTGCTCCATCCTATACTATTTTGAGTGATTACATGTTGGTCTACTGATGTGGCCCAGTTGGAAAGTGAGCACTCTACACAGGTGGAAGTGTTGGACTAAACCTATTGCATTATCCATAATCAAAAAATCCAGATGTTTTAGAATACCATTTTTCAGTGTAGTAATAAAACAGTAGCTTGTACTTGATCCAAACTAAGATACAATTAATCCTTATTGGAAGCAAAACTAGCCTGTTGGGTTTATTTAGGGGCCGATTCACAAAGGGTCGAATATCGAGGGTTAATTAACCCTCGATATTCGACTGGGAATTAAAATCCTTCGACTTCGAATATCGAAGTCGAAGGATTTTAGCGCAGATAGTGCGATCGAATGGTCGAAGGATTATTCCTTCGATCGAACGATAAAATCCTTTCGAAGGATTCGAAGGATTTTAATCCAACAATTGAAGGAATATCCTTTGATCAAAAAAAGTTAGCCAAGCCTATGGGGACCTTCCCCATAGGCTAACATTGAGTTCGGTAGCTTTTAGATGGCGACATCTTTTTCTTAAAGAGACAGTACTTCGACTATCGAATGGTCGAATGGTCGAACGATTTTTAGTTCGAATAGTTCGATTCGAAGTCGTAGTCGAAGGTCGTAGTAGCCCATTCGATGGTCGAAGTAGCCCAAAAAACACTTCGAAATTCGAAGTTTTTTTACTTCGAATTCTTCACTCGAAGTTAGTGAATCGGCCCCTTAATGTTTACATGATTTTCTAGTAGACCCCAAAAGCTCATTCCTAGGTTCCATTTTAAAAAGGCTGGGTAATAGCATGTCCTTTAGAGTGGGAGCCCGTTTAGGGACAATGCTGATCCCCGGGCTCAACACCTTAAAGAAGTGTTCATCGCCATAAAGAATAGGTAAAAATCTCTTTACAATTTTGGATATTTCAAAAAATTGTTTACTGTATCCAGTTGTAACTTACAACTGGATACAGTAAAAAAAATTTGAAATATTGTCAGCATTTTCCCTAAACGGGCTCCCACTCTAAGGGTAAGGCCACACTAAGCGATAGCGCGGCGATTTGACTCGCCGCGACTATTCGCCGCGACTTTTAATCCTCAATCGCTGGCGAAGCTTTGGCGCTGGCGTCTATGGGGAATCGCTGCGTAAAAACACACGCGGCGATCTTTTTTCTATTGTCGCTCGAAATCGCCTCGCTAGGCGATTTCGAGCGACAATAGAAAAAAGATCGCCGCGTGTGTTTTTACGCTGGCGATTTTGCGCGATTTCCCATAGACGCCAGCGCCAAAGTTTCGCTAGCGATTGAGGATTAAAAGTCGCGGCGAATAGTCGCGGCGAGTCAAATCGCCGCGCTATCGCTTAGTGTGGCCTTACCCTAAAGGACATGCTATCACCTAGCCTTTTTAAAATGGAACCTAGGAAACGAGATTTGGGGCCACTGATGTCCATGGGTAATTGCAAATGTGGCAGTCGCAGATGTATTACCTGTGGACATATGAAAGTGTCTAAGAAATTTAAGTCAACAGTGACAGGAAAGGAGTTTGATATTAAAGGATACATTAATTGTAACACTACATTCGTGATCTATTTGATCACATGTTTGAATTGCTGCAAACAATATGTTGATTGTACCGGTAGAAAATTGAAAGAAAGAGCGAGAGAACATATGAGTCAGATCAGGAACCCTCAAACAGTAGAAAAAAGTAATATTGCTAGGCACTTTGCAATGTGTAGTCGAGGGGACACAACCCAGTTTTCCATTCAAGGGATAGAGAGGGTGAGATTAGGAGTGAGAGGAGGAGACCACCAAAAACTTTTAGAAAGGAGAGAAGTATACTGGATTTTTCATTTAAGAACGCGTTTGTCATTAGGGCTTAATCATGAATACGATGTGACATGTTACACCTAAATGTATAAAAACAGAGCTCTGCCCTATATTAAAGAAATATACTTACCTTTTAGCACTATAAACAGAATGCAACGATGATGGCTTATGTAACCTATAACAGTTTTGATGACAATGAAGTATGTGCAAAGTTATAGATTAACTGAATTTTTTAAGAGTTGGATATGTATATATTATTAATTTATGATGTTGCGCAATAATTAATTTTAGAGATTGTGATGTTAACTTAGAAATTGATATAATGTATAACTCAAGACTATTATGCATAACCTAAAGGAAACGGTACAAATACCCTGCATAGGCACTATGGGTTAAAAAATATAAAGGAAGCAGGGCTAATTGCCTGTGACTTCCAATTGGTTTTAAAGAAAAAAGGGGTGGGATTACCTAGATTTAAAATTCTGTACTCAATGTTTCACTGACAGATACACCTATGACTAAGTGCCGGAGGGTACGAAACGCGTAAGGTGGGCCATGTGGGTTCAGTATGTACCGAAAACTTTTTCATGCGATTACCAATAAATGACTTGTTTTTACTTTAAAGAAGCCTTGGGACATATATCTTTTTTGATATAACTTTTGCATAGTGATTTCCTTTGGAACTGGGGCAGGTCCCTCTGGCTCAGTTAGGGATCTACGGAAATCAGACATATGGACTCCCGACCTACAAATAATACACAAATACTACTTGGCCCAGCTCTGCATGTTATTATATGTGAAACTGCAGCATGTAGACTAAACTACTAGTGCCGTTTTGCTTGGCCGAAAAATCCGCATAACTCCCAAAAAATTAATGAACATTGAAGTCAATGGGCATCAAAATAATCTTGACTGGTGACAATTTTGACGCAAGCGACAATTTTTATACGTGCGACTCTTTTGTCCAAATGCATTAAAGTCAACAGGCATCAAAATAATTTCGAGGTGCGGCAATTTTGAATCGCAACAATTATTTCTCGCAGCAAGATTTTCCACAGCAATTTGTTGCAGCAGTTTCGTGAAAACATTCGCAGTCTGTGAAGTGCGGAAATTCACAGCAAATCCATGCCTGGTAAATAAATTCGCCCATCACTACAAACTGCTAATATGTAAAGTACAGACCAGAACTAATTGAGTTCATGATTATATGTCCATGTAGCAATACAGGTGTCTTCAACTCATTTTCTTCTTCAGCTTCAGATCAAAGAGAACACTCAGATATTCATCATTGGATGGATCACTGTTTAAAGCTTTTTCATACCATTTCATTGCATTTGATTTGATTTTCTTTACTGATGAACACAAACAAAGTGAGCCCTGAAGCATCCCTGGGGTTTCTCTCTACCTTCTGATTGGCTATCTTTCTCAGAGACGTCTCACACTCTCAGCCCTGCCTTGTACTGTTCTACAGCTTCATCTTCAGATTTCTTCCATTTCTCCAGAAATGTCCCATAATGTAAGTGGGCTTGTTGATTTTCATATTCAGGAGTGGTTGTTAGCTCTGTGGCCTTTTAATAAGTCTCCTCTGCTTTTTATGTTGATGTGATCTGGAGTACATATCCGCTAAATCGAAATGTGCATGCAGAAATTATCTTTTCACTTCCAGCACTATTTCAAAGTGAAATATTGCCTTTTCCATTAGATCTCTTATTTCTTGCATATGTGGACCTCTGTAATTACCTCTCCCTGTTTTCTTCTTGTGTATGAGCATTTGTCTGTAGCACAGCCCCAGCTGATGATGGAGAAAACCAGAAGTAGGTGTTATACTTACAGCCTTCTTCAGGAGTCTAATAGCTTCCTCAAACTTTCCTGCTCGCCTGTAAAATTTGGCAATATAGCGAAGCACATATGGAAGATCTGGTTTTAGTTCGAAGGCACCCTTAATATGCTTCATTGCTTCTTCTTGTTTCTTTAACTCCTGTAGTTTTAAAGCCAAAAGTACCTTAATCACAGAGTTATTTGGATTCAACTTAACTGCCCGTTCCAATAATTGGAATGACAAACCTTTGAAATTGGTACATTGCCATTCCAGTATTCCATTCAGGATCATCTGGATTCACTTTGAGCCTTTCTCATAGTATTGGCCACAACATTTCAGCAGAGCCCATCTTTGTTCTCCATAGGTTTCAGATTGCACAAGATCTTTAAGTTCTTTTGATTGTGTATGGATAGTATTTATCTTGTCAATAAAAAGCTTGGACCTTTCACTGTCATTAAGACAGTTATAGACCCATGAGTAGATGGAGAAGGTCAGTAGATATTTCATGTCGGTCTCCGAAACATTAGACTCCTGAAGAATATCCTCTGCTTTTTGAAGATTCACAATAGCCTCTGTATAATTATTCTTCAAGTGGTTTATATAGGCCAACAGGTTAAATACCCTCCCTTTAAGATTCTTGTTTAAATATACCAGTTGAATTTTAAGTCTTTCTTCCAGTTCTTCTATATCAACATCCTTTTCCTGTAGCCCCCATGTAAAGTGGCACTTCAGCTCTTCCAAACGGGATTTTAGTGTATCCTGGGACTCACTGTAAATACAATAAAACACAAAAAGTATTTGAGACACTCAGGGCTCATTTACCAAAATGGTTCAAGGAACAAAGTGCAATAAAACAAGCACAAAAGCCCTCTCTATGTTCAGCAGCACTGGGTTCAGGAGGGATGGGAGGTTGGTAGCATATTGATGTCCCCTGGCACACCCCTAACTTGCACATTATTTTGTATACAAACCAAGATTGGTGGGTGATGCAAAGCTATGTTCTTGCCACATGCAAATTGCAGACAGGGATGAGGAGGACCACCTTGCTAGTGCAGTAGAAGAGACACATTTTCAGTTTGAAAAACTTTATTTGGACTCATAAAGTTACTAGGTGAGGTTTTTTGCAACCCCTAGTAACCTGCTGCACACAGGCTCTTACCTCGTCTCATTGCAGCAATGGATAGGGTTAGCACCTTTTGCAACTTGGGAGTCTGGACAGGGGGCAGGCTAATGATATTGGGCTGCAAGGGGACATATCAGGGGTGGGTCTATGCCGTCAGGGGTGGGTTATGGCAATAAATCAGTGATTGGCTGATTGCCTCATCATTCAATTAAAAGTCCTGCATGATAGTGGAATGCTCTACACGAATAGTGATCACTTGTTGAAATTGCTGTGTGCTCTACCAGAAGACCCCTCCCTTGCATTGGATCAAAGATAAATGCAAAAAGAAATCCAGGAGCACACCATTGAATTGCTCGGTGAAGTGTGTGTTTTATTAAGCCCATATGTATCTCTATGTACCAAGCTTACTAAGGGCCAGGAGGGGCCCCCGAAATATTACCCTTTTTGCGGATACATATGGGTTTAATAAAACACAGACTTCACTGAGCAATTCAATGGTGTGATCTTGTCCGGATTACCAAATGACAGTGGTAAATCTGGGTAAAAACTGGGCAGGCGGCAACCCAAGCAGTTGCTTGGGTGAAGTGTGTGTTTTATTAAGCCCATATGTATCTCTATGTACTAAGCTTACTAAGGGCCAGGAGGGGCCCCCGAAATATTACCCTTTTTGCGGATACATATGGGTTTAATAAAACACAGACTTCACTGAGCAATTCAATGGTGTGATCTTGTCCGGATTACCAAATGACAGTGGTAAATCTGGGTAAAAACTGGGCAGGCGGCAACCCAAGCAGTGGTCTTAACCCTCCTGCACTTTGTAAATAATTAACCATAAGATTGGCAACAAAAAATATATGTGCCCACTAGTGATGTGCGGGTCGAGAATTTCTCACCCGCACCCGACCCGCCGGCTCCCTACCCGCACCCGACCGGGGCCCGCTGCACCTTTATTTATAGACCCGCACCCACCCCCGCTGCGCAGTGACGTCACAAAAGGGGCGGGTGGAGCAGGCAGAATTCTATAAAGTCTGGCGCCGGAAGCCGGCAGTACTAGGTCGTGGGGAGAGCAGGAGAAGAGCTCGACCCGCACCCACCCGCGACCCGCGCATTTGGTCCAGGGTTCGGCCCGAACCTGCTCGACCTGCGGGTAAACCTGCGGGCCCCGCAGGCCTCGGGTCGGCCCGCACATAACTAGTACCCACGTCAATAGTATTACTTTTTCCTTTTTTATCAGTAGCTGGTGTTGTCTCTAAATAAAGCTGATATACTTGGGAAGCATAATACATACAAATCAGCTGATTCTGTGTCAGTGGATAGAAATATACAAAGCTGACAGGATGAGCTTTACGCCATACATGTGCCCAATACAGCTCCTGTGCTCTGAACCTTCCACTGTTTGTACACAGAGCATCCAACATACTTCCCGCACAAGGGATCACTGTGATCAAACCTGTTCTTATTCACATTTCCATGTATATGCATCTAAGCCTAATATTGACTCTTACTGCAGCTACATATCATGTTGTATATTGGACCAGTTTCTTTCTGAACAAGCAATACAAATTTCTGAGTATAGATTCACTGATTATTACACTGACTTATCATGGAAAATAAAAAGAATGTAAAGCCATACATTTTGCATAATGAAAGCAAATGTAATTACAAACATCTTTAAAATATATATTCATTACTTTTTTTTTCAGTCACTGTGAAGTTGTTTGTACATGTAATTGCTAAAACAGCATCTGTCTGTCTTTTGCTATTGTCTGCACTGCTGGTTCTGACCAAGTACCATTAAAATACAGTTTCAGTCTTCTCTACTCCTGCCATGAACCAGTTCCCCAGAATACCATGCACATATCTGTGATTCACTTTCTTTTCAAGTCTTTTCAGGTCCATGCCTGCATACAACAAGGCACCTGAAGATACCTGGCAAATCAATGGTAAAATAAGGAAATGGAAAAGGAAATGAAAAAATAAAATATTTTAAAGAGGCAGCTTAAAACAAGCACTAAACAGGGCAATGAGAGAAACTGCAGCTACTTCATGTTTGGTCCCTGCAAGGCAGATAATTAGATTCCCAGTGCCCAAATAATCTGACTTTAATTTGAGATTAAAGGAACAGTAACACCAAAAGTGTTTTAAAGTAATGAAAATATCATGTACTGTTGCCCTGCTCTGGTAAAACTGATCTGTTTGCTTCAGAAACACTACTGTAGTTTATATAAACCAGTTTGCTTGTGCTTCTGGGTCACTGGTAATGAAAAATTACCTACTGCGGCTGATGCTGTTGTTTACAGATAGGAGACCCTGTCATTGGGGAACAAGGCAGAATCGAAACTTAAATAGGCACCAACAGCTGATATTCAAGAGAAATGAAACCAAAGGAGAAGCTGAGAAAGCAGGGACGTACTGTACATTAGTTATTTGCTGCAAACCTGCTTATGTAGCTGCGCCTATGTCACAAATACAGTTACTTTAAATGGTTGGTGGTGTAAGGGTAAACCTGAGGATCCATTTTCTAATGGCATAAATAAGGCAGATATCAAAATCATTATAATCAATCAAACTGATTAAGAGACCTGTGTGAGATACTGAAATTGTAAGTGCATGCCTGGAGGCTGGCGCCGGTGTGGATCTTTGTTTGCAAACAGTCACGTAACTAAGCAGGGTTGAGCACGGGTGCAGGCCATGCAGCCGGCCCCCCACCCCCCTCCAGATGCATGATTTGCGTATAATTCGATTCAGTCATTTCCCCCTCTTTTCCATCAAATATTACACAACACAACTTATTGGGTGAAAAGGCCGCAGCTTAGTTTATTATACAACAACAGCTTAACTTATTATAACATTACTCAATACAATATATCACATAATTATGACAGATACATAACATGTTAACATATGTTTTAAACACGCACACTAGCCGCTTAAGGCTGCATTAACAATGAACCAATATTAACAACACTTTTCCAGATCACAACACAATCTCCAACCTAAGGCTAAGCTTCCGCCACTTACTTCCTTGCCTATGGTGAACCCTTTTTCCCAAGCCTAGCCCCATGCCTATCCAACCCCAAACTGACCTTGACAGCACTGCCCCCTTTTTGGTTACCCATTATGGCAACCCCACTACGCCAGAAGCTGCGACTATCGGCAACTCCCCCCTTAGATAACAGGGCGGGCGGGAGGGAACACTGATTTCCCAATGCTTCCCAGGTAGGAATGACTTCCCGCACTTTCTGCACCTATTTAAAACCTAAGCCCTTCCCCTTTTCTTGTCCTCTAATCCTAAACACTACAACTCCCACAATCCCTTGCCTTCTCCCTTACACACTTCCTAACTCCCTCACTCTTCCTCAATCATGCCCTTATCTGCTCTATCTGTCCCAGAATCGCTACATAAGGGTTCTGTTTTCTGTGCGCCTTCAAATCGGCGCAAGCGTCTTGAGGGCCCCAAGGTCCATGCCTGCAAACCATCAGAAATAATGGAAAAAAGTCAGAAATCAGGGGAATACTTAAGGTGATGGGAGACTGGGGACAGAGCCAAACATCTGGTACCTCCCGAAAAAATAGGAGGGGGGGTTGACAGCTCTGTCTCATAGGGAAGCATCTGTGTAGTGCCAACAGGGTTGGACTGGGCTGGTGGGAGACCAGGAAAAAACTCTGTGGGCCCCGCCGGCCCAGATCTGCACCCTATGCTCCTGCACTGAAGCCACTGGCCGAAGAAGGGACAGAAGAACACAAATCGTGCAGTTACATGCGGATGTACGCACACACAGATGGTGCAGGGAGGGGGCTGGAGGGGGCCCTGAGGCGGCAGCCCTGATGGGCCTCAGGCCCCCAGTCCGACCCTGTGTGCTAAGCCTAAGGTTGCAAGTTGTTAGTGTATGAAATAGAATGACTTTCTGTGGTATCATATGCAGGGCCACAATCCACACAAACTGAACCCAAATCATAAGAGATGAGATGGGGATGGGTAGTGGGAATTTTAGCTTTGTTGTGAAGCAGAACTATATTCCAATGTACTGAGACTCATTTTAATTGATTCTCTTCCTAAAGTGCAAAGAGCGAAATTGGGCCTATTTTAAGTGTATTTAAACACTAATAAAAAGTCTTTATTGAAGCAAAAAGAGTCGTGGCCTGAACATCAGCATACTGAGAAAGAAGTACTTCATACTACAGGTGGGAATGACCATGCCTGGGATGTTTCTATTTGGTATCATACAATAAAGCCAACACAGAGGTTAATCTTAGTGTGCTGAGCCCCAATTATCTCCCTAAACTATATTGAGTGACGTGGCCATACTTCAGGGAGTGGCACCACCAGAAGGTAAAAGCCTTTATACAGGGTGTGCTCCCAATTTAAAAATGTTGTTGCATTGTGAAACGTGCATCTTATTTGTATTCAGCTTAACTGCCCGTTCCAATAGTTGGAAAGAGAAACATAAAAGATGGGCAGTTTCTGCCTCAGAATTCTTACAACCGATAAACTACAGTTGCCAGACCAATATTCCAATAAGGATTGTCCGTATTTGCCTACAGAGCCTCTAAAAAACAGTGTTTTACTTTCTCATAGTATTGGTCACTAGAGACCATCCTTGTTCTCCATAATCCTCAGATTGCACAAGATCGTCAAGCCCTTTTGCTTGTGTATAGTATTTTTCTTGTCAATGTAGAGCTTGGACCTTTCATTATCATTTAGGTAGAGCTTGGAGAAAGTCAGCAGATATTATATTTCAGTCACTTTAAATTTCCAGAGAATAACCTCTGCTTTCTGGAGATTCACAATAGCCTCTGTATTATCATTCTGAAAATGGTTTACATAGGCTGGCAGGTTATATACCCTCCCTTTAGAATCATATTCAAATATTCCAATTGATTGTTAAGTCTTTCTTCTAGTTCTTCAATATCAGCATCATTTTCCTGTACCCCCATATAAAGTGGCACCAGCTCTTCCAAATGGGATTCCAGTGTAGCCTGGGACACATTGTAAACACAAAGAAATACACACCGTAGGTATAGGAGATACTTTAGCACAGCGGTCACTGACTTTTTTGCACCATGGAACAGTTTAAAGCAAGACAATTTTTCTGAGGACCATGTGGGGGCAGGCTGATGCTTGTGTGCATTTAAGGCTTACCAAAAAACAAAGTATTTTGGTCCTTGTCGCGATCAGTAGAGAGTTTCCTTGGCCAAATAAAGAGGTCTAGCTACCTATTACCTACAGACCCATGCATGAAGCTCTCTCTGTGACTGTGAGTGACTTAAATAATAATCTAACACACCACTGTCAATATCAGAAGAGTTGACATAAACTCTGTGTCATTCCTGTTGACATGGATAAGGGGTCACAGCGAGTCTGTATTACTGGTATCACATTGCTCTTGTGGCTCTTTGTACTGCACTAACCATAGGCAGTAGAAACAGGGAGCTCAGTGTTTGTCAGCAACAACAGAGTGTAATTTGACAAACACTCCCTGAAGCATTCAGAAAGGCTGGTGAGAGCTGCTGGAGATTTTCTGTGGAAAGAAAGGCCTGGAGCTATAATCTCAGGGGAGGCATGACAAGGGATTTGAATGCGCAGCAGCCAGATTACACTTTATGTTGTCATATTATCTATTAATAAGCAAATGTGGATGTATTCCTGCATGTACTGTTATATTGTGGTTTCAGTACTGTTATACAGTATAAACATGAGAGAGTTTGCATGGTATTATTCATGTTAAATGTTATGGCAAATGCTTGATCCAGGGAATGTTTCTGAACACCATTGGGGGTCAGGATGGAATGTTTTCCCTCTTGAGGCTGTGGGGGGATCGCTCTTTAGGTAGTAGCAGCAGCAGCAACTCCTTTCACACAGATAGTAGACAGTTCACAGGTTTCCATCTGATCTCACATGTGCATTTATTTAACACAGCAGCTTAAACACCAACATAACAGTTCATAACCTTTGGGAAGGCAGTACAAAATAAACAAAATAGTCCAGCTGTACTGGTAAATGAAAATGTCCTTTTCCCAAAGGTCCCACAGTCTCCCACTTGGGCAATATAAGTCCAGCAAACAAAATTAACTATTAACTCACAGTCCTTTGGAGATTCCTTGTGCTTTTCTCCTGGAAGCAGCCGCTCCCCAAACACTTAAGGCAGTAGCTGGTAGCCAGTCCTTGCTACTAGATAACTTGTCTCCTTCTGGAAACTTGCGCCCAGCAATAAAAGTCCTTATGCTTTAAACACAGGTAACATGCAGTTATTATGCAAACCACAAGACAGTGTACCCTAGAGAGAGCATCAGCATTTCCCTGTTGACTCCCTGGTCTGTGTTCTACTACAAACTTGAAATTTTGTAGTGCCAGAAACTGGTTACCCTTTTGTTTTTCTCTTTTTTTTTCCCCATCCACATTAAAGGAGCGTTATCAGTCACTAACCTGAACTGGTGCCCTAAGAGATAGTACCTAAGGGCTTCTAGAGCCCACTTAATGGCCAGGCACTCCTTTTCCACAATGGCATAATTTCTTTCCCCTGATGTAAGCTTCCTGCTAAGGTAGGCCACTGGGTGTTCTTCACACCCGATCACCTGGGACAAAACAGCTCCTAGTCCCACATCTGAGGCATCTGTTTGAACTATGAATTCACGGTTGAAATCAGGGGTAATCAAAACTGGGCACTTACAGAGAACAGTTTTTAGATTATGGAATGCTGTCTCTGCTTCTGGGTTCCATTGCAGATTATCTACCTCTAGTTAACTCTGTTAATGGGGCTGCGATAGTGGCAAAATTGGGCACAAATCTCCTATATTAGCCAACCATTACTAAAAAAGCTCTTACTTGTTTTTTTGACAGTGGCTAGGGCCAGTTTTGTATAGCCTCAATTTTGTGTATCTGGGGCTTAATTACCCCCCTTCCAATTACATATCCCAGGTAACGGGCCTCTTCTAACCCAAGAGCACATTTTTTTGGGTTGGCTGTTAAAACAGCCGCTCTGATTGAATCCAGAACAGCCTGGACTCTGGGTAAGTGACTTTGCCAATCTGTGCTGAAGATGACCACGTCATCAAGATAGGCTGAGGCATATTTCTGATGGGGCTTAAGAACACGGTCCATCAGCCTTTGAAATGTAGCTGGGGCCCCATGTAAACCAAAAGGCAGTACTTTGTACTAGAATAACCCTTCAGGGGTAGAAAAAGCAGTTTTCTCTTTGGCCCTGTCAGTTAAGGGAACTTGCCAGTAATCCTTTGTAAGGTCAAGGGTGGTTATATACCTTGCTGGGCCAAACCTCTCAATCAGCTCATCTACTCTGGGCATGGGGTATGCGTCAAATTTAGAGACTTCATTTAATTTTCTGAAATCATTACAAAAACGGAGAATTAAGACAATGGGGTTAGACCACTCACTGCATGACTCTTCTATTACCCCAAGCTCTAACATCTTTTTAACTTCATCTGAGATCGCCTGCGTGCGAGCTTCAGGCACCCTATAGGGTTTCAATTTTACTTTTACCCCAGGTTCTGTCATAATGTCATGGTTAATCACCATGGTTCGCCCTGGCAACTCTGAAAACACATCCTTATTTCTTTGTAAAAACTCTTACCTCTTGTGTTTTACTTGGCGACAGGGTCTCAGATATTTTTACCTCTGGAACTGAACTACCTGCTGTTTCCCTACGGAAGGTTACAGCCGCAAGGGTCTCGCGGTCCTTCCAGGGCTTAATCAAATTTACATGATACACTTGGTAGGGTTTCCTTTTCCCAGGTTGATGAACCTTGTAATTAAAGTGGACCTGTCACCCAGACACAAAAATCTGTATAATAAAAGTCCTTTTCAAATTAAACATGAAATCCAATTTCTGTTTTTTATTAAAGCATTCATAGCTGCTGTAAGCTCATTTAAAAATCTCAGCTGTCAATCAAATATGGTCTGCCCCTCCTCTATGCCCGTGGCATAGAGGCGGGGCAGACAATTACTTTCACTTTCCATTCAGCACTTCCTACATGTCACTGCTCTCCCCACATTCCCCTGTTCTCTTTATCATTTAATTGTGTAGCCAGGGCATGGGGATGGACATCGGGCCCCCAATTTTGGTGCACAAACAAGATTCTGAGATGATACAAGACTTGTCTTAATAACAGTGTCCACAAAATGGCTGCTTCCTGCTTGTTATAATTATGAATTCCCAGACTAAAGGAAACAAGATTCAAATAATTTATATAGTGTAATTAAAGTTCATTTTGCTTGACTAATGTGATAAAATAGGATTTTGAATCATTTTTTTGGGTGACGGGTCCCCTTTAATGTCTCCTACCTTCTCTACAATCTCATAGGACCTTGCCATTTTGCTAAGAATTTACTTTCTACTGTGGGAACAAGAACCAGTACTCTATCCTCCGGATTAAAGGTTCTCACCCTAGCCGAGCGATTATACACCCTGGACTGGGCCTCCTGAGCCTGTTGCAAATGCTCCCGTACAATAGGCATAACCTTTTCGATTCTATCTTGCATTTGACTGATATGTTCGATTACACTCTTAAAGGGAGTGGCTTCCTGTTCCCAGGTCTCCTTAGTAATATCCAGGAGACCCCTTGGGTGTCTACCATACACCAGTTCAAAAGGAGAGAACAAAGTGGAAGCTTGGGGCACCTACCGTATGGCAAACATGAGGTAAGGTAAAAGGCCATCCCAGTCCTTGCCATCCGTAGCTACCACCCTCTTTAACATGCCTTTTAGCATTTTGTTAAACCTCTACCAGCCCATCTGTTTGGGGGTGGTACAATGAGGTATGCAGTTGGGTGATTTTCAGTAACTTACACAACTCTTTTGTTACCTTTGACATAAAGGGTGTCCCTTGGTCAGTGAGGATCTCCTTTGGGATCCCTGTACGTGTAAACATCAGAACCAATGCTTTTTGCTGAGGCGTTCCTTAGTAGAATTGCCTCGGGATACCGTGTGGCATAATTAAGTACAAAAAGGATATATTGGTGTCCCCTAGCAGATCTGACTAGAGGGCCTACCAGATCCATGGCAATCCTGTCAAAAGGTACCTCAATTATAGGCAAGGGTATAAGGGGACTTTTGAAATGTGGCATTGGGGCCGTTAACTGACAAATGGGACAGGAATCACAATATTGTTTTAACTCTCGGTGTACCCCAATCCAGTAAAACCTTTGTATCACCCGATCTTTCATTTTCTCATAGCCCAAATGTCCCCCTAACACATGGGTGTGTGCCAGATCCAGCGCTGTATGTCTATGGGCTTGGGGAACTATAAGTTGCTCTATCCTCTCACCACGTACTTCATTTACTCTATACAGTAAATCATTTTCCATTGCAAAATGAGGAAATATTTTATCAGCACCTGGTTCCTGGGGCACCCCATTTACAACCTTTATTTGTTCCCGAGCTTTACTTAAGGTGGGGTCCCTTAGTTGGGCAGTGCCGAAATTATCCCGGGAAATGGGTAGATCAGGCAGATCAAGTTCAGGCTCCGCATCCTCTCCTATCAAGACCTTTGCAATTGCAATTTTTATCCGGGGCCACTCCTACAGCCTCACCTGGGTAAAAACACTCTAAAGGCTCAGGACATATGGGAAGATTAGACTCTAAAGATTCAGGACATATTGGGGAAATAGACATTGGAGGCACACTTCCCTCCTCGCACCCTTTTACTTTACCCCATAAGTCCCAAAACACAGGAAAATCACGTCCCAAAATAACATCATGCATTAAATGTTACCACTCCCACTTCATGAATGCCAATTCCACCAGCCGTTTCAAAGGAGAGGGAAGCTGTGGGATAGTTTTTAACATCCCTATGTATGCAAATAACTCCCATCTGGTATGACTGTAGCTTCTGCTTGTCTACCAGGCTGGCAAGAACCAAAGTTACCAGACTTTCAGAGTCTAGAAGGCCAGAAACTTCCTGCCCGTCTACTTTTATGGTACACATTTGTGGCTCCACTTCTGCACTAGGTTGGGCAATACAAACAGGCTTAGCAAATAAGGACAAATCTGGTTGTGCAGTGCTACAATCCATGGGTTCCAGGGTAAGTGGGCAACTGGCTGCCATATGCCCTGGCTCATGACAGCGCCAACAAATTACTTGTCCTCTATCCCTAACTTGCAGGTCTGGTTTAGGGCTTTTCCCTCTCAATGGCTTGGTCACTGAATCATTTCCACCTTTTGGGGCCTCTTTCCACCCCTTAGTGGTTGGTAGGTCTTTACCTATACCCGGTGCCTTTTGACTCTTAGGGCTAGCACTTTTAGCTGTTGAACTTTGAAGAAAATCCTCTGTGGTAAGAAACCGCTCCACCAGGGCCACCATCAGGTTAGCATCAGTTGCATCAGCTTGGCCTGCAAAACGTTGCAGCCAAACGGGTAAAGCATGGAGAAAACGATCCAGGACCACTCTTTCCACTATTAGTGCAGGAGTTAATTCCTCTGGTTGTAGCCACTTTTGTACAAGATGTATTAGGTCATACATCTGAGACCTTACAGGTTTGACCACATCAAAGGTCCAGGCATGTACCCGCTTGGCCCTCATAGCCAGGGTTACTTCCAACCGGGCCACTATTTCCGCTTTAACTTTTGGTACTGATGGGCATCCTCAGGATTCAAATCAAAATAAGCCTTTTGCGACTCTCCGGACAAAAAGGGAGCAAGCACCCCCGCCCACTGGTCAGGTGAAAGTTTTTCACTCTTTCAAATATGGCGAGATAAGCCTTCACATCATCCTTTGATGTCATCTTTTGTAAAGATGTTTGAACTCTTTTATACACAGAGACGGGCTCTCTTGGTCCACTTTGGGACTTTTCCATAGTCTCAATCCGTTTTAGAAGCTGACTGTTGATAGCCAGCTGTTTGAGCGGACTCTGCAAGTATTTGATTAGTCCGCTGCTGATGAGCATTGGCTTGCTGCTGCTGAGCATGGGACTTTACAAGTTCTTTTAGAATCTACGAAATTTAGGGGTTGTGGAAGCACTCTTAAGGCTAAATCAAGGTATGTTTAAGTATAAGGGAAGTGCTACTTACAATGCACTTCCCTGGTCCCCTGTCTCATAAGCAATTCAGTATAAATGCAAGTGCATGTGTTTAGAAAACAGGGGTTTTTCGTTACAAAGTTATGATCATAAAGTTGAAAAGCCACCATACCACGTCAAGGTAATATGGGGTTTACCTTGACGTGGTATGGTGGCTTTTCGTCCTTCGGCCTTGTGTTTTTATATGGTCATGAAACTCCTCAGTAACTTATAATATCCTTATATTTTACAAGAGGGGGTACTTTATTCACTATATATTATATGTCAGATGATTATTTACCTTTGTTGTTAAAATCAAACACTAGTGTGGATTTAACCCATTTCAATGGCATTACATTTCGTGTTATTCTCTTTGACCGTTTCTATTTTTGCATTTAATTACCGATTCAATTCAGCCCAGTTCCAGTGTAATAAATCACGGTTCACTTTCAGCTTGTGTTGGTATTTACTAGGGATGCAACAAATCCAGGATTCGGTTCGAGATTCGGCCATCCGAATCCTAATTTGCATATGCAAATTAGGGGCGGGGAGGGAAATCACTGAACTTTTTGTCACAAAACAAGGAAGTAAAAAATGTTTTCCCTTCCAACCCCTAATTTGCATATGCAAATTAGGATTTGGTTCGGTATCCAAAATAGTGGATTCGGTGCATCCCTAGTATTTACTGGGAATCTTTGGGGTGTTACCACAGTCATATCACTACTATATCAAGCCAGACCCTTGGGTAGGCTCCATCTAAAAACAGAAAAAAATATATATAAATTGGGTAATTGAGAAATATATTTAAGTATTTGCCTACCAAGGCAGAGGAAGGCATTTCAAAAATATTTTAGGTTTATTTTTTTGTACATGTAACTTCTTAAATGCAGCATAACATGAATAACCATTGTTTATAACTCATTGTTATTGGATTTTTTGATTTCAAGTGCCCTTTGAGTCCAACATTTGCATTTCCTAATCCCTTAACAATTCAGCCATATCAGGAAAAAATACGTATTTATCCCAAATTTCACCATAACTCACCTTCTAGTTGGACTTCCACTAGTTTGTAGAAGAGCAAATACAGTGTCTCACCAAATCTTACCTTAATTGTTTTTCAGGCTGGGCCCCCACTTGCTGTGCTGTGTGCCCCGACTGGGGTTAGCCATATATTTTGGATACCACTGATAAATGGCTAATGTGGGACATTAACAATAGAGGCAGGTACTTAAAACAGGGGTGGAGTGTGTTGAGTACTGTCTTAAACCATCTGTAGTCTTAATCCCAGATCTTTTAATAAATGGGCAAAAGGGGAAATTGCCAGGGCTCACCAGGGTCAGACTTAGGGTTGCCACCTTTTCTGGAAAAAATACTGGCCTTCCTATATATTTATCTTTTTTCCCCCCTATTTTTCCAGTATCTCCCTGGCCATTCCAATCCTGAAGCCTACCATCAGTTTCTGCTAAAACTTTTGAGTGAAACTCAAGAAGTGGCATAACCCCATATTTAATGAACTGGGAGAGAGCTACAACACTTTATTTACAATATCTTTTTATTTTAACATGTTTTTAAGGGATAATTCTACAAAAATCTCCTTATTGGAGACTTTGTCCCACACAGAGGTAGGTTGTGAGGTTCTGCTCATTTGTTCTCCAGCAAGGAGCACACAATTGCCTGTTTGAAGGTTCTACTGTGAGGAATTTATTTGTGCAGCTGCAGGTGTCCACCATAACTGGATTTCATTACCTTTGCCTTCAGCCCACCAGTACAACTGCAACCCAGCTGGATTAATAATTGTCAGGGGCAAATCTGTCATTCAATTTTAGCCAAATAATTAGCAAATAATTGTGATACATGCAGTAGTGTAACTAGATGTTACTGGGACCCCTAGTAAATTCAATCTAGGGTCCCGAAACATTACTAGGTTGATCTATTCTACCAAAATATATTGAAATTGCTCATTAATTAAGGCCTTGCTGGGCCCTCTACTCTCCTGGGCCCCTCTGCAATCTCAGGGTCTGCTTCCTCTGTAGCTACACCCCTGGATACATGTCACACTTTCTACATAAAACTAAAAGACTATCTTACAATGGTACATGCTTATTGATTTTTAGAAAGATATCATGTAATGCTGTGATGTAATATCTTAAAGTATCCATGATTATAGTTAGGCAAGCCAAATGGGTAAATCCAGATTTATTTAGATGTGCAAAATTCACTACAACACATTAATGACTACATATATTCAAATCTACTGTTTCATTAATTATTTACAACTTTGTTTTAGTAAAATGAAAACACAGAGGAAAAAAACAAGCTTATAATGCCTTGATAATAGCCTTACAATGTGATATAAGAAATTAATTCATTTACTCTGATACTACTGTATATAGAGCAAATTGTCTTAAAGGGGACCTGTCACCCAGACATAAAAAGCTATAAGTAAAAGTCCTTTTTAAATTAATCATGAAACCTAAATTCCTCATTTTATTAAATCATCCATACCCGTTATAAAGGTATGTCAATCAGTGATGGGTGAATAAATTTCTGTGTTTCGTCGCCAGCGAATAAATTCGCGAATCTCCCATGAAAATTCACCATTGTCAATTTCCAATTTTCATGATTTTTTCGTGAAAATGTTACATTTTCATGATTTTTTTGTAAAAACCTTCAAATTTCACGATTTTTTTGTAAAAACCTTCAAATTTCACGATTTTTTAGTGAAAACCTTCAAATTTCACGATTTTTGAGTGAAATCCTTCAAATTTCACGATTTTTGAGTGAAATCCTTCAAATTTCACAATTTATTAGTGAAAACCTTCAAATTTCATGATTTTTGAGTGAAACTATAGTTTTTCACGATTTTTTTGTGAAAACCTTCAAATTTCACTATTTTTAAGTGAAATCCTTCAAATTTCACAATTTTTGAGTGGAATCCTTCTAATTTCACGATTTTTCGTGAAAACGTTCGAATTTCATGATTTTTTCGAGAACAATTTCCGATTTCACGATTTTTCACGAATTTCGAGAAATTCGCCCATCACTAATGTCAATCATATACTGCCTGCTGGGGCATAGAGGCAGGGTAGGCCATTACTTTCACTTTCTATTTTGCACTTCCCAGACTTACTACACTCCTCTCCTTCCCCTCCCTCCTCAAGATATATAAATGTATATACTGTGTGTGGGTACGGTCATCGAGGAAGATAAACAAGCTTCTGGGATAATGCAAAGCTTGCCTTAGTAACAATGTTCAGAAAAAGGCCCCTGCCTGTGTGCTGTGATTGTTTACTCCAAAACTGAGGGGAAAAGATTCATATAATTTATAAATTGTATGTAAAGTTTATTTTGCATGACTAGTACAATAGGAAAGAATATGGAGTTATTGTTTAGGGTGACAGGCCTCCTTTAATTATTTTCAGCCTTAAATTAAAAGTCTGTATCCTGGTGCTCTTGTGTTTATGTTATAGCATGGCTAGCCAAGTTCTTGAATACAGATTCTTGTATAGTTTTTAGGTTTTTCCTTGATTAGTTCCATGCAGAAGGCTGTCCCAAAGACGTGTACAAGCTCAGCAAAGCATTTTTCCATTGGAGAAAAAAAGACACCTATAAGCAACTGAAAAATGTAATTCCTTTCTAAACAAAACTCTTTATAGTACATTAAACTATTGCATATCATCTGGGAAAAGTATATAAGGGTTTTCCAAATATGTCAGTTGTTACTCACTGATTCTCATGTCATGCAATGCCCTCAAATAATCCTCATTATCTGGATCCAGTTCCAGTGCCTTCTTATAGTAATCAATTGCTTGGTCAATTTCTCCCTCTTGCTGATGAATGAACCCTAACAATCCAAATCCAGTTGCACTTGATGGTTCATTGCTTATTTTCACTTTAGCCAACTCTTCCAAATTCGTTTTGGAAAAAGATCTTGTCCTTGTGTCCATTGGTATCAATAATACTTCCTTGTAATGCCTTATGGCTTCAGATTCAGATCTAATGTAATATTGCTTAAAACTTCCATAGCTCAAATGAAGCTCTTGTTTATCTTCAGGTGTCATATCTCTCAGGTTTAGTGCTTTTTGATAAGTAGCTTCAGCTTCATCAAACTGAGAGTTTTTAGAGTAGATATAGGCTAAATTAATATATGCATCAACAAATATTTTTTTTAATTCAAGAGTTTTTTCGAAATGAAAGATTGCAGATACAATGGTATCTTGTATATCCCTGGTAAAGGTCTTTGTAGGCTGATTCAATGACTTTGCAGTCTTAGCAGATGTAATTAACATTTTCATCTTATCTTTGTAACAAAGGCCAATCTGGTGATGAAGAGAACATGAAGTCGGAGTTTGTTCTAGGGCTTTTTTGAGAATGGTAATAGCGTAATCAATCTTTCCTTCTTTTCTGTAAAATTTGGCAGCATATCGAAGTAAATATGGTGAGTCTGGAGTTTGTCTAAGAGCCTCCTCCATAATCTTTTCTCCTTCCTCAGCTTGATCCATAGATAGATATTTCAAAGCAAGAAGAGCCTTAATCACAGAATCATTTTCATTCAATTTCACAGCACGTTTGAGCAACTCTAAACATTCACAATTGTTTTTTGCGTAAAGTCTGTTATCTTGATTTTCTAAGCGATACATGACTGTGGCATATCCTGAATTGAGCTCAGGATTGTGTGGATCTAGCTCTAGCGCTTTCTCAAAACACTCTTTAGCTCTTTCACAGTTCTTCCCATAGAATGTTAACAGAGCCCAGGCCTGTTCTCCATATATCTCAGTAAGAAGAATATCATGTTCTGAAGAAGATTCAAATTTCTTGTAAATGGCTTCTACTTTTTCTAAATAAGACTGAGCTTTGCTAAACTGGTTTAAATGGTAGTACAGCCAGGCATAATTACTGTAGGTCACAGCTCTTTTGATATCCAGATCAGCAGACTGTGTTCCTTGCAGTTTCTCTTCGGCTTTCTGAAGCTGTCTAAGTGCTTCTTCATTGTCTCCTTTCAAATAATTTGTATAGGCCAATAAATTATGGAGCCTATGTCTGTGTGTAGAAGGTAAAAATGTGATTTGATCATGAAGCCTGTCTTCTATATTGCCAATATCAGTCTCGTCTTTGAAATAAGTCCATGTGAAATGGCACTCCAGTTTAAGCAGAAGGTTCTTTAATAATTCATCTGACAGGTTACTGGAAAAATATTGAATGAAAGTTAAATATATGCATACGTTGTGTATAAATTAATTTATCAGATAGAGAAACAACACTTTTGCTCATAAGGAGTAAGCACTGAACAGCAGACTAAGTAAAATCTGTACTGTTGTTTCCTCATGATTCAATGCTCATTCCCTATATACTCTATGCACTCATTCTTCTACGTTTTCTTTGTAAATAATGTAAATATTGTCTTATTGTATTCTTCTGATATGTCATGATTTTGTTTTTGTTCTGTAAAAGTTTTTACATTTTAATAAAAATCCCTATATCCTCTATGCAATTCACTTTAAATTTACATCAGATCCTGAAGCTGATTAGTGCCAAGTGTGCAGTATACCATCAAAGTACAGGTATGGGACCTATTATCCAGGATGTTCGGGACCTGGGGCTTTCCGGATAATGGGTCTTTCCGTAATTTGGATCTTCACATCTTAAGACTACTAGAAAGTCATGTAGATATTAAATAAACCCAATAGGCTGGTTTTGCTTCTAATAAGGATTAATTATATCTTAATTTGGATCAAGTACAAGTACTGTTTTATTATCACATAGAAAAAGGAAATCATTTTTAAAAATTTGGATTGTTTAGATAAAATGGAGTCTATGAGAGACGGCCTTTCCGTAATTCTGAACTTTCTAGATAACGGGTTTCCGAATAACAGATCCTGTCTCTGTTGTAAGGCCCATTGCAGTTCTGGTGAGGAATGAGACGGATATTTTCTCCCAAAGGCAGTAGCTGCTGATTCCCTAAAGACATGTTGGCCATTTATATAACAATGCTTGAGGGCATCTAACTCTTACTGTCATTTCAACCATTGATTATGACAAGTTTCTAAGTTCAGGGTAAAGGAAGGAATATGAATCACTGTACTATATTAATTTATCCTAGCATGTAAGGCAGAAGCTTCAATTTAACAATTTGACCTGGTTCCAAATGTTAGCTAATTATCTGACTGAAGGAAAAGCAAAGAGATAACCAATAGGCAGAGAGAATAGAACTAGACACCACAAATGTTTATATATGTACAGTATATATATATTATTCCATAGAAGCTGGAAGCAGGTCTTATGGAAAATTTAAAACGTTTTTAAGGGGGCACAGAAACGGTTTACCAGCCTTTTTCAAAGCGAAACAACAATACACTCAACAGTTAATATACAGAGTCTGGCAGGGAAGTGCATGACATGCAGGAAGTATGTGACGTGTAGAGGAAAGGAACAAAAACAAAGGAGCACTCACTGTTCCGAATGCCTCCGCCCTGTGCTGCAACGTGTAGAACGCTTCTTGTAGCGTGAAATCAAAATGAAAATCTCCAAAACACGGAGCACTCGCGGGGCTAAAAACACTCGTTTATTATTCAAACATATTTAAAATCATATAGCGCACAAACTTGACACGCTTGTGGCGAGTATGCCACTTTACTGGGCTAACAAAAAGAAACGTAATTCAAATCAACCATTCACAAAGAGGTTAAAAATGCTAAGTAAAAAACAAGAATTGATATAAACCAAGAATCATTATAATGTACTAGCGAAACTACTGTATAAAATCCAATGGAAAGATATAAAGAAACAAATCGTTACCAAGTGACAAAGCATTAAGTGTGTTTTCAAATCAAAGGGTAAGTTAGTATCACATCAGAGAGTATGCGTCAAGCCCCAGGAATCAGCTCCTTCCAACTGAATCGTAATAAATATTGCACAAGCTAAATTGCAAATAAAGATAATCATACAAAAAATTTATATAATGTAGTATGGTGTTAATTATAGGGCTGCTTAGTCGATTGTTTTTTAGCGTCTATTAAGCAACTCTACATGTTGTTCTATATTATTAGGAAAGAAAAACCCATTGTGGCCCTATCCAAATGAATTCTATTCCACCTATGTAGCACACCCTTGAGTGTACTTTTGCTGTGTATTAAGGCTGTGTGTGACCAGGCTAACAATGCTTGCCGGTACCTGGAGTAGATTAATGCAGCAGGATATTCAGCCAGACAGTTTCTTTGCAGTAAACTATAACTTGTTTATTAACAGAGAACAGTGGCAAAGTGGTAGTTCACAAGCACTTTGATGTTCACAGCAATCATAGAGTAGCTTCAAACAGCAATATTCCCTCCAGGGGGTACAAGGTACATCAGACTGGCTAATATTCAATAGATCTCAAAGTCACAGCAACAATAGACTTGGGGAATAGTTACCACTCTCACTGGGCACTATCCCTCTGGTGAAGCACTAAGGCATGGGTTTCTCAGCCTGGGGTCTTGTATCTTGGCACCGGACTTGATCCTCACCTCACCCACTGTATTCAGCCTGGGGTCTTTGGTCTTGGTATCCTATCTGGTCCTCAACTCACCCACTGTAGTGCCTGCTCTAGTGGTTCAAATTCCACGGGGTCCTAACCCCACTATTTCTCCTCGTTGGAGCCACATCTGCTCACTAGCTACCCTGTGCTGACTCTCACTCCTAGAGTGACTATTACTGTATTTACTATCACTAACTTACACTTAACTAACTTCACCGGCAGACCTGAACCTGTAGTACCTCTCCGTGAGGCAAAGTCCCAGGACAGACCCAGTCCGCATGGTGCTAAACCCCTTTATATTGACAAACAGTGCCATCTAGTGGACAATCTCCGTGAACTAATGTGGACCCAGCAAGGGACATAGCTGCCTGAGTTAACTAAAGGACCCTTAGGTGTCCAAATACTACAGGGGAACTGCCTGAGTAATTTAACCCAAATCTCAGGGTCCCTACACCTATATAGCAATCATGAGCTAAATGGCCAAGAAAACTCACCCGGTGATTAAATTGACTTTGGGTGCAATGCCCCAAGTCCATCTGTTTGGGTGAGATATAAAAAAACTTAAAATCCAAAGCACATGTATCTCAATCAATGTAAATGCACTTACCGATGATTACGTGTGGCCCTGGTGCAGCGCCCCGAACCCGCAGCTTGGGGTGAAAGTCTAAGTGAATTTGTGGCGAAACACACACTCCTGTGACCACCAAGTTTGTAAAAATTAGATTTTTATTCCAAAGGTCTTGATGCGTTTCGTATCCAAAGATACGTAGTCATAGGCCAATGAAGTACAAATTAGGTATCATCGTGCAGATATAAATTTCATACAAAGTCCCTATCTGCAAATAAAATTATAATAAGTTCTTACGGGTTTTCAGTTGACTTCTAGTCGCTGGTGTAGTAACGCGACTCGCTACTACATATGTCCATATCTCTCTTCCTGTAGACTGTGTACATTGCTATGGCCGCTCTTACTCACCAACAGAGTACTGTAAGTTGATGGTAATCTCGCCAAGCCGATCAGTCTGAGGTGTAGTAGATAACGCAATCCATGCGGGCTGGTGTTTTAGATCTGATGCTTTACGGCTCCGTATATCACTCCACACCACTTACCGCCCGTAAAGGGCGCTGGTTTTGTCTTACCCAGGGATATAGGACTCTGTATATTAACTGTTGAGTGTATTGTTGTTTCACTTTGAAAAAGGCTGGTGAGCCAGCCGAAACGTTACTTTCTGTGCCCACAATAAAAACGTTTTAAATTTTTCCGAGTGCGACCTCTATGGACAAATATATTGATATTTTGAGGACTGCACCCAGGCATTCTTTTTTCTATTTTTTCGTGAGTGCTGGCATCTGTTACAAGATATATATATATATATATATATATATATATATATATATAAACTCCAAGCTGGTGCACCATTCATCCAAATCGAATGCCCAGGTGCCGGTCATGGAAATGCATAATAAACAAAAGAGAGACAGCACTCCAGGGACTTTCCGTGAAAAAATGTAGAAATTTAAATTTCTACATTTTTTCAGGGAAAGTCCCTGGAGTGCTGTCTCTCTTTTGTTTATTATATATATATATATATATATATATATATATATATATATATATATATATATATATATATATATATATATATATATATATATATATATATATATATATATATATATATATATATATATATAGAGATATATATATAGATATAGATATATAGCAGCATGTATACATACTGGCTGTTTTACGATTAATTCAATAATGCTATTGGTCTGCTAAGTCATTTCGACCAATCAGCTGATGCATTTACTAGACAGCTGTCGAAAACAGACATTTCATTGGTTCCTATATTTTACTAAACCTGGGCAAATGTGTGCCTTTTATTATATTACCCTGATAATCTTCTACAGGTAAGGATTAGAAAAAGGACATATAACATTTCGCGATGTAATAAAGGCAATTGACAGTTTACTACCTTGTACAATTTAATTGCTGAATTTTAGGGCCACTTGAAGGTGCCAGAAATTGTTTTGGGGCAAAATAAAGAGATTTTATTACATATGCTGCACATTGGATAAGACAAAACACGAACTCTTTTTTTCTCTTGCCATTTGAGTTGTCTTAACTACTTTAATGCATAAAATATGTCCCTCAGTTCCTCTTTATCTTGTCCTGACCTGATACTGTAAGTCCTGCCTTTTGCCATTAATACCTACCTACTTAAAGTGCCATATTTTTTTAATACAGGTATGGGGCCTGATATCTGGAATGCTTAGGACCTGGGGTTTTGCAGATAATGGATCTTTCAGTAATTTGGATCTTCATTAGTGATGGACGAATTTGCGCCGTTTCGCTTCGCCGAAAAATTAGCAAAATTCGCGAAACGGCGAAAAATTCGCGAAACGGCGCTGGCGTCTCGTTTTTGACGCCGGCGCCCGTTTTTGACGCCGGCGTCCGTTTTTTCGAAAAAAATTTTGACGCTGGCGAATTTTTTCCACGAATTTTCGCGGGCGTTTTGCGAATTTATTCGCCTGCCGCGAATCGCGCAAATTCCCCGCGAATTCGTGCCTGGCGAATAAATTCGCCCATCACTAATCTTCATAAGTCTACTAAAAAATCATGTAAACATTAAATAATTCCAATAGGCTGGTCCTGCTCCCAATAAGGATTAATTATATATTGTGGATCAAGTTTGGATCAAGTACAATGTACTGTTTTATTATTACAGAGAAAAAGGAAATTGTTAAAATTATTTGGATAATTTAGATGTAATGGAGTGTTCTTTCCATAATTTGGAGCTTTCTGGATAATAGGTTTTCAAATTATAGATCCCTTACCTGTATTTGAAAGTAGCTTTAGAGTCTCTTTCTATTGGCCTTTTGTATTACAAAGTTGCATTAGTAAAAAAATATAGCATACAAAATGAGAACTGATATAGGAACAATTGACAGCTATGAAGAATCTATTTAATAATGATTTTGTGATGATACATATGTACAATACATGGAGGCTAAAAATCTGCTCAATCTGCTAAAATATACTTAAAATAATTCAAGCATTAAATAAATCCAATACTATACTCAGTGGCATAACTACAGAGGAAGCAGACCCTGTGGCTGCAGAGGGGCCCCAGGAAGTATAGGGCCCCATGAGGCAATATTTCATATATAATTTCAATAAATATTGGTAAAACTGGTCAACATACAGGTTTTTTTTGGGGGGGGGGCTGAAAAATAATTTGCTGTGGGGCCCAATATTATCTTTTTCTTTTGAAATTCTTTTTATTGAGATTTTCATTAAAATACAAGAATTTGACAATACGTTAATCATACAATGTTTCAACAAAGAGCAAAAGAAATATACTTAAGCATAACGGTCAGAACATTTGACATGAAAAATAATAAAAAAAGAAAATACAATTAACATAAAATATTAAAATATTAAAATAATAATAATAAAGTAAAATAAAATAAAATAAATAGACCTGTTATTCTTTCCTTACAAATTAAAACCTGACAATGCAAGAATAAATAAAGAAACGTTCTTGTGAATGAAGGCACTAAACATTTCCTTTAACGTGTTATTAGCATAAATCTTGTCCCATAAGATTAAGGATAAATGACTTTCTATCAGCCTATAAAGTTGAAATATAAAGGGACCATCTATTCTTAGTTCTATTTCTTTGGAGAAGATCATCCATTCTAAATCTAATTACCTCTTGAATACATAAGTTAAATAGATAAGAAAGCATATCTTTCAAAGAAGGGGGGTTCTCTTTTATCCAGTACAAAAAATATGGATTTTTGAGGCGCTGCCATAAACAAGCAACAAAAAGATAATATTTCATCTGAAACATTAATAGGAGAACCACTGTAAGATACTTGAAAATAGTCTTTCACATCTATTAGAGCATACTGCGGATTTAAAGAAACATCTAAATTAATAGATTTTTTAATAAAACCTTTAATTTTCTCCCACAGGTTTCTAATAAACGGACAATCCCAAATATAGTGAAAGAAATCAACATTCTGCTCTTTACATTTTGGGCAAAAAGAAATCTTTTGAGAGCCATCACAATTTTGGAACAATAAGCCATAACCTAAATGAATGAGCCGAAAGTGCTGGTCTCTCCAACACTCAGAGCATATATTCTTTCTAAAATTTTGGAAAGAGTGCAAAAGTACCCTGGAAGAACCCAAGAATGAAGACCATTTTTTACTCGAGTTCTCAAGTGGATCCATATCCTTGGAAACTGAATTTAAAAGATGTAATGAGATCCATGAAATACTATTTAGTTTAATGTCTTCAACCAATTGTAATAAACATTTATAAAACTGATGATGACGTAGTTGTGCTTTTGTTCTATTATCAATTAATTGGAAACCTTGTCTAATCTGCAAATAACTGAGCCTTTCCATCTCAGAAAGACAATACTTTTCTTTAACTATTTTCCAAGGAAGTGGGTCTCCCAAAATAGGATCTAAAATGTGAATAATTTGAGAAATACCAAACCTTCTCCATTTGTAAGAAAATTGATTTCTTTGCTTTATAGGAAAACCCCTCAGAAAGAAAGGAGATAAAAAAGGTGAGACATTGAAGTTCAGATTATTCTGTTTACATAAAATTTTCCAAGTACTGGTTGCATCTCTAAAAATTGGATTTCTCTTAATATCTATATGTTGCTCAGACCAGTTTTTATGTAAAGAAGATATAATATGTTCTTTTGAGTCCAAAAATAATTCCAGATTCAGATTAGTAAATTTCTCAGTACCAGACAACCATTCCACAATGTATCTAGTATTAGCAGCAATATTGAACTTTCTAAAGTCCTCCTAAACCTTTAGGTTTCCTAAGTTCTTTTCCTAAGTAAAGAAATTTTAGGTTTATTGTTGTGCCAAATAAAATTTCTGAGGATTCGGTCTAACTTCTGCACATCAAGATACTTTAGCAATAACGGAAGGTTCAAGATAGGAAACGCAATTTTTTGAAATATTAGCATTTTAAATAATGCTATCCTTCCAATTAGGTTCAATGGACTATCCATCCATTTTTTGCAATGGGTATGCATTATGTGACTTAATGGAGAAAAATTCAAAGGGTACAATTTAGAGAGATCAGAAGAGATCATTATCCCCAAGTACTTAATTTTACCAGAAGGAGGTTTAATTTGAAGATCAACTAGCAATTGTCTTGGAATGGTGGAACAAATGTTCAAAATATCTGTTTTACTGGAATTAATAAAATATCCCGAAAAAGTCTTATAATAATCAAAAAAATTAAAAATATTTCTAAGTGATAACGTTGGATTACTAAGAATCAATAGAAGGTCATCAGCATATGCTAATGATTTGAAATGTTTACCATCAATCGTCAGACCTTGGAATACATTTGAAGAATCAAGAAATCTAATTAAAGGCTCCATAGAAATATTAAACAAGAGTGGGGACAAGGGACAACCTTGACGAGCTCCTCTGAAGAGATCAAAAGTCTCTGATAGTTCCCCAATTGCTGCAATTCGAATAAATAGAGTTAAGCAATAACATAAACTGACCTCTAAGACCAAATCTGTCACAGCATTCCGAAAGATATTTCCAAGAGACATTGTCGAAGGCTTTCTCAGCATCCAAACTCAATACTGAGCATGGAATCATGGAATCATAGCTTTCTTGGCTTTATAAATAATATTTATTAAAGTACGTATATTCTTAACCCCCGTTCTATTTTTTACAAAACCATTTTGCTGAGGAGAAATAATATTGGGTAGTAATAAAGAAAGCCTATCAGCTATTATTTTCGTTAAGATCTTAATGTCAAGATTTATTAAAGATATAGGTCTAAAAGCCCAATAATATCTGACTATTCTGATTCATGCAGCTGTTACCATTAAGTAAACGGGCTTCTGGAAAAAGTATCCCATACCTGTACAATAACATAAAAATAATATAGAGAATATTCCACTAACAATTGAAAAATAATGGGATTTATTTAATAAAGTTGGACAATATTCCCTATACAGTAACTCATAGTAATCAGTCAGAGTTATCATTTAATTACTTTTTCTGCTGTACATATATCAAAGCTAAATGTTATTTAATGCAGAAAGGACACAAATGTACTCAGTTTTAGTAAGTGTTTAATACTGTATGTGCTGTCATCTTCTTTGATATGCACAACACCTGAACTGGGAACTGGCACTTATATGGCAGTGTCACCCACTGTTACCTGCAGCACTTAAAGGAGAACTAAAGCTTAACTAAAGAAATAGGCTAGACATGTTGTACATTATGTTTTGGGCTTCTGTATATCAGCCCAAGGCAACCACAGCCCTTTAGCAGTAAAGATCTATGTCTCCAAAGATGCCCCAGTAGCTCCCCATCTTCTTTTCTACTGCACATGCTCTGTGCTGCTGTCACTTAGTGAGCTTAGGGACCCACTCACAATATACAGTACACATAGAATAGAAATATCACAAATCACAATATAAGGCTGATTAGTAATTAATACAGATAATAACTACATGGCAACATAGAAATCAGTACAATTAGCATCATAATTTAATAATAAGCCCTGTAGCATCAGCTTATATTACAGGTCAACCTCATTTTCTGCTTGACCCCTAAGCTTAGCTTCTCAACAGCTGCTCAGAGCCCACTGAGCATGTGAGTGTAGCAGACACTTTCCAAGATGATGACCCCCTATGACAAGTTTGAATTCCTGGATCATTGCTGCTATTGAGATGCTTTAACTTTAGGCTGGTGCAATAAATTCAGTATCTAAAATATGACAGTTTTAGCCATATTCATTTTTAGGGTTTAGTTCTCCTTTAACATCCCTCCAATTTGTGTCTTTATGTTACCCTCCCATTTAGACTGTAAGCTCTATGGGGCAGGGACCTCCATCCTTATGTCTCCTTGACACTGAGCACTTTATATGTATTGTAACTATACTTTATATTTAATATATATTGTATTTTTGAATTTATTTGTACTTATTATTTCAGTGACCCCCAATATCTTCTACTAATTTATTGTTCTGCTGTACAGTGCTTTGCCCTCTAAGAGTGCTATGCAAATACAATTATACATACATATGCTGCATCAAAATACAAAGCACATTCTCTTCTTTACAAGGCCTTAATTTAAAGCTTATGGGCCAAACACAAGATGAGTTACCCAACAGATTACTGAGGTTATCTAATAAAAGGAGCTATGTTTGTCCAGGAGCAGTAACCATAGCAACAAAGCAGCAGGTGGCATTTACTGGCCACCTGTTTTAAAGTAAACATCTTATTGGTTGCTATAGGTTACTGCTCCTGGGCAAACTTAGTGCCTTTTAGTACATATGAGGGTACATCTCAGCATGCCTTTAAACCATAAAGCCTTAAAGGGAACTAAACCCTAAAAATGAATATAGCTAGAAATGTCATATTTTATATACTGAAAGTACCGGCATCTCAACAGAAAAAATAACCCTCACATGCTCAGTGGACTTTAAGCAACTATTGAGGAGCTAAGCTTAGGGGCCTTCTAAAATCAAGTACAAAATGAGGTTGGTCTGTCATATAACCTGATTCTATAGGTCTGATTATTAAATTCTGATCTAATTGTGCTGGTTTCTGAGCTGCCATGTACTAATAGTCTGAATTCAGCGTCAGACTGGGGGGCCTAGGCCCACCAAGAAAGTTACCCCGGTTGCAGTGTCAAAGGCCCCCTTCCTGAGCCGCAATCCCCCCTCCCCCCCACTTTTTTTATTCTTTTGGTGTGGCGGGGCCAGGTTGGGAGGATTAGGAGCAGTGGTATCGGCATCATGAAAGTCCCTAAGCTCAGTGACAGCATGTGCAGTGAATCAGCAGAAAAGAAGATGGGGAGCTACTGGGGCATCTTTGGAGACACAGATCTTCCCTGCTAAAGGGCTGTGGTTGCCTTGGGCCCAAAACATAATGTACAACATTTCTAGCCTACTAGGAGAAATCAAGCTACGCACAATGGATCGTCGCCCTATCGCCGTTTCTGAAGAGGAGCACATGCAGAGAATCGGTAAGTAATTTCTTAATAAAAGCTTTGCAAATTAAAAGTTTAAACTGTCTTGGTGTTTAAAAGAAAAAAAAATGTTCATGTTACTGGTCCTTTAAGTAAACTTTTATGGGCGATATCTTAAGTTTGCTACTTTTCCAGTAAATCCTAACAACCAATCAGCAGGTCGATTTTACTGATCAGGTAGGGTTACTAGATGTAGGGAAACTGTATCATGCCAATAGTATGTTGTATGCTAAATCATGTCCTATATGTGGCAACTTTAAAGTTGGTGTCAATTCTTCATAGTTTTTGTTTATTTGCCTTCCTATCCTGCCTCTCTCCTTTCAAATGGGGGTCACTAATGTCAGCAGCCAAAAAACTGTTGCGCAATTTATTGATCTTCTACTTCAAGCTATGTTTAAAAGGTAGCTCTCATGATAATAAAGCAAACCTCTGACAGGTCACGACTAAACTTGGTGGTGGTTGGGAGTTAACCCTATGTTTAAAAAATATTTAAACATTTTTTACTGACTATATTGAATGGTTTAATCTATAGCATATATTAATGTTAATGTTATGTAATCCATAACAAACTACGAATCAGATGTCTGCTGTCAAACAGCATTTCAGTAACTGCTGACTGATTTTCTAGGGTTTAACAGAATTAAAGCAAATCAACACCCTTTTCATACTTTTTGCACTAAAATCTGAATCTGAAGAAGTTTTGAAAGCTTTTAATATGTTGGTCTAATAAAGGGAATCATTCAGCCTAGAGCCCTGCATCCCTCTACTTGCATCCCTAACCCCATAACTATACTGTATTCCTCTCATCCATACACAGTAACACCGTTTCCCAATAAATTAGATACATGCAAATTCCTTATAGTTTATTGGCAAAATATATTTACCTCATGGTGGTGGTTGTTGTTGGAATCTAGCAGATGCTCAGCTGTGAATCACAAACACTGCAGCCAGTCTCTTATAAGGATGCACTGCCATCATGTGATCACTCAGTAAACGGGGAAATGAAAGCAAATAATAAAATATCTTCCTATCGAAACTAAATTGTGGTGTGACTTGGATATTGCCCAAGGACACGATAGAGAGATAGCAAAAAGGAAAGTTCTGCTCTCAAAAACATTTCTCATTTTTAAGCAGAGGTGAACTGGGGCTGTGATTATAAAATGACAATTTTTTTAAATCCCAAATAAATAAAACAGGGATTGTTTGTTCATATATTAAATGAGTGCGGAGATTCTGAGGATTTAGTGATTTTACTTTTGTTTCTTTTGGGACAAGACATTGACTAGCAACATTTTTCAACAATGGTCCCTTGTTTCACAAGTTGGCAGCCTTGCCTGTAGCCTGTCCCCCCTTACCCAGGACATGGGATAAAAGGATGCCATGCACAGATGCCAACTAAACTAGCTTGTCAATGACAGGTTTGAATTTACTTGCAGAAATGAACATCTGAAGTCTGTAAGGAGAAAAGCAATATATCTCATAGAATAGAAAAAAACAAAAACATACATTGAACTTGCACAAAATGGGGATACTGGTGTTAGTGATGTGCGGGTCAGGGTTTCCCTGACCCACACCAGACCCTAACCCGCCCTGCTACAACCCGCGCCCGCCCGCACCCGCTTCCGGGGTCCTTGGCTGCCCGCCGATGACGTCACAATGACGTCACAAAAGGGGCGGGGCGAGCAGACGCAAGACTATAAAACCGGAACCCGGAAGTCAGATACCTGCATTTGAAGGAGGCGGGCGGGAAAAGCAGGAGAAGAGCTCAACCCACACCCACCCGCCACCTGCGAGGAGCACTGCGAGGTCGACCCGAACCCGCCTGACCCGCGGGTTCCTCGGGTATCAGGTTGGGTATTGGGTTGGCCAGCCCATCACTAACTGGTGTATCTGTTCAGAGCTTGTAATAGCAGATATTACTGATATTCACATTTCAGCATCAAATAGGGATAAGCAGAAGGAAAATGTTCAGCCAAAATTTTGTTTGCTGAAGATCATTATTCTGCATTCTGTTTCATCTTGCAAATGTCCTAATACCCTTATTTTCCTTCTTTTCCCCTGCCCTTAACTTTAAAGGGATACTGTCATGGGAAAATATGTTTTTTTTTACAAAAGCATCAGTTAGTGTTTCACCAGCGGAATTCTGCACTGAAATTTGTGTCTCAAAAGAGCAAACAGATTTTTTTTATATTTCATTTTGAAATCTGACTTGACGCTTGACATATTGTCAGTTTTCCAGCTGCCTCAGTCATATGACTTGTGCTCTGACAAACTTCAGTCACTCTTTACTGCTGTAATGCAAGTTGGAGTGATATCACCCCCCCCAGCAACCGAACAGCAACAGAACAATGGGAAGGTAACCAGATAACAGCTGCCTAACACAAGACAACAGTTCCCTGGTAAATCTAACTACATCACTCAATAGTAAAAATCCAGGTTCCACTGCAACACATTCAGTTAAATTGAGTAGGATAAACATTAGTTTATCAGAAAGCAGTTCCATTATGAAGTGCGAGCTATTTCTGAAAGCACATGACCAGGGAAAATGACCTGAGATGGTTACCTACACACCAATATAACAACTTAAAGAATACACTTGTTGGGTTAAGAATTAAATTTTACATGGTAGAGTGAATTATTTGCAGTGTAAACAGTGTAGTTTAGATATAAAAACTACACTACAAAAATAGCGACAGAATGCCTTTAAGTACATTTGCTGCCCCACTCTCTCATCATTTCTAGAAAGTGCCACTATTTAATACAGCAGGGTATTACACCCAAATAAGGTAAAATAATATGGCAACCATTGGTCATAAATGGCAAAGAACTATAACTAGTTTGCCAAGGCACCTCTTGTGTAATGTGTGCTGCCATCTTATTTGATATGCTCCATTAAAGTGGAACACACCTTCTCTATCTTTACAAGGCCTTAATTGAAAGTGTGTGGGCCAATCACAAGATGAGTTACCCAAAACATGACTGGGATTATGTAATAAAAGGCACTAAGTTTGCCCAGGAGCAGTAACCAATAGCAATTGCCACCTCTTGATTGGTTTCTATGGGTTACTTCTTTACAGTTGTCGAATAAGTATGTATTAAAAATGATAAAAAGTCACAAGCTGCTTCCTTTAGTACTGATAATTATTAATACGTTAAACCCAGTTACATGTCAGCTATTATCTTCAAAGCATCAGATATTTTTTCTTTACAGTTGTCTTATAAGTATGTATTAAAAATGATAAAAAGTCACAAGCTGTTTCCTTTAGTACTGATAATTATTAAAACGTTAAACCCAGTGAAATGTCAGCTTATCTTCAAAGCATCAGATATTTTTTCTTTACAGTTGTCTAATAAGCATGTATCACATGAAAAAAAGCCAGTATTGGTATGTCATTTTACTATTGCTAGGAATTAGTGAAGCAGTTTTAGGTGCCCAGTTCCAGGTCTGTGCAGCAATTGAGATAGTATAAGCAACCGTATTAGCATTATGAGATAATACAGACAAATACAAGAAGTCCTCTGCACTAAACCCTTTATCAACATATTTCAGACATTTCAGACTTTTTGTGCCTTAAGTTACTAAAAATAAAACAGGTATTGTGTGTCCCTATATTGCAATATATTTGAGCTGGCCACTTTGTCAAAGCCATCCATAGTTGGCTCTTGAACGAGCTTAAATAAACAGTTGTCATTTAGCATATTTACAAAACCTTTTAGTTTTCTGATTTGGCAACCTCATTACCCCAATCAATGGCCTGATAATTGAAATCAGCCATAATAATAACTTGACCTAGTTGTGAAGCCACCTCTTTTATCATAGGCAGCAGTAGTTTTTGGTAGCGGGTAGAGGTTAGAGGATAAGCGGCACGTGGCTGCAGACATTTTTAGCACACCCACTTTCAAGCCACACCCTTTAGATTCCACCCACTTAAAAGGGTATTTTAACAGAATTTTAAGACTATTGCACTGGGGGAAACATATGCTCCAAGTCTGATAACCCAGAACAATGTGATATTGATATTATTATAAGTGCAGATGGCCACTATGTATGGGTTATGAGACCTGGAGCAAACTTGGCTATGGTAATACATTTTAATTTTGCAGTGCCAAAAAGCAGAAACTGATGGAACATGGAAGTTTTAGTAACTGTATAAGACATTATAAGTCCATGGGTGTTAGTAATTTGTATTATGTTTTTGTACTCAATGCCACATAGACACTGTGAATGTCCAGCACATTATACCAACAGAGAAATGGCACAGGCATCAATATATCATCATATATACAATTAAAACAGTGAGTCTTATACCCCAAGAACATTACTGCACAAGGCAGCAGACAATGGCACCCTAGGAACAATATATAGTGAGAGGTGCTGGCACTGCAGGCTGTCGGTATTGACAATTCAAGTACAATTTACACAGAGAGTTGTATGCCTAAGTTGTGTGCTCCATATAAATCTTCCCTATCCTGGTGTCGGGTGCACATGCAACTTTTACAGAACCGATAACAGCCTCTATTTGTAAAAGTAGTGGGGCTACATTCTCATTACTTATACAAGATGGTTTGTAGCATACACCAATGATCATTTTCTATGTAACATTTTGTCCAGTTGAAACCTCAAGCCAAAGTGATTCCACACTCTCGACAGTACTAGGCCCAGGCCTTTGTGGCACCCAGCTGCATCCTGAAGTGTATGTGGAACGCAGTGTTCCCCAGAACCATAATGCATGTGCGCACGCACTCATGTGGGGAGGGGGAATGGTGCGCTTCGAAAGCGGGCGCTATGATCCCGGGAGAGAAATCCGGCACTGGTGCCACCCATGGTAATGGTTTAGAGCATGGCTTTAATTTAGGCTTTACATAAATACAAACACCTCAACTATTTAAATTCACAGCTCAGTCACGTTTCGTCCCACCAAGACTTTGTAGTCCTCCTGATATTTACATAACTTAATGGAGAATTAGCTCTTAAGTTACCATTAGCCTATTTACCTTTTAACAGAGGAATCTCTCTGTGTACTCCCCTCACTCCTCCCCATGACCCCTTACTAATACCACTGCCCAGTCTACCCTAGCTTCCCTATAATTCCCTAGCTCAATTACTCCCCTTGCCTAGTTTCAATACTCCTCCAGCATCTTAGCTATTCCTTCCCCTAGCACTGCAGATCTCTTTCCACTGAGGTGCAATCTATCATGACTATATATGTTGTTACCCCAAGAAAAAATCAGCCCAGTGCTCTAGGAACCCAAACCCTTCTGTCATACACCAAGACTTTAGCCATGCATTTAGTTCCCTAAGTTTCCGCTTTCTACATGACAAAAATTCAGAAAAAATTACATTAGAAGACTTTCCCTTAATCTTAGAGCCTAGATCCCTGAACTCACTCTTTAAAGAGGACCTGTCACCTTGAGACATGAGTAATATATAGCTTTCCCTCCTTAGTTAAACCCTTTCGTCAGCTGTTTTTGTCTATATCCTAAACAGATTAGAAAATATCCTACATGTAAGAAGTGTTTCATAGGCGCTGCCATCTTGAAACGGGACCCCTTTGTTTTCTGTGTGTGGGCTGAAGCCAAACTGCCAAATCTCATGCATGATTAGTCATAGAATATACTCGGTGATAGACATGCTCTGCACCACTCTTGTCACACCAGGACTTGATATTCTATTAGGATTGTTTGAAACACCTTCTTTATTAGCACATTGTGTGAGCTACTACTAAAAATCTCATAAACTATGAAATTACCAAAGGGCTGAAACCTACTAAGAATGCGCAGTCCTTGGGGCTCATTTATAAACACTGGCCAAATCTGCACCTGGGCAATAACCAATTAAATGTTTGATTTCATCATTCAACCTGCAGCTGCCTGTAAAAAGCCAGTCAGTGATTGGTTGCTATGGGTTACTGCCCAGGTGCACAGGATTACCCTCGCACTCCCTGTCCGTCCTGTCCTAAACGAATCCCGGGTGCTCAGTGAAGATGGCATTGGCAACCTCGAGTTCAATGTGAAAGGGAGAAGAATCACTGGCACAACGTGGGTATTTCTAGCAGGGAGAACTCTTGCTCGTTTATTGCGGATGCAATGTTTCGGGGCGTAACCCCTTTGCCCAGGTGCAAATATGCTCAGTGTTTATAAATGAGCCCCCTTTACCTTAAAGTCAACCCCAAAATAAAAATGTGCCTAATAAAAGAAAACATCATTCTAAGCAACTTTCTAATATATATTTATTAAAAATATTCATGCTTAACTCCTGGTTGGTACATTTTAAACAATTTTGCAAAAGTCTTAGTTCCCCAGCAGCACAGGCAGTTCTGCCTTGTCTTAGTTGTATCCACAGTCTGAGACATCAGGGCAGAGAATAGAGACGGACATCCGGTACATATACAAATAATTCGAAAACCATAGAAAAATGTATATTTCAAAGTTAGAAGTACATTTTATTTTATAAGGCAAAAAAAATTTTTTTTGGGTTAACATTCCTTTTAAAGGGGTGTTCGCCTTTTTGTATTAAATAGATATGGATATTCTGAGACAACCTGCAGTTGGTTTTCATTATTTATTATTTGTGTTTTTTGAGTTATTTAGCTTTTTATTCACCAGCTCTCCAGTTTGCAGTTTTAGCAATCTGGTTGCTAGGGTCCAAACTATCATAGCAACTATGCACTGATTTGAATAAGAGACTGGGATATAAAAAAGAAGAGGCCCGAATAGAAAGACGAGTAATAAAAAGTAGCAATAACAATAAATGTGTAGCCTTACAGAGCATTTGTTTTTTAGATGGGGTCAGTGACCCCATTTGAAAGCTGGAAAGAGTTAGAAGGTGGCAAATAATTCAAAAACTATAAAAAAGAAATAATGAAGACCAATTGAAAAGTTGCTTAGAATTAGCCATTCTATAACATACTCAAAATTAACTTAAAGGTAAACCAACCCTTTAAGGCAAAAAGGAAAGAAATTGCAAGGTGACTAATCTCCTTTTGTCAGGGCCATTATATCGGGACATTGTGTTTATCACATAAAAGGATAAGTGTTCCCTCAGCAGCATTACAGCATTATGTTCTGCTCTAGAGTGTTTTCTGCCAGGGGTTAAAAGCATAGCCAAAAATGGAGAGGGGAGTAGGACTTCAGTAAGAAATGCAGCAATGCAAAAGGCTAACAGCATGGAAGACAATGTTACAATGCACCCCCCCCCCTTCAAAGTACAATTATTTATGTCCCACTCCTACTATGCAAAACACTGCTTTCCATGACCCCTCAATGCCCCTTTATCCTTATGTACTTCTATGCCCCTTCACCTTCCAAGTTTCTCGATCCACAATGTCAATCTATCTCCTAGCACATTCTTTTCCACAATCTCCTTTCTCCGTGCTCGCCCTACCCACTGCCTTCCACATTATTTATTATAATATGCAGGGGGGTAACGGAGCTTTCTCACTAATACTCCGTTAAGAAGGGACAGAGATGCGTAGGGATAGATTGAAGCTCCGAGGATTCAAACGGGTGGGGGGTAAAATCTCGCGAGATTGATTTTTCCCTTGAGGCTTTGCGTGCCGACTTTGAGAAAGTCGGACTGGTAGAGTCTCGTGGAAACATTGAAAGCACTGCATTAGTCACATTTATTCAAAAAAAGATGGTGGTATGTGAGTATTTATAACTCTTTAATTACAGTCCTACTGTCAGCAAAAAAGTGACAGGGTTCCTTTAAGGTCCTCCATCTACCATTAGTTTTTTTCATTAGTACCAAGATAGCTGGGTCATGCCCAGCCCCACCCAATAATTTGACTACCTGATCAATCACATGCTGAACCCTGGTACAAAGAAGACAGCAAACTATTCAGTTGTAGCAATCCAGGTGACAGATTACCCTATACACTTTCCTAATAATTTAATTCCCTATAACTACAATCTACTTAGGCCTGACTCTGCTCTCTTACCCACCACTCAGGCAGGTAGAGCTCTGTGGAACCTAGTCAGGTCAGGTCTAGTAAGAATAGCCTACTCATCCTTATAGGTCACTCTAGGAGTGACAGACAGACAGGTTATTTAGCTGAGCAGCTCAAGGCTCCGACGAGGAGAGTCAGAGGGATTAAGATCCCGGGTACCAATAGCCCAGAAGTAGGGACTAAGTGTATAGGAACAGGGTAGATAGATTCCCCTCAGGTTCCACTTAGGGAAAAGGCTGAAAGCTGGGTGTACCTTTATTGCTGCTGAACACGTCCTCTTGCCTGTGGGGACTAATACTGACCAAATGGTGCTGTGAGTATTGCCTATTCAATGTGATGCCAAATCCTGTCTGCTCTATTGTATACTCCACTGAGGATTGTGTATGTTCAATAAATAAGTTCATGTTTAAGTTATAAGAACCACCGGCGCCCAATTATTATACCCTGTATCCAGTTACAGTTGCACTACACCCTGCCTCCACACCGTTGCGAGGGCTCACTCTCTAAGATTATAGGTCTCATCCGGAGCACATTTATTGGGAGTGGAGCTCAATAGTGGTGTACAGTACACACAAATTACTATAGCGCTACAGGAGTATCATAGTTAAAGTGACAATATAATTTTAGAGGTGTAATCTAGAAATATATATTTGTGAATTATGTTAAAACATTTGAGAAAGTTGTATTATATTTAAATATTTAAAGCTTATCTTCATTAATAAACTGTATGAACTCCAGCCTGGCCTCATCTCTATTTTGCTGCTTAGTTATAAATTGGTGCACAAGAAGATTGTCAGCTGTGGGTCTCTAATAATCTGATTTTGTTAAGCAAATTTCACAAAGTCATGAAAATCTTGAGACCTGGATAAAGAAATCCAATAAACAAATTAAATGTCTCTAGAGTATTTAATTTGGCACATAAAATAGAGCCTATGATTAATTGTCCTTGGGGGACACGAAACACGTCAGGCTTTTATCCTTTGCACATAATGTAAATAAAGACTTTTTGTACTACTTCAACATTTAATTTGGACTCCTGGATTCTACTGACTGATTTACTTTTGGTGTTCCATAGTGGTGCCTGCCCGCTATTCAAACTTTCTGTTTGTTGCTCCCCTTTGCTGAAGGTCTGGGGCATAAGCACCCAGACCTATCGTGGAAAGCAGTAAGCTTGTCCTTTTACTCATAATATTCATGCTTCCAATGGTTTTCATTTGACAGCACATAAAACAAGTTGTAATTATAATATTAACAGTATACAGTTATACAGCATAACGACACTATACTTCTTATGTAATAATAAAAAGATAGTTATACTCCACATTGGAACCATTTAGAATATAATGACTTTTCGCTCTTTCCCTCCCCAATCCGATTAAATCGTGCTGTTTAATACTAAATAAGGTCCAATCCAAGGTTCTAGTTTGGTCGGACTTTTTGATTAAAATAATCAGATAAATTCGGACTTAGATAAATGTTAGCAGGCTAAGAAATGACTATAACCTTTTTCTATGTTATATACTGTATACAATACACCGTGTAGGGGATTATTTATTAAAGTCCAAATGCCAAAAACTCAAAAAATTCTATTTTTTTTTACTATAAAATCTGAATTTTTAGTGGAAAAAAAACTAAAATTTTTTTGAGATTTATTATACCCACGAAGATGGTAATAGTATGAATCTTAAAATCTGGCATATCAGACCTACCGAAGCTGTATATAAGTCAATGGAAGAGTTCCCTATCCTATTCTTTGGAAGTTTCTGTGGTCTGGAATAGTGATGGGCGAATTTGTGGCAGTTTGCCTAAAAATTCGTGAATTTCTTGTGAAATTCGCAAAACGGCGAAAAATTTGAGTAACTTGTTTTTGACACTGGCGTCCGTTTTTGACGCCAAAAATTGGCGAGTTTTCACAGCGGTTTCACGAATTTATTTGCCATAGGCAAATCGCGAGAATTAGTGTGGAATTAGATTGAAAATCCAACTATTTCTGACTTTTCAGGCAAAAATCTGAAAAATTAGGGAGACGACCTCCAAATATGACTTTGTGGCTGGGGGGCCCTGGGGAAGGTGTGGGGGGCCCCTGATGGTGTGGCACGATGGGCCGTGAGTCCCCCGGTCTGATGCTGCCTAAAATAATCAGAAAAATTCAGACTTTGATAGATAAGGCCCATAGTGTTAAGCAAAAGGAGCAAAATATTTTTGGTGCATTTCAGAATGATAAAGATCATTATTCCACCCTTGTCCTTACTTCTTGCCACAGGGCCCTGTTATGACATGCATTTACATGCTGTTTTTTTTTTTGGAGTGGTTGTGCGTGGAAAGGGCTGGAAATGTGCCTCCATCTCCCATGCATACAGTATTACTAAACTATAGTTATAATTTCCTAAAATAAAGAAGAAATGGGAACTTAGTTATGATTAGAAACATTAGATCAGTGGTTCCCAAACCTTTGGGGAATTGTAACAGTAAGTGGGGCTTACTGTTAGAGAATGCTGAATCCTCCTAGATATAGCTGAAATATGTATTTTGCTTATTAAAACTATGACAAGCTGTGACTAAATGACTGATATTTAAACTGATATTTTTTATTTACAGATGAAAACTAAATTCAGATACACAACTGATTCCTATGCAGAGGTCTTAAATGAGACTGAAGATATGGCAAACAACATATACTGAAGAATAATTCAAGATGCATAAATGAGAAAATAGAATTAAAAACCATTATTTTAATAGTGAAATAGTGAAAACGTATGGTCAAGATTTGATTTCAGTTCCAGTTTTTCCCATAGACAATAGAATTTTCATGTGATAAACAGTAAGATAAGTTTTTCTGGAAGTGAATTAGGAGAGTCTTTCTCATCTAATTGAATCTGACACAGATGTCTGAGTTGTTTTTTAATTGTCTGCTTTTGGGGTAGTACCGGTAGTATTTTCTTGGGTCGGCTGGGGGTGTTCACCATCACTGGATGTCATTATCTTTGCCCAGTTACTTAAATCTAGTTTGCTAGATTAATTTATATCTAGGGCAAATCTGTCATACAGTTTAAGCCCACCTTGTAGAATGGACAAGATATAGCAAATAATTGCTACAAATGTGAACAGGTATTGAACCTGTTATTCAGAATGCTCGGAATCTGGGATTTTTTTGTAGAAGGGATCTTTCTGTAAATTAAACATTGAATAAATCCAATAGAATTGTTTTGCCTCCAATGACGATTAATGTTATATTTGTTAGGATTATATACTGTTTTAAAATAGGAAATAATTGTTTAAAAAAATGTGATATATCTGGTTAAAATAGAGTCTATGGGAGATGATCTTTCCATAATTCTGAGCTTTCTGGGTTTGATAACAGACTCAAAGTAATCATTTACGACATTTATAAAGCCAATAGCCATATCTAGCTTGTTATATTAGAATTTAAGTATTTTTAATACAGGAAAGAGCAAATTGTATTTCTTTCATTACATTAGGGGGCCGATTCACTAAATTTGAGTGAAGGATTCGAAGTAAAAAAACTTCGAATTTCGAAGTATTTTTTGGACTACTTCGACCATCGAATGGGCTACTTTGACCTTCGACTACGACTTTGAATCGAAGGATTCAAACTAAAAATCGTTCGACCATTCGATAGTCGAAGTACTGTCTCTTTAAAAAAAAAATTCGACCCCCTAGTTCGGCAGCTAAAAGCTACCAAAGTCAATGTTAGCCTATGGCGAAGGTCCCCATAGGCTTTCCTAAGTTTTTTGGATCGAAGGATATTCCTTCGATCGTTGGATTGAAATCTTTCGAATCGTTCGATTCGAAGGATTTAATCGTTCGATCGAAGGAATAATCCTTCGATCGTACGATCGCAGTATTTGCGCTAAATCCTTCGACTTCGATATTCGAAGTCGAAGGATTTCAATTCCTAGTCGAATATCGAGGGTTAATTAACCCTCGATATTCGACCCTTAATGAATCAGCCCCTAAGAGTTTGTAGCCTATTGCTTTTGTATTTGTGTTGATCAGTCAAGTACTAGACAGATTTTCTTTTCTTGCAATGTTATTTTTCCATCCATAGTTCCATGCAGAGGGCTGTGCCGGCGACATGTGCAAGTTCAACAAGACATTTTGCCATTGGTGGAAAAAAAGATAACAAAAAAGCAATAAGCAGCTGAAAAACTTAATTACTAAATAAAATTGATTATTTATAGTCCATTTAACTTTTGAATACCATCTGGGAGAAGCAAATAGATGTTTTTTTTTATTTCAGTTGTAAATCAGTGAGTCTCATGCCATGCAATGCACTCAAAAAATCCTCATTATCTGGATCGAGTTCCAGTGCTTTCTTATAATAATCAGTTGCTTGTTTGACTTCTCCATCCTGCTGATAAATGAACCCTAACAGTCCAAATCCGGTTGCATCACTTGGTTCTTTGGTTATTCTCCGTTTAGCCAACTGTTCCAAATCATTTTTGGAATATGATCTCATCTTTGTTTTATTTGGTATCAGTAATACTTCCTTGTAATGCCTTATGGCTTCAGATTCAGATCTAATGTGTTCTTGCTTAAAAACTGCATAACTGAAGTGAATCTCTTGTTTGTCTTCGCATTTTAGAATTTCCAAATTTAGTGCTTTTTGAAATGTTTCTTCTGCTTTCTCAAACTGCTTTCCTTCGATGTACATATAAGCTAAATTGATATATGCATCGACAAATATCTTTTTAAATTCAATAACTTTTTCAAAATGAAAGACAGCAGAAGAAATTGCTTCGCTTCTGTCCCTTGTATAGGTATTGGTAGGCTGATTCCACGACCTGGTAGATTTTAACCTTTTCACCTTCTGTTTGTAACAAAGGCCAATCTGGTGATGAAGAGAACATGAAGTCGGAGTTTGTTCTAGGGCTTTCTTGAGAATGGTAATAGCGTAATCAATCTTTCCTTCTCTTCTGTAAAATTTGGCAGCATATCGAAGTAAATATGGTGAGTCTGGAGTTTGTCTAAGAGCCTCCTCCATAATCGTTTCTCCCTCTTCAGCTTGACCTGCATATAGATATTCCAAAGCAAGAAGAGCTTTAATCACTGAATCATTTTCATTTAATGTCACAGCACGTCTGAGCAACTCTATAGCTTTATGTTTACCGGTCGCATAAAATCTGTCATGTTGACGTTCTAAGCGATACATGACTATGGCATATCCTGAATTGAGCTCAGGATTGTCTGGATCTAGCTCTAGCGCTTTCTCAAAACACTCTTTAGCTCTTTCACAGTTCTTCCCATAGAATGTTAACAGAGCCCAGGCCTGTTCTCCATATATCTCAGTAAGAAGAATATCATGTTCTGGAGAAGATTCAAATTTCTTGTAAACGGCTTCCACTTTTTCTAAGTAAGACTGAGCTTTGCTAAACTGGTTTGAATGGTAGTACAGCCAGGCATAATTACTGTAGGTCACAGTTCTTTTGATATCCAGATCAGCAGACTGTGTTCCTTGCAGTTTCTCTTCGGCTTCCTGAAGCTGTCTAATTGCTTCTTCATTGTCTCCTTTTAAATAACTTATATAGGCCAATAAATGATGAAGCCTATGTCTGTGTGCAGAAGGTAAAAATGCGACTTGATCATGAAGCCTGTCTTCTATATTGTCAATATCAGTCTCGTCTTTGAAATAAGTCCAGGTGAAATGGCATTCCAGTTTAAGCAGATGGTTATTTAACAATTCTCCAGACAGGTTACTGGAAAAAAAATGAATGATAATTAAACATATACATATATTTTTTTAATTTAATGAGCAATTGTATTATAGTATACAGAAGCTGTACAATTGTTAGTGGAGCACGTGATAACAGACTATATAAAATATTAGAATTTCTCTGTACTGTATCTGCCAAGAATTAACTTCTGACTAATCCAAATCAACACTGTCATGTCTGACCATTTATTTTTCCATGACATAACTCTCTTGATCCATTATGAACAAATGTAATTTTCAATGCTGGTGAATTGTCACATTTTTAACTTACACACAGTTTTGCCTCATATTTTTATGATAACTATGTATAACTATGCAATTCCCTTCAAATATACACATTTACCCAATCCAGAGATAGCTTCCCAGTGCCAAATCTACATTACTTCAAGGAACAGTAACACAAAAAAATAAAATTGTTTTTAAGGAGTGACAATATAATGTACTGTTGGTCTGCACTGGTGGAAACCGGTGTGTTTGCTGTACTATAGTTTATATATAAACTTCTGAGACATTCAAGCCCAGAATACACAGTAGATAACAGATAAGTTCTGAAGAATCCCATTGTATACCTACTACAGAGCTTATCTGTTATCTGCTAAGTAACCGGTGACTTTTCTCCTTTTTCAGCTTTGAATGGCTGCTCCCATAGCTACACAGCAGCTTGTTGATATAAACTATAGCAGAATTTCTGAAGCAAACACACCAGTTTTACTAGTGCAGGGAAACATGACGTTATATTTTCATTGCTTTAAAGGGGATATAAAGGCAAAAAAATAAAATACCATTTTTTCTTTCTTTAATGAAAAAGAAATCTATCTCCAATATACTTTAATTAGAAAATGTCTACCGTTTTTATAAGAAACATGACTGTATGCAGTGAAATTTTCCCTTTATTTACTTGCTCTGACTGCTGAGGATAGGAAACTTCAGACGGTCCCTAACTGCTCTGCAGCGAAAGGATCATACTTTCAAATTGCAAGGGGGAAGGACTTCCAAGAACTGGAGCAGTTTTGTTTGTTTCCCTGTAGAACAGCCAGTAACCATGTAGAGATTCATATCTGACTCTAGGAACGGCAATGGGGAATCCAAAAAGCAGAGAATACAAATAAAATATAAAAGTGAACATTTGGTCGTAGGGAGGTATGAATTTATATGGAGGTAGGAGGAACCAGGTGCCATAGATGTTTATACAATATATTGTATGCACTGTGTATGTATACTGCTCTGCAGCTTATACATTAGGGGGCAGATTTATCAAGGGTTGAAGTGAAAATTTTTTTTATTGGACTTCAACTAGGGAATAGTTAAGATTTGATTCAAGTTTTAAGTTTTAAGTTTTTAAAAAAATTCGCATTCAAATTTTATCATGTAAGAATTTGATTGGCCATTTTTTTTCGAATTTTGAGTTCATGGGAGTTTATGGGAGTTTTTACAAACTCCCATGAACTCGAAATTCGACCCTTGATAAATCTTCCCCTAATTTGACTAATTTTAAAACGGTGCAAAGTTTGCTATTGGTCTATGAAACATATGCAAATAATCAGCTGGTAGCATTTACTGGCCATCTATTTGAAAGAGACCTTACATTTGTATTTAGCTTACTTGAGATGGGTAAATGAGTTATTTTAATATTACCCTGTAATTCTTCTATAGATAATCTTGACCTGAGGTTTTCCGGATAACGGATCTTTCTGTAATTTGGATCTTCATACTTACTAGAAAGTCATGTAAACATAAAATAACCCCTATAGGCCGGGTTTGCTTCCAAAAAAGATTAATTATATCTTCGTTTGGATCAATTACTGTATGAGCTACGTTTTATTATAACAAAGAAAAAAGAAAAAATCATTTAAAAATATTGGGATTATTTGGATAAAATGAAGTCCATGGGAGACAGCCATTCTGTAATTCAGAGCTTTCTGGATAACAGGTTTGCAGATCCCATACCTGTACAAACTTTGCCCCAGGTAAAGTAATCCATAACAACTTATGTCATCTGATGTCTGCTGTCAAACAACATGCCAGTAAATGCTGCTGACTGATTGTAGCTCCTTTAAAACCTTAAAAATATATGCACCATGTCAATCAGAATCAGTAAGGTTTGAAAGCTTATAATATCACAATACCGGTATAGAGCCCGTTATCTAGAAATATCAGAATTACAGAAAAGCCATCTCCCAAAGCCTCCATTATAATGATATTCACATTTTTAAAATTGTTTCCTTTTTCTCTGCAAAAATAAAACAGTACCTTGAACTTGATCCAAATCCTTGTTAAAGTCAAAACAATCCTATTAGGTTTTTTTAAATGAATGTTTCAATTATTTTTTTTAGAAGAAAAGGCATAGAGATTCAAATTACAAATAGATCCCTTATCCGGAAAGCCCCAGGTCCCAAGAATTATGTATAACAGGTCCCATACCTGTGCTTCATCTTTTCAGTTATAACATATACAGTTACATGTTTTTCATATAAATTATATGCATATTAAATACATAAATTGTTATTAAAATATATTTACAGTACCTCATGGTGTTTGTTACAATGTTTCTTCCACAGTTGTGATTCCCAAACACTAGTTCTATGGCTGCAGCCAATCATTTATAAGCATATCGCGTAATCCCTCTGAGTTTCAGTAAACAGGGAAAACAAAGGTATATAATAAATATATTTATATAGAAACTAGATTGTGGTTTGATCTGGAACTTGTCCAGAGGCATGACAACGAGAAACAGCAAAAGGGAATCTTGTGTTTACAACTAATCATTTCTATCTTGTATACCTAGTGCTTAGGTGAACTGAAGCTGTGACCATAGTAATCAAACAACAATTTCCCTCTTCTGCACCTGTGTCCATATATTAAATACATTCATTTAATTTGTACAAAAAGTTTCAAAAATGACAGCTTCTTTGAAAAAAAATAAAGCAGGAAGTTAATATATAGTTAATATAGGTATGGGTATATAGAATTTTAATTAAAAGTAGGGAGGGGTGTGTGTATGGATGCTGGGTTTTCATTTGGAGGGGTTGAACTTGATGGACTTTGTCTTTTTTCAACCCAATTTAACTATGTATGTAACTATGTAACTATGTATGATAATGGTCACCATTGCAAAAACATGTGCGCACTCTAGTGTTTAATGACTGAATATATAGGAGACAAACTATACATACTCAATTAATTAAGCAAAGATTAGTGATGGGCAAATTTGCAGTGAATTCCTGTGAAACTGGCATGAAAAAAATCCAAAAAATTTTTTTCGCCATTTCGCTGGAAATTTGCAAATTTGCGAAACAGGACAAATTTGCCCATCACTAGCAAAGATAAAGAATCTTCAAAATCATCCACAATTCTAAGGGGCATGTTTATTAAACTTTACATTTTTCTGGTCAAGTTTTGAAAGGGCAAAAGCTAGAATTTTAAGAGGAAAAAAAAACTTGAATTTTTTGAGATTTAGTATGCTCCAAAGCTGCAAAAATTTTGAATCCAAAAATACTCCAGCTATTTGGCAGATTGCCCCTTTACCAATTGGAAAATGTTTTTTTGGTCAGGCGACAATTCAAAAAATTTGCACGGTTCGAATCGATGCACAATTTTGTAGTGACTTTCTCCTACACCATTTTTTTAGAAGTGGGATTCAGGTTTGGGAGTTTGGTTGAATGTTTTTTTATTAAAGTGAGAAAAAGTCGAGTTTTAGTAAATAAAAGTCTTATTTCGATAAATTAATTGTCAGTGGAAAACTGATATGATTTATCATATGATAAAACCAATTCATTCATTAATCATCAATTAAAAAACACAATTAACCAGCTTCTATGCATATACAGTAATTCTATATAATTCTATAATTAATGGCAATTCATTTTATAAACCAAAGCTACAAAAAACCATACCCCTGGGTGCTTGGTGATTTATAAGCTCGTTAGTTCATAGTTCATAGTTCACTATTTAATCAAAACACCCAATAACTACAGTTCACAGGTAGTTCCAGTCTTTCTAAATGGTGCATATATTCCTTTGTGGACCATATTATAAACTCAAAGTCCCACAATGCACTGTAATCAACTGTGCAGAGCCAATTATACAAAACACCTTGGTTATATGATCCACAGCCCAAAATAATCTTTAAACATTATGGGTCGTGTGTAAGGGGAAAAATCTAAATTTCTAGAAGAAAAAAAAAACTAAAAAAATTGCTAAAAATTTGAATCCGAAAATACTTCAGCTAAAACCTGTCAAAGCCTTCTAAAAGTCGATGACACATGGTCCCTTTAATAATTGCCTTCATGATCGAGGGTTTCGAATTGTTGCATTATTTCGTCAAAGCTTTTTCCCTCACGTACAATTTTTGTTTGGATTTTTTCATAAATGAAGGGCTTTTGTGGTTGGGAGATTTTTTTGAACAAAATTAGTTTTAGTAAATATGACCTTAAAAAGAATTTAATTGTTTATGTAATAATAAAACAATACCTTGTACTTCATTCAAACTGAGATGTATTAATCCATATAGCTGACAAAACACATGGAAACATCCCTTATTCGTAAAAACGTCTTGTTTTCTTTACCTCTTAATCACAACTAAAATTGCTGAGTTGGTGCCACTGTATCTAAATATGAGTATGGATTAAATTGGAGTTTAGATAAATTTTGACCGTAGATTCGTCCTAAACTGTGGGGCTGCTTCCCATTGGAGGCTTGTAGCAGAATGGGGGGTTTAGCCTAAAAGTAATTGAGGGTAAGAATTGGGAAGAGAGCCCATTTAATCTCCTTGATACACCTGAAACCCCACCATGGAGAGCAGTTAGGGCAAAACATTTTTTCATTGTGTATTACAGGAAAACCCAATTGAAGTCTGTGGGGAAATCTAGAACTGAATATGGCCCATTGTTTTCAAAATCAAAAATTGGCACAATTTGATAAGAACATCAGTCTGGGAAATGTCTACTGGAAAGATTCTCACAAAAAGAATTTTAAAAATAGTGAAATATAAAAAAAAATCCAATAAAAAGTCTGCCACTAATTTGAAATTGACTGCAAGCTCTACAAAATGTGTGATATTTATACAAATGCTAAAGGTACAGCAGAAGAAAATCTGCTGTTTCAGCGAACAGGATTATATGTAACTGAAATCAATATTCCTATTAAGGCTTTATAATTGTTAAATCTGCCACATAGTCTTCATTATGCACTTATGTGCATAATGAAGACTATGTGGCAGATTTAACAATTATCCATAATTTTAGTAAAACCAGTCATTTTTATAGAGAAGAAAAACTTGCTTAAACCCCATTATCTTATATTGTGATTTTATTGCAATGCAATGCTCATTAATATCTTGGGACTTAGGATTTCTTAGGGCAAAAATGTAAATTTACCATGACATTGGCAGTTTCCTAAAAAGTGATTAAGATACAGTAAGTTTTGGTGCGTTAACGTCCCAATTGCAGACATTCGTATGCTTTAGTCAGGGGAAATTTCGCCAGTGTAAAACTTTGAATATATGCCGATTTATCAATCACACAAGACCAAATATTAGGCAAAAGAGATTTTACTTACCATGTAAAGGTATGGGATCTGTTATCCAGAAAGCGCCATATTATGGCAAGGTCATCTCTCAAAGACTTTAATCCAAAGAAGTGCAATTTTTAAAAATGATTTATTTTTTTCTCTAACGTAATAAAACAGTACCTTGTACTTAAAGGGCATGTAAAGGCAAAAAAATAAAATTTTTACTTTCTTTAATGAAAAAGAAACCTATCTCCAATATACTTTAATTAAAAAATGTGTACTGTTTTTATAAGAAACCTGACTGTATGCAGTGAAATTCTCCCTTCATTTACTGCTGTGGATAGGAATTGTCAGACCTAACCAGGGTCGGACTGGGGAGACCAGGGCTGCTGCCGAGGGCCCCCCTCCGGCCACCCGTCCCCCACTGTGACGCGCCGGCTCATTAAGTAAGCCGCAAATCTATTCCCTAAGAGTTTAGAGAAGGGTTCTGGCCAGTCCTACACTGTCCCTAACTGCTGAGCAGGGAAACAATCATACTTATGAACAGCAGGGGAAGCCCCACCTTACTTCCCAGCCAGCAGCTTTGTTTATGACGATCCCTAAGTAGTTCAGACCACACTGAGCATGTGCACAGTCTTAGTCTTGCAAAGATGTTTAACAAAGTTACAAAGGACAGCCCCCTGTAGCCAACTTTGAAAGCATAAATTATTTGTTTGATTAGGCTTGTGGTGCAGTAAATTCATGTTTATATTTAGTATACAAAATACAGCATTTCTAGCCATATTCTATTTTAGACTTTACATGCCCTTTAATCCTGAATAAAATATAATTAATCCTTGTAGAAGGAAAAACAATCCTACTGGGTTTATTTAATGTTTAAATGATTTTTAGTAGACTTAAGTCATGAAGATCTACATTGTGGAAAGATCCGTTATCTGGAAATCCCCAGGTCCCAAGCATTCTTAATAATATGTCCCATACCTGTATATTAAAAAAAACAGGCATTCAATGATTTCAGTGTTGATAGGTTCAATTCAAATAATATCTTAATCTTTAATAAAGTTATCTGTCCATTATGAGCTTCATGCTTGGAGAACTTAATCTTAGGCATCGTGATCACATTTCATGCTGGGAGCACTTAATCATAGACATCTTGAGCGCATTTCATGCTAGGAGTACTTAATCATAGGCATCTTGAGCGCATTTCCTGCAAGGAGCACTTAATCATAGACATCATGAGTGCATTTCCTGCTAGGAGAACTTAATCATAGACATCTTGACCACATTTCATTCTAGGGGCACTTAATCATAGACATCATGAGCGCATTTCATGCTAGGAGCATTTAATCATAGGCATCATGAGCTAATTTCATGCTAGGAGAACTTAATCATAGACATCATGAGCGCATTTCATGCTAGAAGAACTTAATCATAGGCATTGTGATCACATTTCATACTAGGAGCCAGTAGCGTAACTAGAGGGGGGCGTGATGCGCATCCGGGCCGGAACCCTTCCGTATGGCCGCATTTTCAGTGGCGCACGGGCTGCCGGGGGGCCCTGAGGGGGTGCGGGCCCTGGCCCGCTCGCACCCCCTGCTTCCCAGGTAGTTCCGCCACTGCTAGGAGCACTTAATCATAGGCATCATGAGCGCATTTCAGACTAGGAGTGCTTAATCATAATCATCATGAGCCTACGAGTAAGTGCTCTTAGCACAAAACTCATAATTTTTAGGGGCATGTAACTCTATTGAAAATGAAGCCATTATTTGAATTGAACTTGTCAACATTGAAATCATTATACTTTGGGTTTGGATTATATACAAGTCAAATCCAACATTACTACTGGTGAACCTATGGATTTCTACATCCATGGGGTTATCTTTCTTCTTTGAAAAAGAGATTTTGCCAGGTTTCCGGTTGGTAAACTACCATTATAAAAATAGAGCAGCCAAGTTTTTCATTACCTATATTATAACATTCTTGTTAATATCTTGCATTTATGATTTATTGTGTAAATTCTCTAGAGCAGGGCTGTCCAACTGGCGACCCCCCCTTTCTGTGGTCCTCCACATGCTGTGTCTGCTTACCATATGTAAAATTTAAAAGGTATCACTACAGAGATTAACTGGCCCCTGCATTGTTTAAACCTTAAATTCAGACTTTAATCCCATGTATTATTACACCTGTGACATTGTTCACACTTGTGACACCTCTATTGTTTTAAATCCTAAAGGCCTGTACTGAAGACTGAAACTGCCCACAGTGTTCACCTCTTCACACCTTATTCAAAATACCAATGGAGCACCAGCACTATGTCACTGTATGTAGTACATTCAGAATGATAGATTTCCCTGTCTCCTGCTCTGTTCTGCCTTGCCTCCCTGTGTGTGCCATTCTCTGCTTGCCCAGTGATGCTTGTGTGTGCCATTCTCTGCTTTCCCAGTGCTGCTTGTGTGTGCCATTATCTGCTTGCACAATGCTACTTGTGTGTTCCATTCTCTGCTTACTCCGTGCTGCTTGTGTGTGCCATTCTCTGCTTACTCAGTGCTGCTTGTGTGTGCCATTCTCTGCTTACTCAGTGCTGCTTGTGTGTGCCATTCTCTGCTTACTCAGTGCTGCTTGTGTGTGCCATTCTCTGCTTACTCAGTGCTGCTTGTGTGCAGGGGTGCTTCGCCAATGAGGCGAGTTGAGGCTGTCGCCTCAGGTGGCAGCGCCCCACTAGGTATCAGGGGCAGCAAAAATGCTGCTCCTGGTACTTTAAGAGCGAATTTCCGGGGGGGGGGGGCAGCAGCAACTGCTGCTGCCTCAGGCGGCAGAGGGGCCAGGATCGCTCCTGCTTGTGTGTGCCATTCTCTGCTTACTCAGTGCTTCTTGTGTGTGCCATTCTCTGCTTGCCCAGTGCTGCTTGTGTGTGCCATTCTCTGCTTGCCCAGTGCTGCTTGTGTGTGCCATTCTCTGCTTGCCCAGTGCTGCTTGTGTGTGCCATTCTCTGCTTGCCCAGTGCTGCTTGGGTGTGCCATTCTCTGCTTGCCCAGTGCTGCTTAGGCGTTCCATTCTCTTCTTGCCCTACACTACCTATGGTATGTAAGCCTGTTAGAGGTTTGTTCTTGGGGTTTGTTAGCATTTGGAAATTGTTGTTAAGGGCCCCTAAGGTGTTTAATCATGTGTTGGGGGGTTGTCGTATTATCCACAGGGGAGGATGAGGCATATGGATTTAAGGGTATGTTTTAACATCCATTTTTCACATATGAGTGATGAAGGATTTCCCTGCAGTGAGCACCAACCATTTGGTTTTTTGGTGTGCTACCACCGTTAATGTGGATATGACCTTAAAAGTTCTTGTGGTAATATGGGCGTGGTTTACAGTGGGTGTGGTTTAAAAGGGGGAGTGGCCAATACTGACTTCCATTATCAGCCCTCCACCACATAAGCCCTCGGTACCACAGAAGTTGGACAGAGGATTTCCCCTCACTGCAAACGCATTGAGAAAATACACTGGTGAATGTTCTCAAGAAACATTACTCTGACAAAAGTGTACGCCTGCTGTATTGTGGTAAACTTTGGCAGAGTTAGATGAGAAGAAAATTAATCTTCTAGTATATATGTGTTGCCACCAAGCTCTAACGTCCCATAGCATTGAATGGTTTTAGCAGTTGAATACATTGACATATTGACACACTGATTAGTTAGAATAAATGTGTTGATTCACTAACTGGTTTTCTTGGCAGTTAGAAAAGTGTTTAGTAAATCAACACATTGCAGCCAGGAAACTGTTTAGTATCTGTGACAAAATTTGAACTTCTCCAATTTTTAGGAAACAATTAATAAACACCTCAAATGCCCCACAACCTATTAGAATAAATATTGTCAAATACTGAGTGCAGAGAAACAAACACCACAGCCCTTACGGCAAGATACGCAAGCAACCTGGCTGCATGGATCCCCCTCTATATAACCCTTGAGCAAGCACACATGAAATATTTTACTCTGATTGCTTGAAGCAGATTTAGATCAGAAGCATTCAGACAAGTACACTGGACACTTCTGGATATTTTCATTTCAGGTTTAGTCCCTGCCTGTACCAACAGGGGAGGATAAAGACTTGCAATTAATGATGCTAATCTCTGCTGCAGCAGATATCTTTTATTTATTTTTTTTCATGCTCAATTCCATTTGTAGTAGTTTCTGGGCCCCACAATCAAAATATTTGCTTTTACATACTCTCAGTATTTGAGGAAGATGATGCCAATCGTATTTTGAGACAAACAAAGCATCAAAGGCTTTAGGAAGCTATACTGGATAGTGATGAGCGAATCTGTCCCGTTTCGCCGAAGTATTCACAAAGCTGAGAAAAAATGTTGAAATGCATTACAGTCAATGGGCATTTTTTCTTATGGAGACTTTTTTTTGTCCTAATGCATTAAAGTCAATGGGTATTTTTTCTTATGGAGACTTTTTTGTCCAAATGCATGTCAATGGGCATTTTTTTTTATGAGCGAATTTTTCCACAACAGTTTGCCGAAAAATTTGCACATGGAAAATTCTGAATTTTGTCGCAAATCCATGGCTAGCGAATATATTCGCTCATCACTAATACTGAATGGACCCTCCCCCTCAATAGGAAAACAAATGCTTTTTAAAAGATACCAACATTTTATAGAGATAAATGGCAAGTATCACCAATCCTCTGTTTTTAAAATATAGCAATATTGAGGAATAAGGGGATCATTACACTATACTATAGTGGCACCATTTTCAAGTGGACATATCCTAATGTTATTAAGCCATGCATTGTAAGATTCTTTCTTATACCAACTCATTACAAAAAGACAATAGGAGGAAATAAGGAACAAGGCAATTATACTATAACAGCATGGTATGTAGATATGCATACAGTATATGAAGACACCAGAGGTTCTTAACCATGAACACATTTGACCATGATCAGCTTTGACACAAATTGATAGTACTCACATAGTACAAGTCTAATAGAAGCATAGTAGATGAGTTGCAGTTAAACTAATTAACAGAGCACAGACTGTGGAAATCAGGTATGTTGTGGAGGTACCTATTAGTGATCTGAATGCCCTCCAGCTTCTAGCCTATTCCAATCTATGGTCCATTTAATTTGAGGCAGATTATCACCTGGGAGAGGTACCGCCACTCATTCAATCCTATTATGGATGTCAGTGCTACTTTGTCTAGCTGGCCTGCCTTACATTCATAGAGTGCACTATTACAGGTGCTATATCTATAACTGTCTAATTACCTAGTTCATGGGGCCCCTGTTCTCTGAGACTTTCAGTAAGGGCCTCATTAGGGCATTCTTCTTTACTGGGGCCTTATGCTCCAGGCTCTCCAGCATCATCCACCCTATTCAGCAGGTGGAGTCCAAAGAGAAAAACTATGTGCATCAAGCATAGACATGAATTGCATCTTAGAGTCAATAGGGAAAACATCTCACCCTAGGGCATAGAGCACATATACCTAAACTTCCTTAGCCAGTAGGGGTATTCCCAAAATCAGTAGAGTCACCCTATCCAGGTAGCCCTCCTGTCCGCCCTATAGGTCCAGCTCCATGGGTAGGAAACCACAAGGTTACTGTAGGAAGTTAACAGCAGGTGCCCATAGGCTTGAAATAGAGGTGTGTGGCCACAGTGTCTTGAATACTGTCTAAGCCATGGGTACTTGACTTCATAAATCCTTACTAAATGTAGCCTAGTGACCATTCAACAGGCAGTCTGTCCCATTAACCTCTACAATACAACCAGGCCTTACAGAAACTATACATAGTATAGTCAGTAAACTATACTGAAAATTTATTGATAATTAGAGGGGGAAAGTGTGTGCGGATTTTATCCGAGTGGTTTTCAGAAAATAGTGAAAACATTTCGGATTTTGATAAATAACTCCCTGTGCTTGTGGTTAGGGATGCACTGAATCCAGGATTCGGTTACAAATTCCTCCAGGATTTGGATTCAGCCAAATCCTTGTGTCTGGCCGAACCGTATCTGAATCCTAATTCACATAAGTAAATTAGGGGAGGGGAGGGAAATCAAGTGATTTTTCATCACAAAACAAGGAAGTGAAAAAAATGTTCACACTTTTTCCTTCCCCCATAATTTTCAAATGCAAATTAGGATTTGGATTCAATATTTGATTGAATCTTTTACAAAGGATTCGGAGATTCGGCCAAATCACAAATAGTGGATTCGGTGCATCTCTACTTGTGGTACATTCAAACTACTGCATATGGTCTGGGGAGGCTTATAAGGGCATTCAACATCTAATTTTATCTTCAGTCTGTGCTTAAATTGAGTCTCATGTCATGCAATGCGCTCAAATAATCCTCATTATCTGGATCCAGTTCCAGTGCCTTCTTATAGTAATCAATTGCTTGGTCAATTTCTCCCTCTTGCTGATGAATGAACCCTAACAATCCAAATCCAGTTGCACTTGATGGTTCTTTGCTTATTTTCACTTTAGCCAACTTTTCCAAATTCGTTTTGGAAAAAGATCTTGTCTTTGTGTTATTTGGTATCAGTAATACTTCCTTGTAATGCCTTATGGCTTCAGATTCAGATCTAACTGCTTGTTCCTTAAAAAGAGCATAACCAAAGTGAATCTCTTGTTTGTCTTCGCATGTTAGATTTCTCAGGTTTAGCGCTTTCTTAAGTATATCTTCAGCTTTTTCAAAATGTTTTCCTTTAGCGTACATATCAGCCAAATCAGTATATGCATTAACAAATATTTCTTCAAATTCAATAGCTTTTTCAAAATGAAAGATAGCAGAAGAAATTGCTTTGCTTATGTTTCTTGTATGGTCATTGGTAGGCTGATAACATGTCCTTGCAGCTTTTTTTAACTGTTTCACCTTATGTTTGTAACAAAGCCCAATATGGTAGTGAAGAGAACTTGAATTGGGAGTTTGGTTTAGGGCTTTTTTTAAAATAGTAATAGCTTCATCAATCTTTCCCTCTCTTCTGTAAAATTTGGCAGCATATCGAAGTAAATATGGTGAGTCTGGAGTTTGTTTAAGAGCCTCCTCCATAATCTTTTTTCCTTCCTCAGCTTGGCCCAAATCTTGATATTTCAGGGCAAGATAAGCCTTAATCACAGTATCACTTTCATTTAATGCCACAACACGTTTCAAAAGTTCTAAAGATTTATATTTACTTGTGCCATACTTCATTAAATCTTGACTTTCTAAGCGATACATGACTGTGGCATATCCTGAATTGAGCTCAGGATTGTCTGGATCTAGCACTAGCGCTTTCTCAAAACACTCTTTAGCTCTTTCACCGAACTTCCCATAAAATGTTAACAGAGCCCAGGCCTGTTCTCCATATATCTCAGTAAGAAGAATATCATGTTGTGGAGAGGATTCAAATTTCTTGTAAATGGCTTCCACTTTTTCTAAGTAAGACTGAGCTTTGCTAAACTCGTTTGAATGGTAGTACAGCCAGGCATAATTACTGTAGGTCACAGCTCTTTTGATATCCAGATCAGCAGACTGTGTTCCTTGCAGGTGTTCTTCTGCTTTCTGAAGCTGTGTAATTGCTACTTCCGTTCCTCCTTTCAAATAATTTGTATAGGCCAATAAATTATGGAGCCTATGTCTGGGTATAGAAGGTAAAAATGTGATTTGATCATGAAGCCTGTCTTCTATATTGTCAATATCCGTCTCGTCTTTGAAATAAGTCCATGTGAAATGGCACTCCAGTTTAAGCAGAAGGTTCTTTAGTAATTCATCTGACAGGTCACTGGAAAAATATTGAATGAAAATTAAATATACTGTATGCATACTTTGTGTATTTATTAAGCAGCTATATTATCAGATAGAGAAACAACACCATTGTTTTAACAACAGACTAAGTAAAATTTGTACTGTGGTGTCCTCATGATTCAATGCTCATTCCTAATTGACTCTATGCAATTCACTTCAAATTTACATGTCAGCAGGTGCCATTTACATCTTATTGGTTGCTATAGGTTACTGCTCCTGGGCAAACTTAGTGCCTTTTAGTACATATGGGGATACATCTCAGCATGTCTTTAAACCATAAAGCCTTAAAGTAACTAAACCCTAAAAACGAATATAGCTAGAAATGTCATATTTTATATACTGAACTTACTGAACCAGCATAAATCAAGGTGTCAAGGTGACAAAGGTCTCATGGAAGAACGATACGTTGGAATAATAAATAAACTTTATCTCTTTTTCACCATATTTTAAAGTCATGTGAGTGCCCTGCTTTACATGATATTCTATATGACTTCTGCGATGTGCACCCTGGCATTTTCTCCAGGAAGTGAGTGCAGTTATTTTTCCTTAAATATATATATATATTCAGTATCTTGTCCCTTATCTCAGTGACACAGATCTTCCCTGCTTAAAGGGCTGTGGTTTTCTTGGGCTAGTAGTACAGAAGCACAAAACATAATGTACAACATTCCACCCTACGTCTCGAGGTAAGGTTTAGTTCTCCTTTGAATTAAGGTCTTTTTAAAGGTTAGTTCACATTAAGTAAACTTTTATGGGGCAATGTCTTACGTTTGGTACTTTTCCAGTAACTCCTTACAACCAATCAGCAGGCAGATTTTACGGATCAGGTATTTGCTATGGGCTTGAATATGCGGTTGTATTATTAGATACAGATAATACACATCTGACAGATGAACAAGTGACAGCGGCTAGAGTAAAATATGATATGGCCCTTCTAAAAATCAGCTTCTTTTACCCTATTCTGTATTTGCCACTGATATAAAACTTTTGAGGAATTTATATCTGCTCTTTCTTATTTTAAAATTAGAGGAGAACTAAACTGTAAAAATGAATATGGCTAAAAATGCCATATTTTATACAACAAACTTATGGTACCAGCCTAAAGTTTGAGCTTGTCAATAGCAGCAATGATCCAGGACTTCAAACTTGTCACAGGGGGTCACCATCTTGGAAAGTGTCTGTGACACTGACATGCTCAGTGGGCTCTGAGCAGCAGTTGAGAAGCTAAGCTTTGGGGTCGTCACTGATGCTAGAGGGCTGATTATTAAATTCTGATGCTAATTGCACTGGTTTCTGTGCTGCCATGTAGTAATTATCTGTATTAATTACTAATCAGCCTTATATTGTGACATTTCTATTCTATATGTACTGTATATTGTGAGTGGGTCCCTAAGCTCAGTAAGTGATAGCAGCACAGAGCATGTGCAGTGAATCAGCAGAAAAGAAGATGGGGAGCTACTGGGGCATCTTTGGAGACTCATATCTTCCCTGCTAAAGGAAAGTGGTTGCTTTGGGCTGGTACAGAAGGCAAAAATATAATTTAGAACATTTCTAGCTACTTCTTTAGTTAAGCTTTAGGTCTCCTTTAACTCATTCACATTCAAACACTTTTGGCTAAGAGATGCCACTCTGCCAGAACAATTTCCAGTGGTGTTTGGCTACTCCTAAGTCATCCAAGGTGCTACAGCTTACTGTACTTGTGATCCTCTAGCAACCACAGAAGTGAAGAGCTGTGCAGCAGGATTGGTTTTGCTGGTCACCAAGCAAGAAAAAAAAAAAAAAAAAAAAGAAGCTGGGACTATAACTGGCATGATGGACCACTGGTGCCCTCCAAACCTGATGTTCCACTCTGTGATACTGTGGGACTCATTTATCAACTCTGGACAAAACTGAACCTAGGCAGTAACCCATGGCAAGAAATGAAATGTATGTTTTATTGTTCTTTCTCAAAAAAATCCAATTGCTGGTTGCTATGGGTTACTAGAACGAAAGCAAACCTAACTGCAAAGATATGTTCCGTTTGAAAGCTTGCAAGATGTTAGTCTAAAAAAATAAATCCTTTAGCACAGAGATCTACTTTTCTCTACCTGTGCCTTGGACCTCATTCTATATTTAATTATCATGACTAACATACCTTTCGTGAATGATTTTACTGACAGAAAATCATAAAAGTGGCACTACGCTTTAACTACCACCAAATCCTTAAAGGGATACTGTCATGGGGAAAAAATTTTTTTTCAAAATGAATCAGTTAATAGTGCTGCTGCAGCAGAATTCTGCACTGAAATCCATTTCTCAAAAGAGCAAACAGATTTTTTTGTATTCAATTTTAAAATCTGACATGGGGCTAGACATATTGTCAGTTTCCCAGCTGCCCCAAGTCATGTGACTTGTGCTCTGATAAACTTCAATTACTCTTTACTGCTGTACTGCAAGTTAGAGTGATATCACCCCCCTCCCTTTTCCCCCCCAGCAGCCAAACAAAAGAACAATGTGAAGGTAACCAGATAGCAGCTCCCTAACACAAGATAACAGCTGCCTGGTAGATCTAAGAACAACACTCAATAGTAAAAACCCATGTCCCACTGAGACACATTCAGTTACATTGAGAAGGAAAAACAGCAGCCTGCCAGAAAGCATTTCTCTCCTAAAGTGCAGGCACAAGTCACATGACCAGGGGCAGCTGGGAAATTGACAAAATGTCTAGCCCCATGTCAGATTTCAAAATTGAATATAAAAAAAATCTGTTTGCTCTTTTGAGAAATGGATTTCAGTGCAGAATTCTGCTGGAGTAGCACTATTAACTGATGTGTTTTGAAAAAACATGTTTTCCCATGACAGTATCCCTTTAAACCCCAGACATTAACATTATATACTGCAGTGCAATTTAGTAGGGTTTCAATAATTCAGAAAACCTCTTTTAATTCCAATGCCAAAGATCTTGGCTTGTTTTCACTAAGAGGGAAGCCTTGTTATTGCTTGTTAAAAAAATATATTATAAATCTGCCCCATAATTAATATTAAGTGCCTCAAAGTTAATCAGCAAATAAATACTTACCTCATGGTGTCAAATGAATATTTCAAGCAGATTTCTATTTTGCACAGTTGTGAATCTCAAGCATCTGGCAGATCTTTGGCTTCAGCGAGTCCCTTTTAAACATCTACCATAACCACGTGACCACTATTAGTTTCAGAAAACGAAGAAATGGAAAGTAGATAACAAAACCTGATGCTATCAAACGGACTTACAGGGCTTATTTATGAGGCAAGAGCAAAGTGCAAACTTTTGAATGAACTATATGCTCTGATGAACGATAATACAAGCTTGCAAACAACAAGATAACAAGAAATAGCAATCATAGTGCAAACTGATGTAAGTGGCTGATTCAAGATATGATTCATAAATCTTTAATAAAACTTGATGTACCCCTGGGTTCTAAAAGAGCTTAGTTTAGTTTTAAACCGGCCCCTATTTCTGATTTTCTCATATTCGCTTTCATTTGGTATGGTACCTATAGATTGGAGAAAAGCTGATGTCATTCCAATATTTAAAAAGAGGTTACGATCTCAGCCTGGCAATTATAGGCCAGTAAGTTTGATATCTGTGGTGGGCAAATTTTTTGAAGGCTTGTTAAAGGATCACATTCAAAATTTTGTCCTAGTGAATGGCATTCTGGGCAGTAATCAGCATGGCTTTATAAAGGATAGGTCATGTCAGATGAATTAGATTGCTTTTTATGATGGGGTACGTAGGATGCTGGACAGTGGGGGAGCAGTAGATGTGATCTATTTGGATTTTGCCAAAGCATTCGATACAGTGCCCCACTGCTTACTAAACTAAGGTCTGCTGGGCTTAATTAAGTCATTTGCACATGGATAGTGTAAGAGCAATGAATTTAGAAAATACTCCCTGCCAACAGTGTTGTTAATTAGTGGTTAATTGAGGGGGCCCAACACCGGATCAGAGCCTTTCTGGTTAGAAATTGCATATATATAGTGAATAAAGTACCCCCTCTTGTAAAATATAAGGATATTAAGGATATTATAAGTTATCGAGGAGTTTTATGACCATATAAAAACACGAGGCCGAAGGCCGAGTGTTTTTATACAGGTCATGGAACTCCGAGTTAACTTCTAATATCCTCATATTTTACAACTGGGGGTACTTTATTTATTATAATACACACGTTTTAGTGAGTCATGTGACAGAAATGACATCAGAACTCACCGTTTATAACTGATGACATCAGAACTCACCGTTTATAAGGATATAATTTACAAGATATTCATGGCTTTTGTGTATTATAATTAGTTATTCATTATAAGTAGTAGTAGGGAGCAGTTTTATTGGCACTTTGGGGTTTAGACTGTAAGGATAAATCAATGGCTCTTTTGTTTAAAATTCTGTTTGATTTCCACAAGGCAACTTGTATTGTATAATTGGTAGTGTTAACTGTATGTCATCATGTTAGGAACAAGCCCAGTCATCTTCCCTTCTAAACTAAACAAACAGTTATCTTTCATAAACACATTGTTTATTTTATTTGCCTCTTCTCTCTGCTTCTTGCACTGTGTTGTCATGGTTTATAAAACATCAGTGGAAACCTGGGTAAAAAAAGCATAAACTGTTTCATGTTTAAGTTATCTTTTTTGCATATCATATATTTTACTTACTTTTTTATTAGTCTTTATTGTGTTTGAATTTGTTGTGTTCCTCTGCTGCTTTCCTGCTTTTAAATGTACATTTTTCTCTTTTAAATTTTTATATTGACCTTGTTTATATTTGTAATTGTTGGTCGTGTTAGGGGGCAGATTTATCACGGGTCGAATTTCGAAGTAAAAAATACTTCGAAATTCGACCATCGAATTGAAACACTTCGAATTCGGATATAGAATTCAAACTTCTTTCATCGAATTTGGGTATTCTGCGGTCAAAGTAAAATAGTTCGATCGTACGATTTTACTTTGACTTCAAAAAACTTAGAAAAATGCTGTAGAAGGTCCCCATAGGCTAACATAGCACTTCGGCATGTTTAATTTGGTGAAGTATTGAAGTCGAAGTTTTTTTAAAGAGACAGTACTTTGATTATCGAATGGTCGAATTCAAACTATTTTACTTCGAATTGAATTCAAAGTCATAGTCGTAGTATCCTATTTGATTGTCGAAGTATCCAAAAAATGACTTTGAATTTCAAATTTTTTTACTTCGAAAATTCCCTCTAATTCACTTCGACCCTTGATAAATCTGCCCCTAGGTGTTCCTGTTCTTTCTGTCATTAATAACATATGGGAGTCACATATTTGACACATTCTAAAACTTGCAGCAACTTTCCTGCATGATGCTTATGTCTAGGCACATGACTTTCACATTAATCTAAGCTGAGGGTCCAATTATCTGTAGCAAAGTAAAAACAAATCACAGCAATTATCCAAGTTTTCCCCCCTGAACACTTAAATAATTCCATTTGCTAAAGACCAGACCAAACAGTTGTATTGCCAAATTCAGTATAATTCAGCAAGTGTCACATGGGTTGGGCATTGGAGGACACATGTACAACCCTCAGTTGTGTATGATTCCCAGACCACAAAATATTAGTGCTCTAAGGAAGCCCTGTACTTTGTACTTGTTAGTGTCAGTGTAAGGTGATTGACAAGGGGAGTCCTCAATTGACCCTTTTCCTTAAAGCATCCCATTGGACCCCATTGTTATGTACCTTAATGAAACACCAGGAGACAGAAATGGGGTAAAATGGCCACAACATTTATTATTCAAATAAATAGGACCTTGCCAGCCAAACAGAATTCCAAGAGATTGCTACTATGCTCTCCTATTCCTCAGTGAAGACTTGACTTTCACACATTCATAGTTGCCATTTGAGACCATCACTATGTCATTATATCCACCACTGAGTATTAGGCTGCCTCTACCTACAGAGAGTGATCATCACACCTACTCTGAGGAAGCGGTCAAGGGAGACTGTGAAACGCCTTGGATATAGGAGCAGTTTGATTTATTCACCGATCACAGACTCAACAGGAGAAGCCTTCCTGGTCCCAGAGAAGTCCGGACTTTTTCGCTTTGAGTACTACGTGCTTTATGATCTGGCTATCCTTGTAGAAAATCGTTGTTTCGTGGTGATTTTTAACATTTATTAAAGCAATATTGTACTATATTTTGCTTTAAATCTTCATTATGCTACTTGGTGGATGACTGGAGGGAACTTATAAGGCGAAGGACCAACATTATTATATGCATCAGAAATCCAAGAAATCTTATGAGTATACTGTATACCCTAAAGGGGGAATCTTGAAGAATATCACACTGGTGGATCTTCTGCAATATAGCTCTCCATTCACAATTTTTAACACTCTGTGGCTCCATGGGCTTCATTACTTATCTTAATTAAGACAATACTACTCTATGTATGCGCTTCCTTTTGCATTCTATTTTAGATTTCCTGTGTCGTATAAACCTGATGTGAAGGGTGATGTTCAAGGAAGCAGCCCCCTTCTTTATTTTGCCAATAGTGGAGTGGCACGGGATTGGTATTAAATAATTATACCTCTTTTTATCGAATTTTCTATCTAGGATGGCCCCAAACTCTTCTACCAGCAGGAGCTGCATCTCCCACCATGAGAGAAGCCCTGCTGCCAGTCCTGAATCTGCAGTGTCTTAATAATAGAAAATCCAATCAGTATCACAAGCAATAGTAGCGTCTGTATCAATCAACCCACCGTGCAGTCACAGGAGAGAACCTCCTTTCTCCTTCTTCTAAATGTACCTGTGCAGTGCTTTGGCAAGGTCCTACCGCTGCTGTGACAAATAAAACGTAAAATACATTATCATATATCCACTGTTTTGAGAAAGGCAAAAAAACCCAGCCTGAAGTCACTGCCAATTATGCTTCAAGAAGGAAAAAAATTCTTTCCTGACCCCAATGGCGATCGGAAAAATTCCCATGTTAATTTGAAATTAACATGAATGAATACAATGCTGACTCTCACATTTATACTGTATAAAGATACAGAAACCACACTATAACAGCACATTTAGGGAAACATCCACATTCAGTTATTAATAGATAATATGAGAACATAAAGAAGAGAAACTCCTGACATTTCTCAAAATATGCAAAAAGGGTGGGAGTGCGGGTGGGATATTTCTACCTGCTCAGGTAAACATCTGTTAAATCCAAAAGTGACTTACTTTCTATAGGTGAGAATTATATATCCTTAGTGGCAAATCATATAGGAAGCATATGAACCCAACATTTCTGTTATATGAAAATACAATACCAGGCACTTTACCTGTGCCATTTTAACATGTTCAAGTCCTGATCGCTGAAGTCTGGAAAAGCTTAAATATAATCCACCTCTCTCTTTCTATAATTAAGCCAGTAACCTAAGGCTCAAGTCCAAATTTCCCAGTTTTATGCCACCCATCTGTTATGTGAAACAGTATGAAACACTTCAGCGGAAATTAAATAAACTGTAACATCATTAGTCTTCTTCCCTATACCAGTTTGATCTTTACTCCTTAGAACTATTTTGCAGAACCTTCAAGTTTTTTCTTTTTTAAAAAGTGGATATAATTTTAAAAGAGTGTACTGCTGCTAGTGTAAAGCTTATAGGTATTTATTATCCAAGTTTACATTTTTCCCTTTTTAACCTATTCACTCCACACCAGGTTCTCTGAAGTCTTGTGCCCCCAAACTGGATAAATGAAAGCCAATTAATGCTAGATCATCATCATCATCATTTATTTATATAGCGCTGTCGAAATACACAGTGCTTTACTGCAGTTATAGCAAACAGGGAATAAATGGTGGATAACAAACAAGGATTACAGAGTTAGAAGAACCTAGAGATTAGAGTTTACAAACTAAAAGGTTAGGGTACAATTGAGACATTAGGATTATATAAACACTTTGTCATTATTGATACAGCAATGATTAATTAAGGTACATTAAATAGGCCTCTTTAAATAGATGGGTCTTTAAGGAGCGCTTGAAAGTTTGGAAAGAAGGAGAAAGTCTGACAGCTTGTGGCAGATAGTTCCAGAGAAAAGCAGAAGCCAGAGAGAAGTCTTGTAGACGAGAATGGGCAGAAGTGATCAGAGGAGAAGTGAGGCAAAGATCAGAAGCAGAGTGTAGGTTTCGTAAAGGAGTGTATTTGGAGATATAGGGAGGGGTTTCATTATTAAGGGCCTTGAATGTGAGTGTAAGTAATTTGAATTTGATTTTAGAAGAGATTGGGAGCCAGTGAAGGGACATGCATATGGGAGCAGCTGATGTTGAGGGGCGAGCTAGATGGATGAGTCTAGCGGCCGCGTTTAGAACAGATTGGAGTTGTGAAAGGTGACTTGTTGGAATACCTGTGAGGAGTAAGTTGCAGTAATCAAGGCGGGAGATGATTAGAGACAGAATCAGTGTTTTAGTTGATTCTGAACTGAGATATTCAGGTTGTATTCGAGCAATGTTGCGCAGTTGAATACGGTAAGATTTTGAGTGTTTGAATGTGTGGTGAAAAAGACAAATGAGAGTCTAAGATAACTCCTAGGTGAAAGGTGGTGTTCTTTACAGTGAGTGATATCTGAGGGACAGGGGAAGATCTTGGAGGAAATATAATGAGTTCTGTTTTAGAAAGGTTCAGTTTCAGGTGGCGCTGTGACATCCAGGAGGAGACAGCAGAGAGACAGTCTGTGACTTGGGAAAGGACAGAATTAGAAAGATCAGGAGTAGACAAGTAGAGTTGGGTGTCATCAGCATAAAGGTGATACTGAAGTCCAAATGACTGAATAAGTTTTCCTAGTGAAGTTGTATAGAGCGAGAACAGCAGGGGGCCAAGAACAGAGCCTTGAGGAACTCCAACAGAGAGTGGGAAAGTAGTAGAAGTAGAGTTAGAGAAGGAAACTTTAAAGGAACGGTCAGACAGATAAGATGTAAACCATGAAAGAGCAGTGTCCCAAATGCCAGCTGAGTGTAGAATGTAGAAGCCTGTATGTTATTGCACTTTTTTCCCTTACCATCGTTTAAAGGAGTCAGTAAGTATATTGCTAATCCTATCTAATCTTTTCTGAACATTGTCCTGTGTTAGATTACTCTCTAGATTATATGAGCACTCAACTATGCCAAATAATAAAGATTTTTGACGCACATAAGAAAAAAATCTCCATTTATCATTCTGACTAACTGGACTTTCATTAACCTTGTGTTTTCCATTGCTAGAGTCCTGTGCACCCAGTAGTGCCAGAAAATGTCTATGTTAATAGAAATGATGGGCTGCAGAGATATTTCAATAATAATTGTTAACCTTTCTTATCACTTTCTAGGTCAAGATAAGGAATACAGATTTTATGTTTATTTAATCTTACTTGTATTGGTCTACTTATTAGACCAACATATGGAAAGTCCTCATGGACATTTCAGAAGGTATGTCATAATAGAAGTGGCTCTATAATAGAAGTGATCTTGCAGTTTCAGCACACTGGGAGGGATCAGGGAATAACTTTGCAAAATAAAACTTATTGCAGGTCAAGTGGGTTTAACTTACAACTCACTGCAGGGAAAAGTGCTCTAGTGCAAATATGCCTGCACTTGTAAACGAGTTCTCAAGTTTACCATTGTTATAGAGTCTGCTTGGTTTGTTTACTTGAATTTTAGTTTTTCTGCAAACTGAAGAGATACTTTATGTACAGGTTTCTAAGGCTACCAGAGAGTTTTTGTCACTAGGAAAGTCCTTTGGCCCTGAAATGTAGTACTCATGCCAGCGGGCTCATGGAACCCATCAGGATGCATTATGTGCTTACTTAACAGCCATTTCTTTGTTCTCGGGATGAGGGGAGGGGTTGCACTGATTGTTTCATTTTCCATAAAGGCAGAACAGTGATAAAACAAGGATGGGAAGCTTCAAGCTGGTTTAGTAAGAAACAAAACTGGAAACTGAACAGAGAGCCCAGTGAGGGAATGGTTTGTTTATCTCATAGATCAGCAGCCTCCTATACAAACTGTGCTTCAAACGCATACAACACAACAAGGCAAAATACAAAGACACACCTACTCAATATATATATATACTTTATAATTCCTGGAAGCTTATTTAAGGCTATATTATGAATTCTTCTTTTACTCACTAGATAAGTACTCAGCTGTGGTATCTCCTATTTTTAAGCAACAAGTGAGTGAGTAGTGTTAAAATGAAGCAGCTCCCTGTACATTGTACCCACACATTCACATCCAGAACATGTTCCTTTAGAGCAGGGCTGTCCCATGACCCCCCCCATTGTGTAGCCCCCCACATGAAAGTCTGTCTGCTGTTTCTGCTTACCATGTGTAAGATTTAAAAGGTATCACTATAGAGATTAACTGGCCACTGCATTGTTTATACCTCAATTCACACCTGTAACACCTCTATTGTTCACACCCTAAATCTCTGTACTGTTTACACCTGAGACCCAGACTGAAGCTGCTTACATTGTTCACCTGTTCACACTTCATACAAACTGCTGAAGGGACTCCAGCACTGTGTCACTGTATGTTGCACATCTCAGAGTGGTCATGATAGGTTTCCCTGTCTCTTGCTCTGTTCTGCCTTCCCTATGCTCCCTGTGTGTGCCAAACTCTGCCTGTCTGTGCCTTGCTCTTCCTCTGGAACATATGTATGGATGTGTAGGATGCTGGGTTTCATTTGGAGGGGTTGAACATGATGGACTTTGTCTTTTTTCAACCTGATTTAATTATGTAACTATGTAACTATTAGCACAATTGTATTTTCATTGAATTTTGGAAGCATTTCCAAGTTTTTCAAGTATATATTTTTAAAATCAGGCCATACTTAATAGAGTTTCAAATAACAGCATCTACAACTAGTAAATCAATGATTTTTTAAGTTTCTTCCATTTCTTCCATACCTTTTTCAACAATCACATGCAACAATAAACTGCAAAAGTCTAAAATCATCAGATTCAATTTTATATAACTACAATTATATTAGCTTTACCAAAATATTTTTATTCTTTTTAGTGTTTTTGTATCTGACTCCTTTGGGAACTGGTCTCCAAAATTCATCAGAATACATAAATTTAGTAGCCTATGGCAACCCATTAGATTTACTTGTCACCTGATTTTGATATGACCTGATATGTTGTTATTGGTTACTAGAGCTAAAGAAAACCTTTTTTTAACATTTATCACATTAAGGGGCCCATTCACTAAGCTCTAGTGAAGGAATAGAGGGAAAAAAAATCGTTTTTCGAATGTTTTTTTTGGCTACTTCGACCATCAAATTGGCTACTTCGACCTTCGACTACGACCTTCGACTTCGAATCAAACGATTCGAAATAAAAATCGTTTGAATATTCGACCATTCGATAATTGAAGTACTGTCTCTTTAAAAATTTCTTCGACCCCCTAGTTCGCCACCGAAAACCTACCGAGGCCAATGTTAGCCTATGGGGAAGGTCCCCATAGGCTTTCCAAGGTTTTTCTGATCGAAGGATAATCCTTCGATCGATGGATTAAAATCCTTCGAATCGTTCGATCGAAGGAATTACACAAAATCCTTCGACTTCGATATTCAAAGTCGAAGGATTTTAATTTGGCAGTTGAATATCGAGGGTCAATTAACCCTCGATATTCGACCCTTGATACATCTGCCCCTTAGATGTCCACAGGAGCACCGATAATATTGTACTAAACTAATTCTTGTACGAAATTCGGTGCGTGCATAGTGGGAGATGAGTCGACTGATATTGGCAGAAGACTTGGATATTGGTCGGCTCGTTGATCAGGCTGGCTGGAAAATTTTCATCTGGGCCTTTGAAAGCATCCGAACGGCCATTGTTAATACTGAATCGTCAGATACAGGTATAATTCTATCTATGTTTATACCTGTATATCTGAAGATTCAGCTCTACACATGTGTATTGAAACAAACAATATTTCCTGCAAAGATCTTTTCCAGGAAATATTAAAATTGTTATGTCTATGGCCAACTTTACTGAGCTGGTGTTTCGCTTACATGGGAGAATGTATGAAATAAACAAGCTGTTCTCTCACTGGACTGCACACTTTCCAGTTTTATTCTTATTCTTAATAAACCAGCCTGAATCGCTAGCTGCCTTTCACTTTCCTGCCTTCCAGTCCCTTTCCATCACTGTTCTGCCTTCATGGAAACGTAAACAATCCAAAAAAGTATTAAAGTCTTAAAAGTATCCATGATCCAAGTATCCAAACCAAATGGATAAACACAGTTTTAATTATATTTAATTAGAAATGCACAGCACAGCCGATAAATGACAGCAAACATAAGCAAATTGACTTATTGTTTCTTGTTATGGACAAGAATGATTTACAACATTGACATAATTTGTAATGCCTTGCTAATAATCATATTTAACATGTGATATTAGAAATTAATTTGTTTGTTTTAATATTGGATCAAGCAAAATGATTTGTATGACAGAAAAAATAAAATTTTCTTGCAATATTATTTTTCAATCGATAGTTCCAAGCAGAGGACTGTGCCAGACGTGTGCAAGCTCAGCAAGACATTTTGCTATTGAAAATGACACCCATGTAAGCAGCTACAAAATTAATTTTTTTCTAAATAACATTAATGTAATAATGTTCGATGTAGAGTAAAACTGTTGCAAATGATCTGGGAAAGCATGTAGGGGTTTTCCAGATAGTTCACTTGTTATTCATTGAGTCTCATGTAATGCAATGCACTCATATACTCTTCATTATCTGGATCCAGTTCCAGTGCTCTCTCATAGTAATCAATTGCTTGGCTAATTTCTCCCTCTTGCTGATGAATGAACCCTAACAATCCAAATCCAGTTGCATCTGACGAGTCTTGTCTCCGTTTAGCCAACTGTTCCAACTTATTTTTGGATTTAGATCTAACACTTGTTTTATTTGGTATCATTAATACTTCTTTATAATGACTTATGGCTTCAGATTCAGACCCACATTGATATTGCTTAAAAACTGCGTAATGGTAATGAATCTCTTGTTTGTCTTCACATGTTAGATTTTCCAGATTTAGCCCTTTTTGAAATGTATCTTCCGCCTTTTTAAATTGATTTTGTTTGACATACATTTTCGCCAAATGAATATATGCATCAACAAATCTTTTTTTATATTGAAGAACTTTTTCAAAATGAGATGTAGCTAAAGAAACGAACATGTTCATCTTTTGTTCGTAACAAAGCCCAATCTCGTAGTGAAGATGACATGAAGTAGGAGTTTTTTCTAGGGCTTTCTTGAGAATGGTAATAGCATAATCAATCTTTCCTTCTCTTCTGTAAAATTTAGCAGCATGTCGAATTAAATCTGGTGAGTCTGGAGTTTGTCTAAGAGCCTCCTCCATAATTGTTTCTCCCTCTTCACCTCGACCCAAATAGTGATATTTCAAGGCAAGAAGAGCTTTAATCACAGAATCATTTTCATTTAATGTCACAGCACGTTTGAGCAACTCTAAACATTCACAATTGTTGTTTGCGTAAAATCTGTTATCTTGATTTTCTAAGCGATACATGACTGTGGCATATCCTGAATTGAGCTCAGGATTGTGTGGATCTAGCTCTAGCGCTTTCTCAAACCACTCTTTAGCCCTTTCACAGTTCTTCCCATAGAATGTTAACAGAGCCCAGGCCCGTTCTCCATATATCTCAGTAAGAAGAATATCATGTTCTGGAGAAGAATCATAATTATTGTAAATGGCTTCCACTCTTTCTAAGTAAGACTGAGCGTTGCTAAACTGGTTTAAATGGTAGTACAGCCAGGCATAATTACTGTAGGTCACAGCTCTTTTGATATCCACAGACTGTGTTCCTTGCAGGTGCTGTTCGGCTTCCTGAAGCTGTCTAATTGCTTCTTCATTGTCTCCTTTCAAATAATTTGTATAGGACAATAAATTATGAAGCCTATGTCTGGGTATAGAAGGTAAAAATGCAATTTGATGATGAAGCCCGTCTTCTATATTGTCAATATCAGCCACTGCTTCCATGTCCACAGTCCATGTAAAATGGCATTTCAGATTAAGCAAAGCGTTCTTTAATGATTCTTCTGGCAGATCACTGGAAACATTAAATGATTAAATACATGCAGATTTATATATTTAATAAGAAATGGTATATAAGATACAAAAAACAGTTGTTAATGGAGCATGTAATAGCAGATGGGGAGGCATATTTATGAAAATTCCAACTTGAGTGATCTTAGAGTTTTTGTCTACTTCTAATAAACTCTAAAGTGTTTCTATTGTTTTCAATGATTCAAAAAAAATAAAAACAACTTGCATTGAAAATTTGCATTGAGAATTATTTGATATTGCCTTATCAATATTAAAGGAGACATACCACACAAATATTACCTCTAATCCCCAGGGCTGGATTTGACGGATGGGAGCCCCTAGGCTGTGCGGTTCTAGCGCCCACCCACACTACCGCCCCCCGCGTGAGGATCACAGAGGAGGAGCTGGAGCACTGGGGAGCTGCGTGTCCCTAGTGCGCCCGAGAAAGTGGCCAGAGTGACATGACGCCCCTAATGCTTTGCCGCCCTAGGCCCGGGCCTTGTGGCCTCTCCACTAATCTGGGTCTGCCAATCCCACCCTGCCTGCCTATGCACATCAATCACCCCCATCTGCCTGCCTTGGTCTCCTCCCACATTTCCCTGATCACAGCTACATCTCTGTCCACCATGATCTCCTGGGCATTGCTTAGAGCAGTGATCCCCAACCAGTAGCTCGAGAGCAGCATGTTGCTCTCCAACCTCTGTCGCTCTCAGTGACTTTAAATCAGGTGCTTATTTTTTAATTCCAGGCTTGGAGGAAAGTTTTGGTTGTATAGAAACCTGTTGAAATCATGTAAAAATCAATGGCAGATGGTCCCTTTTACCTTTGGAACGTTTTGTGCCTTCTTGTGTTCTCAAAAGTTTCAGCCTGTTTGCACTGGTTTTCATTCGATAATCCAAATGATTTAAGTTTTTTTGGGTGACAAAAGTCAAGTTTTCGGAGCGTCCATTCAAAAAATTTGCACTATTCAAATTGACAATTTGTTGCAAAGGGGCAAGAGGGGACTGGGATAGGGGCAGGTGGTAGAGAAGGTCTGTGCCTGGTGCCCCACCCCCAGCTTTGCGCCATAGGCACATGCCTACTCTGTCTATCCCTAGTTCCGGCCCTGGTAAATGGGCATCTAAGAAAAGTAAATGAAAAAAAACCAATAGGCAGAGAGGCATTGATTAGGGTTAATAGCTGTTGTTTGTTCTAAAATTTGTAAAATAAAAAAAAATTTTAATAACATTTTTTTTGTAAAACTTAAGGGAAACATTGCATTCAATTTTAAGGAGCGTGAATGGGATAAATAACAAAATTGCTTTTTTTACAACAATTTAAAAATCTTAAATATAGCCCCATAGTGATGATAATAGGGAGATATGAATCTGTACAGAGATGGAAGAAGCAAGATATAACAGAGTTAGTTAAAGCTATAGAATGCTCCATGTATGGGGGATATTTACTAAAAAGCTGATTTTTGCCAATGTGCCAAAGTCAAAGTATTTACTGGGGGTTCTTGAAGGATTCTCAGCAGAGCAGTATTTTTCCCTAAATGATAGGAAAGTTATGAAGGAACTGTTAAATGTATCACAGCAGTTAATCAGAATAAGTATGACCACTTTGAGTAGTCAAAAAACATTCTGTTATATGTTATATTACACTGAATCTTGATTCCCTGAAAAATATTGGTTATGATTAGAAAATCCTTGTCTATTTTTAAAAAAAGAACATTGTAAGTCTGACAGCAACAGATATTTTTGGAAATGGCAATATCATATTCCTTAAGATTTACTGGCAAATATATATGTTATATATATTATAGTTACCTCATGGTGCTTGTTATGCGTTTCTAATATATTCCAACACCTGTGAATCCAAAAAGTCCACTCTGGCTGCAGCTCGTCTTTTATAAGTATATAATACAATCACCTGACCTCTCTGAGTTTTAGAAGACTGAGAAAATGGGAAGCAGAAAACAAAACAAAATGAATTACAGAGCTCATTTATGAAGCAAGTGCAAACGTGGGTGCAGCCTGAAGTGCACAAAAGGAAACCTGAGAATCGAAATGTATAAATCTGCAAAAATTACATGCTAAAGTCTTTAAGGGGTAATGATGCATTCACTCCACTTGCTCAAAGTAGGGTTATTGTTATAATATCTGGTCAGAGCTTTTATCTTGCTGTTCTCCTAATGTTTTAAAATTGTTGAGTTGCTGGCACTGTATATCTGGGAACCTGGGATCCTGAACCCATCATTACAAAAATGTGCCACCATTTGAGCTATTAGTTCCTTTTGGCAAAGAAGTGTAACCACTGTAATTACTGGGATAGATTTTTGGGCCAGTAGTTGGAACCAGAACTGGAGCTTGTTATGAGCAGAATTGTCAGTAAGCAAAGAGTACTCCTTCTTCATATATTTTCTCCATATGAAATATAATTAAAAACAATACTACTTTTGGATGTTTGTAAAAGCATCTACTGGACCTATACAAACTACTTGTGGCTTGTCAATTTTATGATCATAACTGTGTAACTAAAGATCCCTGTTTTTTAATTATACATGGTTACATAGATACAAAACTACCAGTGAAACATGGGACCAGGGAATGTGCATTGAGCAAACCCTTCTCTTTTGTAGGTTTCTAGATAATTTGGCCAGATCAGTCCCACTTCCATTGTACATATGTATTTTACTTGGAGTGCTCTCACATACCCTCCATCCCCTTTTGTGTATTTCTGTACTTTAGCAGAGTTGCTCTGCGGGAAGAATGGACAAACTTCCATGTAGTTTGTAGCACCCCCACACCCAGACCCGGGCCACACTCGGCAGGCGCCCTAGGAAACCTGGGCCGACGCGGTGCCGGCTGAGCGCACGCATGTGCAAGTTGACGCTGGCGTGCATGCGCGTGTTAACGGCGGTGCGCATGCTCAGAAGCGTCAATCGGCGTGCAGGAAGACGGGGAGAGAGATGACCGGACATGGGGTAGGTGACAGAGCAGGTACGTTCCTGTCGCCCCCCCAGCTTTGCACCCTAGGCACGTGCCTACTTTGCCTACCCCTAGTTCCGGCCCTGCCCACACCTCTCCTTTTAATGTGGGTCTTACGCCTCCAAAAACGGGTGATGGTCTGAAAATAACTCTCTCTCTTAAAACCCCCAAGCGGGGGAGAACTAAATATGACGATTGCCATCCACAAACGATCGGAAAATCATACATTCCTTTGTTTTGTCTTAATCTTTGTGTCTATGGCCATCTGAAACCTGCAAAACCATTTTTTTGTGGTCTTGGCAGTCTCTCTCCTTTAACAGAAGGAAAAAGCCTTCTCTCAGGGGATGGAGCCAAGCAATGAAAAAGCAAGCAACTTTACTCCGTAGCTCCTAACAAAAATAGTCTACCGACTGTCCATAGAGTGATGCACAATGTTAATAAAACTATAGAGCATGGGCCATAAAAGAATAAAGACTTACCACAGTAAATAATGGTGCAAGATACTCGTGCAAGAAATTCCCAAGTGACGCTGGTTCCCCAGTATAATAGTCTCACTCATTAAAGGGAGACAATGAATCTGTGCTGAACCTGCAGAACCCAATGGAAGATGAGAAACTTATCTCAGAATAAAAAATTACAGAATCACTGCTCAACTTACTTACATGGCAGGATATTAAATCCAAGCTGGATGACCTAGAAAAGAATGAACTGAAGATAGAACAGGGGGACATCAATCTGATATTAAGAGGAAAGTGGTGCATGCTATTTTAGGGATGTAGGTCATACAGTTGTACAGCTAAGGTTCCAGGTACTTCAACAGGTCCCAAGAGGTGGAGATAGAATTAAACAGTTGTTAAGATGCAAAGCAAATTGAATTAGGCGACTGGGGACCTTGATACCTGGAGGTTTAAATAAAGTATATCAATTAACCCAACTAATATAAATATGAAATGGCTCAGTGATTTTAGTAATTTAAATTTTTATCTTCATGTTTTATCCTGTTGTGGTCACCAAAGAGTCTGCATTGGAAATTGGAAAAGTTAAGATAAGCAGGTCTTCTCTTTGCGATTTCTCAATATAGTATAACCATAAATATGTATAAGAATTTTGCAATATGTATTAATAATGCAAAGGTGGTTTGCTATTTAGTATATGTGATGTTAGATGTTGACATTGGATAAGGCTACCCCTAGGTATATCATAACCCGTTTGGATTTTAATATAAGGAAAACTAGAAAATATTACTAGAAATATTTTGCAAATCCCCAAACCATACCCTCTTTTTGCCCTGTATGTGGATTTAACAGCTACTAATATAATACAAAATAAGTATTTATATTAGACAAAGTGACTTAGGCTTTAAGACAAAATTAAATTACTGTATATACTCAGGATGCAACATCAATTTAAACATTTTTCTCTCATGTACAGATATGAGACCTGTCATCCAGAATGCTGGGGTCACATTGTCTTATGTCGAAGAGGAAATGCTCTTGAAATGGATGTTTTAACAAGACAAAGACCCCAAACACCAGTAAAAAAGCAACATCTTGGTTCCAGACCAACAAGATTAAAGTTATGAAGTGGCAAAAATGAGCAGTAGCATTTTATTTTGTAAATCTGGATTTGAATTTCTCTGGTTAAAAAAACACACTTTTTTCACTTGGGAAAAATGCCCATTGATTTGAAAGCATTTGGAACAAGACATTTTTGAGACAAAATGCCCACGGCATTTGGAGCGAGAAAAAAACTTGCAAAAAACACCCATTGACTCTAATGCATTGTAACAAGAAAATGTTTCCATTGACTCCAATGCATTTGGTGAAATTTCACCATTTCTGATTTTGTGAATTTTTCGGTGAAGTGACATGGGGCAGTTTTGCTCATCACGACTAGTAACAGATGTCGGCTTTTAAACAACACAACAGTAAATGCTACTGATTGCTATGAATTACTAGAAATAAGGCAAATGTTACACCTTTATCTTTCTTTTAAATTTACTACAGTTTGCCCTTGTGCCCTTTCTACCAGAATTAATAACGGGAAAGTTTGTATTATGTTGTACTAATAAAATGAATAAATTGGCCTACAGCTCTGCATCTGTCCATTTGTGTCTCTGACCCCAAAACTTTCGACAATCATCAAATATTTTCTCCTGACTGTTAGTTTTTATGGAACTGACACATTTATCAAAGGAGATACCCGGTCAGATAGTCAGAATGAGCGTGACTGCTTTGAGTAGTCAAAGACAATTATGTTAGAGCTCAGTAGCAGCGCTGGGGTCTAACACCCCACTTAATCTTGATTCCTTGAAAAATAATGTGTATTGCATAAAACTTAACACAATGCAAATTAATGGGGACTATGGATTGGAAAAAATTTGGCAAATCTGACAGCGTCACAAATTGGCTGATTCACTAAAGGTCGATAAAGTGAGTGTTGTTTATAGCATTTCGTAAAAATGTTATCACGTCTTATATTTTTAGAATCAACGATCAATTCACTAAAAATTCACTTGAGATGTGATATTTTTACGCTCATTTTAGCTGAATTGTATAGCATGTGTTATTTTGTGCGTTATTTTAGGGCATTTGATATAGTCACACATTATTAGTGCAATCTATAGCACCTAAGACATTCGAGATACCACTGGCAGAGTAGAAGTCTCTTTTTACAGTATTCTAGTCATTCCTTTCCCTGGGAAACTTAATATAATTCCATAACATAGAACACAGTGCATTCTGGACCTGCCCAATTTATCATGAAAATGTGTTAGTGGCTGTAGGTAAGTCTCCAGTTCCTCTGGTCTTTAATTGCTGCCCTACAGCTCCTCACTACATCTTCCTCTATTAATCCATCGGATATTGTTTAGTAACGCCTACTCCTGGGAGGTGTTAAATTTCACAGTAATTGTGGCACTATTTTATGCTTTTATCTCTTAAAAGATGTTAGTGCATAATGCTTTAGGATTAATTCTATTCTATAGGTATCGCAATGCGATTATAATACAGCTGTGCAGAAATATAGATTTAACGCTTGTGATATGTCTATTAGCACATGCGAAAATACTTCGATGAATCGTTCCTTAAATAACGCGTCTTAAATAACGCACAAAACAGTGCTTTAAGGGATAAACGGCCTTTAGTGAATCGGCCCCTATGTTTTTTAGTGAACACAAATATATAGTTTTTTAGGACACAAATATATAGTTACCTCACGGTGTTTGTTAGAATGTTTCTAGCAGATTCCCGCAGCTGTCAATCTCAAAAGTGCACACTTTGGCTGTCACCTGTCCCTTATAAGCATATTACTCTATCGCGTGACTTCTTTGAGTTTTACAAGACTGAACAAACAACAACAAATGCAAAAAATAAAACAATTAAGTCACATGGTTGATTTATAAAGCAACTTTAAAGTGCAAAATGTGGGTGCAGTCTGATGCGTACAAAATCAAACCTGAAAAACTTGTAAATGTATAAAAATAGTAAATTGCTTTTAATGAATAAAAATATATATACACTGCACTTGCACAGAGTGGGGATACCGGTATAATATCTGGTCAACTTGAAATAATGGAAATTCCCTCCATATACTTTTCAGTACCACATAGGGAAAAGTACAACTGAAATGTAGCTTTCAATCTACAGGGAAACAACATTTACAGTATAAAGATGATCATTGTACTCTGTTTAATCATTCTAATACCCTTCACATTATAATGATTCATTTTGCTTCCTTTATCTTTAACTGTTGAACTGCTTAGAATTATTAATAATATTAATTACATTGTCTTTGGGCATTTTGGGCTTAAAATAAATATGTTACTAAAGAGTGAAAAGAAAGAGAAATTTGTCAGGGTCAGGGAACCAGGCAGTGGCAGAGCAAGTAGCAGAACTCCGTAGTTCCTAATAAAGAAATCTATTGACATTGAATCTGTGCTGAACCTGCAGAATCCAATAGAAAATGAGAAACCTTTCTCAGAACAAAAAATTACACAATTTCACTCTGGTTACCCACGTCATTATGGCAGGATATTAAATCCATGATGGATTATCTAAAAAATAATTATTTAATCTAGGGGAGTGAGCAATTTATAAACCAGGAATGGATCAGTGGCAATATGGGACTCCCTGGCAGAAACCTGGAATGGCTTACAACAATGAGGTATACTTCCAGCAGAGGAGGTCTCCCCATAGCAATCACCAATAAATTATCCAAAGAGTGGTCACCAGCAAAGAGGAAACAGAGCCTCTCAACAACATCTAAAGGAAGAAACTAAAAACGATAAACAATATCTCAAACAAACCCATGTAATATCTGGAACATATTTGAATTTTACATAGAAGCTAGAGTCGGTTTTCATCCATTGAAAAAACAATATGAGATCCCTGTTCGAAATAAAAATAATTGTTGAAGTAGATTTTCACAAGACCCTGGGTCATAGTCGGACTGACCGCTGACTGGTGGGCCCCAACCTTCAGCCCAGACATGCTCCCCAGAGCCGGCAGCTTCTGAGCTCCTTCCTGACCTCCCCTCCCACCTGATCTGAAGTGCAAGAAAGTATGTGAGCTGGAAAGACTATTCTCACCTTAAATAAAAGAATGGGGGAACACATGAGCAACATAGGAAGAGAAACTGGAGAGAAGAGTGAATCTTCCCATCTAGATGAACATTTTATATCTGTACATGGGGACAATCTTAAAGATCTACAATTTATGGCTAGAGATGGGGTACAGAGACTTAAAAGAGGGGGAGATAGGGATAAGGTGTTATGATGTACTATAAGAACTGGGATAATTTGTTATTTATATATTAAAGATATATGAATTTAAGTATATGTATGTGGCCCCTTTAAGAATAGGGGTATTTAAGGTAATACAGGATGGTGACTGAAAACTGCTAGATAAAGCCCTGGAGGGGGAGAAA